>NC_134586.1:51957516-52613145 GCF_037038515.1 Microtus pennsylvanicus | reverse complement strand
TAGAGTATGTTGTGTGTGAGTGGTGCAGGTGTGTGTGTGTGTGAGTGAGAGAGTATGTTGTGTGTGAGTGGTGCAGGTGTGTGTGTGTTGTGAGTGTGAGAGTTTGTTGTGTGTGAGTGGTGCGAGTGTGTGTGTGTGTGAGTGTGAGAGTATGTTGTGTGTGAGTGGTGGCAGGTGTGTGTGTGTGTGTGAGTGTGAGAGTATGTTGTGTGTGAGTGGTGCAGGTGTGTGTGTGTGGGTGAGTGTGAGAGTATGTTGTGTGTGAGTGGTGCAGGTGTGTGTGTGTGTGTGTGTGTGTGATGTATGAGAGTATGTTGTGTGTGAGTGGTGCAGGTGTGTGTGTGTATGTGAGTGTGAGAGTATGTTGTGTGTGAGTGGTGCAGGTGTGTGTGTGTGTGAGTGAGAGAGTATGTTGTGTGAGTGGTGCAGGTGTGTGTGGTGTATGTGAGTGTGAGAGTTTGTTGTGTGTGAGTGGTGCAGGTGTGTGTGTTGAGTGTGAGAGTAGTTGTGTGTGAGTGGTGAGGTGTGTGTGTGTGTGAGTGTGAGAGTATGTTGTGTGTGAGTGGTGCAGGTTGTGTGTGTGTGTGAGTGTGAGAGTATGTTGTGTGTGAGTGGTGCAGGTGTGTGTGTGTGTGTGGAGTGTGAGAGTATGTTGTGTGTGAGTGGTGCAGGTGTGTGTGTGTGTGAGTGTGAGAGTATGTTGTGTGTGAGTGGTGCAGGTGTGTGTGTGTATGTGAGTGTGAGAGTATGTTGTGTGTGAGTGTGCAGGTGTGTGTGTGTGTGTGAGTGAGAGAGTATGTTGTGTGTGAGTGGGGTGCAGGTGGTGTGGTGTGTGATGTGAGTGTGAGAGTATGTTGTGTGTGAGTGGTGCAGGTGTGTGTGTGTGTGAGTGTGAGAGTATGTTGTGTGTGAGTGGTGCAGGTGTGTGCTGTGTGTGTGAGTGTGAGAGTATGTTGTGTGTGAGTGGTGCAGGTGTGTGTGTGTGTGTGAGTGTGAGAGTATGTTGTGTGTGAGTGGTGCAGGTGTGTGTGTGTGTGTGTGAGTGTGAGAGTATGTTGTGTGTGAGTGGTGCAGGTGTGTGTGTGTGTGTGAGTGTGAGAGTATGTTGTGTGTGAGTGGTGCAGGTGTGTGTGTGTGTGAGTGTGAGAGTATGTTGTGTGTGAGTGGTGCAGGTGTGTGTGTGTGTGAGTGTGAGAGTATGTTGTGTGTGAGTGGTGCAGGTGTGTGTGTGAGTGAGTGTGAGAGTATGTTGTGTGTGAGTGGTGCAGGTGTGTGTGTGTGTGTGAGTGTGAGAGTATGTTGTGTGTGAGTGGTGCAGGTGTGTGTGTGTGTGAGTGTGAGAGTATGTTGTGTGTGAGTGGTGCAGGTGTGTGTGTGTGTGTGAGTGTGAGAGTATGTGTGTGTGAGTGGTGCAGGTGTGTGTGTGGTGAGTTGTTGTGTGAGTGGTGCAGAGTATGTTGTGTGTGAGTTGGTTGGTGCAGGTGTGTGTGTGTGTGAGTGGAGAGTGAGTATGTTGTGTGTGAGTGGTGCAGGTGTGTGTGTGTATGTGAGTGTGTGAGAGTATGTTGTGTGTGAGTGGTGCAGGTGTGTGTGTGTGAGTGAGAGAGTATGTTGTGTGTGAGTGGTGCAGGTGTGTGTGTGTATGTGAGTGTGAGAGTTTGTTGTGTGTGAGTGGTGCAGGTGTGTGTGTGTGAGTGTGAGAGTATGTTGTGTGTGAGTGGTGCAGGTGTGTGTGTGTGTGAGTGTGAGAGTATGTTGTGTGTGAGTGGTGCAGGTGTGTGTGTGTGTGTGAGTGTGAGAGTATGTTGTGTGTGAGTGGTGCAGGTGTGTGTGTGTGTGTGAGTGTGAGAGTATGTTGTGTGTGAGTGGTGCAGGTGTGTGTGTGTGAGTAGTGAGTATGTTGTGTGTGAGTGGTGCAGGTGTGTGTGTAGTGGTGAGGTGTGAGAGTATTGTTGGTGTGTGTGTGAGTGGCTGGTGTGTGTGTGTGTGTGTTGAGTATGAGAGTATGTTGTGTGTGAGTGGTGCAGGTGTGTGTGTGTATGTGAGTGTGAGAGTATGTTGTGTGTGAGTGGTGCAGGTGTGTGTGTGTGTGAGTGAGAGAGGTATGTTGTGTGTGAGTGGTGCAGGTGTGTGTGTGTGTGTGAGTGTGAGAGTTTGTTGTGTGTGAGTGGTGCAGGTGTGTGTGTGTGAGTGTGAGAGTATGTTGTGTGTGAGTGGTGCAGGTGTGTGTGTGTGTGAGTGTGAGAGTATGTTGTGTGTGAGTGGTGCAGGTGTGTGTGTGTGTGTGAGTGTGAGAGTATGTTGTGTGTGAGTGGTGCAGGTGTGTGTGTGTGTGTGTGTGAGTGTGAGAGTATGTTGTGTGTGAGTGGTGCAGGTGTGTGGTGGTGTGTGTGTGAGTGTGAGAGTATGTTGTGTGTGAGTGGTGCAGGTGTGTGTGTGTGTGAGTGTGAGAGTATGTTGTGTGTGAGTGGTGCAGGTGTGTGTGTGTGTGAGTGTGAGAGTATGTTGTGTGTGAGTGGTGCAGGTGTGTGTGTGTGTGAGTATGAGAGTATGTTGTGTGTGAGTGGTGCAGGTGTGTGTGTATGTGAGTGTGAGAGTATGTTGTGTGTGAGTGGTGCAGGTGTGTGTGTGTGTGAGTGAGAGAGTATGTTGTGTGTGAGTGGTGCAGGTGTGTGTGTGTATGTGAGTGTGAGAGTTTGTTGTGTGTGAGTGGTGGCAGGTGTGTGTGTGTGAGTGTGAGAGTATGTTGTGTGTGAGTGGTGCAGGTGTGTGTGTGTGTGAGAGTATGTTGTGTGTGAGTGGTGCAGGTGTGTGTCTGTGTGTGTGAGTGTGAGAGTATGTTGTGTGTGAGTGGTGCAGGTGTGTGTGTGTGTGTGAGTGTGAGAGTATGTTGTGTGTGAGTGGTGCAGGTGTGTGTGTGTGAGAGTGTGAGAGTATGTTGTGTGTGAGTGGTGCAGGTGTGTGTGTGTGAGTGTGAGAGTAAGTTGTGTGTGAGTGGTGCAGGTGTGTGTGTGTGTGTGAGTGTGAGAGTATGTTGTGTGTGAGTGGTGCAGGTGTGTGTGTGTGTGAGTGAGAGAGTATGTTGTGTGTGAGTGGTGCAGGTGTGTGTGTGTGTGTGAGTGTGAGAGTATGTTGTGTGTGAGTGGTGCAGGTGTGTGTGTGTATGTGAGTGTGAGAGTTGTTGTGTGTGAGTGGTGCAGGTGTGTGTGTGTGTGAGTGAGAGAGTATGTTGTGTGTGAGTGGTGCAGGTGTGTGTGTTGTATGTGAGTGTGAGAGTTTGTTGTGTGTGAGTGGTGCAGGTGTGTGTGTGTGTGAGTGTGAGAGTATGTTGTGTGTGAGTGGTGCAGGTGTGTGTGTGTGTGAGTGTGAGAGTATGTTGTGTGTGAGTGGTGCAGGTGTGTGTGTGTGTGAGTGTGAGAGTATGTTGTGTGTGAGTGGTGCAGGTGTGGTGTGTGTGTGTGTGTGAGTATGAGAGTATGTTGTGTGTGAGTGGTGCAGGTGTGTGTGTGATGTGAGTGTGAGAGTATGTTGTGTGTGAGTGGTGCAGGTGTGTGTGTGTGTGAGTGAGAGAGTATGTTGTGTGTGAGTGGTGCAGGTGTGTGTGTGTATGTGAGTGTGAGAGTTTGTTGTGTGTGAGTGGTGCAGGTGTGTGTGTGTGAGTGTGAGAGTATGTTGTGTGTGAGTGGTGCAGGTGTGTGTGTTGTGAGTGTGAGAGTATGTTGTGTGTGAGTGGTGCAGGTGTGTGTGTGTGTGTGTGTGAGTGTGAGAGTATGTTGTGTGTGAGTGGTGCAGGTGTGTGTGTGTGTGTGAGTGTGAGAGTATGTTGTGTGTGAGTGGTGCAGGTGTGTGTGTGTGTGTGAGTATGAGAGTATGTTGTGTGTGAGTGGTGCAGGTGTGTGTGTGTATGTGAGTGTGAGAGTATGTTGTGTGTGAGTGGTGCAGGTGTGTGTGTGTGAGTGAGAGAGTATGTTGTGTGTGAGTGGTGCAGGTGTGTGTGTGTATGTGAGTGTGAGAGTTTGTTGTGTGTGAGTGGTGCAGGTGTGTGTGTGTGAGTGTGAGAGTATGTTGTGTGTGAGTGGTGCAGGTGTGTGTGTGTGTGTGAGTGTGAGAGTATGTTGTGTGTGAGTGGTGCAGGTGTGTGTGTGTGTGTGTGAGTGTGAGAGGTATGTTGTGTGTGAGTGGTGCAGGTGTGTGTGTGTGTGTGTGAGTGTGAGAGTATGTTGTGTGTGAGTGGTGCAGGTGTGTGTGTGTGTGAGTGTGAGAGTATGTTGTGTGTGAGTGGTGCAGGTGTGTGTGTGTGTGAGTGTGAGAGTATGTTGTGTGTGAGTGGTGCAGGTGTGTGTGTGTGAGTGTGAGAGTATGTTGTGTGTGAGTGGTGCAGGTGTGTGTGTGTGTGAGTGTGAGAGTATGTTGTGTGTGAGTGGTGCAGGTGTGTGTGTGTGTGTGAGTGTGAGAGTATGTTGTGTGTGAGTGGTGCAGGTGTGTGTGTGTGTGAGTGTGAGAGTATGTTGTGTGTGAGTGGTGCAGGTGTGTGTTGTGTATGTGAGTGTGAGAGTATGTTGTGTGTGAGTGGTGCAGGTGTGTGTGTGTGTGAGTGTGAGAGTTTGTTGTGTGTGAGTGGTGCAGGTGTGTGTGTGTGTGAGTGTGAGAGTATGTTGTGTGTGAGTGGTGCAGGTGTGTGTGTGTATGTGAGTGTGAGAGTAAGTTGTGTGTGAGTGGTGCAGGTGTGGGTGTGTGTGAGTGAGAGAGTATGTTGTGTGTGAGTGGTGCAGGTGTGTGTGTGTATGTGAGTGTGAGAGTTTGTTGTGTGTGAGTGGTGCAGGTGTGTGTGTGTGAGTGTGAGAGTATGTTGTGTGTGAGTGGTGCAGGTGTGTGTGTGTGTGAGTGTGAGAGTATGTTGTGTGTGAGTGGTGCAGGTGTGTGTGTGTGTGTGTGAGTGTGAGAGTATGTTGTGTGTGAGTGGTGCAGGTGTGTGTGTGTGTGAGTGTGAGAGTATGTTGTGTGTGAGTGAGTGGTGCAGTGTGTGTGTGTGTGTGTGTGTGAGTGTGAGAGTATGTTGTATGTGAGTGGTGCAGGTGTGTGTGTGTGAGAGTATGTTGTGTGTGAGTGGTGCATGTGTGAGTGTGTGTGTGTGTGTGTGTGTGTGTGAGAGTATGTTGTGTGTGAGTGGTGCAGGTGTGTGTGTGTGTGAGTGTGAGAGTATGTTGTGTGTGAGTGGTGCAGGTGTGTGTGTATGTGTGTGAGTGTGAGAGTATGTTGTGTGTGAGTGGTGCAGGTGTGTGTGTGTTGTGAGTGTGAGAGTATGTTGTGTGTGAGTGGTGCAGTGTGTGTGTGTGAGTGTGAGAGTATGTTGTGTGTGAGTGGTGCAGGTGTGTGTGTGTGTGAGTGTGAGAGTATGTTGTGTGTGAGTGGTGCAGGTGTGTGTGTGTGTGTGTGAGTGTGAGAGTATGTTGTGTGTGAGTGGTGCAGGTGTGTGTGTGTGTGAGTGTGAGAGTATGTTGTGTGTGAGTGGTGCAGGTTGTGTGTGTGTGTGAGTGTGAGAGTATGTTGTGTGTGAGTGGTGCAGGTGTGTGTGTGTGTGAGTGTGAGAGTAAGTTGTGTGTGAGTGGTGCAGGTGTGTGTGTGTGTATGTGTGTGTGAGTATGAGAGTATGTTGTGTGTGAGTGGTGCAGGTGTGTGTGTATGTGAGTGTGAGAGTATGTTGTGTGTGAGTGGTGCAGGTGTGTGTGTGTGTGTGAGTGTGAGAGTATGTTGTGTGTGAGTGGTGCAGGTGTGTGTGTGTGAGTGTGAGAGTATGTTGTGTGTGAGTGGTGCAGGTGTGTGTGTGTGGTGTGTGTGTGAGTATGAGAGTATGTTGTGTGTGAGTGGTGCAGGTGTGTGTGTGTATGTGAGTGTGAGAGTATGTTGTGTGTGAGTGGTGCAGGTGTGTGTGTGTGTGAGTGAGAGAGTATGTTGTGTGTGAGTGGTGCAGGTGTGTGTGTGTATGTGAGTGTGAGAGTTTGTTGTGTGTGAGTGGTGCAGGTGTGTGTGTGTGAGTGTGAGAGTATGTTGTGTGTGAGTGGTGCAGGTGTGTGTGTGTGTGAGTGTGAGAGTATGTTGTGTGTGAGTGGTGCAGGTGTGTGTGTGTGTGTGTGAGTGTGAGAGTATGTTGTGTGTGAGTGGTGCAGGTGTGTGTGTGTGTGTGTGTGTGTGAGTGTGAGAGTATGTTGTGTGTGAGTGGTGCAGGTGTGTGTGTGTGTGAGTATGAGAGTATGTTGTGTGTGAGTGGTGCAGGTGTGTGTGTGTGTGAGTGTGAGAGTATGTTGTGTGTGAGTGGTGCAGGTGTGTGTGTGTGAGTATGAGAGTATGTTGTGTTGTGAGTGGTGCAGGTGTGTGTGTATGTGAGTGTGAGAGTATGTTGTGTGTGAGTGGTGCAGGTGTGTGTGTGTGTGAGTGAGAGAGTATGTTGTGTGTGAGTGGTGCAGGTGTGTGTGTGTATGTGAGTGTGAGAGTTTGTTGTGTGTGAGTGGTGCAGGTGTGTGTGTGAGTGTGAGAGTATGTTGTGTGTGAGTGGTGCAGGTGTGTGTGTGTGTGAGAGTATGTTGTGTGTGAGTGGTGCAGGTGTTGTGTGTGTGTGTGTGAGTGTGAGAGTATGTTGTGTGTGAGTGGTGCAGGTGTGTGTGTGTGTGTGAGTGTGAGAGTATGTTGTGTGTGAGTGGTGCAGGTGTGTGTGTGTGAGAGTGTGAGAGTATGTTGTGTGTGAGTGGGTGCAGGTGTGTGTGTGTGAGTGTGAGAGTAAGTTGTGTGTGAGTGGTGCAGGTGTGTGTGTGTGTGTGAGTGTGAGAGTATGTTGTGTGTGAGTGGTGCAGGTGTGTGTGTGTGTGAGTGAGAGAGTATGTTGTGTGTGAGTGGTGCAGGTGTGTGTGTGTGAGTGTGAGAGTATGTTGTGTGTGAGTGGTGCAGGTGTGTGTGTGTTGTGAGTGTGAGAGTATGTTGTGTGTGAGTGGTTGCAGGTGTGTGTGTGTGTGAGTGAGAGAGTATGTTGTGTGTGAGTGGTGCAGGTGTGTGTGTTGTATGTGAGTGTGAGAGTTTGTTTGTGTGTGAGTGGTGCAGGTGTGTGTGTGTGTGAGTGTGAGAGTATGTTGTGTGTGAGTGGTGCAGGTGTGTGTGTGTGTGAGTGTGAGAGTATGTTGTGTGTGAGTGGTGCAGGTGTGTGTGTGTGTGTGAGTGTGAGAGTATGTTGTGTGTGAGTGGTGCAGGTGTGTGTGTGTGTGTGTGTGAGTGTGAGAGTATGTTGTGTGTGAGTGGTGCAGGTGTGTGTGTGTGAGTGTGAGAGTATGTTGTGTGTGAGTGGTGCAGTGTGTGTGTGTGTGTATGTGAGTGTGAGAGTATGTTGTGTGTGAGTGTGCAGGTGTGGTGTGTGTTTGTGTGAGTGTGAGAGTATGTTGTGTGTGTGAGTGGTGCAGGTGTGTGTGTGTGTGTGTGTGTGTGAGTGTGAGAGTATGTTGTATGTGAGTGGTGCAGGTGTGTGTGTGAGTGTGAGAGTATGTTGTGTGTGAGTGGTGCAGGTGTGTGTGTGTGTGTGTGTGTGAGTGTGAGAGTATGTTGTGTGTGAGTGGTGCAGGTGTGTGTGTGTATGTGAGTGTGAGAGTTTGTTGTGTGTGAGTGGTGCAGGTGCTGTGTGTGTGTGAGTGTGAGAGTATGTTGTGTGTGAGTGGTGCAGGTGTGTGTGTGTGTGAGAGTATGTTGTGTGTGAGTGGTGCAGGGTGTGTGTGTGTGTGTGTGTGAGTGTGAGAGTATGTTGTGTGTGAGTGGTGCAGGTGTGTGTGTGTGTGTGAGTGTGAGAGTATGTTGTGTGTGAGTGGTGCAGGTGTGTGTGTGTGAGAGTGTGAGAGTATGTTGTGTGTGAGTGGTGCAGGTGTGTGTGTGTGAGTGTGAGAGTAAGTTGTGTGTGAGTGGTGCAGGTGTGTGTGTGTGTGTGAGTGTGAGAGTATGTTGTGTGTGAGTGGTGCAGGTGTGTGTGTGTGTGAGTGAGAGAGTATGTTGTGTGTGAGTGGTGCAGGTGTGTGTGTGTGTGGTGTGAGAGTATGTTGTGTGTGAGTGGTGCAGGTGTGTGTGTGTATGTGAGTGTGAGAGTATGTTGTGTGTGAGTGGTGCAGGTGTGTGTGTGTGTGAGTGAGAGAGTATGTTGTGTGTGAGTGGTGCAGGTGTGTGTGTGTATGTGAGTGTGAGAGTTTGTTGTGTGTGAGTGGTGCAGGTGTGTGTGTGTGTGAGTGTGAGAGTATGTTGTGTGTGAGTGGTGCAGGTGTGTGTGTGTGAGAGTGTGAGAGTATGTTGTGTGTGAGTGGTGCAGGTGTGTGTGTGTGTGAGTGTGAGAGTATGTTGTGTGTGAGTGGTGCAGGTGTGTGTGTGTGTGTGTGTGAGTATGAGAGTATGTTGTGTGTGAGTGGTGCAGGTGTGTGTGTGTATGTGAGTGTGAGAGTATGTTGTGTGTGAGTGGTGCAGGTGTGTGTGTGTGTGAGTGAGAGAGTATGTTGTGTGTGAGTGGTGCAGGTGTGTGTGTGTATGTGAGTGTGAGAGTTTGTTGTGTGTGAGTGGTGCAGGTGGTGTGTGTGTGAGTGTGAGAGTATGTTGTGTGTGAGTGGTGCAGGTGTGTGTGTGTGTGAGTGTGAGAGTATGTTGTGTGTGAGTGGTGCAGGTGTGTGTGTGTGTGTGTGTGAGTGTGAGAGTATGTTGTGTGTGAGTGGTGCAGGTGTGTGTGTGTGTGTGAGTGTGAGAGTATGTTGTGTGTGAGTGGTGCAGGTGTGTGTGTGTGTGAGTATGAGAGTATGTTGTGTGTGAGTGGTGCAGGTGTGTGTGTGTGTATGTGAGTGTGAGAGTATGTTGTGTGTGAGTGGTGCAGGTGTGTGTGTGTGTGAGTGAGAGTATGTTGTGTGTGAGTGGTGCAGGTGTGTGTGTGTATGTGAGTGTGAGAGTTTGTTGTGTGTGAGTGGTGCAGGTGTGTGTGTGTGAGTGTGAGAGTATGTTGTGTGTGAGTGGTGCAGGTGTGTGTGTGTGTGTGAGTGTGAGAGTATGTTGTGTGTGAGTGGTGCAGGTGTGTGTGTGTGTGTGTGTGAGTGTGAGAGTATGTTGTGTGTGAGTGGTGCAGGTGTGTGTGTGTGTGTGTGAGTGTGAGAGTATGTTGTGTGTGAGTGGTGCAGGTGTGTGTGTGTGTGAGTGTGAGAGTATGTTGTGTGTGAGTGGTGCAGGTGTGTGGGTGTGTGAGTGTGAGAGTATGTTTGTGTGTGAGTGGTGCAGGTGTGTGTGTGTGAGTGTGAGAGTATGTTGTGTGTGAGTGGTGCAGGTGTGTGTGTGTGTGAGTGTGAGAGTATGTTGTGTGTGAGTGGTGCAGGTGTGTGTGTGTGTGTGTGAGTGTGAGAGTATGTTGTGTGTGAGTGGTGCAGTGTGTGTGTGTGTGAGTGTGAGAGTATGTTGTGTGTGAGTGGTGCAGGTGTGTGTGTGTATGTGAGTGTGAGAGTATGTTGTGTGTGAGTGGTGCAGGTGTGTGTGTGTGTGAGTGTGAGAGTATGTTGTGTGTGAGTGGTGCAGGTGTGTGTGTGTGTGAGTGTGAGAGTATGTTGTGTGTGAGTGGTGCAGGTGTGTGTGTGTGTATGTGAGTGTGAGAGTATGTTGTGTGTGAGTGGTGCAGGTGTGGGTGTGTGTGTGAGTGAGAGAGTATGTTGTGTGTGAGTGGTGCAGGTGTGTGTGTGTGTGATGTGAGTGTGAGAGTTTGTTGTGTGTGAGTGGTGCAGGTGTGTGTGTGTGTGAGTGTGAGAGTATGTTGTGTGTGAGTGGTGCAGGTGTGTGTGTGTGTGAGTGTGAGAGTATGTTGTGTGTGAGTGGTGCAGGTGTGTGTGTGTGAGTGTGAGAGTATGTTGTGTGTGAGTGGTGCAGGTGTGTGTGTGTGTGTGAGTGTGAGAGTATGTTGTGTGTGAGTGGTGCAGGTGTGTGTGTGTGTGTGTGTGGTGGTGAGTGTGAGAGTATGTTGTATGTGAGTGGTGCAGGTGTGTGTGTGTGAGAGTATGTTGTGTGTGAGTGGTGCATGTGTGTGTGTGTGTGCTGTGTGTGTGAGAGTATGTTGTGTGTGAGTGGTGGCAGGTGTGTGTGTGTGTGAGTGTGAGAGTATGTTGTGTGTGAGTGGTGCAGGTGTGGTTGTGTAGTGTGTGTGAGTGTGAGAGGTATGTTGTGTGTGAGTGGTGCAGGTGTGTGTGTGTGTGAGTGTGAGAGTAGAGTTGTTGTGTGTGAGTGGTGCAGGTGTGTGTGTGTGAGTGTGAGAGTATGTTGTGTGTGAGTGGTGCAGGTGTGTGTGTGTGTGAGTGTGAGAGTATGTTGTGTGTGAGTGGTGCAGGTGTGTGTGTGTGTGTGAGTGTGAGAGTATGTTGTGTGTGAGTGGTGCAGGTGTGTGTGTGTGTGAGTGTGAGAGTATGTTGTGTGTGAGTGGTGCAGTGTGTGTGTGTGTGAGTGTGAGAGTATGTTGTGTGTGAGTGGTGCAGGTGTGGTGTGTGTGTGTGAGTGTGAGAGTAAGTTGTGTGTGAGTGGTGCAGGTGTGTGTGTGTGTGTTGTGATGTGTTGGTGAGTATGAGAGTATGTTGTGGTGGTGAGTGGTGCAGGTGTGTGTGGTATGTGAGTGTGAGAGTATGTTGTGTGTGAGTGTGCAGTGTGTGTGTGTGGTGTTTGTGAGTGTGAGAGTATGTTGTGTGTGAGTGGTGCAGGTGTGTGTGTGTGAGTGTGAGAGTATGTTGTGTGTGAGTGGTGCAGGTGTGTGTGTGTGTGTGTGTGTGTATGAGAGTATGTTGTGTGTGAGTGGTGCAGGTGTTGTGTGTGTATGTGAGTGTGAGAGTATGTTGTGTGTGAGTGGTGCAGGTGTGTGTGTGTGTGAGTGAGAGAGTATGTTGTGTGTGAGTGGTGCAGGGTGTGTGTGTGTATGTGAGTGTGAGAGTTTGTTGTGTGTGAGTGGTGCAGGTGTGTGTGTGTGTGAGTGTGAGAGTATGTTGTGTGTGAGTGGTGCAGGTGTGTGGTGTGTGTGAGTGTGAGAGTATGTTGTGTGTGAGTGGTGAAGGTGTGTGTGGTGTGTGTGAGTGTGAGAGTATGTTGTGTGTGAGTGGTGCAGGTGTGTGTGTGTGTGTGTGTGTGTGGAGTGTGAGAGTATGTTGTGTGTGAGTGGTGCAGGTGTGTGTGTGTGTGAGTATGAGAGTATGTTGTGTGTGAGTGGTGCAGGTGTGTGTGTGTGTGAGTGTGAGAGTATGTTGTGTGTGTGAGTGGTGCAGGTGTGTGTGTGTGAGTATGAGAGTATGTTGTGTGTGAGTGGTGCAGGTGTGTGTGTGTATGTGAGTGTGAGAGTATGTTGTGTGTGAGTGGTGCAGGTGTGTGTGTGTGTGAGTGAGAGAGTATGTTGTGTGTGAGTGGTGCAGGTGTGTGTGTGTATGTGAGTGTGAGAGTTTGTTGTGTGTGAGTGGTGCAGGTGTGTGTGTGAGTGTGAGAGTATGTTGTGTGTGAGTGGTGCAGGTGTGTGTGTGAGTGTGAGAGTATGTTGTGTGTGAGTGGTGCAGGTGTGTGTGTGTGTGTGTGAGTGTGAGAGTATGTTGTGTGTGAGTGGTGCAGGTGTGTGTGTGTGTGTGAGTGTGAGAGTATGTTGTGTGTGAGTGGTGCAGGTGTGTGTGTGTGAGAGTGTGAGAGTATGTTGTGTTGTGAGTGGTGCAGGTGTGTGTGTGTGAGTGTGAGAGTAAGTTGTGTGTGAGTGGTGCAGGTGTGTGTGTGTGTGTGAGTGTGAGAGTATGTTGTGTGTGAGTGGTGCAGGTGTGTGTGTGTTGTGAGTGAGAGAGTATGTTGTGTGTGAGTGGTGCAGGTGTGTGTGTGTGAGTGTGAGAGTATGTTGTGTGTGAGTGGTGCAGGTGTGTGTGTGTGTGTGAGTGTGAGAGTATGTTGTGTGTGAGTGGTGCAGGTGTGTGTGTGTGTGAGTGAGAGAGTATGTTGTGTGTGAGTGGTGCAGGTGTGTGTGTGTATGGTGAGTGTGAGAGTTTGTTGTGTGTGAGTGGTGCAGGTGTGTGTGTGTGTGTGAGTGTGAGAGTATGTTGTGTGTGAGTGGTGCAGGTGTGTGTGTGTGTGAGTGTGAGAGTATGTTGTGTGTGAGTGGTGCAGGTGTGTGTGTGTGTGAGTGTGAGAGTATGTTGTGTGTGAGTGGTGCAGGTGTGTGTGTGTGTGTGTGTGAGTGTGAGAGTATGTTGTGTGTGAGTGGTGCAGGTGTGTGTGTTGTGAGTGTGAGAGTATGTGTGTGTGAGTGCAGAGTGTGTGTGTGTGTGTGTGAGTGTGAGAGTATGTTGTGTGTGAGTGGTGCAGGTGTGGTGTGTGTTGTGTGAGTGTGAGAGTATGTTGTGTGTGAGTGGTGCAGGTGTGTGTGTGTGTGTGTGTGTGAGTGTGAGAGTATGTTGTAGTGTGAGTGGTGCAGGTGTGTGTGTGTGAGTGTGAGAGTATGTTGTGTGTGAGTGGTGCAGGTGTGTGTGTGTGTGTGTGTGTGTGAGTGAGAGAGTATGTTGTGTGTGAGTGGTGCAGGTGTGTGTGTGTATGTGAGTGTGAGAGTTTGTTGTGTGTGAGTGGTGCAGTGTGTGTGTGTGAGTGTGAGAGTATGTTGTGTGTGAGTGGTGCAGGTGTGTGTGTGTGAGTGTGAGAGTATGTTGTGTGTGAGTGGTGCAGGTGGTGTGTGTGTGTGTGTGAGTGTGAGAGTATGTTGTGTGTGAGTGGTGCAGGTGGTGTGTGTGTGTGTGTGAGTGTGAGAGTATGTTGTGTGTGAGTGGTGCAGGTGTGTGTGTGTGTGAGTGTGAGAGTATGTTGTGTGTGAGTGGTGCAGGTGTGTGTGTGTGTGAGTGTGAGAGTATGTTGTGTGTGAGTGGTGCAGGTGTGTGTGTGTGTGAGTGTGAGAGTATGTTGTGTGTGAGTGGTGCAGGTGTGTGTGTGTGTGAGTGTGAGAGTATGTTGTGTGTGAGTGGTGCAGGTCGTGTGTGTGTGAGTGTGAGAGTATGTTGTGTGTGAGTGGTGCAGGTGTGTGTGTGTGTATGTGAGTGTGAGAGTATGTTGTGTGTGAGTGGTGCAGGTGTGTGTGTGTGTGAGTGTGAGAGTATGTTGTGTGTGAGTGGTGCAGGTGTGTGTGTGTATGTGAGTGTGAGAGTATGTTGTGTGTGAGTGGTGCAGGTGTGTGTGTGTGTGTGAGTGTGAGAGTATGTTGTGTGTGAGTGGTGCAGGTGTGTGTGTGTGTGAGTGTGAGAGTATGTTGTGTGTGAGTGGTGCAGGTGTGTGTGTGTGTGAGTGTGAGAGTATGTTGTGTGTGAGTGGTGCAGGTGTGTGTGTGTGTGTGAGTGAGTAGAGAGTATGTTGTGTGTGAGTGGTGCAGGTGTGTGTGTGTATGTGAGTGTGAGAGTATGTTGTGTGTGAGTGGTGCAGGTGTGTGTGTGTGTGTGAGTGAGAGAGTATGTTGTGTGTGAGTGGTGCAGGTGTGTGTGTGTATGTGAGTGTGAGAGTTTGTTGTGTGTGAGATGGTGCAGGTGTGTGTGGTGTGAGTGTGAGAGTATGTTGTGTGTGAGTGGTGCAGGTGTGTGTGTGTGTGAGTGTGAGAGTATGTTGTGTGTGAGTGGTGCAGGTGTGTGTGTGTGTGTGTGTGAGTGTGAGAGTATGTTGTGTGTGAGTGGTGCAGGTGTGTGTGTGTGTGTGAGTGTGAGAGTATGTTGTGTGTGAGTGGTGCAGGTGTGTGTGTGTGTGGAGTATGAGAGTATGTTGTGTGTGAGTGGTGCAGGTGTGTGTGTGTATGTGAGTGTGAGAGTATGTTGTGTGTGAGTGGTGCAGGTGTGTGTGTGATGTGAGTGAGAGAGTATGTTGTGTGTGAGTGGTGCAGGTGTGTGTGTGTATGTGAGTGTGAGAGTTTGTTGTGTGTGAGTGGTGCAGGTGTGTGTGTGTGGTGTGAGGATGTTGTGTGTGAGTGGTGCAGGTGTTGTGTGTGTGTGTGAGTGTGAGTATGTTGTGTGTGAGTGGTGCAGGTGTGTGTGTGTGTGTGTGTGAGTGTGAGAGTATGTTGTGTGTGAGTGGTGCAGGTGTGTGTGTGTGTGTGAGTGTGAGAGTATGTTGTGTGTGAGTGGTGCAGGTGTGTGTGTGTGTGAGTGTGAGAGTATGTTGTGTGTGAGTGGTGAGGTGTGTGTGTGTGTGAGTGTGAGAGTATGTTGTGTGTGAGTGGTGCAGGTGTGTGTGTGTGAGTGTGAGAGTATGTTGTGTGTGAGTGGTGCAGGTGTGTGTGTGTGTGAGTGTGAGAGTATGTTGTGTGTGAGTGGTGCAGGTGTGTGTGTGTGTGTGAGTGTGAGAGTATGTTGTGTGTGAGTGGTGCAGGTGTGTGTGTGTGTGTGAGTGAGAGAGTATGTTGTGTGTGAGTGGTGCAGGTGTGTGTGTGTATGTGAGTGTGAGAGTATGTTGTGTGTGAGTGGTGCAGGTGTGTGTGTGTGGAGTGTGAGAGTATGTTGTGTGTGAGTGGGTGCAGGTGTGTGTGTGTGTGAGTGTGAGAGTATGTTGTGTGTGAGTGGTGCAGGTGTGTGTGTGTATGTGAGTGTGAGAGTATGTTGTGTGTGAGTGGTGCAGGTGTGTGTGTGTGTGAGTGAGAGAGTATGTTGTGTGTGAGTGGTGCAGGTGTGTGTGTGTATGTGAGTGTGAGAGTTTGTTGTGTGTGAGTGGTGCAGGTGTGTGTGTGTGAGTGTGAGAGTATGTTGTGTGTGAGTGGTGCAGGTGTGTGTGTGTGTGTGAGTGTGAGAGTATGTTGTGTGTGAGTGGTGCAGGTGTGTGTGTGTGAGTGTGAGGTATGTTGTGTGTGAGTGGTGCAGGTGTGTGTGTGTGTGTGAGTGTGAGGTATGTTGTGTGTGAGTGGTGCAGGTGTGTGTGTGTGTGTGTGTGTGAGTGTGAGAGTATGTTGTATGTGAGTGGTGCAGGTGTGTGTGTGTGAGAGTATGTTGTGTGTGAGTGGTGCATGTTTGTGTGTGTGTGTGTGTGTGTGTGTGAGAGTATGTTGTGTGTGAGTGGTGCAGGTGTGTGTGTGTGTGAGTGTGAGAGTATGTTGTGTGTGAGTGGTGCAGGTGTGTGTGTATGTGTGTGAGTGTGAGAGTATGTTGTGTGTGAGTGGTGCAGGTGTGTGTGTGTGTGAGTGTGAGAGTATGTTGTGTGTGAGTGGTGCAGGTGTGTGTGTGTGAGTGTGAGAGTATGTTGTGTGTGAGTGGTGCAGGTGTGTGTGTGTGTGAGTGTGAGAGTATGTTGTGTGTGAGTGGTGCAGGTGTGTGTGTGTGTGTGAGTGTGAGAGTATGTTGTGTGTGAGTGGTGCAGGTGTGTGTGTGTGTGAGTGTGAGAGTATGTTGTGTGTGAGTGGTGCAGGTGTGTGTGTGTGTGGTGTGAGAGTATGTTGTGTGTGAGTGGTGCAGGTGTGTGTGTGTGTGAGTGTGAGAGTATGTTGTGTGTGAGTGGGTGCAGTGTGGTGTGTGTGTATGTGTGTGTGAGTATGAGAGTATGTTGTGTGTGAGTGGTGCAGGTGTGTGTGTATGTGAGTGTGAGAGTATGTTGTGTGTGAGTGGTGCAGGTGTGTGTGTGTGTGTGAGTGTGAGAGTATGTTGTGTGTGAGTGGTGCAGGTGTGTGTGTGTGTGAGTGTGAGAGTATGTTGTGTGTGAGTGGTGCAGGTGTGTGTGTGTGTGTGTGTGAGTATGAGAGTATTTGTGTGTGAGTGGTGCAGGTGTGTGTGTGTATGTGAGTGTGAGAGTATGTTGTGTGTGAGTGGTGCAGGTGTGTGTGTGTGTGTGAGTGAGAGAGTATGTTGTGTGTGAGTGGTGCAGGTGTGTGTGTGTATGTGAGTGTGAGAGTTTGTTGTGTGTGAGTGGTGCAGGGTGTGTGTGTGTGTGTGAGTGTGAGAGTATGTTGTGTGTGAGTGGTGCAGGGTGTGTGTGTGTGTGAGTGTGAGAGTATGTTGTGTGTGAGTGGTGCAGGTGTGTGTGTGTGTGTGTGAGTGTGAGAGTATGTGTGTGTGAGTGGTGCAGGTGTGTGTGTGTGTGTGAGTGTGAGAGTATGTTGTGTGTGAGTGGTGCAGGTGTGTGTGTGTGTGAGTATGAGAGTATGTTGTGTGTGAGTGGTGCAGGTGTGTGTGTGTGTGAGTGTGAGAGTATGTTGTGTGTGAGTGGTGCAGGTGTGTGTGTGTGAGTAGTGAGAGTATGTTGTGTGTGAGTGGTGCAGGTGTGTGTGTGTATGTGAGTGTGAGAGTATGTTGTGTGTGAGTGGTGCAGGGTGTGTGTGTGTGTGGTGAGTGAGAGAGTATGTTGTGTGTGAGTGGTGCAGGTGTGTGTGTGTATGTGAGTGTGAGAGTATTGTTGTGTGTGAGTGGTGCAGGTGTGGTGGTGAGAGTAGTTGTGTGTGAGGTGCAGTGTGTGTAGTGTGTGAGAGTATGTTGTGTGTGAGTGGTGCAGGTGTGTGTGTGTGTGTGTGAGTGTGAGAGTATGTTGTGTGTGAGTGGTGCAGGTGTGTGTGTGTGTGTGAGTGTGAGAGTATGTTGTGTGTGAGTGGTGCAGGTGTGTGTGTGTGTGAGTGTGAGAGTATGTTGTGTGTGAGTGGTGCAGGTGTGTGTGTGTGTGAGTGTGAGAGTATGTTGTGTGTGAGTGGTGCAGGTGTGTGTGTGTGTGTGAGTGTGAGAGTATGTTGTGTGTGAGTGGTGCAGGTGTGTGTGTGTGTGAGTGTGAGAGTATGTTGTGTGTGAGTGGTGCAGGTGTGTGTGTGTGAGTGTGAGAGTATGTTGTGTGTGAGTGGTGCAGGTGTGTGTGTGTATGTGAGTGTGAGAGTATGTTGTGTGTGAGTGGTGCAGGTGTGTGTGTGTGTGAGTGAGAGAGTATGTTGTGTGTGAGTGGTGCAGGTGTGTGTGTGTATGTGGAGTGTGAGAGTTTGTTGTGTGTGAGTGGTGCAGGTGTGTGTGTGTGTGTGAGTGTGAGAGTATGTTGTGTGTGAGTGGTGCAGGTGTGTGTGTGTGTGTGAGTGTGAGAGTATGTTGTGTGTGAGTGGTGCAGGTGTGTGTGTGTGTGTGAGTGTGAGAGTATGTTGTGTGTGAGTGGTGCAGGTGTGTGTGTGTGTGTGTGTGAGTGTGAGAGTATGTTGTGTGTGAGTGGGTGCAGGTGTGTGTGTGTGAGTGTGAGAGTATGTTGTGTGTGAGTGGTGCAGTGTGTGTGTGTGTTGTGAGTGTGAGAGTATGTTGTGTGTGAGTGGTGCAGGTGTGGTGTGTGTTTGTGAGTGTGAGAGTATGTTGTGTGTGAGTGGTGCAGGTGTGTGTGTGTGTGTGTGAGTGTGAGAGAGTATGTTGTTTGTGAGTGGTGCAGGTGTGTGTGTGTGAGTGTGAGAGTATGTTGTGTGTGAGTGGTGCAGGTGTGTGTGTGTATGTGAGTGTGAGAGTATGTTGTGTGTGAGTGGTGCAGGTGTGTGTGTGTGTGTGAGTGTGAGAGTATGTTGTGTGTGAGTGGTGCAGGTGTGTGTGTGTGTGTGAGTGTGAGAGTATGTTGTGTGTGAGTGGTGCAGGTGTGTGTGTGTGTGTGAGTGTGAGAGTATGTTGTGTGTGAGTGGTGCAGGGTGTGTGTGTGTGAGTGTGAGAGTATGTTGTGTGTGAGTGGTGCAGGTGTGTGTGTGTGTGTGTGGAGTTGAGAGTATGTTGTGTGTGAGTGGTGCAGGTGTGTGTGTGTGTGTGTGAGTGTGAGAGTATGTTGTGTGTGAGTGGTGCAGGGTGTGTGTGTGTATGTGAGTGTGAGAGTATGTTGTGTGTGAGTGGTGCAGGTGTGTGTGTGTGTGTGAGTGTGAGAGTATGTTGTGTGTGTGAGTGGTGCAGGTGTGTGTGTGTGTGTGAGTGTGAGAGTATGTTGTGTGTGAGTGGTGCAGGTGTGTGTGTGTGTGTGAGTGTGAGAGTATGTTGTGTGTGAGTGGTGCAGGGTGTGTGTGTGTGTGTGTGTGAGTGTGAGAGTATGTTGTGTGTGAGTGGTGCAGGTGTGTGTGTGTGTTGTGAGTGTGAGAGTATGTTGTGTGTGAGTGGTGCAGGTGTGCTGTGTGTGTGTGAGTGTGAGAGTATGTTGTGTGTGGAGCTGGTGCAGGTGTGTGTGTGTGTGTGAGTGTGAGAGTATGTTGTGTGTGAGTGGTGCAGGTGTGTGTGTGTGTGAGTGTGAGAGTATGTTGTGTGTGAGTGGTGCAGGTGTGTGTGTGTGTGAGTGTGAGAGTATGTTGTGTGTGAGTGGTGCAGGTGTGTGTGTGTGTTGTGAGTGTGAGAGTATGTTGTGTGTGAGTGGTGCAGGTGTGTGTGTGTGTGAGTGTGAGAGTATGTTGTGTGTGGAGTGGTGCAGGGAGTGTGTGTGTAGTGAGTGTGAGAGTATGTTGTGTGTGAGTGGTGCAGGTGTGTGTGTGTGTGTGTGTGTGTGAGTGTGAGAGTATGTTGTGTGTGAGTGGTGCAGGTGTGTGTGTGTGTGTGAGTGTGAGAGTATGTTGTGTGTGAGTGGTGCAGGTGTGTGTGTGTGTGAGTGTGAGAGTATGTTGTGTGTGAGTGGTGCAGGTGTGTGTGTGTGTGAGTGTGAGAGTATGTTGTGTGTGAGTGGTGCAGGTGTGTGTGTGTTGAGTGTGAGAGTATGTTGTGTGTGAGTGGTGAGGTGTGTGTGTGGTGTGAGTGTGAGAGTATGTTGTGTGTGAGTGGTGCAGGTGTGTGTGTGTGTGAGTGTGAGAGTATGTTGTGTGTGAGTGGTGCAGGTGTGTGTGTGTGTTGAGAGTGAGAGTATGTTGTGTGTGAGTGGTGCAGGTGTTGTGTGTGTGTGTGAGTGTGAGAGTATGTTGTGTGTGAGTGGTGCAGGTGTGTGTGTGTGTGAGTATGAGAGTATGTTGTGTGTGAGTGGTGCAGGTGTGTGTGTGGTGTGAGTGTGAGAGTATGTTGTGTGTGAGTGGTGCAGGTGGTGTGTGTGTGTGGTGGTGAGAGTATGTTGTGTGTGAGTGGTGCAGGTGTGTGTGTGTATGTGAGTGTGAGAGTTTGTTGTGTGTGAGTGGTGCAGGGAGTGTGTGTGTGTGAGTGTGAGAGTATGTTGTGTGTGAGTGGTGCAGGTGTGGTGTGTGTGTGAGTGTGAGAGTATGTTGTGTGTGAGTGGTGCAGGTGTGTGTGTGTGTGTGGTGTGTGAGTGTGAGAGTATGTTGTGTGTGAGTGGTGAGGTGTGTGTGTGTGTGAGTGTGAGAGTATGTTGTGTGTGAGTGGTGCAGGTTGTGTGTGTGTGTTGAGTGTGAGAGTATGTTGTGTGTGAGTGGTGCAGGTGTGTGTGTGTGTGAGTGTGAGAGATGTTGTGTGTGAGTGGTGCAGGTGTGTGTGTGTGAGTGTGAGAGTATGTTGTGTGTGAGTGGTGCAGGTGTGTGTGTGTGTGAGTGAGAGAGTATGTTGTGTGTGAGTGGTGCAGGTGTGTGTGTGTGTGTGAGTGTGAGAGTATGTTGTGTGTGAGTGGTGCAGGTGTGTGTGTGTGTGTGAGTGTGAGAGTATGTTGTGTGTGAGTGGTGCAGGTGTGTGTGTGTGTGGTGAGTGTGAGAGTATGTTGTGTGTGAGTGGTGCAGGTGTGTGTGTGTGTGAGTGTGAGAGTATGTTGTGTGTGAGTGGTGCAGGTGTGTGTGTGTGTGTGAGTGTGAGAGTATGTTGTGTGTGAGTGGTGCAGGTGTGTGTGTGTGATGTGTGAGTGTGAGAGTATGTTGTGTGTGAGTGGTGCAGGTGTTGTGTGTGTGAGAGTGTGAGAGTATGTTGTGTGTGAGTGGTGCAGGTGTGTGTGTGTGAGTGTGAGAGTATGTTGTGTGTGAGTGGTGCAGGTGTGTGTGTGTATGTGAGTGTGAGAGTTTGTTGTGTGTGAGTGGTGCAGGTGTGTGTGTGTGTGTGTGTGAGTGTGAGAGTATGTTGTGTGTGAGTGGTGCAGGTGTGTGTGTGTGTGTGTGAGTGTGAGAGTATGTTGTGTGTGAGTGGTGCAGGTTGTGTTGTGGTGTGTGTGTGTGTGAGTGTGGAGAGTATGTTGTGTGTGAGTGGTGCAGGTGTGTGTTGTGTGTGTGTGTGTGGGTGGTGTGAGTGTGAGAGTATGTTGTATGTGAGAGTGGTGCAGTGTGTGTGTGTGTGTGTGAGTGTGAGAGTATGTTGTGTGTGAGTGGTGCAGGTGTGTGTGTGTTGTGAGTGTGAGAGTATGTTGTGTGTGAGTGGTGCAGGTGTGTGTGTGTGTGTGTGAGTGTGAGAGTATGTTGTGTGTGAGTGGTGCAGGTGTGTGTGTTGTGTGTGAGTGTGAGAGTATGTTTGTGTGTGAGTGGGTGCAGGTGTGTGTGTGTGGTGTGGTGTGAGAGTGGTGAGAGAGTATGTTGTGTGTGAGTGGTGCAGGTGTGTGTGTGTTGTGAGTGTGAGAGTATGTTGTGTGTGAGTGGTGCAGGTGTGTGTGTGTGTGTGAGTGTGAGAGTATGTTGTGTGTGAGTGGTGCAGGTGTGTGTGTGTGATGTGTGAGAGTGATGTTGTGTGTGAGTGGTGCAGGTGTGTGTGTGTGAGTGAGAGTATGTTGTCGTGTGAGGTGGTGCAGAGTGTGTGTGTGTGTGTGAGTGTGAGAGTATGTTGTGTTGTGAGTGGTGCAGTGTTGTGTGTGTTGTGAGTGTGAGAGTATGTTGTGTGTGAGTGGTGCAGGTGTGTGATGTGTGTGAGTGTGAGAGTATGTTGTGTGTGAGTGGTGCAGGGTGTGTGTGTGTGTGTGTGAGATGTGAGAGTATGTTGTGTGTGAGTGGTGCAGGTGTGTGTGTGTGTGTGAGTGTGAGAGTATGTTGTGTGTGAGTGGTGCAGGTGTGTGTGTGTGTGAGTGTGAGAGTAAGTTGTGTGTGAGTGGTGCAGGTGTGGTTTGTGTGTGTGTGAGTGTGAGAGTATGTTGTGTGTGAGTGTGCAGGTGTGTGTGTGTGTGTGTGAGTGTGAGAGGTATGTTGTGTGTGAGTGGTGCAGTGTGTGTGTGTTGGTGAGTGTGAGAGTATGTTGTGTGAGTGTGCAGGTGTGTGTGTGTGTGAGTGTGAGAGTCTGGTTGTGTGTGAGTGGTGCAGGTGTGTGTGTGTGTGTATGTGAGAGTGAGAGTATGTAGTGTGTGAGTGGTGCGGTGTGTGTGTGTTGTGAGTGTGAGAGTATGAGTTGTGTGTGAGTGGTGCAGGTGTGTGTGTGTGTGAGTGTGAGAGTATGTTGTGTGTGAGTGGTGCAGGTGTGTGTGTGTGTGAGTGTGAGAGTATGTTTGTGTGTGAGTGGTCTAGGTGTGTGTGTGTATGTGAGTGTGGGAGGGGAGTTTGTTGTGTGTGAGTGGTGCAGGTGTGTGTTATGTGTGTGAGTGTGAGAGTAATGTTGTGTGTGATGGGTGCAGGTGTGTGTGAGTGGTGAGAGTATGTTGTGTGTGAGTGGTGCAGGTAGTGTGTGTGTGTGTGTGAGTGTGAGAGTATGTTGTGTGTGAGTGGTGCAGGTGTGTGTGTGTGTGAGTGTGAGAGTATGTTGTGTGTGAGTGGTGCAGGTGTGTGTGTGTTGTGAGTGTGAGAGTATGTTGTGTGTGAGTGGTGCAGGTGTGTGTGTGTGTGAGTGTGAGAGTATGTTGTGTGTGAGTGGTGCAGGTGTGTGTGTGTGTGAGTGTGAGAGTATGTTGTGTGTGAGTGGTGCAGGTGTGTGTGTGTGTGTGTGAGTGTGAGAGTATGTTGTGTGTGAGTGGTGCAGGTGTGTGTGTGTGTGAGTGTGAGAGTATTGTGTGTGAGTGGTGCAGGTGTGTGTGTGTGTGTGAGTGTGAGAGTATGTTGTGTGTGAGTGGTGCAGGTGTGTGTGTGTGTGTGAGTGTGAGAGTATGTTGTGTGTGAGTGGTGCAGGTGTGTGTGTGTGTGAGTGTGAGAGTATGTTGTGTGTGAGTGGTGCAGGTGTGTGTGTGTGTGTGTGTGGAGTATGTTGTGTGTGCGTGCAGTTAACTGTGTGCCACGGTGTGCATGAGGAGGTCAAAGGACAACTTTCAGAAGGTTTTTCCTCCCAAATGGCTCTCAGGGATTGAACTCAGGTCCCTAGACACTCATGATGAGTGCTTTCGTTTGCTGAGTCATCTTGCCAGCCCAACGGTTTCTAGAATGGTGTGATGAAACCCATACAGTGTCCTGTAACTGAATGTGGGGGATATGGAATTTTCGGCTCAGTGTGCAACGATGAACAATGAAACGAAACATGTAACATATCTGAGGCATGTGTGGCCATGTTCTCCCATGTTTCACTTTGCAATGGCACTGGGGCCTCTCTTCTGAACACTAAATGCAACCTCGCACTGAAAATGCTGTCATCAAATAGAACACCAGCAGCACTGCCTACAGGAGCTTGGCGCAGGTTTCAGATGCGAGAGGTTCTAAAAATACAGCATGTTTACTGTTCACATAAAGTTTTCCACTCTTATAGGGACATAATTTAGTTATAAAAACAAAAAGCCTTTAAATTTTCCCCACTGTCATTCCTCAGCATGTATCAAATGGTGTATCTTTGGATGATACTGTGCTGAACTGACTGATTTTTAAAATTACTGTTTGAGCTGCTCACTTGAGTTTCATTAAAAAAAAATGGTTCAATGAATTTTGGTTTTAGATTAGCTCAGAGCTTCAAAACTTTCTAAAATGGCCCTAAATATGCTTCTGCTCTTTTGTACTATGTACTTGTATGAAATAGCATTCCCAGTACTCAGCATCATAGGAGCAATCTGCCGATCAACAATCAAAGACATGGAAAATGCTCTATATCCTACATGATCAAACAGTTAGCAAAGATTTAAGTCATTATATAAGTATGGACAAGCATATCCATCTTGTTAAGGCAAATTTGTTTTCATCTTTAGTAAATGACAAAAAATATATAGAGATATATCAAATAATTGCTTTAAAATAAGTTGTTTGATGAATTCTTCTCCACAAATGTCAATTTGTACACTTATTTTATATATCTATATACCTGGGGTCAGGTAAAAATTTCTCAGGCAAACAGGTTGTAGATAAAAAAAGAAAAAAAAAGATTAAGAAGCTGTTACCGGGGCTGGAGAGATGGCTCAGCAGTTAAGAGCATTGCCTGCTCTTCCAAAGGTCCTGAGTTCAATTCCCAGCAACCACATGGTGGCTCACAACCACCTATAATGAGATCTGGTGCCCTCTTCTGGCGTGTACATGTTAGCAGAACATTGTATGCATAATAAATAAGTCTTAAGAAGCTGTTACCTATAACATGGCCCATTTTACATTTGTGTGTGTGTGTGTGTGTGTGTTTTCTTCTGTATGTATATCATACGAGTACAGAGGATCGTAAAGGCCAGAGAAGGGTATCAGATTCTGGCCTGCCTGATCTGAGTGCTGGAACCAAACCCATGCCCTGTGTAAGAGCACAAAGTACTACTAATCCCTTATTTCATCATGGTCTTTAGCAAGGCAATCAAACACAAAAGAAAAAGTATCCTTACCTAGACTTTAACGTAAATGCTTATAATCCATAAAAATAGCTAGAAAATGTATTGTATTTTTGTGGGGGTTTACGGGCTATGGGCATGGTTTCTGTTTTGTTTTGGTGTCGTCCAGGCTAGCCTCAAACTCCCTGGGCTCTATGTTACTAAGTGCATCTATGCATTGCTGCACCTGCTGGCACCATCCTCCCCTGACAAGGGAACCCAGTCTTCTTAGCTTTCTAGCATGAGCTGAATGCCAGCGCTCTCCAGGCCTTGAGCACCAGATCCAGAGTGGTGGAGCATCCCGCCTGTGGACTGAGCAGTCACAGGCTGTCAGCCTCTCAAGAGTGCGAACAGCCGCTGCTGGGCTACCCAGCCAGCAGTAGGGAAGCCAACCTATTCATTCCTGCTGTAATGTATATTAATTTGATTTATTCTGATCCTCTAGGGCACCCTGACTAACAGCATCACCATGCCCAGTTTTACGTAATGCTAGGGATCAAACCCAAAGGGTAGGGGTAGGGAGCTGATGAATGCTGGGTGAGCACTCAACCCCCTGAGCCAGACATCCAGCCCTCTTTGCACTTGTTTCTACTGAACATGCTTGACACAAGGGGAATCTGTGCAAAATACAATGTGTTTTATTCTCTGGACTGAAATGTTTTTTGAAAAACTAAAATATTGTAAAATCTTCTCTGACATAATAGGTGGTAAGGACACTATGGAAACTCTCATGTACCTTCAAAAATTACTGTGAAAATTGCTTTATAATTGTAACGGATCTTGATGGAAAATGTCAGCTAAAATTATAAAGCAATTAAATAAATGAACACAGCTGCCAAATAGATACATTAGGATCCTGGACGGAGCCAAGGACTAAGCCATATGTTATTAAGAGGAGATACTTTATGATTCAGTACATACATTTAAAAAACTGACCTTCAAGGAGACGGGAGGCAAAGAAGCAAAGCCAGAGCTTGGGGTTTGGCGGGTGTTAGAAATGGGTTTGTACCTGAGTTCAATCATTAAAAAACTAGGTACCAGCACAGACCACTGACTGAAGCAGTCCACTCTTCTCTCACTACATACACTAAGAATACATGAACTACAATAGTAACAAACTACCTCTCATCCTCAGAGGGGGCTTCAAACAGAGGGGAGTGGCCTCCTCTCACTCATGCCTCTGTCAAGGGACCAAACAGCAAGAAGGCCCTTGCTGAACTCAGACCCTTGGTATCTCCATTTGTGAGTGATACTGTTTTCTCTACATTCCCTAGTCCAGAGACTTTCTGCGATAGCGACAGCCTAAAGAGAACTTGAAAAGGAGCAGCAATGCTAACTTTCGGGATTCATGGCAGCAGGGAGAAGGACTGGCCTCGGCGGAGACCTTCAGGTAGAAGATCCCAGGCCTGTGGAACATTCTCACACTGCAACACAGCATTGCTGTCTACAGAGTTCACACTTGAGTGCAACCGAGTTACCAAAACAAAACAAGACAGCCACAACACCAAAAACATTTCAGTAGAAGTTTCTGATTTTGCGTCAGGCTGGGACATCACAGCTCTCCTAGGACACACATGGTCTGTTGGTCACAGGTTGGACATGCTGACAGATGACTTGGGAAGAGGAGGCTAACTCCCAGACAGTCAGCATCTCCGTGTCAAGCACCAGTGACAAAGGCAGTGAGGGGGTCCAGGGGAGCAGAGTGAGATCTGGTTTAAGGTCGGACCCACTTTGTGGTGATGCTCTTTTGCGCATTACCACACTATTTGTTAAATAAACTAGATGATATGGCAGGCTAAGGGTTAAAACAGACACAGGTGACAGGAGAGACAGGCAATCTCTGTGAACTGTACAAATCACAGCAGAGCACCTGAGACACAGAGAGTCACAAAATAAGTGACTATCAATGTTATGAACCAGATTAGGCTTTGCAAAGAGCAAATACACACACACACACACACACACACACACACACACACACACACACACACACACACACACCTTTTCATTTTAGGCAGCACTTTGATTAGAGGATAACAGTCACAGTCGCAACAGTCCTCAGATGCTTACAGACCTCTCTACAAAATCCAATCAGAAGCACTTCATTAACATCAAACACAGACGGTCAGCATCAGCTTCGTTGCTCTGGTTATACTCTATCACTAGCTCTCATTATTAAAGACCATGGGATAACGGGCTGAGTTCAGATAAGCCAAGGTGGAAACAACAGCGCCTAAGAGAAAACTAATAGGTTCAAATAGTTCCCAAAGTAATGCATGGCTCTATGCAAAAAAAAGGTTAATGTTGGCAGATGCTCAACTGTCTATCTGAATATGGCACCTCTATAAATAAAGAACAAGGTCACCTGTTTATCACATCAGATTTAAAATGTCTTGGAGACCAAACACAGTCTCTCTGTAAACTCCTCCAGGTTAATAACCAATACCTCGTAGGCAGGTTACAATGGCCTCAGTATCACAGAGAGACTTGCTCAACAAAACAATAAACTATAAAACAGGCTCCTTCCCTCCTTCAGGAGACATTCCTTTGCCTGTGTGGAAAAAATGAGCCCCTCAGAGTAGAGCCCCCAGAGGCAGGAGGCAGGAAGGGGTGCACTGAGCATTCCAGAGAAGCCACCTTGCTGAATGAGCCTAGAGCTGCATCTGGCATCTCACTCTGACAGCGGCGGCAAGGCAAATGACAAGCCCGGTCAGGTAAGGTATTTATACTCACACAGAAAGCGGCCACTCCAAAGCAGCCATCTCAGAGGCTGTCACATCAACCAAGACAAGAAGTCACAAAACAGGAAGGCTATCATTGAGGAAGGTGCAGCAATAGAGACTATAATTAAGAACCGCTGCAAAGCGCTCCTTAGCATCATGTTCAGGACAGCTTGGATTACCTGCCAACTCCCCAATGAAGTCCTTACCAGCCTGTCTCTGAGGTTAGCAGCCTTTCAATCTGCAAGCCTATGCAAAAGTAGCTCTTAAAGGCTGTGAATGCAGACCCAAGGAAGAAACACCAACCTGCTCTGTTCATTCACTCAACAAATAGTTACCTCACTATTCAGGCACCAGGTTAGAAGTGCAGAGGTCACCAAGGGAGATACGCCACCTGACTTGGCAAAGATAGATCGAGAAGGGCAGACAGATACACAGTAGGAACCATAGGTCAGGTAGAGGGTTAGAGTCTTGAAAGCCCTAACAATGACGCCTGTCCCAGTGAAGGAGATGAGGCAGAACTTCAAGGGAGAAGAGGCATCGAGGCTGAACCCTAAAATGAAGTAAGGAACCGGCCAGAGAAGGCAATGTGAAGCCACAGGAGAAGGCGTCTGTATGCAGGAGACAGAAAGATGTCTGTGTGGCTGAAGCACTAGGTAGGGCTGGGCAATGGCTGCATGTGCTTCAGAACAGCTACAAGTAGGGCAAACGACAGAATGGTAAACTTAGAACATGGTGAGGTGCTGCACATGTGTGCGTGTGTGCCTGCCTGCCTGTGTGCGTGTGTACCTGCGTGTGTGTGTGTGTGTGTGTGTTTGAGAGAGAGAGACTACATTACATGGTTCTCAAGTGTGAGATAAAGTGTTGCACAGCTAGGAAGCTGCTCGTGCCTACAAGAACCTAGTTCTCGTTGAGCGTAGACCACTACCTTCCATTTAACGAGCATCAAAGGGGTTCTGTGGCCTGCACGGGGCCACAGAGCTGGCAGAGCCACCCTCAGACTCTGACTCTTTCTGCATTTAGCTGTCTTTTCTGTGCTCACTTTTCCCCTAGGGAGGGGGGAGTGATTTTCAGGGGTATATATAATTGAGTTCTACCATGATGACCTTCTCCTTCTACCATAGAAACAAAGTTCTTGAATGAAGAGAAAAACAAAAGGGAAAATAGCTGCAACAAAAATGGGACTGCATGAGTGGGTGGTGGTGGCGCATGCCTTTAATCCCAGCACTCGGGAGGCAGAGGCAGGCGGATCTCTGTGAGTTCGAGACCAGCCTGGTCTACAGAGCTAGTTCCAGGACAGGCTCCAAAGCCACAGAGAAACCCTGTCTCGAAAAACCAAAAAATAATAAAATAAAATAAAAATTAAAAAAAAACCGGGACTGCATGAAGGCATTCACAGGTGACAAGGGTGGCATGGGAATTACACCTCAATGACAGTGCTCAAAATTAAAATAATAGCCACAGAGGGGGTGAGCAGAGAGCAGCATGATATTTCCAAGTGTAACTGCGCAGAAGTTCAGTTGTTTCTCTGCTTACCAATAAAACAGACGATTGCCACGCTTACGACTGAGTTCGGAGCTGTGACAGCATCACAACACACATGCTGAGGGTGTCAAGATGACTCGGACTAGAGGAGCTTTCTCTCTTCATTGCCAATGGTCAAGATATTTTCTACAATGTGGAGAACATAAATTCAACCCCCTTCTAGCATTTACCTGCTCATGAGGTCACCCTCCCACACGCTGAGGTCAGGGAGTATCAGCCAATGAAGGTTGCGGGACACAACAGATCACAGGAACTTTTGTTCCTGTTATAACACAAGGAGGACTGATTCTCCTCAGCCACAGCTCCCAAAGCCACTCACACAAGGCACCGGTCAAGAAAGACCTCGGCTTTGCCAGGCATAGGGCCAAAGAGTCAAAATAAACACACATGGGGACAGACTATTCCAAGCCAGCCACAGAATCCTACATCACCCTAGTCAACTCACGTTAAAAACCACATCACAGGCAGGGGAGGGAGCTCAGTAGGCGAAGCGTTTACTAGACAAGCATGAGGGCCTGTACCCACAGTATAGAAAGGCAGATGTGGTGACACAGGCATGCATTCCTAGCGCTAAGTAGGTGGAGACATGTGGATCCCTGTGACTCTCTGGGTAGCCAGCCGAGCTGGAATGGTAAGTCCCAAGTCCCAGTGAGGGACCCCAGAGGGACCCAAGGTTTCAGCACTTGGGGAATGACACAAAAAAATGGACCTCTGAACTCGACTTACACACTTGTGCATGTGGGTGGACACGCATGTGCATAACATACATACATACATGGACACATCTACCTATATACACACACATACATACATACACACACAGAGCACACTAGGCACAAAAAATAAACCTCATTTTCTGCTACTTTATAATTGGGTCCGTACAGGGAATTGTGTTGTATCTTCTTTTTCAGTCCAAACACGAATTTCACTTTCCAAATTCCTGATCTACTAGTTTCGTACAAATAGGACATCAGTACCAAATGGTTTTTTAAGAAAAGACAAACATTATACTTCCATTAGTTTTTTTTTTTTTAAACCAAGCCTTTTGGACCTACTTTCTAAATAGTGGTACACTTAAAATCAAGCCATGTAGCTCATAGTCAAGTCCAAGAGATCGGGTGGGGAGGGTAGAATGGGAAAGCTTGCCAAAAATGTAACCATGGTAACACCACAGATGCATCAAGCAATGGTGTGCTAATTTGCTTCATCCCCATCTCTTAAAGTGGAATCTAAGTAGGGAAAAAAAAATTACATGGAGAACAATCATGAGCCTACAATTTCTGAATTCGGCAAAGTTGCATTCAGCCAGCAACCATAACTTACAGGCAGTCACAGGACAGCTTAGAAATGGCCCTAGGAGGTTCACGAGCCAAAAAGATGAGGCTCTGCTATGAATTCCCTATGACCCTGCTTCCTCTCCTGCTCAGAAGTTTGGTGTATGTAATATGGGCCAGTGTGACAGGGAGGACCAAGCTGGATAATACAGCCTCAGTTCTGTTGCCCAGAGCCACATCCTCACTCAAAACTGGGTTACTAGATCAATAAAAATGAGATGAAAATCCCTACCCTATCTGCAAGACTAGAATTAAGAATTGCAATGAATCTAAATACATACGGAATCATTCAAGGATATTATTGGGATTAAAGTTTTCAATTCAAAATGGAAAAGCTAAAATGAGTGAGGGCAACTAAGTCACGTTAACAGGTCACCTCCTCTCTGTCTGATGCGGCTGCCAGCGAGTCAAGACAGGACCACAGAGTGCTGCCCAAGTCCTTTGCAGTGTTCCTCTTCCCTGCAGAGCCTCGATTTACTACCAAGCAAAATGGAGGGCAGGTGATTATTCTAGAAACCGATTTTCTAAGGTTCTCAAATCTATGCGAAGCCTTTGGTCAGTCACACTTGTGATTTTATGGTGACATCAGCAAACACAGGCAGTCTAGCACACTACTTCCAAAGTATAGTTAAAGAAAACCATTTCTATACAACACGTCACAGCAAGAGGAGGACTCTGTAAATATTATTCTTCCTCTAAAAGGCGGTGTCTCAAAAATGGTACCTCTAAAAACTCTTTCAAACTTCAAAGAACCAAGTGACAGAAAGCAGAAAGTAAAAGTCCCAGTACTAAAACCAGAATCACTCTTTCCTTGAGGTGTGAACGGAATCAAATGAATGAATGCAATGTCTTCCCAAGATGCAGAGGTAAGATCAGCCTGTTCACAGACATGGTGCGTTCATGTCCCACTCTAAGGCAGCTGTCAATTATCCAATCCCAGCGGACCAACCCACGGCTGCTTGTCCTGACCCTGCAGGTTTCCCTTTCAGAGGCCTGATGGTCTATATCTGGCTTGCTCAAATTTGGTTGCATGGAACATCTTTTAGAGTTTTAATCTGTGAAAATCCTTCTTTTTCCCTACAATCCAGATGTGGGGATTTTAAAATCTGGTTGTAGGGATGGAGAGTGACTGTGGCACACCCCCACCGAGGGCCTTAAAGACACAGTGGCTTCCACCCTGCTCAGTCTCGGGGTCTCTGCCTGGCTCGCTCCATTAAACACAATGACACTTCCATTTCTAGAGGCTTCACCCCGCCAAGGCTTTGCGAACTGTTTGCACGCTTCAGCCCCTCTATACTTCACAGCAGCTCCGTGGAGCTAGCATGACCGACACGGTCTTTACACAGATCGGACAGTGAGCTCACGAAAGGTAATTTGCCCAGCATTTAAAACTAGTAAATAGCAGAGTCCAATGGAAACCCAGTCACACAGTCACACCATGATATCACGCTGTCTGTCCCACTGGCAACCATCATCTGCTTTACTTAGGGCATCATTAGGTGGACTGACTGCTAAGTGTGCCAGAACCATCAGCTGAGCTTCCTTCTCCTCTTTCCACATACGTGAGCGCGCGCACACACACACAGCAGTGAGACACTAAAATGAGCTACTTACAAGGCACGGCATGGCGGTACAGGTTGTCCCTTATGGTCTGCTGGAGCTCATGGTCCGGAGACCCCTTCTGGAACCGCTGGTTGAGAAAGTGTCGCAGGTCCTTGTTGAGCCTTCCTCCTGCGGGAAATACATAAAGCAGACAGAGCACATCAACAAGAGAGGGCTTTCCAAACAGTGAGCAGTCAGAGCTGTGTGTGAGGAAGCAGCATCCTGCAAACCCAGCGAGACCCTCAGCCACAGTGAGGAAGGGCTTCCGTTTCCCTCTGCAGGGGATACAGCCAGGGAAGGCGACAGAGAAAACAGCATGAAAACAACTAAGGTATGGACCTCATCACATGCCATACCAGAAAGCTGAGTAACAGAGGATTTCCTCTGGGCCGTGCTTTTAAGCGAGTGCCGGTGACATCAGCAGACACTCTCGGAGGGAGAATGACCAGCTGAAACTGCCAAGAGGACAACCTGGCAACAACTGTCAAATAGTCAAGCGTTCTTCGCTGGTTACACTTGCAAACTGGCTCAGAACTCCAGTGTAATCTACTATAGCAAATGAATAAAAGTAAAAGCAAGCAAGAAAACAATGCACAAGCAACAAAAAGAAAAGAACACACACATGATGCTGACATATACCTAGGTGATAAGAACATACAAACTCAAATCAGAAGGAGATCCTACTATGTAGTTACCAGAAGAACAGAATTCAAAGGGTGAATAAATCTCACCTTTCGGCAAGATATAAAACAAGGTTTTATATACAGCTAGTAGGTGTGTAAGGAGGCTCAGCCTCATGAGAACACAATTTAATAATACTTCATTAAGACAAATTTGCACAGAAAAAGAATGAACAATTTCACTAAAAATGAAGAACACAAAAGTAAGTCCACAAAAGAAAACATAAATGAATTGTTCAGTCCTAAATTATAAACAATCTAACTATTTCTCCAGAGGCAATGAAAGAAATGATATGTTTATGAAGTGCTGCACAACACTGAAAAAGGAGACACTACAAATACATAAGCAATATTGATAATTCTCAAGCACTTAACATTGAACAGAGACACAGAAGGGAACAAAACTTCATCCATAAAATTTTTAACATGTTCCCTCCATAATAGAGGGAAACAAAGACTAAGCAGAACAGCATGAAGGTACGGAATACCTGGATCTATGGAGTACATAGATGTTTCCTTATGTACCGGTTAACATAAGTATATGTCATGGAGACTATTGAGAAATTCTATACTACATTCTATGTGCCCATAACAACCACAATAATTATTTCCAAATAAGTTTTTAAAAATAATTTATTTAATTTTATTTTGTGTGCATTGGTGTAAGGGTGTCAGATCCCCTGGAACTGGAGTTACAAACAGGTATGAGCTGTCATGTGGGTGCTGGGAACTGAACCTGGGTCCCCTGTATTGAAGGCCAGCTCTCTTAACTGCTGAGTCATCTCTCCAGCCCTCCAAATGACTTTTAAAGAAACAGAGGAGACAATGAACTCCTTGAGGGGCGTGCCAACCAAGAATTGATTGGGTGTGTGATATAACACAGGTGCTATGCATCAGAATGCACAGAATCATCCAGGAAACAAAGCTAGGCAGGGCGGCTGCTGAGTGGGTCCCACTGCACTCTTAGGTCCTGGATTCACTAGGGAGTCCACCAGAAAGAACAGGGCAAATGCTGGCAGTGAACAAACCCAGGCCCAGGTATGGACCCAGCTCCATTATTCATGGCTCATGAGCCTCTCTTCTCTCACTAGTAAAAATAGAACAATGATATAATAGTGGCCACACCACATGGCTGCTGTAAACAGCAGAGGGGATGACATGTTAGGACAGCGAGGGCAGAGTAGAAGCACTTAGTGAAAGACAAAAACTGCAATCACCACGGTGTCAAGTGGTCAGTTTCTGAGGTGAGGGGAAAAAATAAAATCTAGCCCAAACATGAATTAGTCTTCTTTTTCAAAAGCTAAAAAAAAATCACATAAGTATGAATGTTATTCAATGGGTTAGAAACAGCAGGAGACAAACCATAAGGCAAGAGAGTTTGGACTAAGGAATATTTCCAGTGCTCCTAGAAACGGGGGACAACAGTCTTTTTGTGCTAGAGCAGTGGGTTCTTAGGTAAACTGGGGCTGAGGATCAGGAAGGAATGCTAACTGGTAAATCACTGGTAGGTGTGATAATCACACTTGCTCAGCTCTAGCCCCAGGGGTAAGGCACTCTTGAATGATACTGAAAGAATAATGCTTCCCAGTTGTCTACAATCTAGGTGACTCTTGACTGGAAAACTCCTACCAAATGACTGGAACTGATATGACATTGACAGAGCCAGGGAGGTGGCCCAGTGAGCAAAGGTGCTTGCTGCCACGTCTGAGTTCAGTCCCTAGAACCCACGTGGTAGGAGAGAACCAACTGCTGCTGCTGTCGCCTAACACGTTTTCCGTGACACTTGTGCGTCCCCCTCCACACGCCCACGTAGAAAAATAAAAACTTAAGTGGCACTGAACACTATCTGAACTATGAGTAGCAAAGAGGGAGGTCTGTATATCTAAATACACCGTTAGGGACCAAAGCAAATTCCAGAGAACATACGGGACCCATTAGTTTGTTCCCTATATGTGACATAGGTGCTATCTACAGTCACCATCTATAAAATAAACCAGAGGTTTTCTGCCAGATTATCCTTAATCTTAGGCTCTCACTAAGCAAGCCAGCTGTGGTTTATGGGCATCAGACCGAAACTCCTCTCTTCTGTAAATGTGCAAAGGGCAGGGTTAACTATGCTGCCAGTTAACATTTACTCTGCATTCCCTGACATTTGGAGGAGCAGAGCTTCCACCTTCACATTCCATTAAGGATACTGTACTTTGAGCATCTAATCTCAGATTAATTAACAATTATTCCGAGGACATGTCAGTAAATCTTTTCCTAACTGTCAAGGGCATTGAGCCAATGAAATAATAAAGTGTAAGACAGATAAATAATAAATGGCAAGTATGTCCTGGCATCTTTACTTTCATTCAAACTCAAGGTTTGCTTTGTAAGTGGAAGAAAGAACATAAGTCAGAAGTATGTAGAGCTTTGTTCAAGAAAAGGTTCAGAACTAGGGCTGGGGAGATGGATCAGTGAGTGAGTGTGTGCTTGCTCTGCAGACATGACCCCGGTTCGAATCCCGAGTACCCATATAAAAACTGGTTGTGGCAGGATAAGCCTCCAATCAAAGTGCAGGAAAAGACAGAGATCAGTGGATCCCTGGAGCTCACTGGGCAGCCAGCCTAGCCAAATTGGTTTGGTGAGAGACCCTATCTCAAAGCCACGAGAAGAGAAGCCGGGTGTGGTGGTGCACAACCACAACCCCAGTACGTGGGAGGGAGAGTCAGGCAGATCTCTGTGACTTTGAGGCCAGCCTGGTCTACATAGTGAGTTCTAGGACAGCCAGGGCAAATAGTGAGGCCCTGTCTTTAAAAACCCACACATACAAACACCTTCCATCCCACCCCCCCCAAAAAAAAGAAAGAAAAGAAAAAAAATTAGGTAGAAACCAACTGAAGAAGACACAACTTCTCGTCTTTACACATATGCATGCACCTGCACAGACACCCATATGAACAGGTGCACATGTCCATCTGAACACGCATGCATGCTTGTACACATGCACACACACGTGTCCAGAGATCATTGAAAGAGGTTTTAAATTTTAAAAAAGACGATGGAACTTAGACCATACTTGAATTGTTATTACTTTATATTTGTTTTATATTTTATCAATATAAGAAATCTGTATCTTTTAAGTTTCCAAATATATCTTTGCATTTTCCACTGAGTTTTCTGAAATTTAAAAAGTGTCAACATATCATCTTAATATTCTATGATTCCATTTTTAATACACCAAAACCCACTTTCCTTCATATTTTTTCAATACAAACCATGTTGCTCTAAATGTTAGTGAGATGACATGAAGGAAAAATGCATAAAAGGTCAAAAAACTGATTTCCAGGGAGCAGAAGCTTGGTCTGCAAGCAAGAGCAGAGAGGAGCCTCCTAGGGTGTGTTTAGAACACATCTCGGGGACGGAACTGTTATTCATCCCATTTCCTTCCCATGTCTTCAGGCATATCATGTTTCTTTCCTTTGGGGCTACAGGCTGGACTTCAACTGTGACACAGGGCTTTCTGTCTCTTTCTGGACAAGAGAAGCACATGCTATCGACAGCAATACCACAGTGAAACCATGACTTTGGATAGTAACTACAATAAAAACATTTTAGTTCAGGGAAAGAAAAGGGAATTTGTTTTTGGTAAATCAGAACTTTCTGTATTTTCCTTCCAACTTTAAGACAGCCATAAATTCCTACAATAAGATGTAGCTTGAAAGGAAGAGGACAGGATTATTATCAACACTGACCAGTCCACTTCAACTATGTCATTTGCATCAGAGAATGCCAGCATGGTACTTCTCATGTTTTTCCTAACATGTTTGGCCCCAACATTTCTCTCACTTGTCAGAGAATTATAATTACTAAGGAGTTAGTGTTCAATAAGGAAGAGTCTCAGCTGGAAACATTCAAAGGGTTCTGGAAATGGAGGGTGGTGATGGCTGCGTGGTAATGTGAGGGACTTGATGCCAAAACCTCTCCTTGAAGGTGGTTAAAGTGAAGTCTTTTGCATATTTTAACAACACAGCAAAGTTATACCAATTATCAACCTTAGCTGGGCAGTGGTGGCACACAACTTTAATCCCAGCACTTGGGAGGCAGAGGCAAGAGGATCTCAGTTGAGTTTGAGGCCAGCATGGTCTACAAAGTGAGTTCCAGGACAGCCAGGACTGTTACACAGAGAAACCCTGTCTTGAAAAACCAAACCAAACCAAACCAAACCAAACCAAACCAAACCAAACTAAAATATCAACCTTGAGAGACAAGCCAGCCACAGAGGAGCTTATTTGTAGTCTCAGCTTAGAGGTTGAGGCTGGAGTATACACAGTTCAAAAACAACCTGAGCTGCATAGGGAGATCCTGTCACCAAAAGCAAACAAAAATATTAAATTTTATGTGTGGGTGTTGCCTTGTGTATGCCTGTGCACCTACGTGCATAGAGGTGAGAAAACTGTGCTGGATCCTCTGGAGCTGGAGTTACTGAGGGTTGTGAGCCTCCTCATGGGTACTAGGAGTAAAATCTGGGTCCTCTGGAAGAACAGCCAGTGCTCCTGACTGCTGGTTGAGCCATTTCTCCACCCCCTCAAAGAGAAATGTTTGAAAGTTGTACAACCAAGTAAAGCTACTTGTATTTCATTTGCACACTTTTATTAATTTTATTTATTTTTGTCCTGTGTATGGATGGATACACACACACACACACACACACTCAAGCTATAAAATCATAGCTGTACAGACACATTATATCCTTGGACTATAACAAATACCCTTATAACATACATATACAAATGAGCAAACACATCAACTCATCTGACGCATTTCTCTTCAAACAGAAAATTATTAAATGCCTACAGACAAATATGCTATGAACCCTGAGGCTATGCTGTCCCTAAGCAGAGGGCAGCTAATGAAGTAAAGGAAGACAGTCACTCCTGCAAAGTGTGGAGGAAAGTATTCCAAGTAGGGGTAACAGCAAGTATAAAAGATTCAGAAACAACAAAGAGGCAAGCCTGCAGGAAAGAGCACAGAGCGTTATCAAGGAGGAGCTTGGGGAGAGAATGAAAAGGACTTCCTAGGTCCCAACAAGGAACTCCTATCTCACTTGGCTTGCAGAAGGAACATGCTCAGGGATTCCAACCATAGCAGAGAAAGACATGGTGTAAATTTTCAGGTGCAGTGGGCTGTGTAGTAGCAGGTGTTAGGAAGAAGCCAGTCCATACACACTATCTATGGGATGTTGACCCAGGAAAGGGCAGAGAGAGCAGGAGAGGATAAAAAGATGTGATTGAATGCTGGAGCTGGCTGAATGAAAAATGCCTCCCATAAGCTCACATATTAAACACTTGATCCCCAGTCGGGGGCAGTTCTGGAAGGTTGTCTCAGCATTTGGAAGCAGAGCCTTGCTGAAGTAAGCATGCCACTGGGGGGCAGGCTTTGAGGATTTATATCCTGGCCCCACTTCCCCTGGAAGCAGATGAAATGTGATCTCTACACTCCCTGTTTGCTAGGCAAGTCTCAGGCTCTGATTCCATGCCATATCAGACTCTGTTTCAGTCAGAATAAATGCTGTTCTCCTCTAAGTCGCTTTTGATCATGGTATTTTATAACAGCAACAGAAACGCAGCAATATTTGTTTTTAAACTGGCAATGAATGGGTCCCACAGCCCACAGAGTTCAGGTGATCCCGTTTAGCTATAGCCTAACTTGTCAGATCATACCATCTATGAGGATTTAAGCCCACATGTTATAGCATTTTGTAGGCATTTATGAAATATAATTATGTTTCAAAATGCTATCTATTTTATCAACTCACCACAACCTATATATCTGTAGGAAGAAACCACACTGAAGCCATTTTGAATAAAACTTCCATCTTGAATAAGGGTCAAATAAAGTTTAAGTTCCCAAGACCTCCCCAGACCTCCCTGGGTAACTGATATCACTGGCATCTGGTTGGCAAGATTTGATGGGCAAACCATCCCACTACACTTGAGCAAACCAACCAATGAGAATATGACCATACAGTAATATTCCTAGGAAACCCCCTAATCCTGGAATCCTAGTTGACGGAATATGTAACTGTAACTTGGCACAGATATTTGCGGTGTTTTCTGCTTAAATGCTTGCTGAGACAGGGATTCGGTCAGCTCCCGAGTCTGGACTGTTGTCTCTGAAGGTCAGTTTCTGCTGCACTGCCTAATCCAATAAAATCTTGCCTTCTGTAACCTCTTGTATCTGCTTGGGTTGTTTTGGAGCCTTGGACTCACAACATACCCATTACCAACTGGTAAGCATGTATCTTATCTTCTGTGTCCAAAATCCATCCAGAGTTGGCTGCTATGCCACAAGCCTAAAATCTTGGCATTTGGGAGGTGGAGGCAGGATCAGGTGTTCAAGCTCATCCTTTGCTGCGTAAGGAGTTTGCGGCTAGTCTACAAGAGACTGTGTATCAAAACAGAGAGACAGCATAATCTATCTGTATTTATTACTTTTTCATGATCCTTGATGCAGTGATATTGAAACAATAAGAATGAAAATGTTTAAGGCTCTTGAAACAAATTCTCTCCAAAAGGCTGTATTGCCTTTCCCACATCCCACCTGACCTTTTATTATTAGTTTTTTGAAGTTATACAACCAGGCTGTCCTCAAACTGCAATCTTCTTGCTATTAGATGCAACTCTTTCTCCCAACCCTGTGGTAGTGCTGAGAGTATCCTAAACAGAAGGACTTGGGCCTGGTAAACAGAAGGATTCGTACTGGATAATCAAGCCCAAAGGCCATTCTCTATTTACCAGAACCACCCTTAATCTTCCTACAATGGTCAACTACCTAGGGTGAAGACTTCTAGTTTAGTCTGGATGGCTGTAGCAGCTCAAAGACCCCCAACCCTGCTGTCACATAAAATCTGTCTTCTACCATTTTGTTGTCTCTCTGCCCCCAGACCCTATTGCCTTGGGAGTCTGATTCCAAATAACCATTATTTTCCTACCCCTGGAGCAGTCTAGTTGGGTAGTTTCACCGTGCCCTTGCTTGCTTATACTTGCCTTTGCGTCCTATGTGCTGAGATTACAGATGGGCACCACACCACAACTCTTAGCTCCAAATGGCTCAAAACTGGCATAGAGATTAATCAGGTATCAAACATTTGGATGCCATACGTCATGCTATAATGCAAGCCTTAAATTTAAATTATTGTTGAAATTCCCTGTAAATGGAATCACTTGATTCCCAAAGGTCATACCAATTTCTAGGGTATAGAAAAAAAATCCTAAATCACTCATGTGACAGAGAATGTTGAGATGAGAATGGGTTTTCCCTTTTAATTAGTTTCCCCTAATCTTGACAAACTGCTCTCCACAGAAAATTAATTTAGAGAATGGCCTATTGAGAAATAATGAATGACTGTCATTATCATGTGTATTTAACCAAAAAATGAAAGAAAAACTTAATATGTAAAAAATACATAAACTGGGAAGATTGAATATGTCAAGTCTTTATATAGTTACTGTGAACTTCTTTACCCCAAATAGCATTAAAGCAATGGCCTAAATCAGGTTTGGCTACATTTTTCTATACAGGATGAAATTTAAGTACCTTTTCCCAGGCTTGAAAGCACACACAAGGTCATGCAACTATTCCATTCTGCCTTGGTGCTGTGAAAGTCAACAGGGACCTTATGCAAATAAGAATGCTTCCCACCAAAACAGTATTTACAAACACAGGAGAGAGTCAGATAATATGGGGAACACCTATAATCCAGTAAAGCAGAGAAGGTTGAGGCAGGACGACAGTATGGGCTATGTAGTGAGATCCTAACAAAAAAGTCTGGAAGAAGAAGGGGAGGGGAAGAGGAGGGAGGAGGGGAGAAAGGCTAATAGATATGAGCTCAGAGCAGCACTTTATGAATAAGAATTCTGCAAAGAAACTGCTTCTGAAACGACTGGTGATTACATCTCAATGAAATTCTATGCTTAATTACATGTTTTCTTGCTGTACCATGATCCCTCCCCACCTATTTACCAGACCTAATATCCTGATTAAGAGATAAAACCCCCTGAAACGTATTCTGTTGACAAACCCTTATTCACCACCAATGGAAAGGCTAAGAATGCTGTCAGGTACCATCTGAGGCTCACAGCTGAGATTCTGACATCTTCCTAGAATCCTGACGTTTCCACCAAGGAAATTTTAAAACGCTTGATTTAGCATTTTAAAATGGTCTTGGTAGTGTACGCCTTTAATCTCAGTACTTGGGAGGCAGAGGCAGGCAGATCTGGTGTACATAGAGAGTTCCATGACAGCCAGGGCTACACAGAGAAGTTCTGTCTCTGGAAGAAAAGAAAAGAAAAAGAAAGGGGGATAAAGCCTTGATTTATAGCTCTATTTGTTCTTTCAACATAAAAACTCCAAGACGCTGTTTCAGTGTGGAAACGCTGTTTTAGTGTGGAGACGCTGAACTGCGGGACCTAAATGTATGTTTCAGAATGAACCCTGTCTTTCTGTCTTTCATTCCTTTGATGCACAGCTGTTTTTCCGGGGAGCAAGCTCCTGTTTGGGTGTTGGCCCTGCACCCCTAGGTGGGTGAGCAATTTGACAGGGACTTCTTTAGACACAGGGAAAGCATGGAATCCATGCCTTGGTGGCAAAGAGCCTCCTGTTTGCTCAGGCATGTTTCTCAAAAACTTAAAAAAAAAAAAAAAGAACAAGAAAGAGAGAGGAGGAAAGGAGGGATGGAGAGAAAAAAGGAGGGAGGAGAAAAGGAAAAGGAGGAGAAAAGCATGCACGAGAGAGGAGGCAGAGGAGAATTCCATATGCTGATGAGGCACAAGAAAACACTGCTTATATTAAACACCCAATGAGGATGGACACGAAACATTTTGTCAGCACTTTAGGAAACTGACTTTATTATTATTTCCTGGCCACCTTTTCTATTTTTTTCCCCAGTGAATCTTTTTTTTTTTTTTATAACAAATTTCATCCCACAATGAGAAGAAAGTTGAATTAAGCACGGAAGGAAAAGCAAGCTCAGGTTTAAACTCTATCGTCTCCATGTCTGCATTACTTACAGCCTTTCTGTTCCCTGTATTTATTCCAGCTAAACTAAGAAGCAGAATAACATCTGTTCACTGGGGGAAAGGGGTGGGGAAAAGAGACTTCCCGAGAGAAAGCAGAAAGACAGTGATCCCTCTTGTCTAAGCTTTATAGCTGATGCAAATTTACGGGCAGCTCACAAAGCAGCTGGGCACCCAAGCTCAGACCCCTCAGCAGCACCTGAAGATGCATGTGTGCCCATTTTCGCCCCACGCCAAGGCACTGGAGTGACAGTAGTGCCCACTGCTGCTCTTCCTTTATCTTCTTCTCCTGTCCTCTACCTCCTCTTTTGTTTTTTTGTTATACTTACTCCCAGAGACAGGGATATGTGCCACTGAGGGGTCAGAGGTCAACTCATGCAAGTCAGTTCTCTCCTATCGGTGGAACCTGGTACTTGAACATTGGTGGCTAGGATTGGTGACAAGTGCCTCTCTCTATTCATGGAGCCATCTCACTGACCTGACAGTGACATCCTGAAAAGACATCAACTGGACCTGCTAGATTTGAGAGAGGGTAATGAACATTTACAGACCACGCGTGTATACACTGATAAGGGTGACTTTGCAATCTGCCTCCAACCGAGGGAAGCTGTTTCTACCGCTGGTGTTGTAATGAAGAAGCACAAACCACAGCTCAGAAAGCCCTTCATCAACCATCTAGAAAAGCGGGATGAACTGTCCAAGTGTCATTATTAGTCAGGAGACGCGGACAACAGGAATGGAGCATCGTGGAAGAGGCGAATTAGGAAACCAAGGCCAAGAAGCCATTGCCTATTTAATCAAGTTCTCACATTCACAAAGGTTTTGTTTCCTGAACAGCTTCTGCTTCTGGAAGTTTTCCCGAAGCATGGCTGGTGTTGTGGAAGCCAAGTGATATGAGACATGTCCACGCACAGGAGGACTCTGCCTGCCAGCAGCGTGCAATCTGCATGTACATGATGCTGGAAAATGTATTTTTTTTTTCTACCAAGGTAATCAGACCAACAAGAGGCCAGATTTTCTGAACTTCCCCATGGCCCCTTTGCTCTGATTAGAAGGTCACATCAGATTACGAAGTCAAGCTCTAATCAATGGAGTAAGATGCAGTCACTACCTATACCAGGGATAAAAGACAAGCAGTCCCTTTGGCTACTGTGTTCATTAGCTTCATTTGGGCTCTGGTGCACCTGTTTTACAAAAGGAAATTGTCCTGCTGAATTACTTTTGCTCTTTTTATTTTTTGTTCATGAGTTCCTATGTGCAACACCAAGATTACTGATTTCCCAGCAGACCTCAAGCCAGATTACACCAGCTCTAATCTAGCCTCCAAATTCTGCAGCAGGCTTTAGACAAGTTGCTAAATCCCCGGCGATCTTTTGGCTTTCCCCAAGTATCAGCTGATTATAAAGATGGCACGCGTGCTAACAATCTGCTGCCAGGCTTGGCATCATCAGACCTCCACACACTACCAAGCACACTGTAAGTGCACACTAATTTGTTCTTCTTTCTCTTACCAAGGGTCCTCTCTAAGAAGTGTGCAAGCTTGAGTAGGCACTGAATTTAATACAAGTAATACAACAAAGACTCGGCTGAGAGAATGATGAGTGTGGCTGGGAAGGTCTAACGAGGCTACTGAAAGAATACTGAGACACACACAACATCTGTGCCAAAACGTACAGAAGAATGTCATCGGCTGGAAGTGATGAAGTGCAAGGGCATCTACACCCTATATTCATAAAAGGTGGTGAAATGCAAATAGTTATAGACCTAAAAACACAGAGCAGTGATGGCCAGATGTGAAGGACGTTGAGCTTAGTGATGAAGGTGCATGTTACGCTGTCATTCACCTTCCAGATGGGTTGGAAATTTTTCAGAATAAAAAAAAATAGACTATAACATTATTTTTGCCACAGCTGTTATAATTACCATTAAGCTAGCAAACATCTGTACCACTCCCAACATGAAAAATACTAACTCCTCTTACTAACCACAAAAGTAAAGTCAACAGCCCTCAATGTTCTTACTATGAAAGAAGACCTGAACCAAACAGGGAGCTGACATCTGACTGGCACCACCTTCCACACACACTCAGCCGTGATGTGTAAGCAACGTTCCTTCCAGGGAAACAGCCCTCCCCTCCTACCCACTGGCAAAGCACTGTCTTGCAGGGTTTTAGGACTCTGGGGACAAGAAGGACCTTTCAAATGTTTCTATGCAAATGTAACTGAGATCCCCTTGGCGTTGCTAGGACTGAACATCCACACTAATGAAGACAGTTGTTCCCTTGCCCTCCCAGCCTCACCTCAATTTAATCTCTGAGTGGAGAGAGAATCTGGGTTGCAAACCAGATTCTGCTATCATTCATGCAACAGACGGCTGGGGCCAGCGTTCCAGGCACTCTGACCCACGCTGGTAAACCACAGAGCAACAGCATCACAGTACAGCACACCACTACCGTTTATACTGTACCAGATGAGAAGAGACAGGAACGGTGAAGCACACATCACTAGGGAAGTCTTAAAATGAGGTGAGATAATTTTCTGCTGTAGGATATTTGTATACTGTGTGACAATGTACTGCTGTGATTGGTGTAATAGAAAGCTGAATGGTCAATAGTTAGGCAGCAGATATAAGCTGGACTTCCAGGCAGAGAGAGAACTCGGGGAAGAGGAAGCCAGAGTCACAGCACTCGGAGGAAGCAGCATGAGCAGTACCAAGATATGAGGTAATGAGCCACGTGACAGAAAGTATATTAAAATAAATGGGTTAATTTAACTTATAAGAGCTAGTGGGACAAGCCTAAGCTACGGCTGAGCTTTCATAATTAATAATAAGTCTCCGTGTCATTATTTGGGAGTTGGCCCAACAGTTTTCCACTCATGAAGGCACCTTTACAGTTTATTCTTTGCATACAATCTTTGCTTTAAATACAGTTCAAAGTCAAAAACCAAAAGGAAACAATAGAATCACCAAGACCAAGGAGGGCAGAACTGAGGGAAGGAATACTTCATCTGTGCACATGGCTATGTGCATGGTTTTGGAGTAATTTCATTTGTTGTAATCCTGCAATGGCCTGTCTGAGAGGAATGAATATACTCTAAAGAGGCACTAAAGTTACTCTCTTTGGCTATCAGATTAGGAATAGAAAGGGTCTCCAAGAAGCAAAATTTCCCCAGGAATCTTATGCAGGGCGAAGAAATGGCTGAAGCCCTGGGGGCAGCCAGAGGAGGAACTAATGGGCTAGAGAAAGAATTTATCTCCCAAAGGATAGGATTATAGTGGAGGCTGGGAGCTGAGACAGTGGATGCACAGGGACCAAGTCACCCTTGCTGAGTTATGGGCACCTCTGGCTTCTTTTTAACCCCAGAGTCTCAGGACCTCTAAGATGGGCTTGAGGTAGGGTGGGGATCTGGTCACTGGCTTTCTTTGTTCCTCCTGGAGCCACACTGACCACATCTCTTCCTCTGCTTGTCATTATTAATTTCGCTCTTTTAATGGAACTATTAAGGAAGGTGGATAGTTGGGGCAAAGGCAGCGACACCCAAGTTCGGTAATAAACGTATTAAGAGAAATTCTTAACTCACCGAGATGCATCTCTCTGGACAGACTATAGTTCTTCCTGGGTGGATCATCAGAGGTTGCTAATCTCCCAAATTCTATCAACAATTCCCATTATGACATGCCACCATTCCCAAGCTGACTCACTGTCATCTTCCAGCTACTATTCCAGAGCGACTTGCAAACAATGGGCTATAAAAGCCACTCGGTAATTAGGACACTCCACTGGCCATATGCCAACTCAACAAGAAGACGTGATGTATTGGGAGTCACTGGCGCATCTGCCAGCCTGGTTCCTCTCTGGCTGTAGAATAACTGCTCTCAATAGCCATTTGTTCCTGACTAGAGGGCTGACCAGCAAGCCAGCAAACAAAACAATCAATAAGTGCCTGTCTTTGCCTCGCCAGTGTTGGGACTCTAAGTGATGTCACCCTGCATGGCTTCCATTAAATAAAAGAACTTGTCAGTTCTATAGACTGAACTTGGGTCCTTTCGCAAGCACTTCAACAAATGAATTATGGTCACATTCAACTCTTACAGAATTCTGTTTTTGTTTTTTTTTAATTTTTTTCTTTTGCTTCATGACTGCCACCTGGATATAAAATAAAGGGCGTTAAACAAGCCAGCCTTCTATGTGGCCAGAACGTAAAGTAATTAAATCTGAGGTCTGCATCAGGCTGTGTCCACACTCCCACAACCACATAATATGGATAAAAGAATGCAAGCCAAGGGAAGGAGAGGGTGTCCTGTTGGCTTTGTGGAAAGAGAGCAAAGCGGGGAGCATCACGGGACATCCCTACTCTGCTTTAATCCAGTCCCAAACATCAGGGCATGCAGCCTTTATTCTCAATTTCCCTGCTTATTCCCACGTTCTTTATGTGAGTGTTACATTGCTTATTCATTATTTTAATTTGCATTCCCCCAGAAGGCTAACCATGCTAAGCATCTTGTTATGTGCTAATGAAAGTATCTCTCTATTTGTGACGTTTCTATTCAGGTTGCTTGACTGTTTTTATTAGGTTATCTTAATTAAACAGTTCCCCATATACTGTGACTCAAGTCAGAGACAAAAGGAGACTTTGTAAACATTCTCTCAATCTGTGGTTGCCTACTTACTTTCTTAGTGATGTGGGTTTTTCAAAATTACATTTTATTATTTTCAGGGTTTGGTGCATGCTGGGCAAACATTCTACCACTAAACTGTACCCCAGTCTTAGTGGAATCTTTAGACAAGCAAAAGTTTCCAATACTGATGAGGCCTAATTTTTACAGTTATTTTTTCTTGACATTTTACTATTTTATATATAAGTCTGAAAACTAAACAATAAAATCAAAGAATCCTGGACAAAGGTCAGAAGACTTGGATGAAAACCCCAAATCTGTACGGTACCTTGTTTAAAGAATCATCATCTGTAAGGGTCCATTTCATATGCCAACTCAACAAGGCTATGAAGAAGCTAGATTCTTGGTCAAAGATGATTTCTTAAAAAACCCAACAGACTGAGTAAATCAGACCACCCTCATCAGTGTAGGCAGACCTGGTCTAATTGGTGGCACCTGGAGGTGTCAAAATCTTACCCCCCACAGGTAACAGGGACTTCCCTCTCCCTGACAGTCCTGAATGCAGTCATTTCTTCTTCCCTTTGGACCAGAGCTAAAACACGGGCTTGCCAACTTTCTGATGAGCCGTACCACCAGCTCTTTTGGATCTCCAGTTCCTTCACTTCAGTTCTTGGAATAGAAAAACCGCAAACCTCTAAAACACTTATAATCTGAATCTACCTCTCTTCGTCCCTCCCTCTCTCCTCCTTACACACACACACACACTCGCACGCACGCGCACACACACACACACTCACACGCATGCACGCACGGTGGAGAACCCAGAGGTTCACCTGGCTCCATCAGCACCAACTGACACTGTAGTGTGACACACTGTAAGTAGTACGTGTGGAATGTCCAAAAAATGGGCCTAGCTTTTTAAAAAAGATTTATTTTGGCTATTTTTAATTGTATGTAGTGCCCTCAGAGACTAGAATGGTAGTTCTCAACCTGTGGGTTTTGGCCCCTTTAGGGGATCGCATATCAGATATTTACGATTCACAACAATAGCAAAATTATAGTTACGAAGTAGTAATAAAATAATATTATGGTTAGAGGTCACCACAAAATGAGGAACTGTATTAAAGGTCATTGTGTTATGAAGGTTGGAGATCACTGGACTAGACGAACTGGATCCTGGAGCAGGAGTTGTAGGTGGTTGTGAGCTCCTGACATAGGTGTTGAGAGCTGAACTTGGGTCCTCTTTGAGAGCAATATACACTTTTCCCCCCTAAGTTTACTTGATGTGCACTGGTGTGAGGGGGTTGGATCCCCTAGAACTGGAGTTACAGCTGTGAGTACCTCCTCTGGAAGAGCAGTCAGCACGCTCCTCCTAACCACTGAGCCATCTCTCCAGCCTCCCCACCCCCAGTACACACTCTTAATCACTGAACCATCATCTCTCCCACCCCAATTGGCCCTAAAAAGAATATACCATGTTATCTCTGATTTTAAAATCGCCTGATAGTTATTTTGGTTTCCCCTTTCTATTCCAAAGAATCCTTTAATGTCAGCAGTTCTCTAAGAAAATTGACTCAGCTGCACCATCTACACTGAGGTCAAACGGGATTTTAAAAGAATTCCACAATGCACAACTTTTCAGCGTCGCGATAGCTTACTCCAGCCATTGTGGTTCAGCATGCCATCCTTCCAGCCCCTAGTTCATAACGAAGACAAATCAAGGACTATAGCAGCTGGGTTCTTCCGGGTTCCTCTACACACATATTACTCATATGCAGACAGAATCCTAACTGACATTTCAAAATCTGCACCAAAAACGCCAGAGGAGCCACTCAGGCCCATTAGTGAGTGCTCTATTAGGTGAGCAAGTCCTCGACACTGTGGTACTTTTCATACATTGTATCCAGACATGGACAGGGATAGACAGAAGCCTTTCATCTTCTGCCTTTAAAATGGGACACTTTTTCAGTTGCTTGATTTCAGACTGACTCTTGAGAATGGCCTAGACACTTGGATTCCAGCCAGTGGTGCAGTTTTGAGAGCTGTAGGAACTCTGTGGCTGTGGCCCAGCTTTCAGAAGTGCATCACTGGGGCGTGGGCCGTGGAGGTAATAATACCTGCTCCTGTTTCCCTGAGTTATGCTTCTAGATTCACCATGATGTTAGAAGTGCCATGCCGCAGGCATTTATCACTAGGGACCAAGCCTGCTCCAGTCCATGCCTTTCCAACCATGAGGGACTGGTGTCACTGGAGACACTCAGCACAGATAAGTCCTTCCTCCCTTGCACTGCTTCTGTTGGGAATTTATATTAAGGCCAGGAGAAAAGGAACTATGTGTCGCATGGCTATCAGAAAAACCAAACATCTTTTCTCTCCTTAGGTCCTCAAAAAAATCTAATATCAGAGTGCCAGCCAGACTTACTCAAGGACAGAGATGGAAGCTGGATGCTACCCTATAAAGGTGTGTGTCTCACTGGAGTTTCATTAGAATCAATTAAGATATGTCTAAAATAATACTCATCCCCAGGCCTCTGACTTCAGACCGGCTAATAATCAACACGGCAGGGCCAGGTAGATTAAAAAACAAAACAAATAAGCAAACACATCTCACTATCATCAACAGGTTTTAAATATGAGGTAGACTGGAGAGATGGTTGAGTCATTAGGAACCTGTACCCACATTGGGTGGCTCACAACTGCCTATATCAGTTTCAGGGGATCCGACAACCTCTCCGGCCTCCGTGGGTGGGTCTCTATACACCTGTGGCAGACACTCACACAGACATACGTGGTAAACAGTCATATACATACACACCTATGCAGGACGTAGCTCAGTTGTCAACGTGCTTGTCTATAGTGCATAATGCCCTGGGTTTGAACCCCAGCAGGGTCTAAACTGGAAGTGGCAGTACACTTCTATAACCACAGGAGTAAAGGCAGGAAGATGAGAAGGTCAAGGTCATCTCTGGCTAGATAGCAAGTTCCAGGCCAGTATAGGATACAAGAGACCAACTGAAAGAACACAAATGAAAACCAACAATTTTTAATGAGCACCCACTAATGGTTCCACTATGCAGCCATGGTTCTGAGCACAGCCTGATTACTCAATCCTGAATTCACAGTGCATTTACTAATTGCCAGAAGACTATGCCGAATCTGCTGTTTATCCTGCATCCGGCACCTAAGGTGAAGTGCTCTGAGCTTTAAAGATGAAGACAAAGGCTCTCGAGAGGAGGGCAAAGTGGGATGGGAGTGAAGAACATCAATAAGAAAAGGTTATGAAAACTTCGAACACTGGGAATTTAAACTGGGCTTTCTGCCTGCCCTGACTAAGGGGGAAAAATATCAAATTAGCTGGATAGACACTTCATCTCAGAAGATCAGGAAACTCCAAGTGACCTATTCTTTGGTGTTCTCACTTCTCACGTTCACACAAAGTCCAGAGAAAAGCCATCTTAACCATGTGTGTAATTTGAAGAAAAGACATCAAATGTGAAAGGTAGGCTGTGCATGTATACACATGAGCACACATGTGTGTACATGTGTAAGGGGAACCTGAATGGGCCAGTTTCTACTTGGCTATGATCAATAGCAACGAGAAAAGGGAGAAAGGCTTTAGGAGAACATGGTGCTTCCCATCCTTACATTGCAATAACAATGACACCTGAACTCCAGCAACTGCCAGCCACTTAGGTAGAACTATACAGAGGGAAAGGACAAACAGGAGCCTCTCCCAAACTGAACACAACTCGATGTGACTGCTATGAATAGGGTAATTATTTCACTGGCCTCCGTGCACCCCAACAAGGGATCCGGCCACCAACACCAAGCACAGCCACTGCCAGATGAGATCAAGCCTTCTGTGTTCACAGGAACCATTAATTTCCTTTAGTGAGCTAGTCCCCTGCTGTGGGTCAGAGGTACAGGTGCCATGACAATCATGACCCATCTAAAAAGGCATCCAGAAACAAAGGCAGTAAGAAATGTCCACCAGCAAACCAAAATGGGGTAAGCACCGTAGAAAACCCTTATCTTTACACAGACACTAACATTTTGCACAAAATTTTTTTAATGCTGGCTTATCTGGATGTCTAGCCTGGGTTTCTGTGCTCTATTTATATAGACTGAAGTCACACGGGTATCTTAAAAGTTCAAGCAAAATCAAACTATGAAATTAAGCCAGTTATGCTTCCTTCCGCTTTTCACGATAAAGAGAGACTAGCTTAACATTTCCTTCCCTCCCCATAATTAGAAAGGTTCTGGGAAGAGAAAATGTGGTCAAACAGGCTTGAGCAGAAAATACTTAAAAAGCAGCCTCATGTATAAAGGAATAACAATTAAGAAATAAGAGCTCCATCTCTCATCTGGGAGGTAGTACCTGCCCGAGAGTTAGAATATTCTTTGTGCTAACTCTAGAGGAGACTTTTGTTCCAAAACTAGGGTCTAATGTTTGAGTAGTGCACGCCAAATCAGCTTGAAGAAACAGAAGGCTCTGCGAAGCTGTAGCAGAAGAAGCCCTAACATAACATGCCAAGGAATGCGTGTGACAAAACAGAAGTAGAAAAATATTTTCAAAATCGGCTCTTGGCTTAAATATAGCATTTGGCACCTCAAGTACACACAGAGAAGCAGCTCTAACTCGGTGGTGCCACGTGACTTTCTGAACTGCGAGAAGCCAGATGGTGAGGCTGGTTATTCATTTCTCAGCTCCTCATTCTCTTTGCCCTTCCATTACCAACTTCCAGTTCCGAGTATTTCAGAAGGACTGGAAAGGAAACCCCTGGCTAGACCAGCCTTTGTTCTTCATAAGCATTCTCCTCTATAAAATCATGTTACTAGCAACTTCCTCACGCCAGCTCCATGGCTCTTCTTAAATGTTCTAGATAACATAGCCAAGTCCTCATGCACTGTCTACTAACTAGGCAACCCTGCCCTTCTTGAGGGCTGAGGCATTCTTCTCTCCCGCTAAGGGCAAGCAGAGACCCTGGTTATCATTTCAAGACAAACAAGCCCCTCAAATGTAAAGGGACAACCTATAGTGGGATGGACATTAGTTCCGGGAGTTTCCTTAAACTTCTCAAATCTTAGATACTGAAGAAGCGGAGAATAGTCACCAAAGAATAGGCAAAGAGAAGATCAAAGCCCATTCTCTTAGGCAACCAGGGAATAGGAAAGGGACAGAATCTTTAGAAGACAGCTGCCCTATTTCAGCCAATCACTACAGAAAACAACAAAACCATGGAAATTATGGAGAAGGGAACCGATGACTTCCGGGCAGTAAAGAGGTACCTTAATGTTTGGACTCTACTATAAGATGATATCAGAAGTGAATTAAGTAGATAGACCAAATTTTCTTTTTATATCTTGAAGATCTTTTTGTAGATTTATCTATTTCATGCATGTGAATGTTTTGCTCATATATATGTATAGGTATGTTTGTGCCTGGTACCCAAGGAAGACAACTGTAGTTACAGAAGTTGTGCCTCAACACATGGTTGCCGAGAGCCTAACATGTTTTCTCTTCAAGGACAAGGAGTGCCCTTGCTTTCTTACCAACCCTCCAGCTCCCCCAAAATCAAATTTTCAACAACACTGGGTTCTTGCATTCTTCACATCTTCCAAAATCCACCTATGGAGAACTATAAGATTCCAGAACTCTTGAATCACCCAGAAGGGACAAAACCACTGGTCCAAGTGACTGTTATCGCAGTAAGGATTTCTTTGTCCTCTCCTTGCCAAATCAGTAGTAAACCAGCAGACAACAGACAAACAACATCAAACCTATGGTGGCTAGAGAGGTGAGTAAGCAGTAAGAGCACCTACTGGTCTTGGTGAAGACCCAAGCTCAGTTCTCATCACCCACATGGTGACTCACAACCACTTGTAACTCCAGTCCCAGGGAATCCATGGCCCTCTTCTCACCTCCTTGGGCACAAGGTATCCACATCATAAATGCAGGCAAGCATACACATAAAATAAATTTCTTAAAACAAAAACCCAACAAAGTTTAAAGTAAGAGTAAGAAGTGCATAACAGCCAAATTTACATGGTTTTATAACCTGTAAAATTGGTATAAATGATGAAAATTATTCACCGTACCATGAATCAGAAAAGTTTCAACAATGACGAAAAAGGCAACCAAGAGACACCAACGTAGAGGTGACAGAAATGTTATAGTTATCTGACAAGGGCTTTTGCAGGGATTATAGAAGTAATCCCAGAGGCAACAGTAAATACATTGGACACAAAATACAAAATATACCAAATATCCTAGTAAAGAAACAGATACCACATGGTAAAAACAAATAGAAACCTACAATTACACTATGCCCAATGAGCAAAAACATTGGGTGGGCTAATAGCATAACTCATGATGGGAACCTAAAGATGGAGGAAAAGATTAACTAGAAGACACAATTCCACTCAACTTGAAGACAAAACATTAAAAATTATCTACTTTGTAACCATCAAAAATACACCCAGGAGGCAGAGGCAGGAGGAGCTCTGAGTTCTAGCTCCGCCTCCTCTGCAGAGAAAGTTACAAGGCAGCTAGAGATACACAGTCAAAACCCTGTCTCGAAAAACAAACAAACAAACAAACAAAACCATAAAAATTGGTCGAGGCTGTGATGCATGCCTTTTATCCCTGTACTTGGAAGCCAGAGGCAGGTAGATTTCTGTGAAATCCAGGCCAGCTTAGTCTACATAGAGAGTTACAAGACATGGCCAGGGCTATATAAAAATATCTTGTCTCAAAAATGAGAGGAGGGAAGAGGAGGAGAGGGGAGTAAGGGAGGAGGGGTGGTGTGTGTGTGTGTGTGTGTGTGTGTGTGTGTGTAAGGGCAATGGGAAAAGAGAGGAAAAGAGATAGAGACACAAACAGACACAGAAAGAATGCACACCAGCCAGCCTGCCTGCCGGCCTCAAGGATCTATAGGATTATATAAAATATTTCATATTTATGTCACTAGAATCCCAAAAGGAAAGAAGAAAGAACATATCTAAAAATGTACTAGCAGTAATAATCATGAAATTTCTCAAATGAAACAAAACATATAAATGTAGAAATTCAAGAAGGAAAGAAAAAACAAAATAGGAAAAAGTTAATCCATGTAAAATACAATATTATTAAGCACATGGAGATAAATACAGGCATTCACATGAATGAAAACTATCATTAACAGCAGAGAGAGTGGGTGAAGAGGGACTGGAGAGACTCCTTGTGGTTAAGAGTACTTGCTCTTGAGAAGACCCAGGTTGAGTTCCCAGCACCCAAGCTGGGCAGCTTACAATTTCTTGTAACTCCCAGTCCAAAAGACCTGATACCTACTTCTAGTTTCCACAAGCACTCCTATACAAATGACACATGCTCATACACACACACACACACACACACTCACTCACACACCAAATAGATTTACTGAATGCTGTGGGACAATGGTCTGTACACTGTCAATTGTATTTTAATAAAATGCTGATTGGCCAGTAGCCAGGTAGGAAGTATAGGTGGGGCAAACAGGCAGGAAGTATAGGTGGGGCAATGAGGACAGGAGAATTCTGGGAAGAGGACTCAGTCTACAGTTTTCACCCAGACACAGAGGAAGCTAGACACAGAGCAAGCAAGATATAACTGCCTTGCCAAAAAAGGTACCATGCCACATAGCTAACACAGACAAGTATTATGGGCTGATATAAGTTATAAGAGTTAATAATTAGCCTGAGTTAACAGGCCAATGAGTTTATAATTAATGTAGACCTCTGTTTCTTTGGGACTGAACAACTGCATGACCAGATGGGACAAAAACATCAGACAACAACTGAACAAAAAAAAGACTAGAACAGAAATCAAGTGTGTGTGTGTGTGTGTGTGTGTGTGTGTGTGTGTGAATATGTGCGTGTATAAGTATGATTTATGCATGGTCTTTATTCCTTTCAATTTCCTAAATAGGTTTAGTAATTGGAACATAAGGTATAATAATGTTTAATTTGATTCTAAGCATATAGAAGTATTCCAGACACATATAAGAATGTAAAAGAAGATATGATGTAAAGAATACACTTGAGCTAATAAAATTACCGTATCAGTAGAAAGAGATATTCTGGAATCTATAATGTAATATCTAGAACAACTACTAGAAAGATCATAAAAAGAACGACACAATAAAACTTTTAAGTTAAATTGAAATGGAAAACTTGAGCAATACTTAGCTCTTTGGAAAGAATAAAAATTACAGAAAAGTGAAAAAGTAAATGAGACAGTTACAAGAAGCACTCACGTCAAAAGTTACATTAAACAAAATGGACTAATAAATTGTAGGAAGCATTATTTATTATGAAGACATTTAAAACACTGTAAAACTTTTGTGGGAAAAAAACTCAAATCCTTTTTTATCTTATAACTTTATAAAACTTTATGTAAATATTTCAACCAATTCCACCCCAGCCAACCACCCCATGCTCAACCACACAAAGCCTTTGTTTACACACAAAGGCCATACTTTATTCCCTGAACTTAAGTACCTTAAATGACTCACTCCTTACCACTTGCCCTCACTTCCTTTTTAGGATTCTTTTAAAATTAGTCAATAGGGAAAAACTGACATTGGTCCAGGCAAGGAAGTCACAGTCACCACCTGAGTTAGAAAACAAGACAAGGGTGTTGTGGGGTATTTGTACACTGTGTGAAAATATATTGCTATGATGTAATATAAATATATTGCTATGGTATAATAAAAAGCTGAGTTAGGCAGGGATAGGTAGAACATATAGGTGGATTTCTGGGCAGAGAAAGGAAGTAGAGGAGGAATCTAGATGTTCAGGAGAAGTCAGGAGACAAGGAGAAGAAACAGTAGGTGCAAGATGGAAGAACGTAGATGAATATAAATGGGTTAATTTATAACTTCAGTTATAAGAACAGTTAGAAACAAGTGTAAGCTAAAGGCCAATGTTCATAATTAATAACGAGTCTCCGTGTTGCCTTATTTGTGGGCTGGCAGCCCTGACGTAGAAGTACCGCTACGTAGGGTACTTCCTGCCACGGTGTGCTTCCTTTTCTGAGTACACACTCTTGTCAAGAGTAAAATGTTGTCTTTCCAAGACACTCTTTCATTATTTCCGGTGTTCCTTTGTGCAACGCAGAGAATGGTTCTAACAAAATGAAAAGACAGAGGCAGCAGAGTGAACTGAAAAGCACAAACTATATTTTTCAAACGTACCTCTAGAGAAAAAGGAAGAAAAAGAGAATAGAAAGAAAATCATGAAGACTTAAGTCCAAGAGAAACAGCAATGCTCAGTATCAGAGAGAAAGGACTTCACAGCAAGGAGAGTGGGTACAGATCACAGACCCAGGCATCATATAAGGACAAAAAAGGTCAAACTCACAAAACAGCACAGTCCTAAGAACGTGAAGACTTCAAAGAAACTGACAGATGGGACTTAGAGAAGGGAACAAGTCTGCGGTTCTAAGTACAGACTTCAACATGCCTCTCAACTGGTAAAATTAGGAAAGCAGGAGAAAAGCTCACTATTACCAATGAACATGTCATAGACACCTGTCCTAGTATAACCAAATTATACCTGTTATATTCTGTCAAATAAGTCCTCAGGTGAGGGGCAAGTGAGATGGTTCAGTAGTTGAGAGCACCTTGTCTTGCAAAGGACTAGAGTTCAATTTCCAGTACCCACATTGGGTAGATCACAACTGCCTGGATCCAGTTCTAAGGAATCTGATGTCTACCCTCACAGGTGCCTACAGAGACATGCACATATGTGCACGCACACATGTAAATAAAATTTCAAATATTTTATTTTAACTGGAAGTAGACATGGTTGTGTTCTATAAATACAAGGGATTCAAGCTATAAATTAGTAAGAGAATCTGAGGACAAAGTATGAACACTGACACACTCATGGTTAAGCCTTCAAAAGCCCAACAAATGAGCATGCGTTACCGAGGGAGTCTCTAAAGAATTTTCAATTGAATGGAAGAAAACTGCAGCATATCAAAATGTGTGCAACACAGCCAAAGCAGCGCCAGAGGAAAATTTATAGCTTTTATGTTAGTAAAGAACTAATTTCCTCAAATCCATAATCTCCACAAGAATTCACAAAAAGAAAAGCAAAATAAAGACAAACTAGAGGAAGAATAATATAAAAAATGTAACTAAGAACAGAACAACAGAAAAGTTAATAGTTCTTTGTAAAGATTAAACAGAGAAGGCAATTTCTCCCGGAAAACTGACAAATGGGAAGAAAAGAGTAGGAGAGAACTGTCAATATGAGAAACTAAACAAAGGATGCTGTTAGAGCTGTACAGAGAAACCCTGTCTCGAGCCACCCCCACCACAACAGAAAAGAAAGCAAACTTCACCACGATATCAACCGATTCAGAAATATCTGATAGATATAAAACTCAACACATAATTAAAAATAAACTTTCAAAGCTTATTATTAGAGGAGATGTCTTCAAGCTGACCAAAAGCAGTCAGAAACCCTTCAGCTGACAAGAGGCTGGAAAAATAGCTTTGTGGGTAAAAGTACAAGCCTGGCCACTCGAGTTGGAACTCTGGCACCCACCTGTAAAGCCAGCCAGGTTAACACATCTGTAAGCCCAGCACTCCTGCTATCCCAGAGGAGAGGTGGAGACAGTAGAACTGACCAGAAAGTTGTGGGTCAGCTAGCCCAGAGCACACTGCATCACATTAACCAAAGCAACCTTGTCTCAACTCCAGAGAGTGGTCCTCTAATCTCCACATGCACACCATGATACACACAAACATAATAATGAATTATCTATTTAATTTTTAGATTCTTTTATTTAACATGCATGAGTATTTTGCCTGCATGTATTTATGAATGTATATACGTATGTATGTCTGTGTGTGTCTGTGTGTGTGTGTGTGCATGTATGTGAACCACATGTATGCTAGTGCCATGGGGACAAGGAGAAGGTGTCAGATCCTCTGGACCTAGAGTTATATATGGTTTTGAGCTGCCATGAGGGTGCTGAGAACCAAATCTGGGTCTTTGCAAGGGCAACAAGTGCTCATCAATGCTGAGCCGTCTTCAGTGCCCTGGCAGGTGTGCCTGGGTGGGAAGCCAACTTTCCCAGACACATGTGATCCATATCAACAAGGCCAATCTGACTATTGTTCATAGTCTATCAATCTCTTTCCTTTCTTCTCTTGCTCATATCACACAGACATCCCAAGCATGCCATCCTTGCATATGGCACCAAGAAAATATCCCCATTCACATTTTCAGAGGCCCCAATCTTAGCCGCGTATCTGAGAGTAACAATATGCTTAACTCAGCCCCAAAGTGGTAATTTTTCAATTTCTCTGGACTTGAAGCCAGTATTTTTCATTTTCATTTTAAGGTAACCAACCTCTGACTAACTTTTTAAGCACATCTTTAGAGGATATATTGCTCTAGAAATATTTACATTAAAATCTAAGTACCTATCTTCTGGAGCTATTATGCTATGGAAAAAACATTAATTAAAATGATAAGGCCACAGCAGGACAAACTAAACAGCACCCACTTTCAGACTTCAACAGTATTTGTACATATGCCATCCAAATGGAAAACCAAACGAGAAGCAGTTAAAAAGGGTTTTTTATTACTGTTTCTAGAACAACTGCACCACAGCTGTGAAACCTCTCTGGTTTTCTTCCCTCAGAGACAGCGTTTCTCTGAGTAGCCCTGGTTGTCCTAGAACTCACTCTGTAGATGAGGCTAGCCTCCAACTCAGAGATGTGCCCTCCTCTGCCTCCCAGGTCCTGACTGTGATGTTAACTCTTTAAATGTCTTAAGCTCTGGCTTTTAGTGGATGGGTAAATAATTCACCATTCTTCTGTGAAAATCTGTTTTCATTTCTAAAACTGTCATCATTGATACTACTTAATAATTTGAAGATGAATATAGGATTCATAGTCATTCAAAGTGAGTAACAGTTGAGAAGAACCAGGATAAATGCTTTAATCTACGGCTCTTGACTTCAGTATTACTGACTTATGTGAACAGATGCACCCATGTTCTTGGGGGCAGTTCTTATGCTGTAGAACAGTTCACGGTCTCCCTGTTCTCTATCCACTAGAGAACAGCTACCAGCTCCCAACCAACTGTGAAAAGCAAGAGCATCCTCACTCACACATTGTCTCACACACTGTCTTCCACTGAAAAAAATCACCGCATCTAAAAACCCTGGCTTCAAATGATCAAGCAGGCTAAACAGATGAATCCTGAGCTGTAACTGAGTTCTCCTTTGGACCGCTGTGGTTTTAGTGCTTCGTGATTTCTACAGAACTGTCAGTGACTACATTTTATGAATTATCTGAGTATAACAAATTCTGAGGAGATGCAAGACCATGAAGGGCCAACACCTCAGCTTTACTGGGATTCTAATAATGGGGGCCTTGCCTCCTTTTGTGTCCAAGAAACTGGAGGTGTCATTCTGAGGTGTGAGGACAATGCATGGAGTCTCTAGGAGGCATACCTGAGGAATCAGGGGTCAAAAAGACTGCAATCCAGATCTAGAAGCAAAACACAACTCTCTCCCATTCACTACAGGAGTCACTCAGCCAGTATCCAAGCCACTATGCACTTGGAGTTTCAGAATAATCTCAGCAGGTTGAACTACCCTTATGGAACCCCAATTCCACAGGCATGCCCAATCACAATAGAAATGTGTGTTCAAATCACAGTCTGAGAAATAATGATGGGCAGTGTACGTGGAAGCTATCTCCTCCACCTTTCCTATGTTTCATTAGTCCAACAGTCTGCTTCTGTCAATTCCACCTGCTGCTTATCTCTCTAACGAGTCCACTTCTTCTCATCATGTGTTTCACTATTGGACTATGATGGGAAATTCTTCGGCATAACCTACCTTCATTTCGGCCTTCCCCTGTGTCTAAAACACAAATCCGGTGGCCTCGCTCAGTGCATATTCCTTCATGAGATTTCCAAAGTACTTAAAATGAATCTTGGGAGCTGTAAGCTTTGCTTTGGTTTTCTGAGATGGGGTCTTTCTATTGTGTAGCTCTGGCTGTCCTGGAACTTTCTATGGAGACCACAGACCCACCTGCCTCTGCTTCCAGAATGCTGGAATTAAAAGCATGTGTCACCAACTCCCTGCTTCTTTTTCTTAACCATGATTTCTTTACCTCAGGGGACACAGGATGGGGGACACAAAACAAAGGTCAGGTGCAACTGCACCTCTGTACAGAAGCCTTGAGGGTACAGGGCTTTAAGACGCCCAAATAACTAGTAATACAAACTACTGCCAGAATCCTCTAAATGACTCGGACTTGGGCTTTTAGAAGCTAGAAGACCACACATAAGCTTTTAGTTCCTCTCTGCATTTCTATAGTGCTGCTCTTTTCTCAAAGACAGTGAGAAAGAACTGAGCCAAGGTTATTTTAAACCTAGCAGGGCTGGGGGCTGGGGAAGTCAATTAGAGGAATTTCAGTGTCTCTTTCTTTTTATCCATCATCTCAGTTCCATATGGTGGAGTCTAACTGTGCTTTTGATGTAACTTCCATATATAAAGCACAACTCCAGCTACACGGAAGATATGCATACACAAAGGTACACAAAGGTATCCTATTTCCATGAGGGGGCAGAGAGGGTTGCAAAGCATGGTTCTAATATATGCAAGACAAATAAACTAGAAAAAAATGCAGCCATATGCTAACAGGAATACGTCTGGATGATGAAATTAAAGAGGAGTAAATCGATTCTCAAGACTTTCAAAATCTCTCTAAGTCGGTTTGGTAAAACCCAGATCTAGGGCCTGCCACAAAGGCACCATGAAATTACTTCAGAATGCAAAGACAGGTCACCCACCCAGCTTTCCTAAGTTGCTGATCTTTGTGCTCTCTTGATGGCCCCAGACTGGAAACTGTTATCATTTGCTGCTTTCAGAGTTAACTGCAAAAATCAAAACCACACCTAAGCTTTTTCATGCACAAATGTGTGTGTGTGGGGGGGAGGGGTGCAGACAGACAGACAATACTCAAAGCTGAGGGCGAAGTCCAATAAAACTGTTAAGTGGCTGCAAGCGCAAGTTTGGCTGTGTAGCCTGGAGAGGAGCAGCAGGTGCGGAGAGGAGGATGGTCGGGAAGCATGGCAGCCCCATAGTAAGCAGTCAGCGTTCCTGCCAGTACCTCAAAATCAAACGTTCCATGAACATTCAAAGCTTCACAGGCAAATCTTCTCTTCAAGCACCCTCTATGTGTGTGCTGGTGGCACCTGAGTGGGGACCATGTTTTTCATCTTTTTCTCAACACAGGGATGGTAAGCCTGGCTAAATAACTACCTGCCAAAAGTTATCTGCTCTTTCGCTCTTACCACTTAATCTACAGCATGCATCCTGGTCGGGGGATGAAATCTGTGCAGAGCCTGCTGACTAGTCTGCCTCCTCCAGTTCCTTCCATAATTCCTGAGCGCTAGGCTCCACAATGTAAGACTCTAAGCTACCTTCACTTTATTGCCCAGTTGTTATGGAAATGGAAATTGCTACAAATATATTGCATGTGCTCGGATTCTACACGTTTTGTAATTGTGAAATAATTTAACTTCGCAGAGAAAAATGCTTCTTGCCATTATGCCACTTCATTCATATCAATTTCAAAAGGTGGGAATTATCTATCGCCTTGGAACTGCAAGCCTTGCTGCTTTCAATGTAGGAGCTTTTATGAGCTCCTACATTATACAGCTCTTCTCTTTACCTATGTGAAAGAGCCTGTGAGAGAGGGGAAGGTGTTTCATTCAATGCTCAAGGATTCTAACAGGAGAAGGGTGGGGAGTGCAGACAGAGGAGGGAGGGGGGAAAATGCAGCTCAACACCTGCCTTCCCAGATGACACCAAAGGACTTCACTGTGACTCCAAGAAGGCTTAAGATGGTGGTTAAGTAAGTGGTAGATAGGAAGGTAGGATGGTAGGTAGGTAGGTAGGTAGGTAGGTGGAAGATAGGTAGACAGACAGACAGTAAGGTACTAATCAAAAAAGGGGAACGCTTACCTCTAGCCACATACAGTTATGGTCTAGATTGTATACACACCTAACTGTTACTTCCGAATGTATCCTAGTCAAACTCCAGCAAAGCACAGATGACAGAATAAAGAGTGTTTCTATTCCTCCTCCACTGATGGTAAGATGGAATTCATGGGGATTTATTATCAAGGGATTTTTTTTCCCTTTCTGCTCAATTTGATATGCAGAGGAGAATTCTAAATTGTCATCATCTATCACGATGACGACTATAATTTACTGCAGACTTCACTAAGTGTTCTTATACATTATGCAGTCCTAGCTTCAGCACTTTGAAATGGGGGTAACATTTTCTACCTTAGAGGCAAGAAACAGAGGGAAGCACAGACAAGTTGAGAAAGTTGCCCAAGATCACACAGCTTAGTTAAAAGTCAACATGGAACTTGAGCTCAGGTGACTGAATTCTCATTTCCAGCTACTTTTATACTCTTTATGAAAATCTTATTAAGAAAGAGACAAGCCTTGGGAACTAGAGAGGTGTCTCAGCAGTTATGAGTACCTGTTGCTCTTACAGAAGACCCAGGTTCAGTTCCCAGCACCCACAGAAAGGCTCATAGTCATCTGTAATTCCAGTCTCCTGGGCTCTGTAACCTTCTGGCCTCCATGGGCATTGGACATGCACATGGTACACATATATACAGATAAAACACTGATACACATGAAAAGAAGAAATGAATGAGAGAGAAAGGGAAAGAAAGAGAGAGAGAATCTTTTTTTCCCTGTCTTTTCTCCAAGACCAGTTGGCTCTCATGATCACTAACAGTACAGAAGGAAGTCTTGCTGTCACAGAGTGAGTTGCTTGAATTATCATTCCAGACTTTTGTTTTCTAATAAAATTTAATCCTACATATTACAAAAGTACTTCACCAAGGATATTTAGGGTAATATATTGAGAAAAATGCATTCTTTTAAAGATCTTTTGGGTTTATCTTATTGTATGTGTATGAGGTCTGTGCACCCCATGCTCTCCTGATTTTAACGGGAATCAGAAGTCACAGGATTCCGTGGAACTAGAGGTACAGATGGTTGTGAGTGTCATGTGGGTGCTGGGAAATGAACCTTGAGTCCTCTGTAAGAGCAGCAAATGCTCGTAACTGCTGAGCCATCCCTCCAGGGCTTATAGCACATTTTTAACCAGAAGTTCAATCTCTGGTAAACATCTCAGACTTGCTGGCCTGTCATAGCTTACTGTTTCTCAAGTCATCTGGAACACTAGCATACACGACAAGCATGAGATGAGGGAAACCTGATGCTTCTAGTGTAAATTCACTGAGAGAGGGAATCAAGAACAGTCATCTAATATTTATGAGGTTCTAGATGTGATCCTCAACAAGCCAAAGGGAGGAAAGAGTGTCTATTGGTTATATCAGGAAATAAAAAAACAAACAGGTGACAAACACAAAAACATATAATAAGGACAGTGAAAGGGCAATGATATTAACAGCTATTTTTATGGAACACCTTCTGTGAAACAAAGAACTTTATATAACTCTGAACCTTTTCTCTTTAAAACATCTGTAGGACCTAACTTCTATGGTGCCCTCAACTTTAATTTTTTTTTTTTTTTTTTTTTTTTGGTTTTTCGAGACAGGGTTTCTCTGTGGCTTTGGAGCCTGTCCTGGAACTAGCTCTGTAGACCAGGCTGGTCTCGAACTCACAGAGATCCGCCTGCCTCTGCCTCCTGAGTGCTGGGATTAAAGGCGTGCGCCACCATCGCCCGGCCTTGCCCTCAACTTTAATATAACAGGGTACAAGCATAAGCAAGCTAAGCATCTCACTTGAAGATACAGGTTAAGTTTTTTCTGGGATTCAAATTCCAAACTCTTTGTGTTGATGCTGCTCTCAAACAAGGCAAAAAGAAAACATATTCTCTGAATTAAGAAAGCTGAAGATATGTACCCTTTACTTTATACAAACAACAGTGAGCAACTTGAAGAGCCACAGGAAACTACTGAGGGGCTATGATCAACTAAATGAGACCTCTGTTCAAGGGTCACGAGTGGAAGTCCCAAGCAATTGGGGAATGACAATGAATCCAACTCTACTTCCCCAGCCTTGCTGAACTTGGGTTTCTACTGAAATCTCTATGTGGCTGCATTCTAGTTACTCTGGGCTGGATGCAGCTGATACCTAAGAGAAATGAAACTTGCTCCCAAGTCTGGAGTCAAAGGCCAACCAATGTCAAGCACCTTGCCAATGACCTCCAATGGAAGTAAAAGCATTGTCAAATCTTGAAATGAGCCACACCACACTGAGCGAGTCAGTTATATGCTCCAAGTAAGTCCCTTACCTGTCAATCTGTCCTAACAGTGCCTACATACAAATGTATCTGCTGACAACAGTGATAGCAAAGCATTCACAAGGAGCAAGAAGGCTTGTGCCTTTTCCAAGTTTCCAGATCTCATTAAGGAAAATGGTTCAGATTTCTGCCCTTTGATGACTTCAGACCTTCATTACATTGGTGAAAGAGGGATTGGCTAAAAGAATTCATCTGATTTTCATTTCCTAGCCATCCATCCCTTTTGTCTTTTAGATTAAACAAATTTTACTATAATGAAACAAGAGGAACAGGGACCATCATCTCCACGGGAGGTCAGAATGTCTAGTTTTCCATATCAAGCTATTATAGCACTTTGGAGCCATTTACACAATGTCAATGGACCAATTATTCTGAGAACCTCAGTTCTGGGAATCATATTGATAAGAGAAAATGCATCAAATTCAAACAAAAATATAACCATCAATCTGCTACCAGTCACGCACATAAGACAAAACACCAAACTATACCCCAGGATTCCAATGTGAATACACATTCACTGAAATAAATTACGTATTGTTCAGGACACAAAATCATCTTTGCCTACGTCAGCTTAGAGCTCCAGGAAAAAGAAAAAGCCCCAAATCTTTTTCTGCACATCTATGCACAGGTTGGAATGCAATCAGATACATTGTAAGCATACACGGTGCATGTGGGGCCAAAGAGTAAGTTGTTCTAGATCGTTAGTTCTAGAATTCAGAACGAGGGAGAGGAAAGCAAATGTCAAACAATCCTTCCACCATCACGTGTAAATTGCAGACTACTTAACTACAATGTGCAGCTGAGGATGACCAAGAACTTCTGAACATTCTCCCTCAGCTTCTATAATGGTGGGGTCACACGCATGTGCTGACATGCCTAGTTTTACATGGTATTGAAACACAGTGTCTAAGGCATGCTAGATATGTTTTGTTTTGTTGACAGGGTCTTTCTATATAGCCCCTGTTGACCTGGAACTCACGATCTTGCTGCATGAGCACTGGAACCACAGAAGCATGTCATGACCCCTGGCTCTATTTTACTATCTTGATGGGTTAAAAAAAAAAATGAGGACACAAGTCAAGTTTTGGTGGTGCAGTTTAATCCCAGCACTCGGGAGGCAAAGCCAGACGAATCTCTGACATTGAGATCAGCCTGGTTTGCAGAGAAAGTTCCAGGTTGGCCAGGACTATACAGAGAAACTCTGTCTTGGAAAACCAAACCAAAACAAACCAAAACAAAGAAATAAAGAGGACACAAAGTTGTGTAAGTAAGAAATGGGGGATGGATCTGGGAGGAGATAGTAGATGTGAATGAAAATGTCCAAAACACGCCATGTAAAATTCTCAATAATTACTACAAATACTTTTTAAAATTTAGTGTGTAGGCAAATTATAAATATGGGACCACTGATTAACTTTGTTTTTCCATGTAAAGCTTGAACCATTTGTGCAGAATAGTTGAAACTGCCCTGCCTTCCACCTGCTCATTAATAGTGATAGGGCTTTGAGTAAACAGTTTAATTTCTCTTAGCTTCAGTTTTTAAAACATGGCAATACCAGACGCTGCCTCACCCTCTGAGCACTATATCTGATGAATAGTCCTAGAACCATACTTCAGATAAGCACATGCCGACTTGATGTGGGAGTGTCATATATCAATCTGTTGATTTCATTGGTTAAGTAATAAAGAAACTGCTTGGCCCTGATAGGTTAAAACATAGGTGGGTGGAGTAAACAGAACAGAATGCTGGGAGGAAGAGGAAGTGAGCTCAGAGGCCATGCTCCCCTCTCCCGGGCAGATGCGATGAAACTCCAACCCAGGATGGACGTAGGCTAGAATCTTCCCGGTAAGCGCACTTTGGGGTGCTATACACATTATTAGAAATGGGCTAGTCCAGGTGTGAGGATTAGCCAGCAAGGGCTAGAGCTAATGGGCCAAGCAGTGTTTAAAAGAATACAATTTGTGTGTTGTTATTTCGGGTAAAGCTAGCCGGTGGCAGGAGCTGGGTGGCGGAACGCAGCCCGCAGCTCCTACAACACCGACTGAGTACATAATAATATTACCATGTTATGGTACTGACATGATCCTCGTCTATCTGGACTGCTTTGTATAAATAGATAAATTGTTCCACATCTTTTTGTTCCCCTCCCTCTTCCCTTTAGTGCATGCTGTAATAATTGAGTTGGCAACACTGTTGGGAGCATTCTATGAAATGTCATAGGTAACAGAATTTGTATCACTTAGCAACGAGGCTGTGTTCTCAGAAACTCACTGTCAGCCGATTTCATCAATGTGTGACATCAGAGTGCATTTATACAAACTAAGAGCTACAGCAGTCATTGTGTTGATGGGATCCTGTGGGACTACCATAGCATATCCTTTATATCACGCACATGACTGTTTTGTAATACACAGTGGAATAGATTTTAGATATTCCTACCATAGAACAAAGGAAAATAGCTGTGATTCTTTCACTCTTTGTATATGTATCAAACACCATGCTGAAATCTTTCATCACACAGTACAAAGAAACATTATTAGGAAGTACAAGCACAGCATTAAGTCATCCTTACCAACCCGACACACTGCTCTGGAATAGTCTACCTGTTTCAGAAGCCATCTTAGTCCTTTCTTTGGTCCTGACTGATGCTACTTTTACGTTAAACAGAATCAAGCTGTTACTATACAGACCGTATCCTTAAGCTTAAAATAATTGCTTCCTGGTATTTACAGGAAAAGTTTACTAATTCCTAATTTAGAAGAGTCTTTCTCAATTACAACTAAGCCAGGCTGCTCACTTCAGTGCCAGAGGTAAACAGAGTGGTGTTTCTAGGGACAAATAAGTCAGTGTTAACTTGGGAGTGAGGGGTGGGGAGAAGTGGTGGCACATTCCCCAATTCTAATGATTTTTATTTCACTCACCTTTTCTTTATTCTGATTTAGCTTCTGCCCGAAAATTATTAGCATTTTCAGTAATCCCTCTGCTTATTATTCTTCTTATTTATTATTATTATTTGTGGAAATAATAAAAAATTCAAAGATGACTGCTAATAAGATAGTAAAATAGACAGCTGGGTGGTGGTTGTGCACACCTTTAATCCCAGCACTCAGAGACAGAAGCAGGAGGATCTCTGAGTTGGAGGTCAGCCTGATTTACACAGTGAGTCCCAGGACAGCCAGAGCTACAAAGAGAAAACAAGAAAAAACAAAACACACAAAACAAGATCAGTGATGGAGGAGTTACTTTCATTTAATAAAGAAACTGCCTTGGCCCATTTGATAGGCCAACCCTTAGGTGGGTGGAGTAAACAGAACAAAATGCTGGGAGAAAAAAGCCAAGTTAGACAGTCGCCATGATTCTCCCACCCAACACAGATGCAGGTTAAGATCTTCCCTGGTAAGCCACCTCATGGGCTACACAGATTATTAAAAATGGGTTAGATCAATATGTAAGAGCTAGCCAATAAGAGGCTGGAACTAATGGGCCAGGCAGTATTTAAAAGAATACAGTTTCTGTGTAATTATTTCGGGTATAAAGCTAGCCATACGGGTGGCTGGGTGCCAAAAACATAGCCCACCGCTCCAATTACTACAGATCAGGATTCTAGGAATTACTTAGCCAAAGAAAAAGTCAGTCATGTTAGCCAGGATCAGGAAAATATCAATCCCTTTTCAATGGCTTTGAATTATACAGAAAAAAGGGTGTGTGCTTTATTAAGAAATATGCTCAAAAATCTATAATAATCTTAGCAAAACAGACTGAGGCAGGAAGATTTCAGGATATATAGTAATTTCTAGGCCTGCTCTGACATGTAGGTAGGTGTAGAGATGTTGAGTTTTGTGTTTACTGGGTTTCATTCTTGGATCGATCCAGTATTTCCTTGCTATGCTCCCTCTCCTCCAATTTGGAATGGTAGTGTAGATTCTGCGTCTTTGTATTTTGGAAGTATAGGATCTGCTTTTTCCTTTTGATTTTCCAGGGTGTCACATTAAGAGATTTCCATGAGTCTCAGAGACTCAGTTTGAACTCTGACTTTTATACAGTGCTGAGACTGTTACTGACTATGTGGACTTCTGAAGTTGGACTAATACATTTTGCATTATGATATGGCTACAATCCTATGAGAGCCTTGAATGGAATGTGGTGATTTGAATGAGAATAGCCCCTTAGACTCATATATTTGAATGCTTGGTTACCAGAGAGTAGAAGTGTTTGAAAGGGTTAGGAGGCGTGGCCTTGATGGAAGAAGTGTGTCAATGGGGATGGGCTTTGAATTTTCAGAAGCCCAACCCAGACCTAGTTTCTCTCTTTTCCTTCTGCCTGTGGCCACAGATGGAGAACTCTCAGATATCTCTCTAGCATCACGTCTGCCTGAGTGCTGCCACATTTCCTGCTGTGCTGACAATGGCCTAAACCTCTGAACTATAAGCCAGTCCCAATTAAACGCTTTTTTTAAGAGTTGCCATGGTAACTGTGTCTTTTCACAGCAATAGAACACTAAGACAGTAGGCATATATGTAGGTATAAATAAGGTGCCTTTAAACCCAAACACAAAACCATAAGGTTATGATGGATTAGTGGATAAAAATGTTACCAAAGGTCTACAGAAACCTAATCATGTATTTCCATTTTGAAGCTGAACTTTGGTTTCAGGATTCATGGTAACTTTACAGAACACAGCTATCATGGAAAACAAGAACTGACTAGACCTACACTTTCCTTTAATAAGTATGCATTTTGGACCTTAGCACATTGTTCTCAAATTAAACTTCTGAGCAGTTCTGTCCAGAAACCTAAATGTTTAAAAAGTTGTTCATTTACAAACCAGTGTTTACCAGTCACTGCTGTGTCATCTTCTTCATCAGAACCAACAGAACTCCCAGAAGCCTCATCTGCCAAGCTTTTAGCTTTCATACCACTCCGTTCTGACCCGCATGCTCTAGAGGCTACCCTATAGTGATGCATGGCTCATGCTTAGAAACCGGTCTAAATCCTGCAGGAAATAATTTTATCAAACCATTAATAAAGAAAGAAAAAATCTAACACCTTCCATATGTATTCACACCCAAATTTCTAGCCAATAGTTCACCTGCTGAAGATGCTGTTCTGTAGGAAGCAGAGAGATGGGGATTTGTGTGGTTGCCATTGGCAACGTGTCACTCTCGGCAAACTTATCACCTCCTTCAAACTTCTCATTTGTACACATATGCTCACCAAGTACTATTATGCTAAGAAGCAGAGCAATGTGTAAAAGCCATTAAAGGATCAGCAAATCAGGTGAGCTCGGGTATGTATCTCAGTTACTAACTGCTTGTATACCACACATGAAGCTCATGGCTTTCCTCCTCAGCACTGCATCTGCGCCCCTACTCCAGAAACAGGAGGATCAGAACCTCAAGGTCATTCTCTGCTGCACACCAAGTTCACGGGCAGCTTGGGCTACACTGAGACTTTGTCTCAAAAATGAAAAATAAGCAAAAAAACGAGGAAGAAGAAGAAGCAGCAGCAGCAGCAGCAGCAGCTGGGTGTGGTGGCACATGGCATTATTCCTAGCACTTCTAAGACAGAAATAGGTGGATCTCTGAGTTCTAGGTTAGACTGGTCTACAGAGGGAATGGCTATATGTCTAAAAAAAGGAGGGGGATGACTTTTAAGGGGTATAGATATAGTTGGTATAAATAGCATCTTAAAGAACAAGAATAGATTTGGGGGGTCATCTTCAAAAGCTTTTTACTGTAATATAGAATTCCTCAGTTGCTGTTACTCTATATCAGTGGTTCTCAATCTGCCTAATGCTGTGGACTTTCAATAAAGTGCCTTATGTTATGGTGGCCTCACAAACCTAAAATTATTTCACTGCTACTTTATAATTATAATTTTGCTACTGTTAGGACCCATAATGTAAATATCTGTTATTTGGGATACCTGATATGTGACTCCCGTGAAAGGGTCATTCCACTCTTAAAGGGGCCGCAACCCACAGATTGAGAATCACGGCTCTGCATGCAAGTCATAGGAAACATGATGACAGAAGGAAGTCATTGGAAAGTGATTTTTGAAAAATGCTACATATAATAAAATCTTGTAGACAACCACAGAGGATAGTAAAAGCTCTAAGAGAGCCTGAAGAGAAAATGACAATGAAATATGTCTAAAGTATGATTCAGAACCATGGCAGTGGCTTAGGTTCAGATCAGACTCTGGCCAGTCAAGCTGGCTCAAGGTCAGTTCTAGGAATGTGGAGTTCGAGCAGATCTTTCTCCAGGCAATGAGCAGCCTTGCTAACAACCTCACCTGCTCAGTGATTGCTGGTGTGAGGCACAGCAGCTTGAGCCCTGCTTGGATGTGTTATGCTGAGATGGGTATTGGCTGACCTACCTCACTGCCTTGGCCTCCTACATCCTGGCCAGAAACTCAGGGAGACAGTAGCAGCAGCCCATCCAGCAAGACACAGCTTGGCCCTGGTATGGACACCCAGCACTGGCATTTAACAGTGTGAGAACCCTGACACTTAACAGCACTTCTGGGTCAAGGTAAGTATTATTGGGTGGTGAGGAATCTAAACAAATTGGGATTTTTCTTTTTCACCTTCCCTCACTGCTTAGTGATACTTGAATTTGGCTTCATCTGTCACCCAAGTACCTTTTAATTATTTATTGCCAAATAAATATAAATACACACACACACACACACACACACACACTTCAAGGAGTAGTTCCCAGACCTCTCTGTCCATGGATGTCTTTTATATACCCATGAACTCCAGGGAACAATGCTGAGAAATATTTTTATATTTTGGTGTTCAAAGCCACAAAGCTGTACCTGTCCAGTCACAACACACTACTCTTTCAAAACAATGTGAGGAACTTTCACATTCAGTGTGCAGATTCCTCACCATTCAAACAGGGAGTGTTGACTGAATTCCTGAAGTTCCATCGCTGCAGCCTTCACTGCATGAACACAAACGAGCCATGCTTAGGCAGAGAGGAACACTGAGTTCCACCAATGACAATACCAATCGAAAACCTACAAAATGCCAAGGGAATTCCCTTGTCATCCCACTGACAGAGCACATCAAGAAGAAGGAATATTCTATTTGAAAAATGACAGTGTCCCCTCGACTCACAGTGAATAGAAATGGGATTTCTTTGCTAGGGATGGGAGCAGAGGAAAATGACTTCAAATTTAGATATTTCAGCTTCAAAGGCATTTGTCAAAATTATTTGGTGACATTATAAGGGCTCTCAGGAAGGAAAGCACAATGGGTTGGGCCTTAAGGAACAAATCATAAATCAATAAGGACGAGGGTATGAGAGCGTATGTGGTGAGGGGGCTGGGATTGGAGGGGAGGGCTCAGATGAAACAGAATGAGCACACGCAATGCCGGGGAGAGTCTGGTCCATCACAATTCCATGTCGGCGGGTTCCTGTGAGAAAGGCAGCCAGGAGGTAAAATTTAATTATTCTTGCTGAGGCCCTTGGAGACACGCAGGCGCAGGCGCAGGCATAAGGCGCTTGCTGCATGCTTGACACAGACTAGGGAAAAAAGGACACACCAGGGAGACAAGAGTGAACCAGGAAGGACAGGTGTCCTCAAAAGAACTGTTCTGCCTTCTGAAAGAGGAATCAATTTCTTAATACCCTCAGTTGCAACTGGACCTGTGGAGGATTTTTTTTTTTTTTTTGAGCAATAACAGTATAATGTTGGGATAGAGAACTTCAATTTTGAATCTAGGCTGGTTGGGTCTCTATCACAGTTCTTAAAGGCTGTGTGACTCCAGGCTGTTTACTTAAACTCTCTGTGCCTTGGTTTTTCCATGACAATGGAAACGATACTAAGTTAAAAGGAACTAATATATGTAAAGCACACAGCATAGCACCTAGCACACTCCATTATTCAACAGACTGCTGGAGCAGACTTGGTGGGCGCCACTCTGTAGAAGGAGCAGCGGGCTGCGTTCCTGCCACCCGCCCGCCTGGCTAGCTTATGCCCCAAATAACAACACACAAATTATATTCTTTTAAACACTGCTTGGCCCATTAGCTCTATCCTCTTACTGACTAATTCTCACATGTTGATTAACCCATTTCTAATAATCTGTGTAGCACCACGAGGTGGTGGCTTACCAGGAAGGATCTTAACCTGCGTCCATCCTGGAGAGGAGAGCTATAACGCCTGCTTCACTGCCTTCTTTCTCCCAGCATTCTGCTCGGTCTACTCCGCCTATCTAAATTCTGCCCTATCAGGCTAAGCAGTTTACTTTATTAATTAACCAATCAAAGCAACAGATAGATAGAAGACACTCCCACATCATGGATGTAATCATGAAATCAGAGGGTAACGAGGATTTCTCCCAAGCTACATACTGAGTGACATCAGAGCCAGTGACTCAGCACTATCAGACCACACACACACACACACACACACACACACACACACACACACGCACGCACTCATGCAGAGAGGGGCATATATCACGTATACACGTATATGTATTAGTTATGTTCCTGTCACTGTGATAAAACACCATGACCATAGCAACTTCTAGAAGGAAGATCTTATTTTGGCTTATGTTTACAGAGGGAAAAGCTATATCATGGTGGTGTCAGGCATGGTGTCTGGAGCAGGAAATTGAAGAGTTCATATTTTTACCTGCAAACACAAAGCAGAGAAAGCAAACCAGAGATGGGGCCAGGCTATAAGCTCTCACAGACTTTACCCACTGAGTACTTCCTCCGGCAAGACTGCACCATCTCACCAGACAGTGCCACCAACTGGGGATCAAGTTTTCAGATCCCTGAGCCTAGGGGAAATATTCGCATTCAAGCCACAATACATAAATATCCATTCATGCATATTCACGTGGGCACACATGTAGTTCTGTGGATACACAGAAATACACAATACATAAATACCCATTCATGCATATTCACGTGGGCACACATGTAGTTCTGTGGATACACAGAAATGCTATCATCAACGCTATTGCCAGTAAGAGTTTTTTATGTGACTCAAGCAGAGATTCATGAGTATTCTTGTCTTTATTTTTTACAGGTTACACAAAAATTGAGACATTGTCATAAATCCTCAATCTAACAAATACAGATGCTCTTCAGTTTACAGTAGATTTACCTATCAATCAATTAACCAACTAAAAGCATCAAACTCTGAAAATTCACTCAAAGCACCTAACTTGTTGAACATCACAGATAAGCCTGACCTTCCTTAACATGTTCCAGCAGCTACATCAGACACGATTGGCCAAAAATCATCCAACACTAAGCTTCTTTTTATAAGAAAAGACTGAATACCTTATAACAGTAACGAACGTGTGCAGATATGCTTCGAACTATCACACCATTAATACCTGCAGGTCAGAGACTTGAGACTTATAGAGCATCAAAAACTACCAGGCACAAGCCTAGCCATTCTGGGCTATTGCTAAAGTACAAGGGCTTTTGCCTGCAGAGAGCTTGTGATCTAAGATGCATTGCAAAGATCATGCCATAAGGAAGAATCAAACTCCCCCTCATTCTCTGCCCCATCTGCCCTGTTTGTTTTTTTAGATTAAAGGAAGAGCAGGTGGGAATGTGGCACCAAGCAGCTGATAAGCACAGCACTACTTTTAATAAATTAAACAGCACTGGGGTTATTGGCTCTGATTCCCTCCCTCGGGAGCCTCAACTATCAACACAGCTAATATGGAGATTAGCTAGAGACAAGCACACATATGCCAGAGGCACACATGCCCGTTCTTCAACTGAGTAAGAGTCAACACACACGAATTTGGGCTCTAGAATGTGCTAGGGTACTCTAGTCACTTCCTTTGTAGGCTTCATTCACTGTTTGGACTACACTTACAATGATGCAATATAATTAAATTTATGTCGTAGCTACCCAATGTTTATCGAGAATGGGTTCTTGTAAGAACTTGAGATTATTCACTCAAAACACATTGTGTACAAATGCAAAACTGCCATGATAAACTCATAAGTTTGTCTGGAGAGTATATACTAGTAAGTTTTTAACACAAAACAATACTGGTCCTGCAAAATAAATGAATGGATGAGTAAATGAGTGAATAAACAAGCCAATTAGTGAACAATAAAAATTTAGGTGCAAGACTCTAATTCTGACTCAGAAAATAAAAGGGTCCAGAAATTGACTATTCCAGTAGCCATTACCTACAAATTAAATGGCAGCTTGCAAAAGTCATAGGCCGCCTCTGTATCTCTCATTTTATGTGGGGGTGGAGTGGACTTACAGAGACTGTGTTGAAGACCTTCTCACAGCTCACAGCCCAGACTGCACAATGCTCTGGATGTCGTCTGCTGCGTAACCCCTCACCCCCGGCTCCCAATCCACACCACATGGGTCCAATCCACAAGGAAGAATATGTGTACAACTCTAACCTTCACTCCTATGAGGGAATCTGCCGAAAACAGAATCATTGACACCAATACAATTCTTTCACTGTAGACACAAAACCCAGGCCGTCTTTATGGGGGAAAGGCTAGTTTTCTTTTTACTATGAGAGGTATAAAACAATCATTTCAATTTAGAAATGTACTTTCCCATCATGAAAAGTGGCTGCTGCACCCTAAAGTGAGATTAAAAAAACTAAACAAGAATTGTCATCAAGTAGATCCACTAGAGAGCATGCTCATGCTTCAGACTCCCATCCATATGATCAAATCCTAAAAGAGAAGGGAGGGACAAGATACAAAGAGACACGTAGCTTTAGTGTAAAAATCCTCGATCCTAATCTCAAACCAAGAAAAATTCACTCTACAGAATGAAGGCACTATAGACAACAAAGTCTGGTTTGTGCTATCCATACATGTAACACATTCCCAAATGCCAAAGGTGCTGATGTCTCAGATCGGATGCTGGAAAGACACCACCTTTGACTGCAGTGATTGACGGGTGGTCTGCAGGTCACAGCAGTGAGGGAACATATTTGAGTGCCAATGTATAAAAATGGAATAAGAATGTTTGCATCCCTGAGCATCTAGTTGTTAAGGTAAAAACAGTGGGGCTGATCTATTGGGAGCTCACCAAGGCCAGCTGGACTGTGACTGAAAAAGCAGGGGATAAAACCGGACTCTCTGAATATGGCGGACAATGAGGGCTGATGAGAAGCAAAGGACAATGGCACTGGGTTTTGATCCTACTTCATGTTCTGGCTTCGTGGGAGCCTAGCCAGTTTGGATGTTCACCTTCCTAGACCAGGATGGAGTGGGGAGGACTTTGGACTTTCCACAGTGCAGGGAACTCTGACTGCTCTTCAGACTTGAGAGGGAGGGGGAGAGGGAGAGGAGTGGGGGGACGGGGAGAGGAGTGGGGGGGGGGAGGAGCGGGAGGCTGGGAGGAGGCGGAAATTGTTTTTTTATCAATAAAAAGAAAAGAAAAAAAAAGAACAAGAAAAAAGATGGGAAGTCCACAAGAATACCGTGCACACACTGCCTGTGAAGGTCAGAGAAGGGGTAGATGTTTGAGATGCAATTCTGACCAGGAATTTCATTTTATTAATTAATTAAGTGATGATCTCATACCACTACAGAAATTTTCTAGGGACTGATCTCAGAGAGCAGATTTGTAGCTGTAACTGACTCCCATTCCTTTGAAACATGCCTGTCGTATACTCCCTTGAGAACAGGCCTTCCCCAGCATTAAAGGAGGAAAGAAAATTCTTCCAACTGCCTTGATTAGGAATTACAAAGAGGAGAATCAACTCATCTTAAATGATATGACAACAGGATGTGATCAAGTACGAGCAATTGTTTTCTTGTATCCCAGTCCCTTAATTAACGCTTTAGAGCTTGAAAATGTGACTGTTAAAAAAATCAGTTTTCAAGCCCCAAAGGGCATCAAATCAACAACCACTGTTGCCACCTTTTGGTGACCAGCAGAACTGCAGTGTTGCTGCTTGGCTTTGGAGGGTTCTTCTGAACCCAGAGACTCTAATCCAATGAACCATTCAAGTTTTTCACAGGAAAAAGGCATCTACAGGGCACTGGTAACAACATGGCAGATGATATCCATTTCTCCTCATTTCTGGACCTTCTCAGCCAGACAGCGGGAACTGTAGAGGAAATCTGGTCACTCCCTTCAATATTCAAATTTTGTGATTGTTTACTTCTTCCTTTAAATTCCGTATGAATTTTGTGCCATATACCAGAATAATCCACATCTATTTAACATGAAAAATATTTGAAAAATAAATGATGGGTCAGCTTCTGTAGTTCAACTGTTTAACTGTTATCACCAAGAGGTTAAATACACAGGGCTTTTAGGGACAATAGATTTTAAGTAAGCCTCTCCTTGCCACATCCAGAAAGGCTCTTATCTGAATTTGAGAACAAGTCAGGACTCGGCTCTGCCACGGTCTGCTCTTTGCCCACCATGACCCTCAGTTTATTTGTACTGGGGCTGACATTTCTAGAAGGCTTCCATCTCTGAAACAACCGCAGACCTTTAGACATAATCCCTCTGTCTTCTGGGAACCAACCATATGTGCAAAGTCTCATAAAATGTAGGCTCTAAGATGGAAAACTATGCTATTCCTTAGCATAGAACTAACAGAAATTTCACTTCCATTATTAAAACCTAACACATTCAAACTGGCAAAATCAGAGCCTTTTCTCCCTCACACTTCTCATAAGCAAAATGAGGATGCCTTCCAGATGGAGTTATCTCATAAGGAAATATACAAAGTAGTTCAATAAGGCCTAGCTCTTGAATGTGGGACAAGAGACGACAACACTAGTCGAGAAGCAATGGCCACATCAACAGAGGTCTCAACAACTATGCGAAGGAGCCAACAGGATGGGTCTGCCGTTAAAGACACCTGCCACCAAACACTAATGACTCGAGTTTAGTTCACAGGACCCATGCAGAGGGCAGGAAATGACTTCCAACACTGTCAAATGACTTCCACAAGTCCACCAATGCACACGTATGCACTCACAAGTACGCAACTGTTTTGTTTTAATGTAAATAGAATGTTAAAATTATGCTAACTAGCTTAGACCCCTCCACACATATGACAGCCTGAAGCCTGTGTGTTCTCCACACTCTGATAAGGCCAGACAGACAGACAGACAGACAGGGAGGAGAGCATGGAGGACAGCCTCAGCATGGGACTGTCAGGTAGGATTCCTGTTCACAATGAGGAAGACAAGCCATCTAATCTGTCTGCAGGAACAGAACCTGTCCTTTCATTTTACCCCATGACCACAGCCATCTCCAACCTCACAAGGTGCCTGTGAAAATTCCATCTGCAGAAACTATTTCGGGGAAATGGACTGGGAGCCAGAACTTACGTTACCTTTTGAAAGAATTCAACTTTCTCTAGTTTCTAGAACAGCCATTCTCAACGGAGGCTATCTGTTCTCAGACAGCTTTCAACACTGCCTTAACCTAGTCATCATCAAAAGAAAGGAGGAGAAAGAAATTTGAGAATGCCTTTTTTCCTTACTGTTCCCCCTTCTGCCATGGTCCCACTGCTCTCTGGCTGGCAGCTTACCCTCAATCTGCTGCAGAATACAAAACCCATGCACTTCCTACACATCACTAACCTGTCTGCACTAAGGAATAGGCTTCAAGTGCCTAATTTGCTGCAATTCAATATTAAAAGTGAGGATTATGCTCTCTCACTGCTGCAGAAGCACTTAGTGCTAATAAATAAACTCTAAACTTCTGCAGACACTGGAAAGTGCATTCCCAGATTGCTGCTGCTACTGCTTCTATCAGTGGAGGGAGAGGGCCATTGATACTCCACAGCCACGCCTTCCACATACTCAGCAAGCTGCTCCTCTTAAGACAAAAGGATGATAAATTAGGAGAGAGACATGCTATCCTAACACTATGATCTCACTCTAAAACCCGTGCCCACCGGTCTTAATCACAAAGTGGGGACACCAAGATTCATGAAAAATTAAAATTAAACTATAATATTCACTTACATGTGTCATGCAGGGCCCAATGAAAAGTCCCAGATGTTTGGGGCTTTAAAAGTCATTTAAAATGACAGGAGATGGCCTTTACAAACCTGCACACCCAAGGCCTCTGGGCTTCAAGGACAATAGAAGATGGTGGGTTAGGCCGAACCATCTTGAAAAGCTGTGGTCAATGATTTCACACTTCTGCCAAAGCATAAAAAGTGTTTTGAAAGGGAGAAACAGGACAAAGGGGAAAAATAAAAACCTTAAAAAAATGTTTAATACTATACTATGGAACACTTAGTAGAGTACTTCAGGAAAAACAGGGGAAATTTTCAAATGACAATCACAGACAGAACAGCATAACAAACAAACAAAACCAAAAGCCCACTATGAACCTAGAAAGACCTCATTCCAGGAATGTACAATAGATAATGAGGTTGCTTTTTACAGTGCAATTCAGCTCCACCCACTGTGCCAAGAACAAACCATAAATAACAATAAAACTGAAACAACCGTCTTACACACAAGCCAAACAATTTACATTGGTTCAACCATAGAAACAATGTGTTCTAATGCTGCAGACAACTTTGGCTGAATTGTACTCAGGAAGAAACGATGGAGAAGGTGAATGTGGCCACACTCAATTTTTGCTTGGCACGATGGCTTTCACATAACAGCTGCAAAGCGGAACCGCACCTGGTTAGCCCAGCAGACAGCAGGCAGCACTCTATCCCACAGAAGTTTTATAAGCATTCGGGTGTTCACCCATATAACAACATGCACAAAATTATAGAATACTCATGCAGGAAAATTCAATTCATTTGTGTGGATTTCAGGCTATACTCAATGGGCAACAAACTCAAGTTTTGTCTTTTTGGAAGTCTCTGGGTTTTTTCCTTCCTTAATCTTTCTGATTGTCAGCTGACTTAAATTAAAAAGAAATGGGACAGACATAAATTAGAAGATGGGAACCAATATTTTTATAAAAGCCATGGCATATAAAATACAAGTCTGCATTTAAAACAAAACCCACGAAGAGGCATGTATCAAATTACTAAAAGTGGTTAGGCCAGAGATAGAAACTGCAGCAATGACTTTCAGTTCCGACTCAAAATTCCTGAAATTGTACTCCTTCCAACAAACGTAAGCTGTTCCTATGTATTTGTAAGAGGTTTCAACCCCCACCCTTGCAACCTCCCTTTGATGCTTCAACTCTCTGAATGCTCAAGTCACTTATGTGATGGGGTATCCACTATTCCAGAGAAACCACACACATTCAAGTCACCACTAGACTATTTATAAGATAAAACACCTAAGACAGAGCAGGCAGATGGCTCAGTGGGTAAAAGCCTTGCTGCCCAGCTTGACAACTGCAATATACTCATCCAGCACCCAAAAGATGGAATGAGAGAAACAACGCCACAAGTTATTGTTTGTTCTCTCTCTCTCTCTCTCTCTCTCTCTCTCTCTCTCACACACACACACACACACACACACACACACACACACACACACAATTTAGCAATTCTAAAAAAATACCTAATATAATAAAACAGCTACATATTACTTCATTTGTATGGATTTCAGGTTATACTCGATGGGCAAAAACTCAAGTTTTGTCTTTTTGGAAGTTTCTGGGTTTTTTCCTTCCAAAATCTTTCTGATTGTCCGCTGACTGAATTTGCAGATGAGGGACCCACACCCACAGACAGAGAGGGCCGAGTATACTCCTTTTGTAATACAAAAATAACTGAAAGCAATCTGGAGGGTGGGGAAAGTTTTGAATTAAAATAGAGAACCGGCCTATGCCAGGGAGCTGACCTGGTCAAGTCCAGCAGGACTGGCAAAGGAGACACTGGATTTTATAAAGACCAGGGAAGGAGACAGGGAGGTCCTCACCCCTGCTCAGCCAACCATTAAAACTCTGAAGAGGAATTTGTTTCTTGTGTTCTTTTTCTCCCCCTACTTCTCATTCTCAGCCAAAGTACAATCCTTTTGTTCTTTCCTCTGGAGCTAAAGAAAACAGATGGTCACACCATCCTTTGAATTTCTCAATGAACTACACAAAACCAAGCGTTTTTCTGGAGGGACAATATTGTGTTCACAATACGGACTGACACATCCCAGGTTGCCCCTCACTGACAGGCATAACAGACCATCCTACTAAGGAGCCCTCCAAAGGGACATGAACAGATGTATTTAATTTCATTCAACAGATATTAATTCAATGTCTCCATGTACGCGGAATTTGAACAGCTGCTGAGGGCCCTTTAAAAATTAAAAACCTTATGTGGGGGGATACATGACAAATAATAAGTATATAATTGAGGTTAGAGGATGTGTTTGTGGATTATTTTGAAGCAATAAAGAGATCTTTTAAGTTGAGACTAGACTAAAAAATGGTAACAGGAACTGCCAGAACTTTAAGATTTTCTCAACTTTAAATTCTAATTTTTGATTTTTTTTGTTTGGTTTTTTTTTTTTTTCGAGACAGGGTTTCTTTGTGTAGCCATGGCTGTCCTGGAACTAGTTCTGTAGACCAGGCTGGCCTAGAGCTCACAAAGGTCAGCCTGCCTCTGCGTCCTGAGTGCTGGGATTAAAGGCGTGCACTCCAACTGTCAGGCCTATTTATGGATTTTTGTTTGCTTGGTTATTACTGTTAATAATATTTACTACTTGCCAGAAAGAGTCAAGCCAGAGATATTGCAGCAAGATGGAACAGCTGACTACAGTTTCCATGGTCCCTGCGGAATTCATTAATGACTGCTGGACTTCGGGTGGCAGCACAGACACAAGCAGACACGACAAAGATGCATGGCACACTGGTATCATCTGGCTCTCAATAAGAGAAGATGTTGGATCAATAGCCAGAAATAATGAAGGGAAACAGTGGTTTTGGGCAAGGGGCTCAAGATGGTATAGAAAGCTCTCGGTATGAGGATGCCAGAGGGAAACACAGGGGGAAACATGAGCCAGGTTCAGCACTCGGAGGAGGAGAGCAGTCTGTGTTACTGCTGCGCTCTCGTCCCCTGGCAGCTGCGCGCAGTCAGTAGCAAAGCTGGCTGGCAGCGCCTCCAACACGCCACACTCACACTCCACAGTCAAGACACCCCTGCCCAATCTGGATCCTCAGAGGAACTGAGAAAACATCGAGACAAATATTGAGGCATGTGTCACCATATTGATTATGAGTAAACTTATACTGACTTCCTTTCAAAAATAAATAATAAGCACCTAAATAAATAAGGGCTCATGCTGCAAGCGATAGTATTGTGTGTGGGTGTATGTGTCACACATTTGTGTGTGAACATAGATGTGTGCATGGATTATAAACATGTGAGGGGTCGAGGGTTGATGGTGGGTTTCTTCCTCTCTCAGTCTCCACCTTATTTTTATTTTACAGTTTTGTTTTCAAGACAGGGTTTCTCTGGGTAGCCCAGACTCTCCTACAACTAGTTTCATAGACCAGGCTGGATTCGAACTCACCTGCCTCTGCCTCCCCAGGGCTGGGACTAAAGGCGTGCCCACCACCACCCAGCTCCACCTTATTTATAAAGACAGGGTAAGCTCCAAAGATCCACCTGCCTCCATCTCCTCAGCACAGGCCTTAAAGCTGCGCACGGCCACACTTAGCGGTCCTTTACCCAGACAGTTGCTGGGGGATCTGGACTTGGGTCCTCCTGCTGTGCAGCAAGCTCTTTACCAACTGCGCCATCTCCTCAGCTCCGGAGTCCAGCACATCTGCATTTTTCGTCAGCATCCACTTCATGCACAAAGAAATTAAAACAAAGTTCCCTGCTCACAAAAGAAGTAAGGGTGTAAGAAGATCAACTAACTATAATGGGGAAAAGGAGACAAAACACCTTGGTAGAGGAAGATTCCAAGAGAGACTTAATCCAAATCGCTTCAGGCAGGCTTGAGGACGAGCATTCAGATGGGTCTGTGCCTACCCAGATCCTCAGCAGAGTCAGTCTTACTAATGCAGGAAGCCCACAGCTATGGTTCTCTTCAGCGCTGCTCTTTTCAAATTCTGTCAACCTGTGTGCTCACACTCCTCAAACAAGGAAACTGTCAACTAGTTTAACATCTTTCTTCTACACAAGATTCAATAGGCTCAAAAAAAAAAAGTCTGAAAACTTCCCCTCATTCTTCCTCTGAATTTTGAGAATCACTTTGTCATTTCAACATGTCCTTGTTACTTATAAGATAGCTATTTTCTATCTTCATTGACACTCAAATGAATAATTAAGAACCATCCAATCTTCAGACTTGAATAATGGGCTTAAATAGCAACAGAACCTTTTTTTCCCCCCAGTGTTCCACTTGTTCTGCTATTCCTCCTCAATCATGTTGTTTAATTTCTCGTCAGCTAAGCATGTCTGCAGACTAACAAAGCAATTTTTCCCCAGAGGAGCTACTTGTGCATTTGAATCTTCTGTTTACCTATCTATATCTCCAGCACAAAACTGCAAATGAACACACTCAACTAGCACAAAGATGCTGTATGTGAGAGTCAACTAAATGAGAAGGGTGTTACAATATAGCACTGTAGACAGTACAAACACTGTATCCACGGGAAATTGGTTCCAGGATCTGCCCAGGGAAACTAAACTCTCTAATTTTCAAACATATATATAGGATGCAGTATTTGCAGATAATCTAGGTATGCCCTCTGAGGTATTCTAAGAAATCTTAAGAATGCCAGAGGGACAGAATCACCCACACCTCTTGTTTCCACGGGGCCAGCCTGGGCAATGGCTGCTGCTAAGATAATGTCATGCCCAAACAACCCTGGAGGATTCCTTCTGCTGAGCAAGAAGGAAAAATGCGGCAGACAGGGTCCTTTCTTAGAAAACAGAAAAGACTCCCCTTAATCCCAAAGTTTTCTACCTTCTGAGTGTAGAGATAGTGAAGGAGAGGGTGACAACAGACACCTCACATTACACTCTTTTTTCTGTATACTTTCTGTTCCTTTGTGAACTTAGGAAGCAGAGAACAGGCGTCTGCTTTGGACCCCCTAACCCCACCCCATTCTTGCCTTGGCTAAACCACAGGTCTCAAAACATTAAGTCATGGTGTCTTGTCAAAATATTAAATTATAGTGCCATTTATCACTTTTGGGTGGGAATAGCCATTAGTAAAATAAAAAATGATAATATTGATTATGATATGGCTAGGTATGTGTCTTAGAATTGTCCAAAGAAAGCATGGCCTAAGTTCTGTCATAATGGGTCTGCACGGCTGGATGTTGGAGCCCGAGATTTGGGGAGGAAAAGAATTGGTTTGGGCTCCTTAACTTTTAAGGCATTCTGACCAACAGGTTCTTCTCCATTAGCCCCCAGACCACACCTACTTCACTGGGATCTGCAGTGGGACTCAGAACAAAGCATCAGCACTCTTGTACTAGCTATACAGTCTGTGCATACATGCCTCTGGGAGTTTGAAAATGGGGGTGATGTGGGAGGTCCTTCTGTATATGTGTTGCTTTTATTGGTTCATGAATAAAGAAGCTGCTTTCAGCCTGTCAGAGGGCAGAGTAGAGCTAGATGGGAAAAGGAAACTGAATTCTGGGAGAAAGAAGGCAGAGTAAGGAAAAGCCATGGAGCCACTGCAGGAGACAAACTCTGGATGGAACCTTACCAGTTGGTAAGCCACAACCACCTGCCAATACACAGATTAATAGAAATGGGTTAATTTAAGATATAAGAGCCATCCAATAAGAAACATGAGCTAATAGGCCAAGCAGTGTTGTAATAATACAGTTTTTGTGTGATTACTCTGGGTCTGAGCAGCTGGGAAGAAAAGTGCAGCCTCCACCAACACAGGAGGGGTTATTCTCTGACCTACTGGTCAAAACATCATAATAACTACTTAAGAACACCTCTTATTGCTGGGCGGTGGTGGTGCATGCCTTTAATTCTAGCACTCAGGAGGCAGAGGCAGGTGGATCTCTGTGAGTTCAAGGCTAGCCTGGGCTACAAGAGCTAAAAATACCCTATCTAGAAAAACCAAAAAAAAAAAAAAAAAGAAGAAGACCACCTCTTATAATATGCATGTCATTAAGAGAGAATTTCAAAGTCTTTCTTCTCCAGTTCTTTCTTACTCTTCCAAAGTCCTACATCTTATTCATAGAGCAGAATTAAGAAACATGTCCAAATAAACTGTCCTCCCAACTCCATCTCCTCACTGGCCCTTACAGGGCACCAGAAGATAGTGCCATCACTTTGTCCCTGCCATTATTGTACAGTGTGAGTTATAGAGCTTTTATTCTAAATGAACAATCAAACCATTTGTAAGAGAAAAAAGTTCTTCTGTTTATGTAGCCAGAGGGACAGACATTACACAATCACTCCGCTGCCATGCTTTTTGAAAACATTGCCTGAAGAAATTTCCCCCTAAAACCTTCCTGTTTAAATATTTGCAGACCTTGCACTTATATTTGTACACTGAGATGCTTTGCTTTTGAATTGGCAGCATTGGGAAATTGCAAGTGAAGCCATTTTCATCTCTTCATCTCCATTCCCAGTCACATTGCTAAATCTAAACAGAAAAAAGAACTTAAGAACTAAGAGATCAACCAATCAAAGATTTGCAAATCAGATAAGTTTACAGAAAGATGTTCAGGAGTTTGGGGGCTTAAGGTGGGCATAAATAAAATCATCCACAAGATCAATTTATTTATTTTTACTGTACTGGGGAGAAAATGAACAATGTGATTCCCTGGGAAAAAACACTGCTTTAGTCAAATAAAATACCCTAAAAAGAAAACTAGAAAATGAGTTTAGGATTGGAAATGGGCACAGGACAGAAACCCAGACAATGAGACTGCTGATAACTCAGACCCAACAGTCTCGGCAAAGATGGAGGCAGGGAGACACATTCCATCCATTACTAGAGCTCAGTAGTTCTACAATAGTACCATAGTATGATATGGGCAGGGGGGTGGACAGATAGATAGACAGACAAGATAGACAGGCAGATAGAGACACACACTACAGGACCTAGAAATAGACCTATGAAACATATGCACTCCGACTTTTGGCAATGACAAAAAACAATCATTAAACCAATGAAATGTCACCTTTCAGCATACACTGCTAGACAAAAAGAATGCTCACAGAACAAATAATAAAATAAACGAAACACAGAACAGGAGAAAGGGTTAATGGTAGGATACTACATACAATCTATTAGAGGACAAATTATTACTCTGAAGCCAAAAAAAGTTTAAACCTTAACCCCTTGAAAACCAAAGTGAAAAGCTTACAAAGGACCTACTCGGAGGGCTTAGGATGTTTAGGGAAGGCACACAACACTACACATTTATCTAAATAACAGAACATACATCACCATGAGTGAATATTAATGTTTAGGTGAAATTACCTGTTCACAGTTCATGAATTTTAATGGCTCTCTTGTGGAAAGCAAAATGAAGAAGACTCTTAAGAGATTTCTTTTTATTGTGTGCACATGGGGTTCTGCACATGCATATGGGGGACCATGGAGAGCAGAGACATTGGAACTTCTCCAACTAGAGCTACAAGAGATTGTAAGCTGTCTGGCATGGGTATTGGGAACCAAACTTGGGTCCTCTGGAAGAAGATACTTCACTATTAACTGGTGAGCCATCTCTATAGCCCAGGAAGGCTCTTCGTGTTTCGGGTGAGCAAATAGAGGGGGAATCTGTGCAATTTTCTCACCTTTGCTTCAAAACTTCTCTAAAAATTTCCTTTTACATGTTTTTTTTTTTAAAAAAATAAAGGCAAGTTGTTGACTGGGGGGAAATATTCAAAACACATAGATGATGAAAGACTAGGGCTTACACAGGACTCTCATGTGTCACAGTTTGAAACCCTATTTTAAAATGAGCCAAAGACCCGAACAAAAGGTACAAGACTGAAAGCAATAGTGGAAGGAAGTCCAATACAAATGGCATTGGAATTATGTAAGTCTGAAGCACACTGTGTCCACTTCACACTGCTTTAGGAATGGACAGAATGCAGGAGCATGGCCAAGTTAGTGCCAGCATACATGTGCTAGAGCCGAATGGACTCACTGCTAAGTGACCCTTCTAAAATGTCTGGGGAGGGGCGGAGCGGACACATAGGTCACTTCTGAAACTTTTCATACTCAGGAATGTTACCTCAGCTTTACTGGTTAATCGTGATACCAGAATAGAACCTAGGACTTCCCTTGCTCCTGCTAGGCAAGGTGCATTCAAACCCAGACCAGAACATTCCAAATACCAAATTCTGAAATCAGAATCTAAGCACAAGAGCCTTCCAATGCTTTAGATTTTGGAGCATTTTGAATTTCAGATTTTCAGATTTAAGGTTGGTCAACCATGAGTAAAAAGGGAAGTGAAATGGTGGGGCCGCTCTTGTAAACTGCTTGTGAGTTCCTCACAGAACTAAACATCCACCCAAATATTAGTCTGTGAATTTTACCTAGAAAGAGAGAAAGTCACACTCAAAGAGAAACTCTACAACATGAATATTCATAGTCGCCTTACTGTAGCACCTGAAATCTGGAAGCAAGCAAGATACCCTTTAATAGGCGAGTAAGAAATACAATAACGATTCTGAAATGACAAAAATTTCAGATCATAGGAGAGATTAGTAGTGATCACAAGCTAAGAAGGGGAGGAAAAAGGAAAAAGCAGATGTGACTGTAAGTGTTATAGCTGTGGTATGGAGAATGTGCCACAAGTATGTGTGCATGTGTCTGCTGGGAGGACTGGACAAAGGGCCCTGGGTGCCAGTCCATACACTAAGCTACAGCCCAGCCCTGTTTAGTAACTTGACTCTGGTGATACACAATTAAGTTTCCTATTGCTTTGATAAACCACCAAGACCAAAGGCAACTTGGGGAGAAAAGGGTTATCCTGCTTACACTTCAACATCATCATGTATCATTCGAAAGTCAGGGCAGGAACCTGGGAACAGGAACTGAAGCAGAGACCATGGAAGAGTGCTGCTTACTGGCTTGCTCCTCGTGGCTTGCTCACCGTTTTCTTACACAACTCAGGACCAACAGCCTAAGGTTAGCACCACCCACAGTGGGCTAGGCCCACCCACATCAATCATTAGTCAAAATGTTTCACAGACTTGCTTATAGGCCATTTTTATGGAGACCTTTTCTCAGTTGAGGTTTTCTCTTCTCCAATGACTCTAGTTTGTATAAGTGGTCATAAACTAACCAACAAACCATCTTACAAGGGTGATGAAATTAAGTTCCTAGATCCACACAAATGAGTACACATAAAATTAGGGAAATGTGAACTTGCTTGATAGAACACAACAGTGTCAATACCCTAGCTGTAGTATTATACTGTACTTTATGAAAGATAGCTCTGGAAACCCTGAACCAAGTGTTGAAGAGATCTGACCACATTATTTCATAAACCTGCAGGTAAATCTATAATTACTTCACAGATTTCTGATTAAAAAACCAAGTGCTTGAAAACGAATCCTTTAAGTGTGGATGCTCCATAGTGCTCAATAAAACACCAGCAGAATGTTGTTTAATGAACTTGTGAACACAGGTTTACACAACTCTGCATTAAAAAATTAGGAAAAAAATCTTGATGGTTGTCATTTTGGGGGGGTGCTGAGTATGCTCATTTGCTTTTTTTCTCAAAAATTTAATCTATTTCTCAAATAATATATAGTGAAAATATTTTATCTTCTATTGTTATTGAAAGGCTTTGAATCAAAAGAAGAAAAGCCATGTTTCATATATACATATTTCATATGAAGCACAATGTCAAAGAATGTAGCTTAAATATTTCACAGTCTGAGTATGTGAGTAGCAATTTAGAAATGGTAATTAATCCTTTGAATATTAATAAACATCCTTTTCTGTAAAGCTAATAAATTCACCCTATACATTACCCTATATATTGCTACTACCATTCAATCAACTCCATCATTTTAATTTTAGCACTAACAATGCCTTCAAAATTTGAATTTAGTGACACATGTCAGTAACATCGTCATCTAGGAGGTGGAAACAAGAGAATTAAGAGTTCAAAGTCAGTCTCAGCTCCACAGAGAGCTCACTGCTAGCCTGGGCTCTATAAGATCCTGTCTCAAAACAAAAACAAGACACAACCAAATTTAGTAAGATTTAACTAAAGCCCTTAAAGGAATTCACAGCTCTGTTTAGCTGCTGTTGCCATTCCAAGGTTGGATAACCTCTCTGTTCTTGACAGAAGAACTACAAAGCTACAGGGAGATGAACTAAGTGTAAGGACATGGAAAATTTTTAAGGAATTTTTTGCTTGCTTAGTAGTTAGTAGGGCACTAGGTTCAAATGCAAGACGACCAGGGCTGGTTGAAAACAGGATGTTCTTACCTAGGGCACTGACCTCACCACAAAGTGCCCCTGGCATCCTGGCAGCGGGCCACCTGTTAACACCTAGCTCTGTGGTTTATCAGAAAGCAGAAAGGTCGACCGCTTCGGGGAGGGCTTTGGAAAGAGGAGGCCTGCTAGACATAACCGGGGCCTGCTAGACATAACCACTTTGGGGTCAGGGTGCTTGCTAGACATAACCACTTTGGGGACAGGGTGCTTGCTAGACATAACCACTTTGGGGAGGGGGCTTGTTAGAGATAAGGCACTCCTACTGTTATGTAAGACTAACTCCTTTGACCCAAAATGAACCTGGCTTCCGGCTTTTGCCTACATAATGCCCAAATTATGAGGGGCTCTCCTCTCTACTGTGCTGCGAAGAATAGTGGACAAGACCCCAGCCTGGCCGAATAGAGCTCCGAATAAACCTTGCTTTTGCATTCTGGACTTGACTGCATCCTTGTGGTCTCTCTGGGGGTCGTGACTTGGGTACAACATAAGCTGGAAAAACACAATTCAGTCTCTGGTTACTAGCAGGGTTTACTGTGATAGCTATTCTTGGTTATCAACTTCAGGTAGGATGACGTATGCCTTTAACCCAGATCTTGATGTGGGGAGGCACTTTTTTAATCTGGGCCACACCTTCTGCTGGAAGCCTATGTAAGTACAACATAACAAGGAAGAGTTCACTCTTTGCCCAACTGCCCTCACCTTCTCAGCCCATCCATTCCTTCATTGATATTGGAGCCTGCTTCTTCAGAATTCCAGCATATGCAGAAGACCAGCTGAGACACCCAGACTCTAAAGACTAAGCAACTCCTAGATTCGTGGCTTTCCATTCACAGCCAGCCATTGTTGGATTGCAGCCTGTAAGTCATTCCAATACATTTCCATATCTGTATCTGTATCTATATATCTATCTCTCTCTATATATATAGAGAGAGGTACATTATGTATTATTTAAAAACCAGTGCATGAGAGAAAGATGCCATGCAACGGAGTTCACATGGAGGAGTTTTTATTAGGTGAAAGGGAACATAAAAAGAGGGAAAAAGAGGGGGTAGAGTGGGCTCTGGAGACAGGGGCAGCAGAAGAGAATCAGGGAGGAGACAGAGACAGAAAGAAGGAACAGACAGACCAACAGAGAAACAGAGAAAGAGAGATAGGAGGTGGGCAGGGTCCTTCATAGTGAATGTGCATAGAAGGTGCTCTTAGTGCCTGCAGCTGAGGATGTATCCTGTCAGAACCCCAAAGGCATGCCAGTACAGACATGCCTGAAGAGGCAAGCAGGTCTCTGTCTCTTCCTTTCTTTCTTCCCCTTCCCTCTTTGCTCAATAAACTTTCCATGTAAACTCTGTATGCATGGTGTATTTGTCTGTCCCTCACCTGCTTGGGCTCTCAGCTGCTGCCAATGTCCCTCTTGTGCAAAATCATTACAATATCTATATCTACATAGACAACACAGATGAGAGAGAGACAGAGACAGAGACTGACTCATTCCATAAGTTCTGAGACTCTTGAGAATTCTGACTAATTTGTGCTATGCCCCACCCTCAGAATGCTTCAGATTCTTCACGGGCCTCCGCTTGACACCCCTTCTCAGCACAAAGCAAAACAAATCTGTCAGTGCAAATATGGCCACAGTGACTTTTCTCCCAATTACTGTGGAAACAAAGTGAACAGCAGATAAAACACCTCCAAAAACGAATGTGCTGGCTGCGCTCCTGCTGTGTGTGGTTCTGCGTCCAATGAGTCTACTTGACTTTCCCTTGGGCTCTGGGCTTACGGGACAATCTTCTTGAATCAACCATAGGTGATCACACTAACTGAAGGCTAGCCTGTGCCCATTTCATTTACTGGCCGGTGGGTTCGGGGGCTGCCAGCAGATGATACAACATCCTGTGAGACATTCTGGCAATCTGGATGGGGGTAGATGCTGGAAATGCAGAGAGAAATGGCTGGAACTGTGGCTCGGTGGTAATGCACTTGAAATGCACTAGCCAGCATGCACAAGGTCCTAATTTTGAACTTTGTCACCGCAGGAAAACAAAACAAAGAATTCTATCTCTGAGTATAGAAAAGAGGAAGTCTGTCATAGCAACTTGGAGGCAAAACTAGGATGTCATAGGCCAGGTCCTGCTGAGCCAGTCATGAGTAAAGACTGTCCTAGCAGACAGTGAACAAAACACCAAGACTGAGCTAGGTGTCTTTTCATCCTGTATCTATAAAGGCAAATTATGATTTTTGCTTCTATGTGTAAGCACATATGAGTGTAGGCCAGAGGACAGCCATGGCTGTATTCCCTCAGGGGTCATCCATCTGGCTAGCCAGAGAGCCACAGGGATTTCCTTTCCCAGCTTCTCTTGTGTCTTAGTCTACTGCTGTAATAAAGACCATGACCCAAAGCAACTTGGGGAGGAAAAGGTTCATTTTGTCTACACATCTTAGTCGTATTCCATCATGAAGGAAAGTCAGGTCAGGAATTCAAGCCAGGAACTGAACATAGGCCATGGAGGAACACTGCTTACTAGCTCGCTTCCCCATAGCTACCTCAGCCTGATTTCTTCTATTCCCAGGACCACTGCTACCACCCAAAGTATGTGGGCCCACCAGGATCAGTCGTTAATCAAGAAAATGCCCCACAAACTTGCCTAAAGACAATATGTTGAAGGCACATCCTCAACTGAGCTAGCCTCTCCCCAGATAACCCTAGCTTGTGTTAAGTTGACAAAAAACGACCTGGGATTAAAAGCATACATTATCACATGTAAGTGGAGACTGCTCTTTCATTTCCCGGCCACCCAGACCCAAATAATCACACAGAAACTATATTAATTACAGCACAGTTTGGCTTATTAGCTCAGGCTTCTTATTAACTAACCCTTGCATCTTAAATTAACCCATTCCTATTATTTTATATTTTATTACAAGGTTCATGGTTTGTTACATCTTGCTTCTTGGGCAGCTACATGGTATCTACCTTCTTTGGCAGCTACATGATGTCTTTCTAACTCTGCCTATTCTTTCTATATATCTCTGTTCAGAGCAGGTTTTGCTCTGCTAAGCCACTGGCTGAAACAGCTTTACTCATCAACCAATAAAAGCAACACATATATGGAAGGATATTCCACATCAATCATGCCTGGTTTCTTTTTTAAACACATTTTGGGGGTTGAACTCAAATTCTCAGACTTGTGTGGCAAGCATGTTACCAATAGAGATATCTTCCCCCGCCTAAAGTATAATTTTAAAAATGTATTTGCTTTGTTTTAGGTCCTGTACTGTGTGTATGTCTGGTGACTGTAAGGTAAGAGGAGGCTGCTGGATACCCTGGAACTGGAGTTATGGATGGTTGTGAAATACCATATGAATTATAGAAACTCACCCTGGGTCCTCTGCAGAGCAACAAGTGTTCTTAATTTCGGTGCTATCTCTCCAGCCCTCTAAATTATGATTTTTATGGTTTTAATACTGCAATATGCAAAAACATATAAATTATGATCTAGCAATATGGTACAATGGGTAAAGGTGTTGGATATGCAGCCTGAGGACCTGAGTTGGGTCTGTAGCAATCAGTTTTATGACCAAAACTCATAATGAGTCTGGGCACAGGTTCCTAGAGCCCTTGTGTTTATAGCATGCCTAGGAACATGAGCAATGGACTCAGCAAGTGGCTCGAAATGCATGTTCTCAAGCATTACATGGGAGCTGCTTAGTCGGAACAGGCTCTGACAAGATCCCCAGGAAGAGCTGGACCCCAAGCATGCAACTCACACATTTCAATAGGCACCATTCACCACCATCAACTTCGCTTCTTTTATTTTCTATAGGCAGTTCAGTCAGTACATAATTTTAAGCACTAGGGAAATCAAGAGAATGAATTCTCTATTAATTCTACCAGGGGCAAATAAACAGAACTCAAAAATATCTACAGAACAGGCTTTGGATGGAAAGCTACAAAGCAAGGAACTAGCCTCTCACTGCTAGCTCTACACATTTACACATTTAAAAAAAAATACTGTAGGCTTCACAGAAATGGCGAACTGTAGATGACAGAAGGAGAAACAAGTGAGATTTTTTTTTTCCACTGTGAGTTTTGTGTCCCAAATCATCCTCACTGGAACAATGTAATACTGTGATACAAAAAAAAAAGTGGTGTCTAATATAATTTACCAGGCACAGATGGAAAAACAAAATCCCTGAGACCCAGGTATTGGTGTCTCCAGGAGAAAACACATACTCTAAGATACTCTAAGAACACTTCCACTGAGCAGTCTCTCATTAGACAGGATCAACTACCACTTCTCACAAGAAACAAGTCTTCACTTTTTTATCCAATAATATTTGCTTTGAACAAATCTAAACCTTTGCCTTCAAATTCACAGTGAGTATCTTTTCTCCCAAATCTACCCTTTTCCTTTTGTTTCCTTGTTTCAGCAAATAACAGGCCCTATCACAGTCTCTGAATTCTACTGCAAGTAATAATGACACCAGGCCACAGGGGTGCAATGGTAGACGGTGTGGTCCACTTGGTGGAGAAGTTCCCAGCTTAAGCTTCAGTTCCCTTAAGCCTAACCAGTTAGGCACTTTGCAGTACTAGTGCCAACCTTGAATCCCTGGCCTTCACCATTTGATTTTCTTTGTGACTTATCCATTTGTTTCCTCTGTCTGCACCTAATTATCTACCCAATATAATTAGCTGCAGCTTAGCTAACTGGAAGCTCAATTAATGAACATCTTTCTTGATTAACAGGAAAAAGAGGGTTTCACAAAATGACAGGCTAAGGCCACCTGCTATTTTACCTGCCAAAGCAAAGAATACTTATCTGCTGCTTTGAACCACAGTACCACAACTTTCTTCTAGGGGACACAGTCCAAGCCCCATTCCTGACTCTGCATATTTGCATTACCTGGGGAGGACATATCCCTTTATACAAAAGACAACAGGGGCCTCAGCCCAGCTGTGCCTACCACACAACCTTTCACAAGAAGAAGGCATGAAAATCACATGACCACGAGGCACCAATGAGATTTCAACTTAGGACATGGTTGGGAGGGAGGAAAGCTGGACTTCCCCTGCAGATGCAGAGCCAATCTGTGGTGTCTATTTGCTTCCACAATTCCCTCCAGACCCAAACAAATACAGAGGGAAAACAAACCAGCCACCCTGACCCTGCCAAAACAAAACAAAAACCCGGCAACAGAACGTGCTTGGTCCTGGTGACACAGTTGTCGACTTAGAGTTTATGAAGGCACACCTTTCCTGACATAGTTTCACTGTTCTGAAAGCCTGGTGGAGTTGGGGAACTGATAACTTGAAAGAAAAGACTGAACTCAGACAGGCTAGGGGTCTTCTTTTTTAAGTGGCTCACTTGAGGAGAAACAAACAAAAAAGCCAAAATAAGTAACGACAAGACTATAGCATCTACACAACGTTAACCACTACAGTGATCTGCTTAAGAAACCGGTAATCAAAGCTGAAAGAGGTAGCCTGTGCCTTTCTTTAGTCCTAGCATTTGGGAAGCAGAAGCAGGCACATTTCTCTGCGAGTTCAAGGTCAGCCTGGTTTACTCCAGGTAAGCCAGGACTGTATAATAGAGTGACCCTGGTTTTTTTTTGTTGTTGTTGTTTTGTTTTGTTTTTTTTTTTTTTGAGTGACCCTGTTTTAAAAACAAAACCCTGGCAATCACAATGATGGTTCCAAATGCTAGAACACGGTATTATGACATGAAGACGTTCTCATAAGTAACCCTTACTTAGAACACCAGCCAAATGTGTGACTCATTTTAGGTTGTCATGAGCAACTGTGACAGTCCATAAGCCAAACCCCTTGAAAAGTCACGACAAACATTAGCATGTTAAGGGTGTGTGATATTCTGGATTTTAAAAACATATTTATCCTTTTCACCATATAATTTTACATTAACTCTACTGTGCAAATATTCTCGGCACACACAACATGATAGAGCCTTACAGTCAGGTGAGCCCTTGAACCCCAGCATCTGCTTGTCCATCTTAAGAACACTGCTGCTGTTCTAAGTCTGTGGCTATGCTGAGAAAAATGTTGTAAGAACTTTGATTTTTCAAAATCTTACAGAACTGAGCCATGTGGTGGTGGTGCACGCCTTTAATCCCAGCACTTGGGCACCTGGGAGGCAGAAAAAGGTGGATCTCTGTGAGTTCGAGGCCCCAGCCTGGTCTACAGAGTGAGTTCTAGGACAGGATCCAAAAGCTACAAAGAAACCCTGTCTCAAAAAACCAAAACTAAAAAATCTAACGGAATTGAAACCTGCTATCCCAGCACATCACAAACTCACGTACTTCTACACGTCCTACGCTCGGTGCTGCACTACCTTCTCAGTTTCCTACCGCTCTGTTATGTTCCTGTGTTCACAGTTGAGTGGAAAAGAAGAGATTTGGATAACAGCAGTTAAACCATAGCAGAAAAGTGCCTAAGCCATTTTCAACTTAATCAACTTCTAAATGGAGGCCAAAATCCAGTGAAACAGCTCTTACTACGTGGAAGTCAAAATGCTGCATTCCTAGCAGAGAAATTCAAGCCAAAGTGAAATATTGTGTGCACATTACATGACTAACATTGAGGAAGAGGAACCAAGCTCACAAGTATAAGGAATATGAGCCTGGTGCCAGAGCAGGGATATTTGGTTTTGTTTGGTTTGGGATTCTTGACACTAGATCTCTCTTTGTAGCCTGTGGTGGTTTGAATGAAAATGGCCCCACAGAATTGAGTTCCAGGACAGGTTCCAAAGCCACAGAGAAACCCTGTCTCGAAAAAAAAAAAAGAATCTGAATTGAAGGAGTAGGTGTGGCCTTGTTGGAGGAAGTGTGTCATTGGTGGTGGGCTCTCTTGTCCTGTTGCTTGTGGATCCAGAAGTAGAACTCTCGATTACCTCCCTAGTACTATGTCTGCCTGCATGCCACCATGCTTCCTAGCCTGACCATAATGGACGATACTAAATATACTAAACCAGAGATCGGTGAACCATCCTCAAAAATTGGAGTAAAGAGACAACTCAGCAAGCCTAACCAAGACAATGGTTCGCAACAGCAACCTTGTATTCTCACTCCACTCCACACATACCCAGAAGCTCGTAGGCTGCAAACAGCAGGTACTCTGATGAGACCTCAAACTCATGTTCCTATGAGTGGACCCTAAACTGCACTTCATAAGTTGAGGTCCTCCAAAGGGGGAGGGGGGAACAACTGCACTAGAAGGCAGAAATCCATTACTTACAACCAAAGACTTCCATTACAAAATGCCACAATTATTTCTCTGGTTAGCCGTCTCTAAGAGAAAAATAAGATCACTGGTTTTCTATCTTACATTTTCCTTATTGAACACATCTGAGTATCTATTTTAGTACTGCTACATTTATATATAAATTGAGAAATTTATACTTAAGGCAGCTCATGCTCAAGCAAAACTTAGTAAACTGGATAGGCATTTATTATAAAAATTATGACAAGAATAGGAGGATGAAAATCCCTAAACTACTGATCTTCTTCGTACATAAATGCCATTGTAACATCCGTTCGTATATGCCTCCTAAATAATCGTCTTCAGTATGGGTGAAATAAAAGAGCAATGGATTCAAAGAACAAAGACAGAAAGGGAAAGGATGGAGGAGAGAAGAGGTATTTGGAGAAGAACGTGTTCAGAACAAGTTCAAGACTGACTGAGGCATCACTCTGTCAGAGAGCTAGTCCTGTCACAAGACAATGAAAAGAGCTGCAGAGCTGAAATGGATGGAAGTAGCCATAAGAACACTTAAAGACTAAGACACCCACTTCTGTACCACGAGCTGTGGGGAATCTTGACTGCCCTATCCTGAAAACATTTCCTAATATATAAAGGATTTAGCCCGGCAGTGGTGGCGCAGGCCTTTAATTCTAGTACTGAGGAAGCAGAGGCTGGCGGATCTCTGTAAATTCAAGGTCATCCTGGTCTTTGAAGCTCCAGGACAGGCTTCAAAGCTACAGAGAAACCCTGTGTGTGTGTGGGGGCGGGGAGGTGATTGAGGGGCCTAGAGAGATTGCTCAAGGTTAAGAAAACTTGCTGCTCTTTCAGAGGACACAGTTTCAACTCCCAACACCTACATGATGTCTTACAACCATCTATAACTCCAATTCCATCTGATGTCCTCTTCATTCCTCCATAGGTGCCAGATATGCACATGACAAACATATACACATTTGGGCAAAATATTAGTACATACTAATCATCTAAGATTAAAAATAATCGAGTCCTCATTTTAGTGTATTGATTACAACATATCTGGACAGAGAACATGGGTTCTGAAATTACTAAGCTCCTGTATTTGTGAACTTTATTTCTCAGAATGAAGCGTGGATGAATGAATAAGTGTATCTGGAATAGGTGTCTCCTAAGATTTCTTCTAAAGACAGAAAAAGAACTGAAAATCCATTTGATACAGTGGGACATACATATACTTCATTCACTGTACAGACTCCAATGCTCAGTTTCTGGCAGCATACTTCATTGATAAGTCATTAAAATTCATATCTAGGACACTGATAAAGGCCCTGGTGATTGACCTCCGGGTGCTAGGAGAGCAGTGTAGAGTATCAAGGCTTTGGTCACTTTCTACTCTTCTAAGCCACCATGCTTTCCTTGCTTCATTTCCTTGTCCTGTTCTACAAGGACAGTCTGACCTTGGCGTAGGTCAGGCATGGCCCATCTGCACTTCTCAAAACCCTCCAATGGCAACCATCTTCATTCTGAATAAAATCCAGTGGCCATTTACCATCCGCCTCCCCATCATCTACTAGGTTCCAGTGCTGACAGCCTTTCTGTGCGTCTGTAAGCACAACCACCACATTCCTGCATCTCTACCTGGGAACCACTTCCTCCCATCCATATACACTTAACCTCACTTTCCTACGGAAATCTATTTCACCAATCAAGGCAGTGGCCCTTGCTCACTCTGCTTAAAATAGATCTCCCTCACCATCATCTCCTCATATTTTCATACTTGATGTATCATTTATCTGTTGTCTGTTTCCTCCTTCTACTCCTCCCCAACTGTCACTCAGTACTAAACTCCATTAGGGAAGGAAGCTGTCACTCATATTCATGGAGTATCCCAAAACTCAGAAGACTGCTTCCTATTGGGGGATACATGAAAGAATAAATGAATTTCTTGGCAATTAAAACGAGTAAGGTTATTTTCATGATCTTACATTTTGGTTTGCTCTTGCCAGATACAAAACCCTGAACTTCCTCTTTTGAAATGACAGCGGTAAAAAGTCAAGTAGAAGAAAGGTCAATGCATCTAAGCACAAAACACGTGCAGTAACGAATTAAGAGTGAAAGAAACGGGAATGGGGGGAACTATGCAGTAGAGTGTAAGACGGCATTGCAAGGTCCAGCTCTGCAGTATCAAGGAGGGGAGCTGCTTCCTCCCAAAGCAGTTCTCTTAATGCAAGTGACCCCAGACTCACCATCAAAACCACAGGACATCTGTTGGTCATGAAAATTCTTAGGCCTTACCTCTGACCTTCTGAAGACAGACCCAGAGATCAGTTTTAAACTAGGCAAAGTATGCTGGCCTATAGCCATGCTTAGCAACTACGGCCTTGGGCAAAGACACAATATTTTAGGCCCTCTTCCCTTGGGGCAGAGTCTTATTATGTTCCCTCGGGCTGGCCTTGAAGATGTGAGCTCCTGTGATTATCTTGTCACAGCAGCCTGAGTATACAAGGATGGAACTACACCTTCGTATTCAACTAGAAATTCATTTTAACTAGGAGCACTTTTGATCTTTTGCCCATAAGTTAAAAAAAAAATCCTTCTTTATAAAATTCAAATTTTATCTGATTCTTTAGTGAACTATTATTTTTAAAAACAATTATGCACGACTCGTACATTTAAAACCATTTGTGTCTTATGATTGCCTCGAATCTACCTATATTAGATGGACTACATCTAATTTCTGCCTATGTGTGACTGCTTTAGATAGAGATTCTGATAATTAGCAGGAATTGGCAAATTAAAATATGACTGTAAAACATCTTAAGAAAGCCTCAAAGGATAGAAAACGTGACTGCCTAACAGCCTGGCGTCCAGAAACTTCACAGAATGTCTTTACCTGAAGCTGTTTCTTTAATTGCTTCTAATGAACTCAATGCATGTGTTAATTAAATATTAAGTGCAAATGTAAGTACTTCTAAGGTGCAACCCAGCTCTTCAGAAGAGCAAGTGCATACTCGTCACTCTGATCCCTCCAGAGCAGGAGGCCTGGGACCCCAAAATCACTTAGCCAACACTCTCAGTGTCCTGGGTCACCATCAAGGGGGCCCTCGCCAGCTTATAGAGATGAAATTTATGCCCGGAATAAGAATGAAGGGCGGTTACATAAACAGACTAACAAGATTAATCACTGACCTGTGCTAAGTGTTGTCCCAGCCCTGTGACATTTTCACTTATCTCTAGTTGACAATGAAGAAACTGAGATTCTACAAAACAAAAGAACTTATCTCAAACTGCGGTTTGTAAGAATGATGTCAGAAGTTGACTCTACATGACTTTCCAATGCAAGGGTTTACATTTTCTTCCTGCACAGCAAACATGTGTGTCCCTTGAGCTTCTGAGACAAGCCCCAAATAAAGGCACGTTTGCTACAGGACTGAGAAAGGTGTGTTTAGGAAGAGCTTGAATAGGAGCTTCATTTGCCAAGTAATGGTCTCTGGTGGACCCTGCATTTTGATGTGGGATTTCCCTCTGTATGCTGGGATTAGCATTAATGAATAAAGAAACTGCTTTGGACCCATAGCAGGGCAGAATTTAGAACTTAGCTAGGCGGGAAAAACTAAGCTGAATGCTGGGAGGAAGAAGGTGGAGTCAGAGAGAAGCTATGGAGCCAAGGCCAGAGACACATGCTGGGAACTTTAGCCAGTAAGCCACAACCAAGTGGCAATACACAGATTAATAGAAATGGGTTAAATTAATATGTAAGAGTTAGCCAATAAGAAGCTAGAGCTAATGGGCCAAGCAGTGATTTAATTAATATGGTTTCTGTGTGATTATTTCAGGGCTAAGTGGCCAGGAACTAACTAGTGGCCTCCCTCCTACAGCATTTTCTCTGTAGTAATGAACAGAATCACAGCTGTATACATCCAGCAAAAAGATGTATAATTTGTAGACAGTCAATATGAGCAAAATAGTAAAATGAGTAGAAAATACTTTGAAATGGCTGACATAAAGCCATGCTAAAATTTTAACGTGAACATTTCTGAGAACAGAGTTCAGCTTATCAAGCACTATGCAAATCATATGCAAATCCCACACAATGCCCAGCTATAGTCTCCCTTGCCTGTTATTTCATTTGCTTTTCCTCACATGTGGCCCTTGGGAAATCCAAGTAGAAACAAGGGAGCTGTGATTCTCCCTGTGGCTCAAGCTCTGGATAGAACACTTGCTGCAGGAGGGGTAACACATGTGGTGGAGTTTCTGAATGGTATTTCATACATACATACATACATACATACATCCCCAAGCAAGTCCACCAGTCTCCTACAGAGTCAGCATTAAATCTGCACATCAAGAAGGATTTGTATACACGTATTTTTAAAGTGTCAGCTTATACAGCATCCACCTCTTTACAGCCACTTTTTCCCTACCTCTGCTTTAAAAACAAAAAAACAAAAAAAACCAATGCACAAACACAACAATCCATGCTGTACATGTATAATTAGAAAGAAAGGCTTGCCACAGTTGGGACCGACACCACCAGAGCCTTTTGGGTCAATGCTATAATTTACTGTAGTATAATATGCAAGCTGCCCCCCGCCCCTGTCCCCGGAGTCTCACATGACACAGATGCAATACTCGGCAGTACACTGTGGATTTTACAACATGCATGCAGAATTCTGGTCAGAAGCTATCGGCAGGCTTACTAGCCAACCCACTCTTACTTCCTAGAATTACCAATCCCTTTCCTGAGCCAGCCTTCTCCCTGGCCCCCACTCCGTATCTATACCCTGAACATCATTTAGGGCCTGCATGCATGCGTGTGCATACTTGGGGGTGCAGGTAAACTTGTATAGGCACAAATGTGTAAGGACAAGCATAGGATGTTCATGTATGGGAGTACCTGTGTAAGTGCATGCGGCTGCACATATGCGTGGGGGCACCCACATCGCACAAGTATGTACATGTGTGGAGATGTCACAAAGTTGACAAAGTTGGGTATATCATTCATAAGGTACTATCTACCTTCGTTTGAGAAAAAGTTTTTCACTGGGCTGAAATTCACCAAGTAGGCTGGACTGGACAGTCAGAGAGCCCCGGGAATCTATCCACTTCTGTCTCTCCAGCATTGGGATTGGAGGAGCTCATTGCCACATAGTATTTGGGTGCTGGGAGTAGAACTCAGGTCCTCATGCTTATACAGCCACTACTTTACTGACTAACCTATCTTCTCTCAAATCCCATTAGAGGACTTGAACCACCTGCAATTATCCACTATACTTATTTAAGGTTCAGAACTTGAACTCCTTGAAAGAGGTGGCATTGCTTGATCTGGTGACCAGGGTATTTCTGAAGCCTCGGTCCTTAAGGCATATTTGTCAAACACCGAATATATGAGTGGCCTCTCCATTTTCTTTCTCCAGGTTGGAGCTCCCGCGCAATACGTGGTGAGAGAAACTTGATTCCTTAGATCTCTGAGATGCGGGCTACCCACTGCTAGCAATGACGGAAGGTTCCCAAGGCGTTCATAGAGCATTTGCAGCAGAACCTGGAGAAGAGGCACTAAGAGCTCTGGCTGGGGAGAAGCAGCGCTCCCCCTCCCCGCCCCAATTCAGCAGCTCCTCAATGCACTTGACAACTGCTGCCTTTAGCCTTTAAGGCGGGGCGTTCATAGCCTACTGTTCAGGCGGGTTAAGCGGGTTAAGCGTGCTGCATGACTGCTGAGCTAGAAGAGGAGCATATCAGACGCCTCAGCTGCTGAGTGAGTTTAACTAGAGTAATGGACTCCACCAAGACATTTGCGGAGCCCAGGAGCAGGGTATGAGGACCCATGATGGGCAAGTCAATTATTCAAATACGGCAAGACTGCCCGGCACAACTTTTCTCACTGATTACAGATCCAATGAAAACTTGTCTAAGGAAATTTAAACACACTCCAGGTTCCCTTTCTCATTTTCTCCATGACTGCTTTTAAGCAGTTCTGTCTCAGCCCACGGCTTCCATTACTATCTCTGTGGTGATGAGTCCTTCTCCAGACCTTCTTCCACGGATCCAGCTGCTTCCTGGATACCACTACTCGGGCATTTCAAACTCAGACTGTGCAACACTTGTCTCAGGTCACAATGAGAGTAAATGGCAGGTGAATTTCAGCTTAAGATGGCGCCAGAGAATATAATCAGGCTTCCTAGTGTCCAAGCTGCTTCCCCTCAATGGTGAACGTTCCTGGAGGGTTGGGATTGGGGAGTCCAACCGTACAGACTTGCTGGGTTAAGTGAAATCTCAGGAAAATGAGCTCTAGACCACCAATGCCAATAAAATACTACCAAATCTCCACTGGTCCTGGGAATGGCTAACTTGAGTGTTAGCTGGGGATTTCCAAGACACCAATAGAAGCTTCCAGATACTAAATTGCCTACAAATGGTGGGGTCTTGTTGTTGTTACTTGGGTATTTTTGTTTTGTTTGTTCTCCTTATTCCTTGGACTTTATTTATTTGTCTGTGTATCTGTCTATCTATCTATCCATCTGTCTATCTATCCGTCTGTCTGTCTGTCTATCTATCTTTGAGTGGCAGGCTCATAAGGAAATCTGAGGACAACTTTAAGGCATCAGCTCTCTCCCCTTCTACCATGTGGGTTCTGGGGACTGAACTCTGGTTTGCAGACAAGTGGGAAATTTTCTTTACCAGCTGAGCCATCTTTTCAGCCCTTGCTTTGCTTTATAATGGTTATGGTTACAGAGGTTTTTCCTGATAGGAATGTGTAGAAGCAGAAAAGAACTGAGGTCATCGAATCCACTGCTCTCTTTACATAATGGTCACGGGGAGATTTCATTTTATGTGCAGCTTTCTGCAAGTCTGCTCTTATGCATTTCTTCCTTTAGGCTTTACTTTACCAGTACAGGTAATACTGAGTTATTTCCACGCCTGAACCAGCCCAGCTGTCCTTAGGGGGCATCTAATTTGCCGTCCTTTGCCAAACTTGAACTCTAATTTTCTTATGTACGGTTGTTACAAAATAAGCCATAGCCCTTGGTATGAACTCAGCTGGCTTGTCCAGAGGAGATCACACAACCTCCTCAGCAGGAAGCTCAAGGCAGAGAGGCTATTCTCTGCTGCTCAATGCTCCCCACTTTCTCAGGATGTCCAGACCTCACTCCTTGCCCCTTTCTCCTGACTACCTCAGTCTTTCCATTGCTGCTGATTACACCTGCCCAAACAGCTCACTGTGGACTGACTCGAGCTTCTTTCTCATCTAACTTGCACAAGTAACAAATGACCCACTTGGGTCTTCTACGGTTTGTAAGTTTGGAAATAGAGCTGTTGGCCATTTACATTTTTGTTCACAGAGATCATTTAAATCAGTCCCTGAAAATGTTTGCACGTTCGAGTGCATGGCCATGCGAAGAGCTGCTTAAAAAAAAAATGGCAGAAACAGCCAGCACTCTCTAGAAATGCAGCTACAGGAGGAGCTAAGCCACCTACACCGGGGCAAGCCTATAGCCCCCATCATCTCCCATCTTGCCTTGGCTGTACACACGGAGCTGTGTGTCTCATATTTACCGACCCTTCCCAATAATCCCCGTTCTTCTTCTAGACTCCCCACACAGCTTTCTCCAGCTGTACAAACTCCTCAGGGGCTTCCCCAAATCCCCAATCAATTAAAAGTGGCTCTGCATGCCTGGAGATTCGGAGACCTTCACTGAGGTCACGGAGCAGTCACAATGCATCTCAAATTACCTTTACACAAATTCTAGGGGGTGCAATAATGCCGAGACTGCCAGGCTCTTTCCTTAAATCTCCAATTCTCGTGGTTTTAAGCCAAGCTACATTCATATTGAGGTCTATCTGAAGTAAGAAAAAATGATTTCTGAGTTTACCTTTGGATAATAAAGTGTTATTTTAAGTCACTTAATATTGCTAGAGTATAAGCTTAACTAAGAATTTTCTCTGCCCTATAAAACTTCATAAAGTCGCCGGTATTCAGTGGCGCACAGGGCCAGCTGTGACAGGCTTCTGAAATTTACTGAAACTCTAATTAAATAGATGGTGTCTTAGTAAATTCCTACGAGGAACATTACTCACAACACACCCTCGGTCCTTGGTAGTGCATGCGTGTTAAGCTGTGCACTTTAAAACACTTAACTTTGTGTTCAGTGACTCTCAGCCTGATTCTTACAAAAAGCAGATGTGTACAGTATGAACCAGGGCAAATAATCTCAGGTGGTGAAGCTTCTTCATTCTCTTGTGATTAACCCAGGGTTATCCTGATCAACCACAAACCTCCTATGAACGGGCCTGAATGATATTCCTTTTAAGTGGTTTTTTAAAAATGTAATTTAAATTTATTTTTTATTAAATTTAATTTTTGGTGTGCTATATGTGTATCTGTGATGTGAGTATGTATGTACATGTAGGTATGTGTGCCCATGCACACATGCATATGTGGAGAACAGATGTCAACCTCATGTGTAATTTCTCTAGATATCACCTACCTTATTTTTTGAGAAATGGTCTCTCCGGACCTGGAGCTCACTGATTCAGCTAGACCGGCTAGCTGTGAGTCCTAGGGATCCCATGATCCCCTTCTTCCCAGTGCCAGCTTCTTATAAAGGTACTAAAGAGCCAATCTCCCATTTCCATGCTTGTGTAGGAAGTCATTTTCCAATTGAACCATATCCCCAACCCCTAAATATTTTCTAAGAGATATGGGACAGTTCCTAACCCCCCCTAGATGATGAAACCTCAATTTGTTTTATGGAAAGAATTATGTGAGTATGGAAAGGGGTTTCACATTAGAATGAGTACAAAAAACGTTAGCTCCCTCGTGTGAACCAAACCTTCCAGTCTCTTCTTTAGACAGGGCTGATGTTTAGGCCTGGGGCTACACAACACCTCACGAAAGGCTCTGACAGGATGTTACCACTCATGTGCCTACTGATCTACAAAGGAAGACTCTAGATATTTTTAAGACTTACTTTTATTTCTGTAGGTGCTAGACAAGGGTACTGGATGGCAGAAAGCGGGCCATGTGCTGGCTAGTTATATGTCAACTTGACACAGCTACAGTCATTTGAGAAGAGGGAACCTCAGCTGAAAAAAATGCCCCCACCAGACAGATCTGTGGTGTATTTTCTTAACTGCTAATCGATGTGAGAGGGCCTAGCTCATTGCAGATGGCACCATCCCTGGGCTGCCGCTCCTGAGTGCTATAAGAAAGCATGCTGAACAAGCCTTGAGAAAGCAAGCCAGTAAGCAACACTCCTTCATGGTCTCTGCTTCAGTTCCTGCCTTGACGTCCCTCAGTGATAAACTGTAATCTACAAGATGAAATAAACCCTTTCTTCCCCAAGATGCTTTTGGTCATGGTGTTTTATCACAACAATAGAAACCCTAACTAAGACAGGCAGCAAGGACTCTTATCTGTTGAACCATCATCTCTCCACGCTGCCCTGTATGGGGAGTACCTCCATGGAACCAAGTGCAGAGCTATAGACAGAGAAACTGAAAAGTAAGCCGAGCTCTTCTTTCTGAAGGAGCTGGAAAACAGCATCAATGAGTTCATACTGTACCGGGCACAAGATAAGGACAGAACATGGCTTGTGAGTTAGGAACCAGAAACAGCCTGGAATGCAGTGCAATGAAAGATCAGGGTTCGCAGCCGGGCCGGGCAGTGGTGGCATACACCTTTAATCCCAGAGCTCAGGAGGCAGAGGCGGGAGGATGGTTGTTAGTTTGAGGCCAGCATAGTCTATAGAGCGAGTTCCAGAACAGCCAGGGCTATGCAGAGAAAACCCTCTCTCAAAAGCAACAAAAAAAGATGAGGATCCAGACACAGAAAGTCAAAAGACAAGGGAAAGGGATCCGAGAGAGGAAAATGGAAGCTCAAATGTACTGAAAAATACAAAGAATCTGAAAGTACTTCTGTAGACAACAGCTTCATAGACAGGGAAAGGAGGGAAGGAGCCTGAGAGGGCAATGAAAAAGCAGACACCAAAGGACCCTCTTGGCCATGGGAGTATATTTTAGCATTCTACTTTGATACAGGAAGACACCAAAGGTTTTTTTTCTCCCAGGATGCTCAATTTACTTTAAATCTGAACCTATGCTTTCAACTTTGCAAAGCATAGACAAAAAAAATTTCCATACCCAAACAACCTATGGGTTTCATTTATCATTTCAAGCGAACCAGTCTCTGTGTGGCAGTAGGATAAACTAAAGACTTGGCAAAGGATGTGGAGGGGCTGACAGCTCATTGATCAAACATGGACGTGTTTGCTGCTGTTCTAAATGGTGAAGGAACGTCTATCCCAAAACCTGACCACACCTTAGATGTAGGCAACTTTTCTTCAGTGCTGCCGGAATGGGCTCCTAAGGTTCCCAATCTAAATATTTCATTACTTGAATCTGTCAGGGCTGGTGCTACACAACACAGAAGCACTTTGTAAATAATCAAAACAGGCACTCAAGATTGACAAAAAAAAAAATATCACTGGAGCAGAGAGGGAGGGCCATTAAGCAAGATAAAAGAAACCACATCCGTAGCCATGGGCTTCAAACTTCCCTCTCAAGTTTCTCTAGCGATACAGCACTTGAATTAAACAGGCAGAAAAACCAGAGTAAAATGAGCCAATAAAATATTGACAGTTAGGAAACCTTTAGAAACCCAAAGTCATGGTCATGCCTATTTAAACCAGGGCGTAATGGTGGAAACAGTGTGGCAAACACAGATGTGAACAGGCACAAAGCAAAACATCATTGGATAGGGTATAAGTGTCATACACAAGCTAGCATTTTAACCTCAAAGAATGGTGAACAGACACCGTTCCAAATAGCTCTGTGCACCAAAATAATTCTCCTGATAAGTGCAGCCCATTTTTTTATAAATTGAAAATTAATCTTTAAAATTATCTGGGTAAAACTAAACCTCTCAAAGCACACAGGTGAGATCCATGCTGGCTCCTTTCCAATTTAAAGACACTTCTAGTTTACAGGGCGATGGTGTGGATCAAATCCAGGCCTCGTGCAGACTGTGCAAGCGCTCGACCTCCTGAGCTACATGCCCAACACCTATGGAATATCTCTAAAGAAGAAAAGCTAGTGAGAAGATAGTGTAGGCCAGAGAGGGATGACGGAGTAGAGGGAAGCAGGAGATAGCATTCCACTTCTGACAGAACTTCCAAAAAGGGCTTTCCAGACTTTGTAATCAACCCTGCCCCTATTATCTCCTCTTCTACACCAAATACCTGCGCCAGGCTATCAGGAGAAGTAAAAGGCATGAGAAGCTGAGGAGGGGGAGTTAGGCAGACTCAGTCAAATAGAGAAGAAAAACTCCAAACTGCCCTCCCATCTGCCAACCCTTCAGGAGCTGCAACCTTGAAGGTAGGAGAGGGAATCTGATGTTTCCTAAGGGTTAATAAACTGCTCTAATTTAACAAGTCCCAGAAGAGGGACAGGCCACACAGCTCGACTTTGTCTACTGGGGAAAAAGCCTTAGAAAATTAGTCACACATTTTCAAACAAAAATGAACAGGTATTTGGTCTCTGTGTTCTTTTGTGTGACAAAAATGGGCTCTGAGGTCGCAGCTCTGACTTTGGGGGAGGCATTCAAGCACGTAAAAGCACAAGGGAAAGAAAAAAACTGTACAGCGTGGCACATTCCTTAAACCACTCTCTGAAGGAGAGGCAGTTAGTGATATCCTGGAAATGGAAACTCTCTCGTTCCAGTCCACCATGTAGCACAATGGATGACAGAGACTCAGAGGTTTTCAGAGCATATGTATCCTTAAAGCTGTGCCTCGGCCAAGACTCTGCTATAAATGAACTGACTCGCTCAACTCTATTAACACTTCCGAAGTCTCTCCCTTCTTATTTTTGTATGTTTATAGGCATTTGTATGTCTGTGTGTTTGTGTGTTTATGTTTATGCAGATCCAGACAGACAGACAGACAGATGTATCTGTACACATATGCCTGTAGAAGCACGGGACAAACTCAGCTATCATTCCTCAGACACCAGCTACCTTGTTTTATTGAAACAAAACCTAGAATTCACAGGTAAGCAGACTTGGCAGCCAATGAACTCTAGGGAGCTGCTATATTCTTCCCCTCCTCAGTGTTGGGATTCTAAGTACATGGTACCCTGACCAGACCAGTGATTTCTACATATGTTCTGGGGATCAAGCTCAAGTCTGAATGCATGTGAGGCAAGCACTTACTAACTGAGCTATTTCTAAATCCGAGATCTATCATCAGCAATACACACACACACACACACACACACACACACACACACACACACACACACACACGAGCACCATTTCTTTGCCAACCCAAGGACGTAAGACCCACCTTTCAGTATATGATCTGTTAGTGGTGCGTTTCAACACACTGACACCCAAGAATGCCACCTTAATCAGCCTATGATCACAGTGTTCATTTCACACGGAACACTTGACAAGTTGAACATCCAACGCCTGTTTTTGACAGGCAGTTTTAAAAGAATCTGAATGGCTCTAATTTGCTGACGGCACTAACCTCTGCGTTATGAGAGAAATAAAGTGTAAATCAGGTCCTGCTTCAAATACACTTGCCAAGAAGCACCTAGAGTTATGCAAACTACAAGGAATATGACCTTACCTTTAAAGTACCTTCAAGAAGATTACTCAATGACTACATAAAAGCTCAAATGTTTGACCTGGGAAAAATGTCTAAGATTGCATTGTGGGAGCTAGAGAGATGGCTCAGCGGTTACTAGCAAGTATTGCTCTTATGAAAGATTCAAGTTCAGTTCCCAGCACCCACAGCAGGCAGCTCACTACGTGTCACTCCAGCTGCAGGGGATCTGATGCCCTTGCTGCCCCCTTCTCACTCCTCCAGACCCCTGCACTCACATGCACATGCCCACACCTAGACACACACACACTGGTGTAGTTCACAACGAAAACTAAATGATAATAAATAAATAAATAAATCGAACAAAACAGAACAAAACGAAATTTGCTTCTACATGCTTATAATCCCAGTCTGAGGATGGCATAAGCAGGCAGATCCCTGCTGCTCACTGACCAGCCAGCTGCTTGCTGAGTTTCAATACAGACTGGTTCTCACAAAAAGAAAAAAAGAAAGGAAAAAAAATTACAAAAAAGATAAAAGCAACAATATTCAGGTTGTCTGTTCTCTGGTCTCCACACATACATGCACAAGTGTACACACACCTATACATACATTTAAAAACAACTCACATTGTCATTAAAAAAATACATGTAGAGGGCATTACCCAACAGGCTTTGGAGCTTGGTTTCTAGAAAAGCAAATCCTGTACTACAACAGAATGCAATGGAGACAAAACATCAATAGAAGACGGAGGTGAGCCAGACATGTTAGCGTGCATGCTTGGTACAGAGGCTCTGAGTTCAATCCCAAATATAAGAAATAATAAGCAAGAAAACATACATGTTTCAGCCAAGTAGGCTTATTAGGTTCTTGATTTCTGTAAACATTTCCTTCTTTTATATTTCTGGAGCTCTTTCTAGTTGAAGGTTGGCTTCAGCATTGTCTCTTGAAGGTTCCACAACCCATGAGGATGGAAATACATGCAGATAGACAATTATCCTCCTCAGAGGACTTTCAGAGAAATTAATATCCATAGAAGCAAACTGGAACCAGAGACTAGGGACTTTCAATATCCAGTTTCCTGTTTCCTGATCCATAGCGACATCTTCAATACATGGTCTTCCTTGATGCCTGCAGACACAGGCTTCTAAGTCCATCTGCACACAACTTCTCTGTTGCTCATTTTCGTACTCTACCCCAAACACAAAACTTGCATCCCTTTTCTTTTTTTTCTTTCTTTTCTTTTCTTTTTTTGTATTAGAGGGTTTATGTAAGTAAGTAAGCTAGTTAGTTTAGTTAATTTTTTGAGACAGTATCATATAGACAAAGCTGGCCCAAATACAGCCTAGGATGGCCTTGAACTTCTGGTCCTCATGCCTCTGTTTCTATAACGCCGGTTATAGACATGAACCTCCACCTAGTTCTGCCTCTGTTTCTATAACGCCGATTACAGACATGAACCTCCACCTAGTTCTGCCTCTGTTTCTGTAACACTGGGTTACAGACATGAACCTCCACCTAGTTCTGCCTCTGTTTCTATAACGCTGGTCACAGACATGAACCTCCACCTAGTTCTGCCTCTGTTTCTGTAACACTGGGTTACAGACATGAACCTCCACCTAGTTCTGCCTCTGTTTCTGTAACACTGGGTTACAGACATGAACCTCCACCTAGTTCTGCCTCTGTTTCTATAACGCCGGTTACAGACATGAACCTCCACCTAATTCTGCCTCTGTTTCTATAACGCCGGTTACAGACATGAACATCCACCTAATTCTGCCTCTGTTTCTATAACGCCGGTTACAGACATGAACCTCCACCTAGTTCTGCTCACTCATTTAATAACTCTCTCTACTTGATGTCTTTATCTAACTTCACGGCCTCTGGAGTACAGGATTCCAAAACTCGCCGATTCCAATAAAACACTCACCATTAATCAAGCATCAGTCACATCCTATGGACAGATAGAACTTCAGCTCTGACTCCAGGAACAAGAATATGAAAGAGCCTCTAACTGTGAGGACCAATCACAACAAGTCCGCAATATGATCACTAGACTAACAGGGCTCTTTATGAGTGCACAGACAAGACCAATAGGGAAAGAGCAACAAAGGAAACAAAGGTAAAATTTGGGAGCTAGATTTTAGTCTAATATATTTTTACAGATATTACTTTTCTTTTTCTACTATGTTAAACTATTTGATCTAAATGTAGAAATAAAAGTGTTTTTAAAGCAATTCCTAAAAAGAGAGGCTAATCAAAATGATCTGAATCTTCGTACTTTGAGTTATTATCTACTTGAAGTTTGGTCAAATCTCTGCTACAAGCTTCATTTTGCTACACACACCCAATTCATATAGGAAACGCTAAGTTCTAGTTGCTGATGGGGTTTTTAAGAACACAACCACAATCAATGAGATAATATGGTAAACCCTAATCCAACATGGCTTGCACATATATAAGCTCAGAGAAAGATCATGTGAAGACCCAGAGAGAGGGTATTTGCATACATACAAGCTAAGGAGACCAGCCTCAGAAGAAGGCAAACACACTGACACCTTGATATTTAACTTTTAGACTCCAGGAAAAAGAGGAAATATTTCTGTTATTCAAACCACCCAGCCAAGAGCAATTTATGACAGCCCAAGCAAGCAAACAACCCCCATACTGTCAGCCCTCTGGCACACCCCTTTTATGACCCTTAACCATATTATAAACCATTTCTACTCATATGAGCTGTTAGATTGAAGCTATCTCCCAGGATGTCAACAGTACAAAGACCAAAACCATGTTTCTCTAAAGTACTTGGTACAGAGGGCGCTCTTGTGTTGGTTTAACAATGAAACCTGAGAATTCTTTGGTATATCTCCTACTACAAGGTAAGGTCTATGGAACCTCCCGTTTAATTTAGGATCTTGAACTTGACTGAACTGCTATAGAAAAATGACTTTACCATTTCCAGGTCAAAAGCTCAAGAGCCTTCAAACTACTCTTTCGGGGACTTTTCCTTGAACCAAACCAACTTATGTAAATAAGCTTTGGCAAGGCTGTGTGCACACGCTCTGGTTCACAGCTCCAGATGAGATCCCAAACAATAGTCAGTCACCAACAGCTGCCAGACAGGAGTTAGGATCTTCCCTTCTGATACCAACCACGGAGAGGTCAATGGCAGTGAAAAACACCAGAGGAGAAACGCTAAACCGTTTCTGTAAGCCACAGTGTTTTATGATTCGTGGGTTTTGTTCTGTAGCGATAGATCGCCTGCTTTATAAGCAAACAGCTATATGGAATGTGTAAGCAGACACTTCTAGAAATCCCACCCTGAATCTTTCCTCTTATCCCTAGATCCTTAGCAGGTAAACATCATTCTATCTTTATTCCCTTACTGGAAGATTCTCCAACTAATTAGGAAAGATGCAGTTAGAGAAGTAATTTACTGCTCGTCTTTGCCTCAGATGTCAGCTGACTTCTCAATGACAGAGAGAATGGAAGTAACGTGGACAAAAGCTTTCTCAGGCCCCTCCTGCCTGGGAGCCAGTGCCTGGCATCTTAGGCCCCTCCTGCCTGGGAGCCAGTGCCTGGCGTCTCAGCCCCTCCTGCCTGGGAGCCAGTGCCTGGCATCATCCTTTGCAGCCTTCTTTGTCCTAAGGGAGCCTGGCTGCTTGAGCTGCTTGAGCAATGGAATATCACCCTGTCTTCTGCTTCCTTTCGCTGCCACATGAACCCCATCAAAGCTGCAGCCATCACCATGGAAACCAGGCTAGGAAGAAGCTCAACATCTTTGGTCAACTCTATGCTGCTACCTACAGAGAGCCCTAGAAAAAGCCTTGTATTTAATTGGAAAATGTGTATTTCAGGTTCTAGGAGACTCCTGCTGTTTTCTTCCTATTAAGCCACAAGAGAAATTCAAAAAAAATAGAATAAATGAAATAATTTCATTTCTTACTGCCTTCCAAAATAATACTGCCTTTGAGAATGACTAAAATAAGTCAGAAAACCTAAATCTTAAAGAGTTTTAAGCGCTGGATTTGTTTTACTATTAAATAATAACTAGATATAAGGCCAGAGGAACCTCAACTCAAGCCCTTGCTTGCTACTAAATATCAGGCTGAGGACATACAGCCCCTTGGTAACTTGTGTGGTTAACAAATTTTTGTGTGTATCTACTAAGTCAAAAGCCATTTGCTGAGCACCAAGAAAAACCATGGATACTAAGCAGAATTGCCTTCGTCAGTCATAGGCTATAATACGAGCACTTGGGAGGTGGTTAAGTACATTACTGACCCCTCTTGTTGCTATGATTAACTAACAAGAAGTAGCTTAAGGAAGATTTACTTTGGCTCACAGAAGGAATATAGTCCACCATAGCAGGGAAGTCATGGCATCAGCAGAACTGGTCAGCTGGTCACATCGCACCTGCAGTGAGAAAGCCAACTTTGGGCAGGAAGTAGGAAGTACTTTAAAACCTCAAGGTTCAAACTCAGTGACCAAGTACCTTTTGGATGCTCCACCCCATAAAGGTCCTGCAACCTTTCAAAGCAGCACCACCAGATGCTGTTTAGGTAGGGACTAAAGGTTCAAACTAAGTCTATAAGAGACACTCTTCATTCAAAGCACAACATGGTAAAAGAAAGAATGAGTTCAAGGCCCGTTTTGGCTTGATAGTGAATCTGAGGCCAGCCTAGGCCAATTATTCTAAACAAGAAAGCCCCAAACCAGGCACAGCCTTAAGCAATGACCTTGGCTTTCTATCACACCACTCAGTAGAGTCTAGCTCCTAGGAAAGTAAAGCACAACTAAAATAGTTTCGTTCCAGTGTGGAGAAAGTTGAATAAAAGGACATCGCTGCAAAAGCTATGCTCAGCCACGGTAAGAAGCACAGCAATGACAGTTAAACTCCCTGAGCCTTAGCCTTGGGTTCTGTACTGGAAGACAGGAATGATATCGTCATGAAGACTTGTTAGAATTAAAATTGATTAAAATTAACATATGTAATGCACGTGAGCAGTGTGTGCCATGCAGTGGGGTGGTCAATATACCTCCTATTGCTACTAATTTGTCACATCGAGTGTCCTTGGCAACTCCTCTTGTAAGAGACAATCAACCATGACTCCTGATCCCTGGGCATCCTGCTAGAAACACTAAGCTCTTTACTGCGGTTTTCCCAGATCCCTGCTGTAGCTGTTCATGGTGAGCCATCTTGAGACATGAGAAAATATCTCCTCCAAAGGCTTACCACAAAAGTGGTAGATCCATCAAGCTCAAAGTTTCAGAGCTGGGAAGTAAGCCTACCATCTTAGACCTTTGAAGTAACCTCCTGAGAGTCAAATGGTGAAGGAAGCCTGCACACACCACGTACAGGTACACACACACACACACACACACACACACACACACACCCCAGATATGGATGGTACAGTCTATAAATTTGCTTTCAAAATGGAGACATGCCTAGAAACAAAACTGAGCTCAGCCAGGTAAAGTAAAATCAGTGATGCTTGTAAACAGATACTTCCTCAAGGACACTCAATTCTAGACAGTAAAATGGGCTAGAACAATCTTCTGACATCCACATTAAAGTACAAAAATGTACACATTGTAGTTACAATGTTTTCAGGATAAGAAATTTTTTCCTTTGTTCTCCTGTGACACCTTCCTTCTCCCCAGGCCAGTTCTCCCTTTTCTTTTACTTTCTGGGAGAAAACCATAAGTTCAATTTGCTACCTGAAAGCAAAAGCACAGAATCTCAAGTGTATCTCTAATTAAGTAGACGTCTGGGACCTTGAAAATTCCAGCCAGATCCGTGTCTGTTTATTTCACCTTAACTGTAGGAATGCAACACCGTTTTTCCTTGAACATCACCTCTAACTCAAAAAGCCACGTGTACTTTCCAGGGAATGACACGCAGCGACCAATAGACACGTATACACAGGAGCCACAGCTTCAGACACACATTTTGTCTAAAGTAAAAATTACTTTGGGGGGAAGAAGCAGATTTATTACCTCTCCCAGGCACTAGCCATGCTGAGGAATTATTTCATGTCAAAGATAATTGCATCAATGAAATATTTATGTGCTCTCATTATACGAAAACACTCCATTTTATAGCCAAGATTTTGTGCAGTTAAGTAAAAAAACGCAGGGAAAGGTGAGACTGTAGAATTTACTCTGCTTGGGATTTGTTAATTTAGTCAACTAGAGCGGATGCAGCTGCTTATCTCCACTGGGCTGCCCCTGTGAGCAGCCAGGTGTTGGAAGCAGTTTGCTAGAGCAACGCTTTCAAACACTGCTGTTACCCTTGAAGGTATGTGAAAACTCAGATCCCTGAAATTGGGTTCTAAAACAACAAAAACAATGGAGGCCAAGAAGGCATTCAGCAAACCGAACAACTGAAGTACATCCGGTCTACTTGCAATTAGAAGCAGCCTCTTGTCCTCATCTCTAGGGCTGATGCATTGGACACCATCTAGCTAGGAGCTATCGCATCGTTCTGCTAGCATCGAAAACACTCTGCTCTCTAGATGCAGAACTAGCCTGGAAATTTGGGACATCTGCTGAGGACACCAAAGGTGATGCAGGTACTGTCAGATACGCTACAGGCCAGTGAACTGTAATCCCGAAAAATCTATGTAATCACTCTGTTGAAAAACACAGACTCCACCACAAATCAGCTTGAAAACAAAGACGGATTTCATCTGGAGATGAAAGTTGCACTGAGAAAGAAAATAAAAGGAAGAAATTATTCTTCATCCCGGATTGATTCATTGGCCATGTACCTCCATATGCAACACACAGAAGAAGCGGGAGGAAGGAGCTGCAATTAGGCCGACACAGAGACAGACTATCTCATTTCACACAGTACTGGGAACAGTGGGAGACTGCCATTCCTCCCTTGCTACCTGACGCTGAAATCTCCAGTTCTTGGAAACCACTTAATCGCGGATCTTTGCAGGCCTGTTTGCTGCCTTTCCCACATTGTGCATCACAGAACTGTTTACTAACAGTTCCCAATGCACGGCTTCTAACAACTCCTCTTCATGGGGCCCAAGATGAATAGAAAGAACAAGCCTGCTGCTCAGCGAGCACATATGGAGGCCTCCTCTGTACCAGGCTTTGTGTTTGTGTTAACAGGCTGGGGTTTAGAAAGAAAATTCCATTCTATGAATTGTGGCAGCACTTAGAGAGGTTTCCTAACCTCTATCACAAACATTTTATAAGCTAAGTCTTAGATGCCGTAATGGAAACTCTGGTCAACTAGCACAAGTCGTGTGTGTGTGTATGTGTGTGTGTGTGTGTGTGTGTGTGTGTGTCCGTGCGTGCACGTATGTATGTATATATACATATGTGTGTGTGTGTTTTCGCGTGTGCGCACATGCGTGGTAGGCCGAAAAAAGGCTCTCCAGGTCTGTCCATGTCTGCTCCTCAGAATGTGTGGGCGTGTCCCCTCAGAGGGCAAAGGCTAAAGTGCTTAAGGAAAGGAGTTACAGAAAGGGAGGCTGACAGGAGCTTTCCAGATGTGCTAAACCAAGAGCATCTTGAAAAGAAGAGAATCTCCCTGGGATTTACAGAAACACAGTAGCAGAAGCAAGACCACACCGATGGCAGTGACTTCAGAAAGCAATACAAGAGCCCCAGCTCCTAAGACGGCTTAGTCAGTAAAGGCATGAGGACCCCAAGTTCAGACTTCCAGCACCCACATGCAAGCTGGACATGAAACTATGTACCATTAACCTCAGCAATGGGAGACAGAGACAAGCGGCTCTCGGGGAGTCAGGAGCAAGGCAGTCTAGGTGGAAAGGTCAACAACGGGTCACTGAGAGAACTTCATAGAGTAGACAGGGATTGAGAAAGACATGTGCCTACAGAGAAAGAGAGAGAGAGAGAGAGAGAGAGAGAGAGAGAGAGAGAGAGAGAGAGAGAGAGAGAGAGAGAGAGAGAGAGCGCTAATACAACACAAATAACTAAAAGCCAAGGGACAGTCTTCAAAGTTTTTGTCCTTAAGGGCATTTGGCAAAGCTTGGCAACCATCTGGTCCTAATAGGTGGGATGGAGAGGCACTACTGCCATCCAGCAGGGACAGCTGCTGCTACACTCCTATGGTGCCTCCCCTATCTAGTACCTCTTTACATTCTCAAACCCACAATCTTATTTGTTCCGTGTTTTTCGAGACAGGGTTTCTCTGTGCAGCCCTGGCTGTCCTAAAACTCACTTTGTAGGTCAGGCAGGCCTTTAACTCATGGAGATCTGCCTCCTTCAGCCTCCCAAGTGTTGGGATTAAAGGTGTGCACCACTACTGCTTGGCTTCAAGCCTCCCATCTTAATCTCAGAGAAGTCACACGTTTTTCAGTTGGTTCTGACTAGTCCAGTTTGGACCACTATCTGAATTAAGCATTTCATGGGTAGCCATGAAATGAGACCTGGCACCATCCTAAAAGGTCCAACTCAGCCTCAGACCCTCTTCCAGGCTGAAAGGGCTGTCAGGCCTAGATGTCTACAAACTAAAACAAGGCGGCGAAGGTGAAGGCACAAAGGAAGCTGAGAAGAAAGAGGCGTTCGGTCAAATGTGTCTAACTATGCTGACACAGTGGTTTTGGAGAGGCTTCCCCAAACTTACATAACAATGCCATCCATGAATAAGTCTCTCTATACTTCTTCTTGGACTTAGAATTCACTTGTGAATCTCATCCCCAAGACGTCGAGGTCACAATGACATGGAAACAAGAGACTACATTGTCTGTGGTTAATGTCACACCACGATGGTCAGCACGAACTTGTTTTGCTTTGGTTTTTGTTTTGTTTTCTTTTTTTCTTAGAAAAGGTATTGAGGCTGGTCAGGCACTCTAATTTTGTAGGAGCAAGTTCTGCAATATTGCTGCAAGGATTCTGGCTGGATCTGAGCTCCCTGCAGGGATGAAATGGAGCAGCACCATGAGAACTGGCGACAGCTCTCTGAATACATGTCCCCCTTTCCAGTCAGTCATAGCAACAGGGGACAGGATGGGCAGAGGTGGGCTGGTGCCCCAGCCCAAATCACGCTCAGTCCTTCCCAGTGCATTTCCACCACATTTCCATCCCCTGAAAAGCATGCATAGGCCATTTCCTTTAGTTACACATCAGAAACACCTAGCCATTAAAATTCTTCACATTTCTGTAACTCATATAAACAAGCAAAGTACCCTGTGCTCAGAGATAATATAGATTTCTGAGTTCATTCAGAGGTTAAATTATTATAGAATTCACATACAAATAAGGGAGGTAATTCTGAAAAATCAATATAGTATTAGGGAGCACAACATAAAAAAGGGAAATGAATAGTCTTCATTTTTTTCTTATGGCTCCTCCAGAAATCATTTATTATGCGCCCCCCCCTTTTTTAATCACCTTGACACAAGCTGGAAAGAGAGACCCCAATCCAGAAACTACCTCCAACAGACTGCCTGAAGACAAGCCTATGGGGCATTTTCTTAATTACTGATTGATGTGGGAGGGCTCAGCCCACTGCAAGCTGCCAACCTGAGGAGGTAGTTCTGGGTGGTGGACGACCAGGGTGAGGTCTGGAGAAATGTCTCAGAGATTATGAGCCCTGGCTGCTGTTCCAGAGGACCTCTGGAACAGTTAGATTCCCAGCACCCACAGAGCGGTTCACAACCTTCTGTAACCCTGTAACCAGGGGAACCTGCACCCATCGGAAGCAATCCAGTGAGCAGCATTCCTTCCTGGGCATTCTTTCAGTTCTGGGCTTCAGGTTCCTGCTTTGAGTTCCTGCCCTGAATGTTTTCCATAAACTGTAAAGTGGAAATCAACTCTTTGCTTCCCAGTTTTTATATTTGGTCCTGATGCTTTACGACAGCGATAGAAAGTAGAGTTTCAAGTTTCCAAGTCAAATATCAGACATGTTTTACAGGTTTCCACTCTCGTGTTTTTGCTTCCTCACTCGTTTCATCCCCCCTCCCTCCTCCCCTCCCTCTACCCAGCCTTTGCTCTTTTCCTCGAGGCACTAACAGATCCTTCACCCAGCTCTTTCTCTCCACTCCTACCCCATCCTTTCACAAACATCTTTTCAGTACACCACCCTATCAAAAAAAAAATGTAGAGCAAATGCTTTAAAGTGTTGGGTAGTTTTAAAAAAAATCAACTGAAAAATAAGTTATATACTCAAAACCTATAGTTATTAAAAAGAAAAAGAAAGAAAACAAAACTTGAAAGGGCATGGATAAATATAGAAAAAAAATCACAAATAGTAGTTTATTGAACTAATGCAAATATGCTCATAGATTTATTCAAATGTGCATACATTTGAACACCACACAGGTGTACATATAACCATATCTAGGATTTCCATATAGAATTTGTTTTTAGAAAATAGATATTTATAATACATTTAATATGCCTTAATTTAAGGTGAAACAGTATATGCTACTTTCTAGATTAGTTTTTATCATTTACACCACACACTGAAAGTATTAGTGAATGTCAATATAGTATGGCATCTTGTAAATATACAGTATTTTAATACCTACCATAGAAAAAATACAATTCACTTACTGTAGCCATAACTTTACATACTTGGGTATTTCCCAAGAGTGTCAAATTTTAGAACACTGTTATTTAGATGGCCCAGACTAAGTACGGCTCCCCGACTACCTATGGTTTATGGTTTACCTTGTCTTCTTTAAGTGCTATTATCCTCACCATGACCGCATACTGACAGTCTATCATGAGCTAGTTAAAAAACTGGTTCAAAACTAGTTAAAAAAATAGTTTAAAAAAACAATGTTTTTAAAATGTGGTTTACTTCCTCCAGCTAAACTCCACCTCTCAAGATTCCACAGCCTTCCCAGACAGCACCACCAACTGGGGACCAAGTGGTCAAACATCTAAGCACTGGGGAAGAGATTCATCCAAAGCCCAAACTATCAACTTCAGCTAACCCAGGTAAGACGTGGGGCCTACTGTACACAAATCATCTTCAATTCATTTCAGTAAGTGAAAAACAACAGCAAATGACTAATTAGTAACTCCGACATGAAAAACACATCATAATCACAGTTTTGGTGGAGAACTCAGGCTAAAATGAGAGTGATGAGATCTTAATCACATAGGAGGGCCTCATTAGAGTCTCGAGTATTTAATTGTCAGGGAGACACATTATGAGTGTGAAAAAAAAATCCTGTGTGAAAATTAGTGCATTTCTGGATTAGAAAACGTGTGAATAGCTAGGTGTGCCAGTGAATGCACACATGCCTAAAAATACCATCAACAACACACAGTACTGCAAACAAAGAAATCTGAAACTCTAAGAACACACTGACAATAACAAGCCTGACCAGGCACGTTTAATAAGAGTGAACATAATACTTCTTCAAAGAGACCATACATTAGAGTTTTCTTCCAACTCAACCAGGCTTTATAAACACATGTATGTTTCTACGTAAACTCACATAATCCTGTAGAAATTATAACACACTGATAGAGAGGGATGCCAAGGGAATTGGTTACCACAGCAACAAAACCACCACCACACCAACATATACAAGTGATTTTTTTTTCTCATCTCTTAGGAAACCAACATACACACGCGATTCTTTATTATCTCTTAGGTGACCAACATATCTAATTGACTATTATGTTAGGTGCTTCTCAAAATTAGTTGAGCCAGTTATGTGTCCTTTAGGAACAGGGACCACATTCTGTGGAATCATCCAGCCGAACGTACAACGCCTGTGGACAAGAAAATTCACTGCATACAGGACTCAAGTCAGTCAGTCTTACTAGAATAAAACTTGATGTACACTACTTGGGAAGAGACATTTTTACTTATTGAATACCCACTACCCAAGATACTGACTAAAGGAAGTGCTCAATAACAGATATTAAACAAATGGACAACTTCTCTCTCTCTCTCTCTCTCTCTCTCTCTCTCTCTCTCTCTCTCTCTCTCACACACACACACACACACACACACACACACACACACACACACACACACGTATGCATTAATTAAACTAAAGAAATAAATCTCTCTATTTGGTCTCTTGGTCTAAAAATCCCATGGGTCAGAACTTGAGTTGAAAGAACTTGACTCTTCAATATGCTCAGAAGGAAAGAAATTCCAAATATGGTTCCAATCCAACTTGTTTGGATCACTTATTCCTACTAATCATCAATTTGTCATTCGTCGAAAGGCGAGTGTAATGGCTGAATGCACAGACTCTGGAGCAATGGTGTCTGGGTGTGAAACGTGGCTCTGTCTTTGTGTAACCTTGGAAAAGCCATCTAATCTCTGTGCGCTCCACTATTTCTGTCCGAGGAACAGGGAAAATAACAGAACCTATTTCAGATGTTTGTGACCATAATTAACTACAGACTGAAGACACAAAGGAGATGCCAGCAGTGGTGGCACAGGCCACTGATTCTAGCACTGAGGAAGCAGTCAGATCTTTACATTTGAGGCCAGTCTGGTTTACAGAGAGAGAGAGAGAGAGAGAGAGAGAGAGAGAGAGAGAGAGAGAGAGAGAGAGAGAGAGAGAGAGAGAGAGAGAGTTAGTTAGTTAGTTCCAGGGCAATACAGAAAAACCTCATCTCTAAAAACAAACAATAAAAAAGAATAAAATATCCTTAAGTCATGTCTTACTTGGGTTCCTACAACTGTGACAAAACACCATGACCAGAGCATCCCGGGGAGGAGAGGGTTTATTTGGTGTATGCTTCCACATCACTGTTCATCATCCAAAGGAATCAGGACAGGAACTCAAACACGACATGAACCAGGAGGCAGGATCTGATGCAGAGGCCATGGAGGAATGCTGCTTACTCACTTACTCCTCACGTCTTGCTCAACAAAAGGGAAGCCAGCAGCACCAGTTAGACATGGCCCCACCTGCCATGGAACAGGTCCTGCCCAGTTAGTCACTAATTAAGTAATACAGGCTTGCTTACAGCCAGATCTTATGTGGGAATTTTCTCCACTGGGGTTCCTTTCTTTCTAGTGACTCTGGTTTATGTCATGCTGACATGAAACTAGACAGCACAAATTCTTTGTCAAAAATAACCAAATGCTAATATATTGCTAGCAGTTAAGAGTACGTACTGCTCTTTCAAGGCACCCAAATTTAGTTCCCAGAATTCGTACTGGGCAACTCACAACTGCCTGTAACTCCAACTCCACACCAACACACACACATGACTAAAAATAGGGCGAATATTTTAAAAGCCCAATTCCAAGAAATTTAATTAGCAATAAAAATAAAAGAAGGAAAGAAAAGTAAGAAAGTGTTATGTGAAGGGTTAATGATTTCACTGCTTCTCAAATCTGTTCTGGAGCCAGTATAGCAGGCAAAAAGTAATTTACATGAATGTACGCTTGGCAAAAAAAAAAGTATAGAAAAGGAATATAAAATTATGCAAAGGCTTTTGAGATTAAATGAATTATACTGCTGCATATGAATCAGTGTGTTTTAAAGAAGGCATGCAGTATAAAATAGACATAGTCTTGTAGTTGATTAGATTTACACTTCCATCTTATTTAAACTATGCCACCTGGAGAATAAGATAATTCAATGCTTTTTTTTTTTTTTAACCAAAACACCTTAGTTTAATATTTCTCAATGAGAACCCTTGCTTTTGAATTCAATTATGGCAAAAAAAAAGAAGAAGTCTAGGAAGAAATACTCAATAAGGGGGATGAAAACTACCTGAAGAAGACACCGCCTGACTGGCGGGAGATAAGGACTCAGCGCAACATTTCCTAGAAAGAGAGGTGATGGAGAAGCGCGACCAAGCCTCCGAGTATTCTTCCACAAGGCAAGCACATGTTGCCTTGGCTTTTTCTTTGTTTTGTATTTTTGTCTTTTGTAAATTGTCTGTCTGTCTGTTTTGGTTAAAGAAGCCAAGGCTCTGTTGCACACACAATGCCTAGGAATCTCTAATTAACTCATCTTCACAGACGGTATTTTGAAAACAGAGAAACAAGAATTATGGTCCTTCATACACACCAATCCAAAGGGAGGCCAGAGAGTCTCTGTACCACTGTCAGTAAGTGCATCAAAGCACTTCTCAATCAGAGGGTTTAGCGACACCTTGGGAGCTTGGATGGGACCTGGGTGAGCTAAGGCTTCCAGGACCATCTCCTTATTCCCGAGCATCTTCTCCAAAGAGCCATGAACACATCATTCTCCACTCTAACAGCTGTCTTACTAAAGTAAGAGGCAGGACCAAAAGGGCATAATTCAACTCAATATTAATTGTAGCACAGAAGGAAACACAGAGGAAGGCTATTTATATAATATAATAGTAAATTGTGACGCAAAAGCAGTACAACTTTCTACCCTCTGGGACTCAGAAGCATACTTCAAAATGATAACAGAATATTCTAAAGGGATACAAAACTTCTGCAACCTATGAATTACTTGATAAGTAAACTCATTTAAGGAAGTTTCATTAGAGTCAAGAATTCAGAGAGCACAATGCATAGGGCCCCATGGTCAGATGCTTGTTCTATTAACAGATGCCTGGATGCCAATTAATATTTGAACTACATGTAAATTTTTAAAAAATGAAGAGGCGGGGGTTTATTTAAATTAGAATTCCCAATGAGGCAGATAATTTATGATTAAAAAAAAAGACTCGGTGTAGTCTTGGGTGCAGCTCAGCAGTACAGCGTAATTAACATGTTTGAGGCCCTGGTTTCAATACCCAGAACCAAAATGTTAATCATGTGTGGAATATTTCAGATGTATTCATATGCTATTCCCCTAACTTTCATTTAACTTGAGAAGTTATTATGTGTTCAAGGCCCTGTGGTGCCCAGTCCCCCTCATACAGGCAAATAGAATGGATAACAAAGGTAGGCAAGGCAGATTTTGATTTAAACAGACAACAGAAATACAGACGGAAGAATCTCAAATTCACATAATATTTTCAAGTCAGGGTAATACAATAATGTGGCAGTGGTTTGGACTCCAGTGTGCTACTGTAGACTGGATCAGCATAGAAAGCAGTAGAAAGGGGTGATATGAGGGTCGGTATCTGACTAGAAGGAGCAGCCAGTCATGTAAAGAGTTGGGTCTTTCACACAAAATGGAGGGGAACAAAGTGAAGCTCCAAGCATCCCTTGAGAGGTGAAAAGGATTTAACTCAACACTGGGGCCCAGGGAGGCACAGATCATGGAGGGCTGTTTAAGTGCAAAGGAAATGGATCTTCACCAGAGGGAAGCTGCTCTTGCTGCTGCTCCTGCATGCATCCATGCGAGCCTGTCATGTGACATGTCTGTGTAAGTGTACGGTGTGTGCATAGGGAAGACAGAGGTCAATGCCGGTTGTATTAAGCTACTACTTTCTACCCTATTTTTTGAAAGAGGTCTCTTAAGTGAACCTAAACATTGTGGACTCGGGGACTCAGCTAGACTGGCTGGCCAGCAAGCCACAGAAATCCTCCTTAAAAACCAAACAAAACCCTGATTTTCATTTATCAAGTTGGCAGTTATCTTAGTTTGGGTTTCTATTGCTGGGAAGAGATACAATGACCACAGCAACTCTTATACAGGAAAACATTAAATTGGGATGGCTCCCTTACAGTTCAGAGATGTTCAGTCCATTATGGTGGGCTATGGCGGTGTGCAGGCAGACGTGGTTGCTAAAAGTAGTTCCGAGTCACACATCTTGCAGGCAACAGGAAGTAATCTGAGGCACTGGGCAGTAGCTTAAGCCCGCCCCCACAGTGACACACTTCCTCTAACAAGACCACACCTACTCCAACACCACCTAGTAGTGCCGCTCCCTCTGGGGGCCATTTTCTTTCAAACCACCACAACATGCATTCTTATTTTTCACATTTTTGAGAATTTCATGACTACTATCTTTACATCATTTTCAACTGCTCCAATATTCCCCCAACTTCTTCTCAAAAAATTCATGACCTCTTCTGCTTTAATTTATTACTGTCTTACACACACACACATACACATACACATACACACACACACACACATACACGCACATGAATGTGCACTTGCATATATAAATACAACTTGCTGAGTCCACTGAGTGTCACTTATATGTGTATGTGCTTAGGGCTGAGCATTTGGGACTGGATAACCTACCAGGGGGCTTGTCCACGGAGAAAACCCTCTCTTCCTTTTTCAGCAGTCACTAACGGCCTGCAGCTTCTCATCTGAGGTGGGGCCTTGTGAGATTTCCCCCATCTGCACTGAAATGTCAACTTGTCTCTCAAACTCCATTGCTTGTGCAGCCAGTCCTTTACTGACAGGGCCACCTCCCCAAGCCCACTGTTAGGTGGTTTTCAGTAGGAAATGACGTGGCATGTTTTCTGCTGTGAGTATGGCTGCTGCTGTGTCCAAAGAAGGGCTCATACCTCGCCAGCCTAGGTCAGTTCCTCAAGCCCCACGTTCCCCAGAGAATCAATGGACATATATTCAAGTCCACCTTTCTCCTTAAAAAAAAAAAAGCACTGTTGGAAGAGATGCAATCATCCCAAAGAAATCGGGGGAAGAAAAAAAAAAACTTTGTTTTAGCCAGTGAGTGGAGGCGCATGCCTTTAATCCCAGCACTTGGGAGGCAGAGACAGGCAGATCTTTGTGAATTCGAGGCTAGCCTGGTCTACAAGAGCTAGTTCCAGGACAGGCACCAAAGCTACAGAGAAACCCTGTCTTGAAAAACCAAAACCAAACAAACCAAACAAAAAACAAACAAAAAAACCCTTTATTTTAGTATTATTTTTGTCTAAGGAAGTCTTTACAAACTTCCTTTGAATTTCATAGGGAAAAGAGAACTCCAGAAAAGGCCTTTTCAATCACACGCATTATTCTTCCAGGAGAGTTCCAGCATGCATTGAAGGCAATTAGTTTTTAAACACTAAGTCTCCACCTTGACTCCTAATCAATATCCCATGACATGGCCTCACAAAATCATAACATATTTAATACTCTTAGGATTCAAAAGGAAAAAAAAACACCACAATCTAATTAATTCTAACCCGATTAAAACTAATTTTGTAAAAGTTTACAATTACAAAGATCTCAGTTTTCATTCAGTAAGAAAATCTTGTTCTAGAAATGAGGAGGTATCAAAAGAAATAATTGCACAAGGCAGTAATTAATCAAGCAAATGCTGTGTAGAAATGAATTTATATAGTGCTGGATGGACTCTGACTCCAACGGGCTCATCTGTTTGTGACAGCAGGGCATCCATACAGATCTCTGCCGCCCTAGGGGAGCCGCTCTGAAGTTCTTGTTCCTGTACTAACAAACAAGCTATACAAATTGTTGAAGGTCTACAATTATTTCAGTGAGTGTTGTAGCAGTTCATGCAAAAGTATCAAATAGTAACAAAAAGTATAGAAGTATACTAAAGTAATAAAAGTTAGTACAAAAAAAAAGAGCCTGAGACATCCCTATCTACTAAGATTCTCAGTAGAACATTGGACACCGCAGACAGCTACAGTGTAGACAATGTTACCAACAGAATTTATCTGAGGTTTCGAAAGCCAACTAATGAAGAGGTAAGTGTTTGCCAATACTGCTTTATTCAAACATTCTACTTACTGCCCAGCAAGGCCAAGATCCTTAAGCAAATCTGTTTTGTTATTCTTGGAACCACCCCTAAGGTTCATTATCACTAACAAAAGATACTTGAAGGCATGGGGTGTGTGTGTGTGTGTGTGTGTGTGTGTGTTTAAAGTGCTTGCTGGGCAAGCAAGAAGCTGGGTTCATATCCCCTGAACCAATGTAAAAAAAAAAAAAAAAGGCCAGGTAGTGGTATGAACATTTCTGTAACCTTGGGGTGGAAGGACAGTCAGCCAGCCTCGGCAAGTAATGAGCTCCTGAACTTACAATGTTCACTCAAGCACTTACCCGTGCACATACGCCCTCCTGATATTTCAGCCACTCTAAGAATAGAGCCATAGTCTGTCTCTGTCTCTCTCTCTCACACACACACATACCAGTTGAATGAGATGAAAAGACAGCCACATATTTTTTTTCTCAATCTGCTTTTTTGTAAATATTATTTTCTTTTGGCTTGAAATGAAAGACAAATGTTGAAGAAATTAACTACACTCTACGTATATGTGGTCAAGCTTTGGTTTTTAATGGAACCAGAGGCCTGAAAGTGTGTGGTAATAGAAAGAAAATAATCTGTACTGTCTTGTTTAATTAAATCATTCTGAACTCCTCCTGTACAGTCAAACATCAGAGGTAGCAGGACTGCATTATTTGACGCTTTCGGCTTGGCTCTTTCCCATTTTCGTATCTAACCAGTCTACTACTTAGACTACAGTACCCACTGAACAGCAGTCCGGTTCAGAGACTCTCAGGACTGTGACTAAGGCTATTATTAGGGTGGCTGAAAGTTCAGGAGGGGGTGATCCATTTTGCCCTAAAGTATTAATCAACTAAGAAATTTAGGCTGAAAATAAGAGAATCCCAGAGAAACAGTGGCTTAAATAGTGAGAAGCGTGGTTTTGTTTCTTAAATTTTATTTTCGTCCACCCAGGCATCTAGGGGAAGAGTGTCCTAGAGGGTTGCTTCAACTATTCAACAGCATTATCTCTACTGGACCCTTCCCTGCTTCCTAGTGTCCACCATCTGCCTTCGGCCTCATTCCCGTAAGATCGTTTCTACATTCTTATTTAAAGCAGCAGCAAGACAGAGGAAAAAATGATTTATTTCTAAGAGTATCGCCATTTTCACTCAGGAATGGGCTCTCTCGCCTACTACCTCTCGATGTCAATGGCAAGAGGTGGTCACATGAATAAGTCAATCATGTTGTATTGTTTTGCATGTGTACAAACTCACGGTGGGGGTGGAGGATCAGGAGCTGATACCTGTGGTCTTCTGAATCAAGTTCCACCTTGTTCATTGACAAAAGACACCCAACTGAAACCAGAGCTCACTGATAGGACTAACGTGGCTAGCCACCTTGCTCTGTGGATCTTCCATCTCCACCTTTTAAGAAATAGACTTACAGGCAGACCAGCATGCTCACCCAGCATTCATACGTTTACATGGGTGCTGAGGATTCGAACTAGGGTTGCACACATGCAGAACAGACACTTTAACCATTGAGCCAGTCCCAGGTCTTTGTTTGTTGCTGCTTTTCTCATGTTTTTAAAATAGGATCTCAAGTAGCTCAGGATGACTTCAAGCTGTTTGTGTAGCTGAAGATGACCTTGAACTTCTGCTCTTCCTGACTCCTGAGTTCTGGCATTCAGGTATGTTCCACTGTAGTAGATTTAAATGGCGCTGAGGATTCAATCCAGAGCATCAAGCATGGTAAAACCCTCTACCAATTGAGTGATATCCCCATTCCCTACACACTTGAAAGAGACTGGACAATGATACTGACTTAAACCTTTCGTGATTCAGCAGATATGACTAGCATCACACCTGTTTTACTAAGATGAATTAATTGTGCTAATGAAAGTCTGGGTACTGTGAGTAGGAACAACAGGGAGATGGTCAACAAGTAAACAAGGACAGTAACATATATCTCACACCATAGAGTTGGAGGATCTATGAATAACAAAAGATCATTTAAAGGAGAAAGATTGGGGCTCAGTGGCTAAAAGTACTTGTTCCTGTAGAGGAACTGGTTCCTGGCATCCACATGGTGGTTTACAACCATCCATAACTCCAGTGCCTGAGACTCAGTGCTCTCTTCTGACTTCTGTGGGTACCAGTCTCACAAACATACACACTCACACACACACACACACACACACACACACACACACACAGAGAGAGAGAGAGAGAGAGAGAGAGAGAGAGAGAGAGAGAGAGATAGATAGATAGAGAGAGAGAGAGAGAGAAACACAGAGACACACAGAGAGAAATACATACAAACAAAACACTCATAAAATAAATGAATCTAAAATAATAAAATTTAAAAGAAAATAAAAATCAGAGCATATCTTTTACTTTTTTTCAAGCCTGAATATTGTGGAAGGCTGTCATGTCCTCACCTCCATTGCAAAGCCATCTCTACTCATTCTTTACCACAGACAATGAAAAAAAAGGAAGATCAATCATGCTATCTTTGGAAATATCATTTAACCTCAAACTTAGGACCTGGTTAACTCAAAATGTAACAAGAATAACAGAGCATTTCTTCTGGTTACCATTAAAGACATTTTAAAATACATATTTAAGATGTATAACCAAGGGACTAGAGAGATAGTTCCGTGGTTAAGAGTACTGACTGTTCTTCCAGAGGGTCTGGCTTCATCAATTCCCAGCACCCACTATGGTAGTTAACAAACTTCTGGAACTGTAGTCCCTGGGGGATCTACTGCCCTCTTCTGGCCTCCTGGGGCACTATATGCACAGTGTACAGGCATACAATCAGACAAACACTCATACATATAAAATATAAATCTCAAAAAGTTTGAAAGAGGGCTGGAGAGATGGCTCAGAGGTTAAGAGCACTGGCTGCTCTTCCAGAGGTCCTGAGTTCAATTCCCAGCAACCACATGGTGGCTCACAGCCATCTGTAGTGAGATCTGGTGCCCTCTGCTGACCAGCAAGCATACAGACAGACAGAACACTGGATGCATAATAAATAAATGTTTATTTAAAAAAAAAAGTTTGAAAGATATATAATTAATAGCTCTAGGATTTCATGAGTGATTTAAAAGGAAGAACTTAGAAATGCTTGCAAGACCGAAATCTTGTCATCAGAAATTTGTAACTCTGTTGAAAGTAAGAGACCTACCCTTACTCCCTGCACAAGCAATTCCCGTGCTATATCAAAAACCATCACATGACCAAACCCTACTACAATATGGCTAAGGTGAAAGTGAACACTATATAAAGAATTTCTGGGGCTGGAGAAGTGGCTCCGTGGTGAACAACATGGACTGTTCTTTCGGGGGACCCAAGCTCAATTTCCAGCACCCATTTCAGACAGCTTATAACTGTTTGTAACTCCAGCTCCTGGGGATACCCATAGCCTCAGACACAAGCACACATACAGATCTACATACTTGTACATGCAAATAAATAATAATAAAATATTTTTTAAAATTTCCATTATCACAAGTAAACTAGTAAATTTTAAGGTTTTAAGTATTACTTCTTAAAGTTCAGCCACTACTTCAGCAGTGCTTTCAAATGTCTGGATACAAAGGCCAAGACTGAGAAGGGCATCACTTGCTGACAGTAGCCAGCCTTGTAACCGAGGCACCGCCCACCCACTGTTAAGCAGTGTAGAAGCACAAGGGGGAATCACCCTCCACACCTTGGAAAGTGAATGACAATACTTAAATGGCAATCATTTGTTGTTCAGATAAGATAGTAAGAACTAAAAAGTCATACTTAAAGAATCCTAGGTCTTGTGAAAACCTGGCCCCCTCGTATTGTTTACTGGTAGAAAAGAAATTCATCTAAATACATTCCTCTCAGATGTTTAGGAATAAAATGAATCCAGTCTTAGTCTAAAAAGGAAGCAGTCCCAAGCATCAGAGAGACAAAAGAACAAAGTCTAGATTCCCTCATAATGTCTCTATGCTAAGACCACAGCCCCACTGTTGGGCATTTAGCAATCAAAACACACATGCAGGCTTCATCCTGGTACCCTAAATCAAGACACAAAATCCGGCAAACACATGGATATACAATTGCTTCACATTGATTCTTGCAGATACTGAATAAAGAAAAACAAGCCCAAGAACACAACTTTCATCCTTCCCCCACATCTCCTACCAGCTGAGCGCCCTGTACTCTCGGGATCTACAGTGGGAGAAAAACAAAAAGGAAAAAATGTTTCTGCACACAGCAAACCAGCCCCATTGCCCCAGGCACCCTATCGGCAAGCTGCTCTCCACTGCCCCCTAGAGGGTCTTATTATCATAGCATGGATAGGAAAAGCTTTGCAAAAGAGTGGAAGTGATCTCAAATGAATGCTTACTGAGACTTAAGATTTTACATTTTGATTAGCATAAAGAAATTCCTCAAACATCTTGCTAGAGATTCTGTACCACACTTAAATACTATTAGTACATACTTTTCCCCATACCAAGGTCTGGTCCACTTCCTGGGGTTTAGATACCCACTAGCTGAACACAGTTAAATATGTATGTTAAGAATGTCTTTAGATTAAATAAAATTATGAGTCTGTGCTTCCTTAATTCGATTATCAGAAACTGCAATAAGAAATATGAGCTAGTGATAAGATATTAGGGAATGGTGGGGACTGTGGGAAACTGGACCTTTCAGCTATATCAATGGGGCGGGGGTCAAAATCTAAATTCATGGTAACTGGTTATGCCCCGGCTGGTCACATTATTTCATTGACTGGGCATGCATGAATGTGTGTGTTTGTAAGATAAGCTAGAACCTCTCTGTTTCAAATGACGCATGACTTCAAACAAAGGGAAGAAGAAATCGTGCCAACCATTCAATCTGTCCACGTCAGCAGACACTTCTGCGATCAGCTCATCTGGAGCAAAGGCAAGCACAGAGAGAAACAGACGGGAGCCTCATCCATCTCTCCTACAATGAGATCCATCCTATCAAAAAACCATCTGCCTTACAGGGACAGATGTAGCAGCTGTGCAATTTGAAGACTGCTTAACTCTTCCACCAGTCCTTCCTTGGGTGTTTCATCTTAATTCTGAAACAAACAAGTGGCTTTATATGGCATATTAAAGCATAAATAAATCTCCACAGGAGTCTGGGCTGTTTCTTCCTCTGTCTGTTCAGTCTGGAAGAACAAGAAATAGTGCCAACTGGACACTCGCAAGCAAGGGGTAGAGGCAATGAAACACCTTCCCTCGTTCCTATCAGACCACTGCCATTATTAATGCTCTTCTGGGGAGGGGCAGAACAGCCAAATTAATACAGCAGTTTATGCCCCAATCCCAACTGTTACTTTTTTCTGAGTCTGGGTCTAATTTAAACTCCAGTCTCCTTCCTACTGCTCCATGGCCCTCCTTTGATCCATTTCTCTTTCTCAGTTTGATGGAGGAGTTACTTTCATTTAATAAAGAAACTGCCTTGGCCCATTTGATAGGCCAACCCTTAGGTGGATAGAGTAAACAGAACAGAATGCTGGGAGAAAGAAGCCGAGTCAGGCAGTCACCATGATTCTCCCACTCCAGACAGACGCAGGTTAAGATCTTCCCTGGTAAGCCACACTTCGTGGGGCTACCCACATTATTAGAAATGGGTTAGATCAATATGTAAGAGCTAGCCAATAAGAGGCTGGAACTAATGGGCCAGGCAGTGTTTAAAAGAATACAGTTTCCGTGTAATTATTTCGGGGCATAAGCTAGGCATGAGGGAGCTGGGGAGGCGGGAATGCAGCCCCGCTGCTCCTATTACAACATCAGTTCACATTCTCCATAGCTTACAGGACAGGAGATGGGGAATGGGTTCAGCAGAGAAGGAGCGGGCCAGATGCCGGCTCATTTTCATCTTCAGTTTAAATGCACTGTCTCATCCATACCACCTTAACTATCACTAGTCAAATCTCTATTTCAGCAGCACAGAAAACTCCACAATTTCCAATTCATTGAGACCATTGAAGGTTCCTAAAGGCAGCAGAACTCCAAAGTACATAAGCAAAGCCTCATCCCTTGAACATATGCAAACATTTAGCAAAAATTTCCAGGAAGGCTATATCCAGTGTTCTGGAAAATAAAGGGGGAAAAAATTTTATCCTTCTGATCATTACAATCCATACACACACAAACACACACACACACACACAGACGCTCGCATGCACACACACACACACATGCATGCACACATGTGCGTGCATGTGTGTGTTTGTTGATTTGTTCAGATGTGTATGTGGGTGTGTATACACATGTCTGAGCATGCTGGTGAAGGTCAGGGTTCAACATAAGGTGTTTTCCTCTTATCTGTACTTATGTGTGTAAGTGTTTTGTCTGCATAGCCCATCTGTGTGAGTGTGTCAAATTCTCTGGAACTGGAGTTACAGACAGTTGGGAGCTGCCATGTGCATGTTCTTACTGAACTCGAACCTCATCTGTTGTGCTAGGCCGCTGGACAGTGAGCTCCATGGAGCTCCTGGTGTGCCCACCTTCCTGGCTCTGAGATTACCCTCGCATTCCCATCTCCCGCAAATACTGGGGATCCAAACTCAAGTCGGCATGCTTCCACAGCAAGCACTTCAACTGAGCCATCTTCCCAGCCCCTTCCAGCATGGCTTTTAAAGTATATATATCCGCACACAACAAAGATCCTTAAAAATCTGGCCAGTAATATTTCTACAATTTAAAATTAGCTTACTCCTGAATGAGACACAAAGCTAAATTTAAAGATCTGTGGATAGTTTTTAACCTCCAAATATTTTTTTTATCAGATCCTTTCTGGGATTGTGTTAGATTCCTTTAATTTCTTCCTTGAAATGAAACTCAGAGTTATGCCAACAGCTTCATCTAAAAGTCCCAGTTTAAAAAGTGCTTTCTTTAATTGTTCTAATAAAAGACAAATGGGATCTACATGTGAGCTGGGTTTCTCATATTAAAGTGAACATAGTCCATTTTATAAAGCATGCACACAGAGGCACTTTTTTTCAGAACCAAAAAGCCACATCCAAGAGCTGGGGACCCAGGCACCTGGTCTAACGACTGGACCACTCACTCCTCCAATTGCTCACTGCCTTATGGCATCAGGTCCTGCAGCTCACCTGCGGGGAAGAAGGTGAGGACTGGATAAGGGTAACAAGCATTGGATCACAAACACCAGATAACATGTGTGCCATTAGAAACAGTCAATGCTCTAGCACAAGGCACAGGGCTCATTAGTCTCCTCGTCAACATTGCCACAGTTGCATGTGGTGGGTGGGGTGGGTGGGGGTGAAGGCGGAAAGTTAAAAAGATGCAGGGACACGCATCATTAGCCCACAAGAGAAGCCTTATCAGCTCTCCTAAAATTAGACTGCACCTAGCCTTACAGTCTGCTAATAAACAAGGAAAACCTCACCACAAAAACCCAGTGCTCTCAAAAGCCCATTTTCTTTCCTCAGTACCCATGAAATTAGGGCACTGCTTCTCATGGCAGTACTCAAGTGTTTAAATAGCAAGTCTTGCTGCAACAGCACACACTGCACAGACAGCCTCAGAAGTGACCAAGAAAGACTTTTGACGTGACAGTTTACTCAAAGCCTTAGACAGGAATAAACAATAAGTTCACACAAGTTCTCCCCCACAGACATGACCACACACAAAACAAAATAAATAATAATCTAAGTCCATAGATCTGAGAGGAAATAGGCTTAGTTTCTGTTGGAGACTACTTAGGCTTGTGATAGCAGCACTAATAAGGATGCTAACAATATTTTCTGAGAGTCAGACACCGTGCAAGGTGAATTACAAACATACATTGCTCTGTCTAATCCTGCAGGACTTCCTGGGAGGTTACTACAATGTCTCTGGCAATGCACACTCATAGGAGCTATTTCTGAGAGTCATTAATACTCGCGTGTTCAAAGGTCACCCACAGAGAGAGCTAAGAGTGCTAGGACCTGAATTTACAAAGCCGCCATCCAAACCTGTTTCTAATTGCCATGCCCACTACCTCTGACTGGACAAGTGTTCCTAAGGTAAGGTTTCCTGTTACTCTAAAGCAACTGCAAGGTCTCAGGAAGGACTCAAAGACAGTAGGGGGAAGGAAAGACAGAGGTAATTGCTACGAATTAGTTTGCAGCAATCCAAAAACATTTTGCAGCTAGAACCAGCAGACATTTTGTGAACTTAAGCTATAAAACCACTGCTCTTAAGCTACTAAACTTAGGTTGTGGGGGGAAAAAAAAAGTCTTCACCAATGTGAACATTTTAGAAATATATTGCTAAGGAAAATCCAGCTCCAAGTACATTGTGTGTGTGCATATTTGTAGAAACTATCTCTCAAACTTTTGCCTTCCCTTATTTAACTATTTATTTCTCCAAAGGGTTTCAGATATATTGCTTCTGTGGTGAGGAAGTAGGTTTTAATGGAATGTATTGGGGGCAGAGTAGGATTTAATAGCATTTGGGCAGGATTTTTAAAATTGTATTTATTATTATTGTGGAGGTGCTGCGGTGCACATATGGAGGTCTGAGAACAGCTATGTTGGTCAGTGCTTTCCTTCAACCTTTACATAGGTTCCAGGGATTGAACTCAGGTCATCAGGCTTGAACAATAAACACCTTTACTGGCTAAGCCATTCTGCCAGCCCTTGGGCTATTTCTTAAATGGACATTTTGGACTCCAGTATACAAGCAGGTTCAAAAACTAGTTAGGACCAGACAGACCTTGTCCTCCTAACCAATTGTTGAGTGTTCAGCTCGACCAAAATAAAAGCAGAAGCCATCATCCTTGTTTCAGTACGAAGCTACATGCTGATAGGCACATTGTGATATAGAAAGTTCTCGCTTTGGCATCTTCAGTTAGTTACTGCAACAATATTTAAAAATCAGAAGATCTTTAAAAACCTATTGTGGAGTAATTCTACTTTCCATGGGCTACAACAGGGAGAATTCTGACAAGAACATACTGGAGGGAGAGACAGAGACAGAGAGAAGAGAGAGAGTTGGGGGAGGGCACATGTGTGCCCATAGAAACCAGAGGTTGACACTAGGTGCTTTCCTCCATTGCTATAGATATTATTACTTCTATTATTATAGTTTGTTGTTGTTATTTGAGACTAGGTCACTAACTGATTGGCTAGGCTGGCTGGCCAGTGAGCTCCAGGAACCCGTCTGTCTCTGCTCCATAGAGCTGACAACACAGGCATATGCTGCCATGCCTGCTTGGGATCATAACTCAGGCACTTAAGTTTGTGCAGCAAGTACTTCACAGACTGAGCCATTTCCCCAGCCACTGAAAGGGTTCGTTTTAACCAGTGCCTCTATGGAGAACAAAATTAGAGAGAGGTTTTAATGGTGAGGAAGACTTCCCAGGATCATTCTATGTCATACAAATCAATGGGCATATTCCAGATGGTAACGGAATTTGTTACACACAAAGCCTTCACCACAAAGATTCAAAGTTTAAGAAATGAACACACATAGAGATTCTATCCAAGCTTGCTTAATGATGTTGTTGGAAATCTTTCTTTTTGGGAGAGTATGTCTACCCATTCCTCATAAGGCTCCAATGACAAACCAAAGCTCAATCATACCAAATTCCAACTCAGGGAAGCACTACACTTCTTGGGCTTAGCAACAGAGCACGGGTGAGGGGTTGGTTATTCACAGCAGCATGGGGAACTGGAAGCAGCCACACCACTGGTCAGTCGCATCCCAGCACGGACAACGACATCCTCATAACCACAGATAGAGCCCTCCTTCAACTAACCTACCATAATGTACATGTTTAGTACTTCCCAAGACAACGAAGCCACCTCCAATTTGAGCGGAACTACATAAGCTGGCCAGGAGGTGTAGGAGAGCTGTCAGAACCTCAAGTGCGAGTCCAGCAAGCCTCCTCACCCCCATCACTGATGGGAGACTGATTGCAACCAACACGTTGACTGATGACCTTGGGGGTCACTGGCAAGTAATCACAGCTGTTGTGATGAAGACAGCTGTTAACCTGGATGACAGCACTCTACAACAAATGTTTGTGACTTATTTCAGCTACTTATTCATTCAGCAAACATCTAGTAAGTTCACAACCTGAACTTGATATACAATGAGAGGTACAGCAGAGGGAGGCGTGACCTTGACTAAGCAGGGAGTTCAGATTATACAGAAAGAAGTCTGGAAATTAGATAATAGAATCACATTATGAGGCTTTCACTGCCCTTGCTTATCTGCATATGGAAATATGACATTTATGCATATTTACATCAAAATGCTTAGAACCGTGCAACACTTCATCAAAAGCGAGAACAAAGGCGTTCTTCAAAGGCTTCTGTTGTTCAACAGCAAAAACTCAAACAGCAACCATGAGCATCACATGTGGAGTGCTTGGCATTCACCAAGCACCATGCCAAATATTTTCCATCACTGGCCCATTCAGTGTCAAAAGATGACTCTTCGAATCCTGGTGCCCAGGTTTGGAGACAACAAGTTCATTTTCTTTTCCTGTTTGCAAAAATCCAATCATTCCCAGAGTATGCCTTTAATGTCAATGAACTTTTATATAAAGAGCAAGGAAGGACTGTGGGGTCTGATGTGTCAGGGTTTGTGGCTTGTGGGGTACAACAGGAATTGGTCATGTGTACTTGGGCAAGTTCCATGAACTCTGAGCCTCTCTGCCCTCCTCCATGAAAGGAATACTTACCCAGAACTCAGAGAATTAAACGAAACACAGGAGCGTGTGTGTGTGTGTGTGTGTGTGGTGTGTATCTGCTGATACTGGCACATAATGAGCAAACATTGCCCTTACTGAAGATGTGAGCTGTACTTTACAACCACACTGTTTCATGCTTCTGGTGAAATTCATTTTGGGTAAAGTGTCCCAGCTCGCTTTATCTGATTTTCACTAGATTCTGCTGAGCTAATGAACTTCTTCTCTATCTCTTGAAAAAACCTACAGCATTTGTCAAGCTGTCAATCAGCAATGTAGGAAAACAGCCCAAAGAAGATGCTGTTAATTGAAGAAACACACCAATCAACAGAATGTCTGGGAAGTGTTTGTAAGCAAATGCTAACACACATCTGCCCAACTGAAAGTTTGAAAACAGGTAGGAAGAGTAGCTTTTCAAAGGGGGATAAGTGAGAGGCGTGATAAAATGGGCCTGTTTTTATGCATCACTTGAGAAAAAAGAGAAAGATTCCCCACGGACTTAGAATTCAAAGGGGATCTGCACCTCCTCAGATGCCAGATACACAGAGTCACATACCACAACATTGATTATCATCCTTCCTGAGATCATGAGCTCACCTAAAAATCACTCTTCTGTTCATTCCCACTATACAAAGGTCTGTCCTTTCAAAATGCATTCATTCGTCCAACTGTCTGTCAAGCTTCTCCCGTGTGCCAGGTTTGTTAAGGAAGAGCATGTGGCCGCTTCCTAAGAAAGCCTCTATCCAGCTCTTCACACCCCACCAACTTCCCAGTTAGCCAGGTGTGCTGACATTTTGTTTGTGCTCTAACAGATAAAGCTTGCCTGAAAACCATAGGGTGGAGCTAGCCAGTAGTTAACCAGGGACCAGGCTGTGCTGACACACACCTTTAATCCCAACACCTGGGAGGAGAAAACAGGAAATGACGTGGCTGGGGGGCGGGGAGCAAGGAAGTGATAAGGCAGAAGCTGAGAAGGTGGCAAGGTAAGAGGTGGCTGTGGCTTGCTCCTTTGTCTCTCTGATCTTTCAGCCTTTACCCCGATATCTGACACCGGGTTTTTATTATTAGGACCCATTAGAATTCACGCTACTACAGGGAGTGAGTACCTCTGACTTGTACTAATGTTTTAAAGGTCTTTAGAATGTCCTGTTCACCTCACTAAAGCTTCCATGACAAGAATTATTTCTTCTGTATCTAGGGAATATTCAATAAAGATTCCTTTTGTGTGAGTTCTCAAACTCTAAGGAAATAACCTAAGGAAATCTGGGAACAATTAAATTACATATAATGGTGACATATGAGTTCACAAATACCATCTGTGTATGGCAGCTTTGTCCTTCTACTGCTCATAGCAAATGGCGACTCCTTTTTCTTCAAGAAAACACTTGGATGCATTTTCTCAAAGACTCTTTCAAAACGTTCATGATGCTACACATCGTTTTTGAGCAGAGGCCAAAAGCATCTCTGTATCTCGGTGACAGCAGAGTGAAGCCGGAGAAATGACCGTAGAAAATGTTTTCCATGGATTTCCTTTGCCAGGCTCCCTTCAGATAGAGGTCTGGTATTAGCATGAACCTCTATGAGAGAACGGCACGTCCAGGGGAATGATAAACATTCTATAGGCTGCCCACCACATAGAGCCAGTTTGCATGGCTTAGATGATGTGGCTCCATTGCCCATGCCCATCACTAGCTTCTACCTTACTCGGCGCCAGTGACCAGTCTGGCTGGGGTCCAGCACATGCTCACTGAGCATCTACTGAGTGAATAAAATGGAGAAATAAACCAGTGTGAAGAGGAGAACATGGAGAAAGGTGGTGGCGGCGACACATGGTCTATAATGAATGACTCAGATAAGCAATCCTTTTAAGTTTTTCTCTTAACTTTGATGTGTCTGGGTGCCTGTGTGTATACATGTGCACCATTTACAGCCCAGAAGTGGATGTTGGCTCCCTTGGAACTGGAGTTAGATCGTTGTGAACTGCCAGGTGGGTGCTAGAAACTCATACCCATCTCTCCAGCACCCTGATACAACATTTTAAGCAACTAACCGTATTGATGCAAAGGTCCGCACAGCACAGAGAAATGTTCACAACAGAAGGCTAAAGAGAGAAAGAAGCGTGGACTGTACAGACTATGATCTCAACTTCAATAGTGACAAAGACCTTTAGAAAATATTTCAAAAATAAATGTATGGAAATGTAGTCACAGTGTGACTAGTAAAGTCTCAAGGGGGTGGGCTCCTACATGATTTTTTCTTTCATTTGCTGTCTTTGAAGATACGAAATTTGCCATTTGGGTGACATTTTGAATTTTTGCTTACTTTTTTATGATTGTGCACCCACATATGTGGAGGTCAGAGGTCAACTTTGTGTTGAGTAGATTTTTTTCCTTCCACATTTGTAGAGGATCAAACTCAGACTGGCAGGCTTAGCAGCAGGTGCCTTTACTGGCTAAACCAGAAGATGCTGTTCACATAGATGGCCCCAATTTGGCCACTTTAATTCTATAATTTTATGTAAAATTATAAAATTTATAATTTTAAATATCTTATATTTAAAATATAAAAATAATTTTATATTTATAATTCAATGACATTCACAATGTTCTACAGACACCATGAGTATCTACTTTCACTACCTCTGAAAGAAACACTATAACTATTAAAGAAAGAAGTTCCCTATCCCACCCATTCCAGACCCTGGTGACCTTTAGTCTGCTTTACTTCTCTTTGTCCATTCCATATAGTTTATAAAAATGGGCTCATATGCTTTATTATTTCACTTTATATAATATTTTCAACACTGATACTTTTTGAAAACTATTTTTACATATTTAGTTTTTTACAGTGGAAATATTATATATAGGAAACCAGAATGCCTGTGTTTTAAATGAAAATAATAATAAGGAACAAAAAAGAAAAGGCACACAAAGGGCATCCACCTGGTGGTCAGTCCGCTCCTCTGAAAGGGGCAGCACGTACCATGAGACATAGTCCACCACATTCTGCCCAGCTCTTCCCACAAGATCACTGCCACAGACAGGAACACAGAGTGGATGACTTACAATTGGAAGCCCTAGATTTGTAGGTGAGCGTTTTGTGCACAATTTGGCAGGTTACAAATGAACACAGGAAGACAGCATCTGTCGTGCCCCTTAGGAAACCAGGCAGAACCAATGTAATTCCTTACCTGAAAAACATAAACACAGAACATATATTAGCATTCAATTGGCATAATTTCTTAGTAAGTTAAGCCTCATGTTTAGTTTATTTCTTCTTCTCAAGGCAAGCTGGCACTGTCAGCTGGATATTGAATTCTTATTTCAAAGAACAGTCTTTCCTGTTTCAAGTCTGTTTAGATGTAAATATTAGCAAGAAAACATAACAAGAATCGATGTTTCATGCTAACCTGGTCTTGTCAGCTTACATAATTCTGATTATCTCATGCTACATCCAACCCTCATGCCCTGACCAAGATATTCATCCTCTGCTTCTGGTCTAGTCTGTTGATTTCCCTAAACCCTAACTTGACTGCATTCTCTCTGATGTCCAGATTTAGCCCAGGTCCCACATCCTATGGTCCAGCACAATCTGATCAATCCACTTGCACCTTTCTCAATCCCTGAGCTTGGCCCTAGGCATACACCCTCTTGCACACTGGTCCTGTCTGAAGAGTCATTAGAACCTTACCTGCTTGCACTATATCCAACCTTAAGGCCTTGCCTTGGCCGCAGTTTGTACATTACTTACCCAGTGAGTTTACAGTATCTAGTTCACCCATGCACTACTCACACACCCCCACATAGCCCACAGAGCACAGTCCGCACTACTTCAGGTAAATACAACCGTTTTTTCTAGCCACATGCTTCTGTGCTTACTACTGAGTTGGAATCATCCAATTCTTCCAAACCAAAATCAACACTGAGCATCTGAAAGAATGCCTTATCAAACTCCTCATACCTGATTTGAAAACAATCAATGCTAAAAAACAGCAACAACAAAACAGAAACCAACTCTCACTCAACAGAGGCAACCTGGAATGACAGCAAGCACAAAATCCATAAAAGAAGTCTACACACCCAGGCCTTCTTGAAAAACAAGCAATATGAAAGGCCAAGATGGCATACTTCTCCCCTAGATGAACTGCGCAATGTACAACTTAAAAGAACAATCACTGGCTCAGAGAGATGGCTCAGCGGGTACGAACACTGACTGCTCTTCCAAAGGACATAGGTGCTTTGGAAGATCCCCCAGGGCCCACATGGCAGTTCACAACTGCCTGTGACTGTTTAACTCTAGTTCTAGGAGATTAACATGCTCACACAGACGTACATGCAGATAAAACACTAAGGCATATAAAATAAAATAAATTTTAAATATTTTTTAAAAATCATATACTTCATCAAATAATTCAATGAATTTAAAGAAGATGTGACCAGCCGGGTGGTGGTGGCGCACGACTTTAATCCCAGCACTCGGGAGGCAGAGGCAGGCGGATCTCTGGGAGTTTGAGGCCAGCCTGGTCTACAAGAGCTAGTTCCGGGACGGGCACCAAAGCTACAGAGAAACCCTGTTTCAGAAAAAAAAAAAAAAAAAGAAGATGTGACCAAACAGCTCAAGGGACTACTTACAGATAATAAACGCCTAAGCAATGCCCAGGAAAACACAAAAACGACCAGATGGAATGATGAAGACTGAAATCAATGAAGAGATAGAAACATTGAAGAGAACTCAAGGCAAGATGAAGATGGAACTGAAAAGCTCAATAACCCAATTAGTAAACACGGAAAAGTCTACACACAGAATGGATTAAGCGGAAGACAGAATATCAGGACTTGAAGATAAAGTAAAGGAGTTAAACCACACAATTTTAAGGCACACAAAGGGAACAGGCAGAAACTGTGGAGCTCCCTCAAAGACCAAATGTTCAAAATATAAGCAAAGATGAAGGAAAAGAATCTCAGGGCAATGGCATTTGTCAAATCTTCAACATCATAGAAGGTGACTTTTCTGAATTAAGGAAAGACATACCTACCTACACAGGAGCAAGCAAAAACTTTATAGAATATTATCCCTGATGAACATAGATGCAAAAATTTTTGAAAAATACTTGCAAGCCAAATTCGGGGCTATATTTAAAAGACTGTCTACCATGATCAGGTTAGCTTTGTTCCAGAGATGAGGTGATGGTGTATGTATAACTCAACAAATATAAAGACATCATATAAACAACATAAAGACACAAATTATACAGTGTTATCAATAGATTGAGAAAAGGCTTCGACAAACCCCAACATGCCTCCGTGATAAAAACTGGACTGGAGAGAACATACTTCAACATTATAAAGGCTGTATACTATAAAGCCACAGTCAACACCATCCTAAATGGACACTAAGAGGAAGCAATCACAATAAAATGTGGAACATACAAACGCTGTCCATCATCGTGACTCCTCTTCAACACAGTGTCTGAGACCTAGCTAGAACAATCATACACAGCATAAAGGGCTACAAATAGGAAAAGAAGTCAGTTTACCATATTTTCAAATGATATGTTATACATATGAGGTTCTAAAATTTCCACTAGAAAATTTATAGAAATGACCAAATTTCAGCAAAGTGGCAGAATACAATTGAAGTCAATGTACAAAACTCAGTAACCTTTCTATATGACAGTAACATGCCAAAAAAGAGATCATGAATATACACAATAGAAACTATCTATCTATCTATCTATCTATCTATCTATCTATCTATCTATCTATCTATCTATCTATGACACTTACATACATACATGTACACACACATACATACATATATATGAACTAACCAAGAAAGTGAGACAACTCTCAACTCTGAGGAAAGAAATTGAAGTCACTAGAAAATGGAAAGACCACTTATGCTCATGTATTGGCAGAGTTAATTCTGTTTAAATTACCGTTATACCAAAAGAATTTATGGATCAATGTACTCTCCAACCAATGTTCCCATTCTTCACAAAATGAGAACACAAATTCTAAAACTCACAGGGAATCTCAAAAGATCCTGGAGAAACAAAGCAATCCCGAGGGGAAAAAAAAAACAAAAGCAATTATGGAAGAAATTTTATTCAGATTTCAAAAAATATTACAGAGCTACTGTAATAAGAACAACATGGTGCTGGTCCCAAAACAGAAAAACACCAATGGACAAACAAAACAGTAGGTCCAAACACAACTGCACTTAACTACAGCCTCTAATATCTGATAAAGATGCCAAAAACGTTTTCTCCAAAGCATCTTCAACAAATGACGATGGGAAAACCGATGTCCTTGAAGCCTGAAATGTCAAAGCTATTAGAAAAAACAGGCAGTGCCTTACAAGATACAGGTATAGGAAGGGAATTACTAAATTCTTTGCCCATGAATTAAGGCTAACAATAGACAAGTGACACTTCATAAAATCAAAAAGATCTGGAGAGCAAAGGAGAAGAATCAAGTGGAAAGGATCCCACAGAGTGGGAAATAATTTTTGCCAGTGATACATCTTACAGAGGACTGATAAACAGAATATGTAATGATCTTAAAACATAGAGTCAAAAATCCCAAATGACCCAGTGAAGAATTTTTATGGATCTCAACAGAGAATTCTCAAAAAAAAAAAGAAAAAAAGTAAAAATAGCTAATAAATACCTCCAAAAGTGTTCATCATCCTTAGGAATTAGAGAAAAACAAATTAAAACTATTTTTGAGATTTCATCTCACCCCAGAATGGCAAACGACAGAACAACTGACAAAAAACCCTGGCAAGGACCCAGGAAAGGAGAATCCTTGTTCACTCTTGGTGGGACCGCAAACTGGTACAGTCACTCTGGACATTAGTATGGATAACTCTCAAAAAGGTAAAAATACATCTGCCACATATATGACACAGATAAAGTACGTCTTAGTATATGCCCAAAGGACTCAACATCCTATTCCACAGACCGTAACCCCCTCAGACACCTGCAAAGCTTCCAGCATCCCTTTGTGGAAGGTAGAGCACAGAAGCTACTTATATTCTCACAGGTGGGGCAGGGCATGTTTTAATTCCAGCACTCAGGAGGCACAGGCAGGTAGATGGATTGCTGTGAAGTTTGAGGACAGTCTGGTCTAGCCTGGTCTAAACAGCAGGTTCTCAGACAACCAGGGCTACATATAGAGGCTATCTAAAAACAAAAACAAACAAGCAAACAAAAACTCAAATAAACAAAATAATTTAAAAAAAAAAACCTCTTTGAGACTTGGGCCTCTGTTCCCTTAAAGAGGGGAACCATAAATTGTCATAAATTTATTATAAGGACTGATCCAAAAATATTTTTTACTATGTATATGGACAGTGTCTGATGGACACAGCTATAATTATTAGGGGAAAATACTGATTAAAAGGGTAATGCCACTCAATCAATCAGGAAAGATGGGTGCCAGGTACATGCACATGTTTTTCCTTTTATTTGTCCTGCCTCTAGCTTAGTCAGAAGCTTCAATCTAAATATCCTCCTGCTGGTGGCTTCTCAGGAAGGAAGAGCTGGTCCTGCCCCCTGCTGGGCAATGGAGCATTAACAGAGAAAGAACAGGGAAAAGCAGATGTCAGAGGGAAGTGGAAGCCACCCCATGGTGTGACATTTTCAAATGGACCCCGTGGGTCCCTTTCTCTGCTTGGATGTCCCCTTTCCATCTAAGAATACTATGTACTTGACTCTGAGGGAGAAAGGCAGTGTTCAACAAGGTTCTGGTAGGGTGATCTCTGAAAACATTTCCCCCAGGACAGTAGTACTTCTCAGAGGGGAACAAGGTGATGGTAATGTCATGTCATAGAGGCCTTGGGAACAAGAAGACAACGAGTTTCCAAAATTCATTCAAGACTGCCTTTCAAAGTGTCAGCAAGTCACGTGGGGATGTATTTATAGGTACATATGCCTGGTACTTAATTTTTTTTCTCAATAATCAAATACTTAACATTTCTAGGCTCAAGTTTACAGAACAATGCTATACTTTAGACATAAAGAAAACACATCAGGAGCTGCAATGCTGGCTTGGTGGGTGAGTGCACACATTGCTCTTTCAGAGGACCCAAGCTTAGTTCCTACCACCCACAGCCAACAGCTCACAATCCATTGTAACTCCAGACCTCGTGTATCCAACACCCTCTTCTGGCTTCCTAGGGCACCCACATATGCATGACATGAATAAAAAAACAAAGTAACTGTCTCTTTAAAAAAAAATGCATCACTTTCAGAGATAAAGACTCAGTCTCTAGCCAAATTTTAAATAATACAATTTCTTGGGACTGAGGAGATAGCTTAGCAGTTAAAAGCATTTGCTGCTCTTCGGGGCTCATGAAATTCTATACTCACTCACTGTCGTCCTCAAATTTTCATCTACAATATCATTTTTCAACAGCAAGTAAATTATTCCATCACCTCCCGGAGCAACCTTTCCTTAGATGCACTTTTTGATGTTCTCGAATCTGCCTTTTATCTGGGTTGCCTTGGGGGAAAAAAATCATCTTAAGAAAAAAAAATGGTGTTAGGAATGCCAAGATTTCCCCTTAAAAGGAATATGCCGAGTATGAGGTGGCTGTAAGAGTCACAACCTGGGCAAAGTCCCACTGGGTTTCACAGACTGAGCTCACGTATTTTAAACCAAATCGATAAAGGAATGGCAATTGATTAGCCAATCAGCTTGGAGACCGTGAATTTTATGATGAATGCTAACTACCTGCAGCACCCATTAGCCAGCCACTGTTTTCCTGCTCATAGAAAACCATCTTCCACTAAGGAGAGCTGTCAGTGGAACCAGCCCACTCAACAATGCCAGTGAGAGGGGGTGCTGACTTTCTCAAGGAACGCCTTCCAAAGGCAAGCACAGCTCACACGGTCCCACAAAGAGAAGAGAGCAGAAAGGCTTAGAACTTCACTGGGTTCCAAGTCTTATCCTGCCACTGTTAGAATCAGCATATTCAACCAAGCACATGGAGGTCTATTTGAAACTAATATAAAACATTTTTATATTGTGGTGCAGGAGGCAGGGGAAGTGCAGGGCTGGAAATTTGGATTTACTTCTAGCCAGCCTGTGATGGAACTCAGCAGCAGCAATTTACATGCAGGCATATAAAATGAGTGTGTGTGTCTTCTAAGAAAATGTAAATGATACGCAGAGATGCGACCTTATATGTATTTATGGTCTTCAGGAAGCTTAGTAAAGGCCTTAATGTTTTCTCTTGTGAACAATAAAATCAACTTGCCCACAACTCAATACTCCTAGAAAAGTTAAAGCAACAGCTATCATACAAAGTTGCTATAATTATTAAGATAAAAATCTCATTAACCCTGTGCCAATTTATTTCAGAGTGTACCAATTTGAGAAAAGTTACCCTTGAGGCAACCTCGTGCCTTATTATGCCTTAATACAAACACTGAATAATTTGAACCTAGATAATTCAAAATCTGTCATTTCTGATCTCTTCCACCCCAATTCCATTTGTCATACTATTTCTCCACTTTTAAACAAGTCCTCCCTTTAGGTCTTTAAAATCATCTCAATTTTCAGTGGCGGATTCTAAAAATGTTCTAAAATATGGAAAGAACTACATAATATTCATGATGTCTAAACAGCTTGTGTAATTAGTTTTCTCTTCTCTTTTCCTTCCTGACCATCCTCAAACCCTTCTCAAGGAGATGAAATATCTCATGTGATTTACTAGGTAGATTCTTCAGGAAAGAAAGGACTCAGAATGGAGGCAGCATCCCACTGGGGAATGTGGCCGAATAGGAGGAAAGGAAGTCAAAATGGTTAATCTGAATGAGGTCTAAGTTCTCCAGTGAATTGTTATACCAAAGCGGGGAGGGGGAATGTTGTCATAGTGCAGGTGATTTTAAAACCTCATAAATGCAGGAGTCAAGGCCACCCTAGCACTGAACAAGAGAAACACTCGAGAAAGGCGCCAGCGCCATTCCATCCTCTGTGTCAGCAGAGGACTTCATTGTGACAAGCCTTCTGTCAGTATCCCTGTCTGACCTGAGATACCTCTTTGTCAGTGCACGCTCAAGTGAACTGCAGAAGCAGGCTCTTCCTAGAAACTACCTTTATGAAAAAGCATGGTCTTCTTCCCAGTGACACATCTTGAGGTCATTGGTAAAAAACTTGCATCTCAACAGAGAGAAGAGAGTCAAGAGAAGACAATGTCTGAACTCCAGTCTCTGCTGAATACCCACTCACAACAATGCATCATGGCAGGAGAATGGAGTGAACTCTGTGGCCCATCCTAAGGGGAGAACAAAACCTCTCCGTGACAATACTGTGTTTGCGCCTACACACAGAATGCTACACACAGAATGCGGAATTTAAAGCATTTCAGCTCATTGAAAAGACCTCAAAAACCACACTAAATGATTATTTTTAGAAAAAAAATGTGCCGTGAATTAAATTTCAGCAAACAAAACCACCCCTCCTCATGGTTTATGCCATCTTCTCGTAAGTATTTCACACTGTAGGGTTCAACTTTTAGACTTCTTGGCACTTCCTAGAAGAAGGAACCTTAAAATAAATTAAATCTCAGGAACTTAAGAAAGGGGTGGTAAGAGGCAATCATGTCTGCTTTCTCGGATTTCTCAGCTGAAAGTCCATCTTTTTAAAAAATCTTTCTGCTTGTCTAAGGGTGTGTGCAAGCCGCAGGTTGAAACTGAGGTCTTCTGCAATCACTCCGCTGTGATTCCTGAGCTAACTGGCCAGCTTGTCCTTGGGATTCCCGGCCCCCAGCTCCTGAACACTGGAATCACAGGAGAGTCATTGCCTTTTATGTGAGTTCTAAACTTCAGTCCTCGGGCTCATGTGACAAGAGCCTCATCCCCCAGTCCCTATCTTCTGATACAGAAAGTAAGACTTCTGAAACTTTTTATCAATTTCATTTGAAAAATAAAGGCATAAATGCTAATCTAGAAAGACACTTGCGGGGGCTGGAGAGATGGCTCAGCAGTTAAGAGCACTGGCTACTCTCCCAGAAGTCCTGGGTTCAACTTCCAGCAACCATATGGCAAGTACGCAACCATCTGTAATGAGGTCTGGCGCCCTCTTCTGGTAGGCAGGCATACATGCAGACAGAACACTGCATACAAAATAAACATGTCACAATTGTTTGGGGCATGAGAGATAGCCAAAAATAAATAAATAAATAAATAAATAAATAAATAAATAAATAAATAAATAAATAAATAAATAAATAAAATTAAAAAAAAAAACAGACACTTGGTTATCAGTTTTCTTTCCAGATACTACTCTGAAGAACTGACTTGAGAGGTCCATTTCTAAGATGTCCCATCACCTCAGAGTCACAAGAGACCTAAAGCACCTGAAATCCTAGAGTTCAATTCATTAGCTAAAATTCCCCACTTCAAAGACTCTTTCTGACTCTAAGGTCAGATTTATCTGGGGAGGGGATAAATCTTCCAGTTCTGACTGAGTCTTTCCAGACAGACACAGAAAAGATAAGCTAAAATGAAATTGCACAACACACCACTTCCTATGGAAAGAAAACCAGTGGAGGAGCAGGAGGAAGCAGAAGAGTTCACCAACAAAACTAGGAGGAAATGACTCAGTAACTAAAATCACCTGCCATGCAAGCTTGAAGACGAGTGTTCGAATCCCAAGAATCCACATAAAGCCAGCTGTGGTAACATGCTTGTAATTCTAATGTTCCTAAAGTGAGGAGGGAGGAAGATACAGAAACATCTCCAAATGCTCAAAGTCAGCTAGGCTGGTACCCACAGGAAAACAACAAAGACCCTCTCTGGTAAGGTAGAAGGTGAGGGCCAACAGCAGAGGTGGTCTGTGACCTCCAAACACCCACACTTGTGCAACAAGGTAAGCTCACATGGATGCCACATATCTGCATATAATTATAAAAAATCTATTTGAGCAAGCAACCAAATTATTAGGAAAGAAAGTTCAGCACAAAAAAACCACCCACTGCAAAACACAGTATGGGTACCACAGGGCATAAAGTGAAAGAACACACACCCATTCACATGGGACACGGGCTAAATGGGCAGTCTTCAACACCTGCCCTTTCTTCCTTTTCCTGTATTAAAAGAATAACAGAAGAATGTAGATTTTAAAGTCATCTGGATAGTGGTGGTACACGTCCTTTATCCCGGCACTCAGGAGGCACGGGCAGGCAATTCTTTAAGTTCGAGGCCAGTAACTTTCAGGACAGCCAAGGCTACACAGAGAAACCCTGTCTCAGAAACCAAAAAAAGGAAAAAAAATTCTAGACTTCAAAACCACTGGACAAAGGTGGAACTGGTAAATGTGTAGAGATGCTTTCTTTTCCCATAAAAACCAGTGTGCCTGCATTTCTTATTTAAATGAATATGAAGAGGCGAACTATACTGAGAGCAAGGAAAGGGAAGATTTTTTTTTCCATTTGAGCGCCAAAACCTAAGATTAGCTGGATTTGGATGTTATCTTTATTATGCACTATTTCTGATAAAGAGGGGAGGCTCGAAACTTTCTAGCCTTGATTTCTCTTTGAACTCTCATAGAATTCTTAGACAGCCAAATGATATACCATATGTCAAACTCTTCACTATTATGGGGAGGAGAAAGGAGACAGGATCTCACCGGGTAGCACTTGGCTGGCCTGGAACTCAAAATCCTCCAGCTTCTACCACTGAAGAAGCTGTGACTACAGGAACAACCACTGACCCAGCTTTAAGTCAACTCTTAACACAGGGCTAGTATCAAGAACACGTAGAAAACATCAGCTGTCACCGTTACTATTGCTGTTCTGCTCCTCCTCCAAAGTACCCTGCTCTTTCTGGCTTCTAGAAGGTTCACAATATATGTCCACAGATAAGAAGTTATTTACTATGCCCCCCACATTGTCTTTGAAGGAATTATGATGGTTGTCTATTCCATAAAAGGAGGAGACTGGAGGACAGCAAAGTAAAGAAACTCGGCTGAGGTCACACAAGTAGGAAGCAGTACTGCCAATCTCTCTGGTACCCCATGACAGTGCCTGAGAATGAAGGCAAACGGGGTGACTGAAAAAGGCACTGTAACTTAAAAACACCACCCGGGAGCTCTAGCTCAGACCCAGGTGAAGAAATGGACGGTATGTCTCATAGAAGACGCTTGTGCAGATACAGGGAGGTCACGGGCTGACTTTCCATCTTCACCAACTTAGTGTATACAGACAGATGAGCCGAAACTGGGGCGGGGGCGACAACAATCACTGAAAGGGACAGCATTTTAGGGTGAAACCATGGCACCCTTCCACAACGGAGGTGCAGCTCAAAGCCCCGTGTGTTTTGAGACTCTCAGCCCTCTTTGATTCTCTGAAGGCCTTTCAATTTTCATTGTTCCTAGAATGATTTCTTTCGGACCCTTACAACTTCACAATCATGTAATGTCACCATCTGACTACAAACAAACCTACAGAAGAACCAGCAGTGAGACTGAAAAGAACACTTCCTGCACACCAAGAGAAAGGAAATGGAGTTAAATGAGGAGCAATGCTAGGCACGGCCGTGAAGAGACACCTCTATTGCCAATAGACCTGGTTGATCTAGGACGTTACAGACTATATAGGAAAATGCCAAATTCCAACACGGTTAAACTATTTCCTGTCGTAATTACAGGAGGTTTCCTTTCCAGCCTCTCAAAATGCTTTTGTGGCTGACTCTTTCCTAGTAGCAAAGGCAGGGAGGTTAAGAGGAGCAAGCCATTTTATTTCCAACGAGACACAATCTGAATGCACAATGTGGCAGAAGTCTTGATGCTGCAGGAGCCTGCTCCTCATTAGGAAGCAGAGAATGAGTCTGGAATGCACTGTCTTTGAAACCACAGAAAGCAAATGCCAGTGACGGCTGCAGGTAAAATAGATTGCTTTTTGCCTCCCAGGACCACCTGGGAGTGAATGTGCTCTCCGCTTCGTCTCCGCTCTGCACTTCAGGATGGCTGAGTTCCTAAGCGCTTGTGGAAACAACTTGGGTGTGGGAATAGCCTGTAGGAAATGAAAAATGGGCTTGAGAGTGCTATTTTCCATGGTGATTATAAATTGGCCTAGATGGGGAATAAAAGAAGATTCATTTAACCTTTCGGGACCCTCGTAAGTATCACTGGGAAAGAGGTAGATTGGGATGTATCTCAGGAACTTCCTGAGTGGTCAAGAGGGCAGTCATGGAAAATGTCCCCTTTTCTCTGTACTGTAACTCCATCATGGCCCCAGAATGACTATACACCACCAGGAAGAAGGCCTTCAACACCCAGGGTCTTTCAAGAAGGCAGGCCATGGATAACCACAGGTCAACCAGACTCACAAAGGAATCTCAGAAGGCAGCGTTCAGGAAACGTTGCTTCAGACTCTATTTGTCCCCTCTAATACAAGGAGAAAGTCTAACCTGTCACTGGGAACCACTGACGATGGCAAGAGGCGCCAAGAGGACATCAATTCACTCCCCTCAAACTGGCCTCTGTACTGTGAGCATGGATGTGACACCGAGCACAGACCATGAGAGGGGAGGAAAAACGAAAGCAAAACTTCTCAGCACTCAGAGGAAAGCCACCATTATTTTCCTTCGTAACGATCCTTTCAAAAGTGTGAGCTAGACATTGCTCATTTAGTCACTCACTAAAGTGTGAACCAGACATTGCTCATTTAGCCACTCACTAAAGTGTGAACCAGACATTGCTCATTTAGCCACTCACTAAAGTGTGAGCTAGACATTGCTCATTTAGTCACTCACTAAAGTGTGAACCAGATATTGCTCATTTAGCCACTCACTAAAGTGTGAACTAGACATTGCTCATTTAGCCACTCACTGAAGTGTGAGCTAGGCATTGCTCATTTAGCCACTCACTAAAGTGTGAACCAGACATTGCTCATTTAGCCACTCACTAAAGTGTGAACTAGACATTGCTCATTTAGCCACTCACTGAAGTGTGAGCTAGGCATTGCTCATTCAGCCACTCACTAAAGTGTGAGCTAGGCATTGCTCATTTAGCCACTCACTAAAGTGTGAGCTAGACATTGCTCATTTAGCCACTCACTAAAGTGTGAGCTAGACATTGCTCATTTAGTCAGTCACTAAAGTGTGAGCTAGACATTGCTCATTCAGCCACTCACTAAAATGTGAACTAGACATTGCTTATTTAGCCACTCACTAAAGTATGAACCAGACATTGCTCATTTAGCCACTCACTAAAGTGTGAACCAGACATTGCTCATTTAGCCACTCACTAAAGTGTGAACCAGATATTGCTCAGTTAGCCACTCACTAAGGAATCATGAAGGAGACTCTGAGGAACCAAGAACATTATTAGCAAAAATTATTGTTTTGCTTGGAATTGGTTTTTTTTAATTTATTTATTTATTAAGGATTTCTGCCTCCTCCCCGCAACCGCTTCCCATTTCCCTCCCCCTCCCCCGATCAAGTCACCCTCCCTCATCTGCTCGAAGAGCAATCAGGGTTCCCTGACCTGTGGGAAGCCCAAGGACTGCCCAACTCTATCCAGGTCTCCTAAGGTGAGCATCCAAACTGCCTAGGCTCCCACAAAGCCAGTACGTGCAGTAGGATCAAAAAACCCACTGCGATTGTTCTTGAGATCTGAGTATTCCTCATTGTCCGCTATGTTCAGCGAGTCCGGTTTTATCCCAGGCTTTTTCAGACCCAGTCCAGCTTGCCTTGGTGAGTTCCCGATAGAACATCCCCATTGTCTCAGTGTGTGGGTGCACCCCTCGCGGTCCTGAGTTCCTTGCTCGTGCTCCGTCTCATTCTGCTCCTGATTTGGACCTTGAGATTTCTGTCGGGTGCTCCAATGTGGGTCTCTGTCTGGAATTGGTTTTTGAGTCATATAAGTGATCTTTTGGCAACTTGTTACCTTGGTTACTATTTGATCTATGTGCTAGTTACTCTAAGTGCTTTATCTATGTTCTTACTCAGTTCTTACAGCCAACCACTTCAGTGGGTACTGTTGGCCTACTACTTTATAGATAAGGGAAATGAGGCCTTAGGAGGCTAAATATGACACCTAAGATTACACAACCCGGAAGTAACGGAGATGAGCTTGAAACACGGGCACGATCTCAGAAAATGGAAGAGAACAACATTCTCCGTGGGACTTAATGTCCGAGCTACCACACTTCTGGAAATATGTATATGAGTACTTGCTGTCATAGGATTTGACATCCAAGAATAGAAGCTACTTCAGTTTCCTAAAGAAGGGGAATCAATCAACGATGGTACACTCTATAAAAGCAAACACCAGGCTAGTGAGATGAAAACGAAGAGGAGCGGGACACCCATTCTGACATACGCCACACTGGCATAAGGGCTATTTTGAGCTTAAAGCACTGTAAAAACAGCAAAGATAAGGACACTCTGACCTACTCTTCTTTTCCATGAAATGTCCTTGTGCCAAAAGGAAAGTGATGTTCTCATTATCAAGGAGAGGAAGTGATGGCTGGGAGAACTCTGCATAAACAAACCATGTTATAAGAACTCATCTTTCTTTGGCTTCTGCACAGTTTACTTTTTACAATTGCTTCTCTTTGTTCACCTGAATATGAAACTGGAACATGAAATCATCTAGGTTCTGCATCTTCTTTGGCTCTACGTCTCATTAGGACACTTCCTGTGTCTATACAAAGTTTACATTAAATCTATACGTTACTTCTGCTTTATATTATGAAAGTTTAACTCTCAGGCCTGCTTTAAAAAAACTCTAGGAGGGTAGAGCTAAATCTGCGCTTCCTCTCCAAGAACAGCATGTAGGCTACTTATTATATGCCATACACTTCTAATATATTAACTCATTTATCCCTGCAGAAACCCCAGGGAAGAGAGGCATGGGGAAAAAATCCTCTCCCATCTTATCCAGCCACTAAATGTAAGAGCTGGAGTTCCATCTAAGGATATCTAGCTTCAGTGGCCTTTAAATGTCACCCTCCACTCAAGGACAACAAAGCAGCACACATTTATATCTCTATCTGCCTTCCATAAAAACAGCCTGCCTGTCAACAAAGGCTACAGTTAGTAATTAAAAGGGTAAGAATGGAAATATCCACTTATTTAATTTGACTCTTCACTTTTTGTCCTAAATTGGAGTTCAATTTCCCTTAAAGTCTAAAGGAAGGTCTGACAACTGAGGCCTTTTAGAAAGGTCACCTAACTCAGACCCCTAGGGTCTACATTTGCAGAGAGAAGTCTACCATAAGTCAGCTTTCTTTGCTAAAGCATCCTTTTTAGAATATGACGAGATTTCACTACCATGAAACATGCCCTTTGAAAGGAATTTTAGAAATCAATGAGTGTGTGGAATAAACACAGATGTGGGCCCAGTGCCTGGGGTACTGCTGACTTCTTCAAGGTATTTATTTTTATGTTTCTTACTTGGCATCCAAAGTGACAAGGCATCTAATCACATTATTTCCTTGGAGATGTATCATTTAGCTGCATTATGTACTCTCTAAAAAAACACTTAAGCATCAAAAAAGAACACTAAAGGAACTAAAGTATGTAACCACAAGGTATCCACATCTCTTTTTAAGCAATGCGTACTCTTATGACAGGATTAATGGATGGTCCTCGATGTGGCATTCTCAGTGCTGGGGAACTATCTGAAACATGTGCTCCCATTAAAATCAGTAGCACATGCAGTCAACTCCTGCAGAACACAAACTTGGCCAATACCACCTGTCCCTCCTGCATCTGTAGCTAGGAATGGATAGACACCGAAGGACAGGATGTCCTGAAAGGACTTTGTGCAAAGTTGAGTTTCTTCCTCCCAGCATTCTGTGCCAGTACAGATAACAAACACGCCAATGCTTAACTGACTATAATCCTACAACAAGAAGTACGAGTTACTTCCCCAGTCACCAAGTTTGAGAAGGAGAAAGACACACAAAGGCTTGGAACAGGTTAGCATCAGGCCTACTAGTTACATGGGCTTCGCTCCAAGAATGTGGCCTTGCAAAGTTACAGGGCCTGCTCTTCCAAAAATCCCTACCATAAACCATGAAGTCCTTGGAATTGATTTTGTGGAGGAAATTTAATCACTAATCCATAAATCAGTTCATTTTTTTCTATTATGCAAGCCAATGAACAGTCTTCAAAGAGTGACATTTTTCAAGTTTCAGGGACCTCGATCTAATTTTCATACAAGGTGATGGCTATTTCTGCACAATTTTCACATTTTTGCAGTATCTGCCTACGTCATTAATATATCTGCTAACCCAGCTGATATAAGTAAAAGTTCCCATACTTTCAACTAAATGACCCGATTTGACTGACCACCCTGCCCAAATATGTGGGTTTCTTCTCACCAGTGATTAAACAGGCCAGCAGGAAGTGTGAACGCTAGACCATCTTGCTGGTTGTTTAACTACAGCTATAGATATTCACATTTGCCCCTCTAATACAGTCAGTCCTCACTAAAGCTCAGAGTCAGCACTTTCTACCATGCCCAGCACACGCTGACGGACTCATTTTCAGAGGACCTCATTTATGTAAGAGGGAATAGATGCTTTAGCTCAGGCAGAAGCATGTTAACAAGCATCGGCCGCATTCACTGCAGCATCTGATCAAGAACAAGGAACAGAAATCCAGAGGTGGTAGGCAACATCTGGAATACAGCCAACCTGCTGTGATCCTGTAAGAGGAAAACAGCACTGGACCGTGGCCACATGAGATGTGGGTGGAAGAGCTTGGAAACCACGTTGGAAGGGAGCCTCTGGCACTGCCAAGGAAGCATGCTAAGTTCTTATCTACATCAGCCTTCCTTAAGTGAAACCAAAACGTGGGTGTGGCAGTGACAAGCGATGGGCAGAGAGTCTTACCATTAGGCAGTCGAGAATGATGTACTGTGCAGGCATGAGGAATGTGCTTAGGGAATGAATGCTTGAGCTTTGTGACCTTGTTTCAATGATGACAATCTAATTTATACCATTGTGCCACAGATGGCAGCTGCTGATCACAGCAAGAGTTTCTAAACAGAAGAAAAAGACAAAAAACAAAAAAAAACCCCATCTGGATCTTTAAAAAAATAAAATGGGAAGGATGTGGACTATGAGGCTAAAATCATAGAAGGGCAGACATCATGGCGCACACCATTAATCCCAGTGGAGGCGGGCAGACCAGAGTGGATTCAGTGCAGCCAGGTCTACATAGGGAGTTCCAGGAGAGCCAGAACTACACAGTGAGACCCTGTCTCAAAAAAGGAAAAGGAAAAGAAAACAAACAAAAATCAAAGAAAACCCTGTACTGCAGTCACCAACATCATACAGTAAGAGAAACTGAAGTCGGTTCAAATAAAGAAAATTCTGGCTGTTCTGAGGGAGCTCACCTGAGGCAGGCAACAGCCTCTGGGTTTCTAGTTCTGTCACTTTGTTCTTCCATGAGTGCTTGGGTTCTGTAGGCAGGATGGCAGAACCACAGGGCCCACAGTCATTGTGCACCCACGTCTGTTTGGCCGCACGAACCTCTCTGATCACTACCATATCTTCCTCTGCATGTTACCGCTCATCACCGACTTAAACACAAAGCTTTCCTGCCTGCCCCCAACCAAATACGTGAGCCTACGTTTTTTTGCAGGCCCCCAAAATAAATAATCTCTTTCAAAATTACCCACAGATTTTCCCCATTTTTAAATCTTTATCTTTTTTATTGTGCGCATATGTGTGCACAGGTCAGAAAATGACTTGTTCTCCGAAATGTCAGTTCCAGGGACTGGACTCAGATCATCAGGCTTGCTAGTAAGCACCTTTATTGCTCCTTGGCCTGAAAGGTTATGTTTGTCTTTTTTAATACTTTACTAAGAGTATTTCCAAAATTCCCATGATCCTAAATTGGAGAAGTTTTTATAGAAAATACTTTTATAGAAAATGGCTGGCAAGTGGTGAAGTCACCCACGCTTTCCGTGAGGAAAAAACTCTTGCACAAGGAAGCGCGGCTGGGGCTGTAGCTCGGGGGTGGATTACTTGCTGCACATGCAAAAAGACTTGAGTTAGATCCCTACCACTGCAAAGGCAAATACAACAAAAGGAAACTCTGGTAAATTAAAATTAACAACAATTAAGAAAAACAAAACAAATCCCCACTCACTATTCTGCACTGAGCTCCTGGAAGAGGCCCCCAAACTCAAACCAAACCAAATTGAAGTCATTCGTGTCAAAGACCTCTGTTGCACTCAAAATTTTAAGTTATTCATCTCATGAGAAATCCAATGAGAAAAGCGATAGCTAAGTCCTAGACGAGCCAGGTTAGCAAGTACAATGCTTTTGCCTTTACGCTCAGAGACCTACTTAGCCTGACGTCACCCAGCCTCGTCCTACATTTCACTATTCTCTCACTCCTGCTTAAGCTACCTTATAAAAACTGACTGCTCAGCCATGCCTAGCAGACCGTCTTTTCTAAATCCCAAGATGTGGAATTTGCCAACTTGTGAATCGCTAATAAAAGCCAATTAGATCCATGACCTACATCAACAGGGAAGTTAGCACAGCAAGCTGTGTGTATTCTTTAAACAAATGGTTGAGAAAATCATTTTCAGGAAGTGGTCCCAACATATCAAAATTCAAGAACTAAATATCAAAGGTCACTTTTCTCAACCAAGTCTTTTACTATGCCACCAGTACCTCACTTTACTAGGGAGGGAGGGAGGGCGGGAGGGAGGGAGGGCGGGGGGGGGGGGGGGGGGGAGGGAGGGCGGGCCAGGAGAAAGAGAGCACTGAAATCAAACAGCAGAAAAGTTAGAAAGTTCTCTGAAAAACTAATCTCTTCTCCCGGGCTCCCACAACAGCAGCCAGCTGTGAGGTAGAACGACTTTATTCACAGCGATGAAATAAACGGCAAAGATGAAATGCAGAACCAGAGACCCGTGTTTTCCCCGTGAAGGCAGTGCACACAGGAGCCCTGGGTTGAACCTGCCTTGAGTTTAATTTTTAATATCTCTGCTTTAGAAAATACTACAGCGGCAGTACTTTAGAGAAATCATTATCTTTTAGAAAATGTGAGAAATATTTTTAAAGGATAAAAAGCGCCTTACACATCGAATAATATTTCCCTTTTAAAGTCCACGGACAAGCCTGTTTCCAGTGTCACCGCGCCGCACGCCCACTGGGATTCTGACAAACTGCTCCTTATCTCAACTTAGTGCTAAGAATTCCCTGGAACCTAAAGCCAGCAAACAGCCTCTCACTGGCTTTAATAGATGAATTTTGGGATTAAAGGCAACAGGCTTTTTCACAAGAAGCAGTGCCATAAAGAAAAAAAAAATTCCTCAAACCTTGAACTCGGTATTTGCTTTATCATTAAAAAGAGGAAGCAGGAAAATGTTCTTCAAAGCTGTGAATCTTCTTCCCATGATGGTAAAGGAAATACGAGCAGACGAGGACAAACGATTACTTATGCGCGTTATCACGGTGTACACGTGAATACAGAGGCTTAGCTGGGCTTCTTCTGAACAATTTTCCTTTGCAACGGTGTCTCATATATCCTGGAATAGACTCATATTTGTCATGTAGCTAAGGATGACTGTGAACGTCTCGTCCTCCTGCCTCTACTTTTCAAGTGCAGGGTTACAGTTGTGTGCCACCATGTGCCTCATTTTTCCTTTAAACTTTTTTTTTTAAATAAAAATGGGCCCATAACAGAGAGGCACTTGTCAAAGTGCAACAGCATAGGTGGGGGTTGAAAATATACAAACCTCGGTCCCACCAAAAGTACAAGCTGAATTTGAGTCACATTCAAGGGGACCGATATACCATGGGCAATGCCCTTAAAAGCCTAACTCCCCACATGGCAGAAGAGAGAACCAACGATGCCCACAATTTGTCCTCTCACCTCCACATCTTCCCTCCCCAGACACTCATAGCACATGTATAAATAAATACATGTAACAAAAATTTTAAAGCAGAATTTCTCGTGTGTCACAGATTGAAGATACAGCCCCAGATGTTGGTAAGACCTATCTCTGGACACAAAGAAAGAAATACCTGGCCCATTTTAAATGTGTGGCTATTGTTTCTATGCTTTTATTTTAAAACAGGCCACACCCACACACGACGGAGAAACAGAAGCTGGATGAAAACACCCAATGCAGAGCCAGATCCACAGTCCTCTTCTCTATTATCCTGTGGTCAGCAGGACCTTCCACAGTTTCTACAGGCGAGAAACGTGCCGCAGAGTGAGGTCAAAGGGCACTCATGGTTCTGGCTTTCGAATGGAAGCTAGCTGGCATGAACTTCTTCCATGCCGCATCTCTTCCCAAACACGGGAGCATGAGCACTGCTGCGGAGATGGCTCAAACTGTCGTGAAGACTCCCGCCATAAACTCCCTAAGTGCCTGTCTGTACGAGTGTCCTTGGGAAGCCTCATTGTGTAAAATATGTCCTGGAGGCAGGGCACACTGACAAGTGCCTACAGTCAGCCACTTTGGAGGCTGAGTGGGGAAGACTGCTTGAGTCTAGGGATTCGGAGCCAACCTGGGTAACAGAACTCTATTTCTTCAGAATAACATGAACATCAGAATTTGCTGATTCCTTGCCACCAAGTAGGTCCCTGACATGGCCATTGCTCCTGTACCTATTAAAGCTGTATGGAAAGAGAAAGAAGTAGAAGAAAATAAGCCCATGAGGGAAAGCTCTTTATCTTTACCACAGGGGTCCTGAAGCCCTGCAAGGACAACAGGCACTGCGGCCATTTCTCCAAGGGCCTTGCACCTTCTTACCCAAAGAAGACTGCCTTCTACACTAGAATTGGGTTCACAACTCTAATACTAAAGTCAGCCAAACCCTGCTAGAAACCACAGAGTAAAAACGTGCACTGATTGCTGCCCTTTTAGCTGCCACTGCAAATCACAGGGCAAACTCAGCCCTTATCCATCTTGCCAGGTACAGAAGAATTAGATGGTAGAAAGAATTATTTTCTTTCGGTAAAGAAAGTAAGTTTAGATTTAAGGGAATCAATTCACAGTCTAGGAATATAGATGGCTTGCCCAGCATGTACAGATCGTAGGTCCCACCCTTGAGACTACACACGTGTGTGGATGCTCATACAGACACACACACACCACACACAGAGAAAATGATAAAATATTGTTGAGCAAATATCAGCTAAGATAGCACAGGAATATGGAAAAACACATTGTAAGGTATTTCAAATTATGGATGAAGCATGTATAAGCATCACAACACATCTCATCACAGGGAAACACTGATATTTTATCATAAATATGCAAGTTTTATAACTATAATATAACATTTCGACTACAGGGAATATAATTTGAAACAAAACTAGCTATCAAAACAAGGTATAACTGACTTTCTCTAAGTGTGTGAATAGTTATTTACTATTAGCCCACATCATTTTGGTTTCTGATGGCATCGAAAGCCAATAAGAGGTCTGGAGAGCTGGCTCACCAATTAGCTGAACTCACTGGAACTAGCTCCTAGCATCCACATCATGTAGCTTCAACCTGTAACTTCAACTCCAGGTTATCAGACACTTTCTTCAAACTTCTGAGGGCACCATCACACACATGGTATATACAAAAGAAAGACACACATACCCAAAATAAAACATGATTTTAAAAGCCTATGAGTCATCTTTAAAAAAATTAATAAAGTTTGACAAAGGTTGGCATTGTGGCACTTCTTCCCATCCCAACACTAAGGAAGTAGTAGAAGCAGGAACACTGGGAATTCATGGACATCCTGGGCTGTATAGTGAATCTGAGGACAAGCTGGGCTGCATGAGACACTGATGGTCTTCCTACCCCCCCACACAAAGTTTGATATAAAATAATATCTCATTATTCAGTGACTGCATTATATCATGCTTCTTTATTTAAAGGGATGAGTCCCTGTAATAAGTTTGCAATTAAGGTCTGCTATATGATTCTATACTATGTAAGATCTTAATTCAATATTGTTAATGTCTTACAGGAATGTGTCTTAATGAGCCCACCTCCATTACTGTAAAGATCCATGTCCCCCTGGTCCAAACAGAGACTTTTGGCTCTGTGTGTAAGGGACTACCCATTAGCACTGTGAGGCACTAGTAAAAATAGCTCGTCTCTTCTAACCAAATTCTATGTGATTTGGGTACAACTGTCTGGCACAGGACCCTGCTTCTGGCACAGGGACAGACACAGGACCCAGCGTGGCTAATCGATGCAGACATCCCAAAGGAGCCACCCAGTGCATCTCAGACACTGGCAATGATGCTAGACAGAGAGGGAGTGCCCATTCCCTGGAACACAGGAAGAAGAAAGCAGCAGCTGCCATAACAACAGCTTGCTAAGACGTAAGCTACTGTGAAGGAAACAAGCAAGAAAAATGGAAAAGAGAGGGTAGAACGACAAAACCTTCCAGGCAGTAAGCTCATAGACTGCCTGCAATCAAGGAGTTACACTGTGAGACCCTACTGGGCACAGCACCTTTCCAGGCATCTGATTTCATAACCTGCTTAGTGAAAATGAAACCTTCTGGAGTGGCGGGTCTCAACCTTCCTGAAGCTGAGGCCCTTGAATACAGTCATGTGGCATTATTTCATCACTACTGAAGAACTGCAATTTTGCTACAGTTATGAATTGTAATGTAAATATCTGATATGTGCCCTCAAAGGGGTCGTGGCCCTCGGGTGTAGAAGCACTGGTGTAGTGGTATGTCCGCACTTAACAGAATGAGAACTGAAAAGAACGGAGGTCACTAGGAGCTGCGGAAGCCGGAGGTCTGTCTGTGCTGGGTGAAGGGCCTGACTCTATAACCAGCCTCCTGAATTGTCAAAAGCAGTCTATTTTTTTCAAGGGCTGGATTCCTCATTAGTCAACTGGAGAAACTACCTGACAGGCAGTTCCACTTTAAGTATAAATGAAATAACAATGCATTACATACACAAAGTACTCGGAAAGTACTGGACACGGACCAGTTTACCTTAAATGTTAGTGAGGACTATGTAACTCCCATAAAATACAAAACTTTTTTTATTTAAAAGGAGAAGAATTCAAGTCCTCACAGACCATGAATCACTCTGACTAGGAACCGCATGTCAAAGCAAATGCAGACATCTCCACAAGATTAATGACACAGGCGTGGGGGTAGCATCACGAGAGATCAACGCAGCATGTCCTAGCACCAGATCTGTCTTCACACGGTGACAGCTGAAAGAGTGCCACTGGCCTGCACAGCTCTACTGGCCACAGGACCCACTGGAATTTGTCGCCATCGCTTTGAACTTGCTTCACAAGGCTGTCTTCTTCGGAACAAAAAGAATACAGAAGAAAAATACAACAGCATTTTAATTTACTTTTCTCAGGTCTACGACTGCCTTGTCTTGGATACTTATGCCTTAATTATACCTAAGTCATTAATTTTAACGACTTCTTCATAATTAGATTCAAAGATTAGAATTGCTATATCTCATTGTACTTCCATTCTAATATGAATTATTTGTAGCTTGCTAAATGAGCTACAAATTAGAATAATTTCTTCTGGAGAGCAAATATGAAAAAAAGAATTCATAGGAAGAGAGAAAATTCCAGAAGATAAATAGCTCTGGGGCAGAAATTATTCACTGCAGATTTCTGCAATGCTAACCAGCCCAGTAATTAGGGGAACATGGGCATTTGTTTTCATAGCTCCAGTCTCTAGCTAATAAAAAAATTAATAAAGTGGTAATCCAGTTTTGTTCCAACATGGGATAAAACATTACAGTGTTAAGAATACATGCATCTAAAATACAGATCTAGCTAGATGAAAGTTCTGTTCTCACAGCACTGCTGAGTGATGAACGGGCAGTTACACCTTTTACAAGGCTCACAAAGGCCAGCCAGACATTCACCACAATGACACTGCTGCTGCTTTAAGATGTTACCCGTCCTCAGAGTCCTCACAGCCTTTTTCCTGCTGTGATAAACACCAGGACCAAAGGCAGCTTAGGGAGAAAAGCATTTGTTTAGCTTACACTTCCAGATCACAGTCCATCACTGAGGGGAAGTCAAGGCAGGAACTCAAACAGAACTGAAAGGAAACCCACAGAGGAACACTGCTTACTGGCTTGGTGTTTGGATCATGCTCAGTGGACTTTCTTATACGGTCCATGCCTGCTTACCTACCTAGAGACGGCACCATCACTGTAGACAGGGCCCTCCCACATCACTCTAAGACAGTTCCTTCCAGCCGAGCCACAGATCAGTTCTTCAACAATGGTTCCTCTTCCTCAAGTAACTCCAGGTTGTGTCAAGTTAACAACAAAACCCAGCACAACTTCAAGGCATGGTGGTGCACACCTCTAGTCTAGCACTCATGGGGTGGGCAGACTGCTGAGAGTTTGAGGCCACGCTGGTCTACAAAGGGAGGTCCAGAACAAGGGCAGCCAAGGCTACACAGAGAAACCTTGCTGAACAAACAAGCAAACAAACACTAAAAGATAAACCCAAGACTAACTTGAAACAAACAAAAAATAATAACTCCTGATTGTTATGCAATGTCTCTTGGGATAATTTTTAAAGTCCACTTTTGTGCTTTCTTTCATGCTTTCTTTGCTACACAAAATGTCTTCATAATCTGAATATTTGTTTATTTCAAGACAGAATTTCATTATGTAGTTCTGGCAGTCCTGGAACTCACCATATAGACTACATTGGCCTCAAACTCACAGAGGTCCCCCTGCCCCTGCTTCTGCCTTCTTAGTACCGGGATTACCACTACACCCACCTTTATTCTGAATATTCTTATTCTGAATATAAGTGTTAGTCTTTGGATTTGAAGGTGCCCAGAACCCCATAGGCCACATCATCTAGGAAGTCAGTCTATTACGCTATTGTGCACATGGTTTACAGTACACTGTGCACATTCCTCCTGCTCTGCGAAGGGAAATGGTACACTCACATCGTCCTCTCAAGCAGTGAACAAGTACATGGAACAAAAAGATCACAGTGACCTTTCTTTCTTGCTTTTTTTTTTTTTTTAAAGAAAGTTGTTAAGAAATTCAACCAAAAGACTAATGGGAACGGAGAGTGTGTTCTGTGCCAAACAATGAAGATTCATGGACTTGCCTCTGGCAGGACCAAGACACTACAATCTGCACCAAGAACAGAAAGGCCAGGGTCTGACTTTTGTCTTTCTGTCTTTGCAACTGGCTAGGACATGAATCAGTTACTTCTTAGCTTCAGTTTCCACACTTATAAGTAAGATGAAAGTATTGTCAATGTTGTATGTAGGATAATAGTGAAAAATGATGAAATAATATATAGCATGCAGAAGTTCAAAAATATTACTGATAATGTTACCTGTCCCAAAGAGCCATCAGTAACAGAAATATACTGTGATCTCAATTTCATTTAAAAAAAATTGTACTTTTTTTAAAGATTTATTTATTTTGTCTACATAAGTACTCTATCTGCATGTACACCTACATGATAAGAAGACAACATCAAGCAGGGCAATGCTGGCACACAGCTTTAATCCCAGCACTCGAGAGGCAGAGGCAGGCAGATCTTTGTGAGTTCGAAGGCAGCCTGGTCTACAATGAGCTAGTTCCAGGACAGGCTCCAAAGCTACAGAGAAATCCTGTATCAAAAAACAAACAAATCAAACAAGAAGGAGGAGGAGGAGGAGGAAGAGGAGGAGGAGGAGGAGGAGGAGGAGGAGGAGGAGGAGGAGGAGGAGGAGGAAGAGGCAGAAGAAGAAGAAGAAGAAGAAGAAGAAGAAGAAGAAGAAGAAGAAGAAGAAGAAGAAGAAGAAGAAGAAGAAGAAGAAGAAGAAGACATCAGATGCCATTATAGATGGTTGTGAATCACCACGTAGTTGATGGGAATTGAACTCAGGACCTCTAGAAGAGCAGCCAATGCTTTTAACTAATGATCCATCTCTCTAGCCCCCCAAATTAGTACTTTTTAAAATCTAATTTAATTTTAAATTAGCATATAAAGTAAGTTTCTTTCTGGCATTTTTATACACACTTAGTTTTGGTTGGTTCCTTTGCCGCTCCCCCCCATCTTCTTACTCCCTGTTCCCTAGTACCCAAATCCCCTTCCTCTCACAAATCTATATCATGTCTGCTTGCTCTACTACCCTCCTTTAAGGCCTATTCTCCAAAAAAGACTTTGTGAAGTCTTGTGATAGAATATGTTTCCCTTTTTCTTCCTCTCCTCCATTCTACAAAAGCAACTAACACAAATGCCACTTTTTCTGATAAACAATGATATATGTTGTAAAAGCCAAACATCTTGCGTTTTAAAAAGCTATCTACATGTGAGCAGGTGCATAATAAAATGTTCATTGACCCCAGAATATTAATTTTGGATATGAGTGGGCTGCAGACCATGTGTTTTTGTTTTCTTTTAGCATTAACTGATCTTTGATAAATTTCTCTTTGATCGTAAAACAAATAAGTCAGAGATGCTTCCGTAAGAGAAAGAAAACATAAACCAAAATCCTAAGGCAGGTGCTCTGCTGTAGCAGTCACCCTTACCACTCGTTCTGAGATTTTTGCCAGTCTTCCTCGGCAAAATCTTCACCACCCTCTTCTCCAGGGATAGCGCCCAGAGAATAGAAGAACATCAATACGATGTTACTTACTGCGGTCTACACAGAAAACTGGCAGTTAGGGTTTCTTACCTTGCACTAGGTGTTACTGTAACTTCAAACGCAAACAAACAAAAAGAAAGCCACACAAATGTCAGTGTTAACAATGGAATGTGAGAAAACAAAAGATTTTGGTTTTGCATCTTTGAGTTGCAAGAAGCACAATTTTTAAAAAAAAGGTAACCCTGACTTTAGCACGCTTTCATAAGATCTTCTTGTGAAGCACGGTAAATTATAACGGAGACATCAGCTTGAAAGGGCTGGCTTCTGAATTATAACAGAGCACATCTGGGCTGGTTTTCTGACTCCCCTCTAGTATTTGGTTTTCTTGGCAGCTACAAGCAATCTCTGAGCAGGCACACTACTCCAATAATTAATGCCAGCTCTCAGGCACTGGGATGAAAAAAACCCCATAACATCAACAAAAAGTGGTACCCCTAAAAAAAAACCCATGAGTTTAATGTAAAACATGAATCTATGGCCTCGAGCCTGGAGCAGATGAAAGATACTTGTGGGATTCATGAACAAAGAGCCATTCGTTCTCCTCTGTCACACACTCCTGCCTTTTGGAGCTTTTGTTTATGCCCATCATTGGCAGTTCATTCACATCCTGGCTATGTCTTCTCTGAACAGTGCGCCTGAGTCCTGCTGCAGACTGCACAAGGACTCTACCCACTGCTTCAAGTCTTGAGAGCTCCACAGGGAACGGCAGAGCCTATCACAGTGGAAATACAGGGGGAGAGCTCAAGGCGGGCTAGAGGAGGAGTGAGTGTGTACATGGAAGGGGGGAATCCTCAAGGAGGAGGGCTCAAGAGACAGGACGGTGCCCATAGTGTTGATGTCAGGTAGGATCCCAAGCACCCACATAAAAAAAGCAGGATACAGCATTGCACATCTGTAATCGCAGCTCTGGAAAGGCAGACAGGGGGTTCCCCAAGGCTTGTTGGCCAATTGGTCCAGTCAAAATGGTGAGTTTATAGGTTCAGTAAGAGGTTCTCTCAAACATATGATTGACAGAAATAAAGGAAGACACCCAATGTCAACTTCTGGCCTCCACATGTGCACCTATACGCATATAACACACACACACACACTATATATATATATACATACATACATATATATATATATATATATATATATATATATATATATATATAGAGAGAGAGAGAGAGAGAGAGAGAGAGAGAGAGAGAGAGAGAGAGTGTCTAACACGGTGTATATATGCTACACTATATACACAGTGAATGAAATTTTAAAAATATGCCAAAGACTTTCCTGACTGAAGTACAGCAAAATTCTTTTATTGTTAGTAAATCTATCTTTATATAAATTTACTTTTAAAATTGATTTAACTCAGGAGGCAGAGGCAGGCAGATCTCTGTGAGTTCGAGACCAGCCTGGTCTACAGAGCTGGTTCCAGGACAGGCTCCAAAGCCACAGAGAAACCCTGTCTCAAAAAAAAAAAAACAAAAAAAATTGATTTCATACATGAGTACTATATTTATATCATTTCTACCCTTCCATTTCCAACTCCTACAGTCTCCCCTACTCGCTCTAAAATTCATAACCTATTATAGTCTCTCTCTCTCTCTCTCTCTCTCTCTCTCTCTCTCTCTCTCTCACACACACACACACACACACACACACACACACACACACACACACCCTACTGAGACCATTTAGTATAGTTTGTATGCGCATGTGTCCAGAGTACTAAATAAACTATCAAGGGATTTGTGCCTAGAAGAAAACTGATTACCCACTCTCTCAGCAGCCCATATGACTGCCAATAGCTCTATTATCTAAGAATGGAGTCATGCGAGGTCCCCACTCAAAGTTGCATTGCATCTGGTGGTGGTGTCGCTGTGCAAGTCTTCTTCAGACAACCACATTGTTGAGATGTCATGGAAGGAGCTTCCCTGTCATGGCTAAAACACACTATCTGACAACAGGTACCCTTCCTGGAGTTTTAAGTATAGGGGTTATGTTATGCCAATTGGGACTGGTTATTCCCAGTCATTTACTCCCCACGTTTTGACTAGCCATGGATCTCTGTAGTGGCTTCCATCTGTTGCAAAAAGATTCTTTGAGAAGGGGTGACAGCTACATTTATCTGTGAGCATAAGAACAAGTATTTACAACACAGACAGAAGTAATACTGGTTTAGAAAAGGGCAGTAATAGATTCTCCTCTAGGGTCTGTGGCCTCTCTAAGCCATACGGATTTGGCTAGGTTTAGAGTAACAGACGTCAATTCCCACTTTTGATTGGACCAATAGTCCAACTAAACAGTTGCTGGTTTCCTCCAAGATATAAGTCCCACTATTGCACCACTGAGACTCTCTTGGTAGGACAGTCACATTGGCTTGTAGCTGCGTGGGGCTACTGGCTACTTTTTCCTCTTGGCAGTCCACACGGAACCTGTCAATTTGTTGAGTGTTAGTAGGAAGGAGGCTTCAGGTCAGGTCCAGTTCATGTGGACTTGTCTTGAGCAACAGGATCCTATCTTCAAATTCTGGGAGGTACCAAGGGCCATGGCAACAACTTAGACAGTTTGGGAGTCACTTAGATTCCCTGCCCAATAACTTAAAGGGAGGATTCTTCTGCCTGGCAGTGGGATTTTTTGTTAGATAGTCTATAGTTCTGATGAAGAAACATTATATCCCTGGTATAACTCTATTTAAGTTATTTACACACACTTTTATTTATTAAGCATTGTTAAATAAACATAAAATAACGTGTTTCTCTATGGGGTTTCCCTCCCTCTCCCAAGCTAAAGCCCTACCACCACATTTTCTTCTTCATAGAATCTCTATTCTATTTTCAGGAGCAAACAGATAAACCCTATGGTCACAAGTCATGGGATCTCGGGGGAAGGTTTCAAGTGCCTGTGTTTCAGTATTCTCGGTGATAAAACAGGGGTAGTAACAGTATATGCTCAGAGGACTGTTGTGAAGGTCAGCTACTGCACTCGAGAATTTAGTGCGTGTGCGTAGGGCAAGGATACAGCTCAGTGGTACAGTGTTTTCTTAGCTTGGGTGGAGCCCTGAGCATTAGCTCTGGGATCACAAAGAAGGAAAATGATTGGGATAAAACGAGTGTCCAGGGAGGGGAGTCAGGGCTGAGCAAATAAAAAGGTAATCATCACAGGAGCCAAAACTGGCCTAAATATCAGACGGGTTTGAATTATGTTCAAACTCCTAAGAGACAAAGAATCAATGGACAAAGCTGGCTTCCAAGCCCTGTGGCCTGGTGAGGTGCTGCGCAGCACAGCGGCCTCCATGACAGCGTGTGCATGCAGACGCAACAGTTCTCACCACCTCAACTATCGGTTTGCTTTACAGGGCTAGGGCCTGAACCAGGGCAGTGTGTTTTGCGGACAAGAGCTAATTCTACCACTGAGGTGAACCCTAAGTCCCATCACATCCTCTTGAAAACAGTAACTTAAACTAGTAACTATTTTTATAGAGAATTTATAGCACATATTTTAAAAAAGATTACAGTCTATCGATTTATTTGGGGGAGGGGGCTTGCACATGTCATGGCGTGTGTGTAGACTGAAGACAACTTGCAGGAGGAGGCTTGCACATGTCATGGCGTGTCTGTAGACTGAAGACGACTTGCAGGAGCTGCTTCTTTTCTTCTATCACGGTGAGAGTACCACAGATGGAACTTGAGTCATCAGGGTTGGTAGCAGGGACTGTGACCCATTGGGCCATTCTGCCAGCCCACATTTATTTTATTTATTTTACCTTTTAAACATTTACTTATCTTGTATATGGTATACTTGTATATGTGTATACATAGTGTGCATGCCATGGCGTAAATGGGGAAGTCAGAGGACAATGTTTGGAAGCCAGTTTTCTCCTCCTACCACGAGGGCCTGAGATGAACTCAAATCATCATCCACTGAGCCGCCTTGCCAGCCCCGTTTGCATCTTTTTTTTTTATTTTACTCTCAAAGAAAACCCAGTCCACAGTAACAACAGGCAAATCAGTGTGTTAACTAGTGGACTGTGAGTTAGGCTGGAAAAGCAAGGATGCAAAAATACAAAGGGCTGCTTTCTTCACAGTGGTGATAACTTTGTGGATACTAAAGACAGTCAAAATTCATCAGACTGCAAGCCGGAAATATGTACAAATTATTACAGGGCAATTATATCCCTCTAAAGCTGTTAAACAGTTGGCAAAGGCTAATATATATAAAGACTAGCAAGAAGCCTGGCACACAGGAAACAGTCAATATATCACAGCTAATACTATCCCATACTGCTTGGAATCCAGTACCACTGCGGAAAAGTAGAAATGCAATATCATATATACACATATGTCAGGAATCATTTACTAACCCATAAACTATCTAGGGAACACTTACCTCATGCTAGGAGAGTTCAGATACCGTATTCTTTAAAGTCTTACAAAAGCCCTGTACAACAATCATTTCTACTACCCAACCTCTTGGCAGATGCAAGAAAGTAGAAAACACAGACAACAGTTATGAACCCAGAGTCCGTCATGTAATCAACGGACCACATCCTCAGCACACATCTAGACCAGGGTAAATATGCCTTCATCTACACCCAACAGGAAAACAGTTTGCCAAAAAAACCAGAGCTTAAGCTGGGAGCCACTAAGCCAAAAAAAGACAAAAAGTCAGTCAACGTTAGTCTTTGACTTTGGTAAATTTAAAAAAGATTAAACAACTCCTGGGCCAGATTCCTAAGGGAAAGTTTTCAGAGATTCTCATGTATCTTAAAGGCTTTCAGCTTGTGGCAAAATGCCAGGGGACACTGGACAGAGTGCAATGGCATTAAGAGTTGTCACAAATATGAAGGCTCTACCTTCATGGAAGGGAAAACACTGGACATTCTGCAACACCCAGAATAGCTGTCTCCACTCACCTCTAAATGAGTAATAAGCCAGCACAAACCGTGGACGGTGCCCTTATGAACCAACAGAGTGAAAACCTCCCCACGGCCCATGAACCTACACAATGCTGAATCACACCCAGAGCTCCCAAGCTCAAGTACTGCATGAAATACCAGGTCAGCCTCACTCAGTTCTTCTCCACGCTCATGCTCTAGTGGCCTCACTAAGCCCCTCACCAGGCACACAGTGCTACCAGCGTGCCCTTCTCCATTGCACCATGGGCTTAGCCAGCACTGACGTCAGCCCAGGTGCCCTTGCGGATATCCATTAATGAACTTGCCATACTCTCAAGCAGACATGGGAAGGTTCCAAGTAACTTCTCAGGTTCAGTCCCAGGCAAGAGAAGCCAGGAGTGACTAAGTAGAAGATGCAACACTTCCCCAAAGATAATACACTTCCCACCCAGCCCATGGTTTTCTCTACCTAGGCTTTTGGCATAAAGAACTATGGAATGGTTTGAGACTAAACTTAGAATTGGGTGTGATGGCTCATGCCTGCAATCACAACACTCAACAGGTCGTTGCAGGAAGACTGACGAAAGTTTGGAGCAGTCTGGGCTACACAGGGAGACCTTGTTTCGCTTGTTTGTTGGTTGGTTGGTTGGATGGATGTATGGTTTTGTTTTGAAGAAGATGACAAATAAATGGTACAAAGGTAATACTGAATCTGATTGCTCAGAGTGGGAATGGCATGATCACGTGACAGATTTGTGCCATCTTTAATGGCCTCTACCTCTCCTCAGGAAACCTCATCTTTGAGATCCACAAGTCCATAGCATGAATAGTTCTCTTCTGGGAGCACAGGTTTTTAAAAGCCACAATCTGATGAATATTGTTCACACCACAGATGGAAAGATCTTGACCCCAAAAGGTCCCCATGGAGATCTACTCTTTGAAGGTGACAAATGTGTTAATATAAGGTAGTAATAAGTAGCGCTGACCTTTCCCTAACTAGCAGAAACTGTTCCAGACTCTGTGTGATGCCAGGATGTTGGACCATGAAAATAATGAGATGAAAAGGCAAAAGCTGATGCTTCTTATCACATTTGACCAACGCGAGGAAGAGGTACCAATGATGGCTCAGATAATACATCAGAAGAGGCAGGAAGGAGGGCAAGAGGTTTCCTCAAAGGCACCAATGAATAGAGCAGAAGACATTTCCCCCTTTCAAACGCACCCTCATTAACTTTAATGAGCTACTTAGTCATGACGTTATTCAAAATGGCCAGAGGAAGATTTGAGGCAGAAATTCTGTAAGACGACATTCAAAGGGCTGAAAACGAATCCGAAGCCAGTGAAAGAAAGAAGAGAGTTAGAGAAGAACTGGGGGTCAGCTCACAGAACATCTTAGCTGTTGTCTCCCGAACTACAGGTTCTGAACAAACGGTTGGCAGCCGAGAAGCAGGTTCCTCTTTGAAGGACAAACGACCCTTAACATTTTAAAAAATACATTACTGTGCTGCAATGAATTTGAATCGGCCCAGTTTACATCTGAAGATCACAGGAAAATTAAGGAAGTTTGAACACTGTGGCGACAGACTTCCGGGAAGACACAACACACACGTCTGTTTACCTCAGAAAGGGAACTCGGGACAGACCAAAGCAATGACTGCAGCAAGTCAACTTGGTGAACCAATGACTTTTGATTTCTGTTGCTAATGAATGTGGGTGAGGGGTTACTTTGCAAGCAGAAGAGATGACTTAAAAGCAGCTGCAACCCTGGCTCATGCACCCATCAGCCAGGGTAATGATCTGGACCTCTGGAGCTCCCTGCACAGCCTGCAGAGGCTCAACAGTCGGAGACTCTCTTCTCTCTGCAATTCAGTTCTAATGAGGGTCTCTCCCCAGCCATTGCTTCCTCCTTTTGATAATGCTGGGGAGAGGCTGAAGAGAATCTCCCAAGTTTCTGTTCCCCTAAACAGGTGACCTTTACTTTCCCTCCTGAGTCTCAGCCATGTGAGATGCAGTGGTGAGAAAAGACCCTGGCTCATGCAGCATGGGTAGAGGTCTGTGTGCTGATGCTTTTCAGTTCTCCAACAACAGGGACGAGGGATGCTTTTTAGTTCAAAGTTTACATAACTCATTTTTGAAATGTTCAGAAGAACAGATTAGTACCCACACCCAGCATCTACTGAACAGATTCTGAACCACCACAAGCCTCCTATCACTCACTGGGGGTTCACTGCGCCTGGCCTGGGGTGGAGGCATTTGAGGGCTTTATCAACACAGCTGCCTCAGTTCCTTTCCCAGAAAGAGATCCATTAAAAAAAAAATCATTACCCAAATTATATGGCAATTGCTGTATCCCAAAGACCAAAGGACACAATGAAATTTACTTAGCCTCAGGCACATAAGGAGCTTCAAGACAGCTCTACCATGTGATAACATCCATGGAAGGACTTGCTAAAGGTCTTCAATTATCTATTCAAGCAGAATCATCCCGTTCCCTGCAACCACATGTCTTGTGTAGTTTGAATCTTTGCTGGGGTCAAACGCAATGGAGGGCTAAGTTAATAGACATAAGAGCTGTGAATATGTATTGCTCTGATTGGTTTAATGAAGAAGCTGGCTGGCCAAAAGCTCAACGGGATAAAGTTAGGCAGGAGAGCCAAACTGGTAATGCAGGGAGGAATGAGAGGAGACGCCAGCTAGACACAGAGTGTAAGCAGAACCTGTAGAAAACGAGGTAACAAGCCATGCGCCACATAGTAGAGAATAGATTACCAATGGGCTAACATAAATGTAAGAGTCAGCTAGTAACAAGCCTGAGCTATTGACTGAGCATTTATAATTAATATTAAGCCTCGGTGTTTTATTTGGCAGCTGCTGGCAGTACATACACAAATGATAATTTGTTCTGTGTAGAGCTGCTGGCAAACAGTGGAGTCTTGGGTATCCTGAACTCTGACAGGCATGATGTATTTGCATGTCTGTTCATCACATAGCCCATGTCTAGAATCCCTATCCAATAAGGAGAAAATATTCTCCTACTATACTCTGCAAAAATCTTAATTAAGAAGTATTGGGGGAGGCCTTTTTGACTCTGCAGTTTAAAATATGCTCTTCAAAGGTAGGAGGGCTCTATTCTAGTGAAGATCATTTGTTTCCAGGTTCAAAATTCATAACAACATTTACTAAGAGCTGATACTACATGATCCATAAGTGTTATCTCATTAAACCCTTACTACAGATGCTATTGTGAGGAAGATGCTATTACTGTTTGCCAACCAATGAAAAGCGAGTTAAGGGACCAGAGCCTAGCTCTGCAAATCACATGAAAACTATAAAACACTCTGTCCCTCCCTTCCTCCCTCCATCTTTCTGTGTGTGTTCCTTCTTCAATTTCTCTCTACCTTATTTTCTGAGAGAGTTTCTATTTGAAAAACAGTCTTAGAATTCTTCAAAAAGTTACATGTAGAGTTACGAGATGACCTCGCACTCCAAGGTGTATTGCAAGAGAAATGGAAGCATACGCTCACACAGGAATTTGCACATGAATGTGCCAAGTCATACTAATTTATAACACGTTTTAAAAGCAGAAACAACCCCAAAGGTCTACTAGTTGGTCAGCTATAAAGAAAAATAATAGAATCACGCAGTGGAAGATTCTTGGGAGAAAGAACTCGAGTCCTGATAAATGATAGTGAAAACAAGTCAGAGAGCCAAGTACAAGAGACCAGGTATTACATAGTTTCCTTTGTGTGAAACAGCTACAGAAAGAAAGTCTACAGAAGCAGGAAGAGCATCTTCTGAGTGTCTCTGCCCTTGAACCACATGGAGGAAGTGACAGATAATAGAGGGCATGGGGAGACTTTGAGAAGAAAATAACATATTCCAAAAATAAGATGGCTGCATGATGCAAGATAGTTGCATAACTTTGTGAGTCCATTAAGAACATTAAATTGTAATGAAAGTTACATGAATGGATGTTGCATTACATAGAGACTGTGTCTAAATAAACCACTTAAAATGTAATTTAATTCCAGAGCCATGAATTTATATAATTTTGTTTAAGCCAATAGCTTAAGTTAGAAGAGAAATACAGCGAGCCACAAGAGGGCGCAGTCTTCACAGTTACAGAAAGGAGATGCCGAACTAGCTGGGTAATTTATTTACCAATCCAATTTCATATTCATCCCCTCCTTCCTTTTCCAGGAAGCGGCATTTATTGGTTTGTTTCAACCAAGCTAACAACATGACCAAAGTTGATAGGAGGTTGATAAATCAGGGATTAAACACAGATAAAAAGTAAATGTTTAAACGGAATGTCAGGAAGAGAGAAAGTACAGAGAGCATAGTAATGTGTTCCTTTCCGTCTCTCTGGTCACACAACAGACTACACAAAGGTATTTATTCAGGATGGAGTTCATGAAGATAGAACAAATCGTTACAAAAAAAATGGAACATGTTATAAATACTAGGTGACAGGTTCCCCATTCTATTTCCTGACCCTGGAAAAATTCCTGCCCCAATAAAGACTTAGCAAATGAACGAGACGAATAAATAAAATCAGTATTTCTTCCCATTTCTATTTTTCCTTGCAAACTAGATAAAAGTATCTCTCTGCATCCATACCCAAACGAGTAACCACATGGTCATTTCCCCAAGTGTCTCTCAGAAGTGTATTTATTTAGTCAATGCAATTCCTTTGGCCAAAGAATCCTCTAATATTAACTGAAACACCTCTTTCAATTATTCATTTTTTTTAAGTTTCCTACTTAAAATTTTAATAAACGCCCTTAGTAACACCCAAAAGCATGCGCCGCCAGTTCATTAGTGGGAATGTTTCTCCTTCTCCTCATATTTCAAGTTCTCGAACATCAGAATGTCTGTGGTAGCATCACCACTATTTTGTCCCCTCATGCCACATTCAGGGACAGACACTCACAGAGACAACCACAGGCAGAAGCACTCAGGATAAAAGGTGGAGATACAGGCATTGCAATCCAGGCACTGTGGTTACCTTTAAGACCCCAAACTCTGAACCAAAAGAGCATTTCCATGGCAATCCGCCCCAAAAGAAACCAGATCACTAAAGGATAAATTCAACTGGAAGTCTTCCTCTGCCATTTTTTTAGTGAACAGTCTACTGTCAAAACAAAGATGTTATGTTTAGCCAGTTCTAGGCAGCTCAGAAACTTTAAATAGAAAACCAAAAACACATTGAACTTGAACGACAAGGGAACTGATCCTCACACATCATTCATTTATGTACTCAAAACTGTTTCATGGAGCTAAGAGCTATATTTGGCGCTGGAGAGAGGACAGCAAATGGGGCACACTCTCAGTCCTTAGAGATGGCACAGTCCAGCAGACCAGCTGGAGAGAGAAGTGGGCAATTATGAGAGCAGAGTGGAATGCTAGGAGCAAGTGCATGGTGTTCTGAATACCTAAGCAGGGTTTGGGGCTTGATAAAACAACTGCCAATCGTGTGATAACAAAGGCGAGGAGTTTGCTGTCATAGTGGGAAAGAAAAGCATCCCAGACAAAAATCCTCCATGAAAAGGCTCACAAGTGCAACAGCTTAGCAAGCCCAGAAGGAGGCAGCACAGCATGGCTCCTGAAGTCAGGAATGGAGAAGGCCACGGTTAAAGTCACAATGACCACTACTGAGTCAAGAAAGTCTCACCTACTTTTCATCCTAAGGGAGTCCTACGAATCTAAAAGTTGCCTTTTTTTTTCCTCCACATTTTTCAAAACTATTAAATTCCCTCAAGGTCAAGTCAGAAACACTGACAAGTAATTCACATACACTATAACTCGACTGTGCCCCAGTGAAGTTCCCTGAAATGATCTTGAGCAATCCTGCCAAAGCCATTTGGACAGCACTAGCGAGTCACGTGTATGAGAAAGGCTTTTGAAGGCTTTTCAGGATTTTTTTTTAAATGCAATTTGTTCTAGGAATCATGCAAGAATCCCACAAGGTGGGTGTTACAAATAATATTGCTGCAGTTCAGCCCAGTTTGTGGATTGAGCAACAGAGCTTGGATGCTGACACTGGTTTTAGCCTGCCTGTCAATTAGATGCCACTGGGGCAGCTGTTGGCCACTGGAAACATCTTTTGCATGCATTTTAAGTGACTCATATCATTCTATATTTAGGGAGCTCCTTTCACACGAGAATTGTGTGAGAAGTCTCACTACCCGGCTCCACGCAGGGGTCTACGTACGCCCCGGAGAGACTTCCCAGCTTGGACTGTACTCTTGATCCTCTGCTACAATAAAAACAATGCAACAAAAGCAGTCTTGAAATCATGCGGTACATCTCACAAATAAACACAAATAAAAATTCTGCTTTTTAACTATCTTGGAGCAATGTAGAACCTTAATAATTCACACAAATTTTCATCTTCCTTTCTTCTGCTTTTCACAAGGAAAGAAACATCTTAGATGTAGAAATCCCGGGTCTTTTATCCCTCCAGTTCTTATCCAGAGAGCTCAAAGTAAGAAATGCTGTCAAAGCCGGCCTGCAAGATACTTTAGCAGATAAAGAGCTGATGTGGGAGTGTCATATATCAATCTGTTGATTTCATTGCTTAAGCAATAAAGAAACTGCTTGGCCCTCATAGGTTAAAACATAGGTGGGAGGATTAAACAGAACAGAATGCTGGGAGGAAGAGGAAGTGAGCTCAGACTCGACAGCTCTGCTCTCTGGAGAGAGATGCCATGCTCCTCTCTCCCGGGCAGACGCGATGAAGCTCCGACCCAGGATGGACGTAGGCTAGAATCTCCCTGGTAAGCGCACCTTGGGGTGCTACACACCTTATCAGAAATGGGCTAGTCCAGGTGCGAGAGTTAGCCAAGAAGAGGCTAGATATAATAGGCCAAGCAGTGTTTAAAAGAATACAGTGTCCGTGTAATTATTTCGGGGCATAACCTAGCAGGCGGCCGGGGTGCTGGGGACACAGCCCCGCCGCTCCTATTACTACAAAGAGCTTGTGCAAGCCCAACTCTTTGAGCTGGATCCCAGGAGCATACTGATTCCCAAGAGTTGTCCTCTGTGTTACACACACAAACACACTCAGCATGGCATATATGGACCCACATTTACGCAATCAATAAGTAAATATTTTAAAAATACTGTTAATGTAAGCATTATCATAAACACTTATTAGTACAATAAATGTATTGAATGTCCATAAACTGTTGACCTAAAGAGGGCCAAGAGAAAAACTTTGTTCTTAAAAGGAAAACTAGTATTGGAGAAGAAAAACAGTTCTATACATTACTAAGAGTCTAAGCAAACTTTAGTTAAACCTAATTTCACCTCCCTAGCTCAAAACAAACAAACAAACAACAACAAAGGACACTTAAAAACTAAGATGACAAAGTTAAGAACAACTTTAAGACCATTAAATCACCATAAGAAAATGGAAATCCCACAATAAAACTGCTTTGCTTCAGCTTTGTGGGGTGGGGTAGGGGTGGGGTCAAGACAGGGTGTGTCTGTGTAACCCTGGTTGTCCTGGAACTTGCTCTGTAGATCAGGTTAGCCTTGAGCTCTGAGGTCCTTCTACCTGTTCCTCCCAAGTGCTGGGAACAAAGGCATGTGCCACCACCTGGGTTTGCTTTGCTTTAGTCCGCACATGGAGTAGAGCAGAAAGAAAGCAAGGAGAAGCATTGTGTCCTCCTTGTTAAATACTTGCTCAGCACAACTCGGCCTCATCCTTTATCAACCAGACTCAGTGGTTTGGAAAGCCAATCCCTTGAAGTCCAGTCGTGGTCCTTTTTCTTGGCTCAAAAGCCAAAGTGGACAGTCCCACAAGGGTTAATGCCACTAGACAGTGAAAGAAGGAAAACCAGAAAGCCTGTTTTCCTGAGACAGACAGATCTTGATAAGAGAGCATTCATCCCACTGAGCCTGTGAAGCCAGCTACAGAATTTTTAAAGAACTGTTAAGCATACGCTAATAGAGCAGAGAAAGGGCAGCCAAAGAATCAAGTCCTTCCAACTTGTCAACTTTAGCCTCCTCGGGGAGCTTGGGGGCTTTCAGTTCCATAATGGCAAGAGGCTGGCGCGATAAAGCATGCTCAAATCAACATGTTTTACACAAGCACCTTCCATGGCGCTTGCTGTCCTTGCCTGTCACTGCCCCTCCCATCAGTGCAAGCCCTGGTGGGTGAAGGACTCAGGCTTCCTGAACGGAACAAAGAGCCCCCCCCCCCTCTCAAAGCTGAAGATGTAAAGCTAGTACAACAAAAACTTTTTTTTTAGCATCAAGAAAGTAGACAAGGAACCCACAGATACTGAAGTCCACGGATATCCCAATTTCCATGTCAAATGCTTCGGTTTTGGTAAAGCACCTCCATCTGCTCCCATATGCTCAAAACCATCACTAGTTGAGTTACAGATACTTAGTACAATACAAACGCTACGGAAATGGTTGTTCGGTTAGGTTGTTTGGGGACACTGACAGGTAAGAAAGTCTGGACATGTATAGCACAGACAGTTTTGTCTTATTGTGTTGTTTTCAAATGTATTTGAATATATTCAAATTTCCTCCTGCAGTTGGTCAACCCACAGATATGGAAACCACTGGCTAATACCTCCAAAAGGAGGACCTATCATGGCTAATGATCATCGTCTGACAATATATACCTAAAGCAGAACACTGATGAGCAACGGACAGTAGATACACCAGGAGAAGAAGCACAGGTTTTAAACAGGGAAAAACAATGCCATCTCTGACTATTGAATTTCTTCCAACCTGCTTGAGTTCGCCAAGAAACCCCACTCTTTCTTTTGTATTCTAAGCACCTGATTCTTTGTGTTCAATCAATTTCCTTTTAGGCTTCTGTGTATCATAAAATGTTCCCTTTTTTGTTAAAGTATCTACCTTAAGGTAGAGTTCTACTTCAAGGCATAATTTCTTCAGTCATACCCCTCCCCCCCCAAATCCTGGTAAAATCCTAATAGATACCCAAATAAATAGAAATTCATTGAAGTGCTTAACAACAAACATCTGGGGAAATATTTAAATAACAAGCTAAATGGGAGTGGATAAACAAATCATATCTATATATTCTGAAATAGTTCGATAACTATTCACCATCTCTATAAAAACTCTTGTAGGCACTGGACTAAGCTGTGAACAGAATAAAAACCTACTTTCAAGACGTTTATATCCTAGTACTGTAGTGATAACATAGCCACTAAAGAACAAGACTATATAAGAAAAAATTAACATTAGAAAATATTAAGGGGAGATTAAGTAGAAGATGGTCCAAGATGAGAATTCTGAAGTTTTCCCTCAGTGGGTATGACTTTTAAACAGAAGGAAGGGGAAGGAGGGAGAAAACAATGATTGGGTATCAAGAAATGGAAGAGGAAGAAAGAAGAGAATAGCAAAGCTGTAAACCAGCAGCACACTCCACTCTGTGCTTGCAAGGAAACTTACAATGGAGTACGCATTTCTCTCTCTCCCTCCCTCTCCTTAGGACCTCAAGCAGGCGAGGCAAGCAGTCTAGCACTGCCTATCCCTAGTTTTCCTTCTCCTCCTTTCTACACTTCCTCTTCTTGTGTACAGTACTGGGATTCAAACCTAGGACCACCACTGAGCTACTTAAATCCTTCAAATGCCTGAGTCTTCGGAGTACTAAGTACACTATTTGTAATGTTTAAGCACAACGACTCTATTTGAAGCACTACGCACCATGTTCTCTGTACCATACCTGTTCAGCTGTGGTCCTGAGGTGGGAAAGCAGCCTTGGACTGTACACAGCACACGGAAATGTTTGTGTTCCAATCGAACTTTATCAGCAGGAACAAGCTATGTACCACATTCAAGCTAAGGGACTCCTTCTCTAATAGTGAACCCGACCCCCACCCCAAGGTATTTTTCATTCTTCCTTCTATCTTTTAAGGGTTGTGTTCTTGGGTTGAAATCTATGTCTGTGCTTTTGTTTGTTTGTTTGTTTATCTAGTTTGGCACTTCCTGTTTATCTAGAAAACTCTGGGTATACCTCACGATTTGTGGTCATTATACACTAATAACGAAGTGTTTCTTTGCTGGTAAACTTTTTAAGTTGAGGCAAAAATTAAAAAGAAAAAGCAACCTATAGTCTGTCTTTGTGTTGCTTTCATTGGTTAATAAAAAAACTGCTTTGGGCCTGTTGATAGGGCAGAACTTAGGTAGGCGGGGAGATGGAACTGAATGCTGGGAGAAAGAAGGGCAGAGCAGGAGATACATAATGGAGCCACCAGAGACAGATGCTGGGAATTTTACCCGGTAAGCCACTGCCACGTGGCAATACATAGATTAATAGAAATGGGTTAAATCAAGATGTAAGATTAACCAATAAAAAACTAGAGCTAATGGGCCAAGCAGTGATTTAATTAATACAGTTTCTGTGTGGTTATTTCGGGGCTAAGCAGCCGGGCAGCTGGGATGAACAAGCAGTTCCCTGCAACAATCCACCTCTGTCACAAAGGTGCTTTTTTTCTTACTGTCTCTCTGTCTCTTTCTCCCTCCTCCCCCACTCCACCCTGCTCAGATGCTGGCCAGAACCTCCGTGTACTTTGTCTGATGCATTAAGCTTCTGTATTCTGTCTTTAAAGCCCCGCTGCCCATCATATGGTTGCTTGTCTGCCATGTGATGCCAGCTCAATGAATGTGATGCCCCCTCTCCTCCCAGTAGCTGCTGAGAGTTACAGCTTGTGAGTGGGACAGGGTTCTTTAAATTCTCATAGAAGTCTCCTTGATCTTTTCTTTTTAAATATATTCTATTGACCAGTGTTTTGGGAATATTTGGAAGGTAGATAGTGTAGTGTAAGTTTCCCACTAGATTAGCAAGTATACTAACATGCATAAACAGTAAATATATTATTTGAACATACAAATGACATTTTTTAAAATATTTATGCTGTTTTCCAGGTTGTCAGATATTCTTGCTTCAGAGTATCTACTCAGGTGACTGGCATTGATATGGTAACTGATCCCAGGTTTCAGTAGCCTTATCTACAATGACATTCTTATCTAACAATACCCGTCCCATTGTCTGACCTGAATGAAGAAGAGACGGTTGTAACATCTGTAAAACATTTAGAAAACACCCACAGGAAACGCCTACCACTACCATCCTTTTTTATTTTTTGAGAGAGTCTTCCAGCTGTTCTGGCACTTAACTAGGTAGACCAGGCCATCCACCTGCCTCCGGCGCCCAAAAACCTGAAACTGAAGATATGAGCAACCATACCCAGACATCCTTTCTTCTAAGTCATTTCCTCCTGGTCCTTCCATTTAAAGGTGCCATGTGTTGAGCAGGGGTAGGGCATGCAGTGTCACAGGTTAGCAAGTCTCCATCATCTAAGCGTACTGTGCATAGACTGAAGAGGATCCCTTCTGAGCCCCATAGAGAGAGCTAGCAGGAATACAGAATGGACAAGTTTGCATATAAGCTAGTTCAGTTCATCCTTCCTTAGCCTCCACCTGTCACTCAGGGAATGAATCGGGGGACAGGTGCTCAGTCAGGTGCAGCAGGAGCTGTTTCCAAGAACTATAAATGTATTCACTGCAATAAGAGCTTCCATGGTGGAAAATGATCCACAATTAGGAAACATAATTACCACACAAGAAATTGGCAGAGGGGATGGAGCGATGACTCAGTGGTTAAGAGCACTGGCTGCTCTTCCAGATGACCTGGATTTGATTCCCACAAGGCTGCTCACAACTATCTCTAATTCCAGTTCCAGGGTATCTGATACCCTCTTTGGCCCCTGGGGCACTGCATACATGTGACACACAGACACACATTCAGGCAAACACTTATACACATAAATAAATAATTTTGGGCTGGAGAGATAGCTCAGCAGTTAAGACATTGGTTGTCCTTTCAGAAGACCTGGGTTCGATTCCTAGCACCCATATGGCGGCTCACAACTGTCTGTAATTACAGTTCCTGGGAACCCAACACCCTTACATAGGCATACAGGCAAAACACTAATGCAAATATAAATAAATAAATATTAAGAAAAGTAAGGCCTAAAAAAACCTTAAAAGAAAAAGTTGGCAGAAATGATTGGTTCTGGAAAGTTTAAGAGCAAAAAGAAAATCTTAAATCCATTTATCAGTGAGGCATGGTGGAACTCATCTTTAATCACAGCACTTGGGAGGCAGAGGCAGGTGGATCTCTGTGAGTTCCAGGCCAGCCTGGTCTACAAAGTGAGTACCAGGCCACCCAGGGCTACATAGTGAGACCCTCTCTCAAAATAAACGAATGGATGAAAGAAAATTTTAGAAATCCATTTCTCCTGGTGTCCATGCATTCTGATGGTTAGATATAAGAGTATCCATCTCACGGTTCATCTCACAGTCAAAATATACACTCGTGGTTTAGTGTCCTTTCACCTGAGCTGAAGGCTAAACAGCCACACGGGAAAATCTCTGCATATTCTTTACACTTATTCTCAGCCCCTTTCACTTCCTCTCACCAACTGTGATTATTGTTACTCTAAAGCCGGTGCTATTGAAGGAGTGCGTGGCTGGTGCTAGGCATGTCATGTGTTCATCTTTGCCCTCACCATGCTTACATGCTTGTAACCATCGTAGAAAGTGGGGCAGGTGTAGACTTGGAGGTGCGGTCTTCATTGTGGGTGGCTAAGACGGCAACAAAGTTACTAGAAGGATTAAGTGGATTTTCTTGTGGTGTCTTTGAAAGTGTGTTTCCCTTAGCCGTAGAAGGAAAGTAGTAAAGAACTTTAGTACTGGGGATGGAAAGCTAAGGTTCTTTTAGTCTTTCACTCCTGCGGTTCTCTACCTGGGCCTGGGGAGATGCTTGACACACAAACGTGAGGACCCGAGTTTGGATTCCCGTGTCCATGTAAAAGCTGGGTGCAGCTGGCTGCAGCTGGGTGTTCTGTAAGCCTAGCTGGAGAACAGGGACATGAGGGTCTCTGGAGCTCTCTGCTCAGACAAGCTGTGGGGTCAGTAAGAGACAACATGTCAAAAACAAAAACCAACAACAAAAAAAAAAATACAGGTAGAGAAACTTTTAAGGATGATAGGTGAGATCAGACACTGGCTTCCACAAGTGCACACACAGGAGAGCACAGTTGCACAAGCACACACAAACACACATATAAAAATAGAAACATTTAATAAATCCTAGTTATCTTTACCCATTCAATGGTTCATATAGCTTTTTAAAAAGACCAGACATTTCTTAGATGTACTATATCAGATTTCAAAATGACACTGTCTGGATCCGTGTTATTTAACTGGAAGTTATCAATGTGTTGTTGTCTTTAAATCTGTATTTTCCCCTGACTTCCTGTGGTCATTGATTGCCATTTGAAGAATGGGTATCTCCACTGGTGTTGAGTCTATACTTGCAGCTAGGTGACTAAAGCTAGAGGATCACAAGTTCAAGGCGTGCCTAGGTCCCTTAACGAGAGGCTGCCTCAAGATAAAAGCTACAGCAACACGTGAAGTTATAGTGTTATAGAGTGCTTGCCTAGCATACACAGGAGGTGAGGGAAACATTCCTTTGCCGGTCATCTTAGATGCATGATGCTTGCCCAGGAAAGTTGTAGCTGTGCCTAGACTTGTTCTTTGCTTCCCACTTCCATAGTCTAAAATAATATAAGAACAAAACATGGTATTCTTCTGTATTATCCTACTGTGTGTAAGATAGTGTTCTCTTAAGAGATGGCAAATAATACCGTCTAGACGAAAATTATGCGATGACTTCTACCGTAATGGGCACTGTCTAAATGAACACGTAGTAAAGCATTTGAATTTCAAAACTGTTCCTTACAGCACTGCCTAAATTTTGTTTGCTTGTTTATTGATTACAAATAAAAAATACATTAAGGAAATTGTTAGATGTGGCGTGATATGCCTCTCAAAGACATCTTTTCAAAGTTCCTTATGGAAAAACTGGGGAGATGCTCCAGCGGGTAAATTGCTTGTCAATGAGTTTGCCATGCAGGAGTGAAGACCTGGAATTGGATCCCCAGATCCTACATTAAAAAGCTGGGTATAATGGTGTGTGCTTTAATTGCCAGTGCTGGAGAGGCAGAAACAGTAGATCCTGGGATTGGCCTGAAACTAGTTCAGTCTATTCCAGGCCAGTGAGATACTGTGTCTCAAGAAAAGAAGGTAGAAAAGACCTAGGGAAGGACACCCTAGACTGATGCCTAGTCTCCACATGGACACACACAAGAACATCCATACACACCCGCATACAGAAAGTATTACACCCTATGAAACTGAATCTATCCCTTGTGAATAGATGTCAAATGGGAATATAATGTGATAAACATGTTATGCACAAGTCAGAGTAACTCACATTTCTTCTTGCACAGAAGTTTAAGTGCTTCAATGAAAACTGCAATTAAGGTTCATAAACAGTACACACGCCTTTAAGATAATAAGGACAAATTAACAGAAACCTAGCAGAAATAGAGCCATCTCAAAGCCCACTCACCATCTAACCCCAAGACAATCGCAACAAAAACAATGCTGAAGGTACCCACTGCCATGTCTGGTGAGCGCTTGATACCTGTTTCAAGTATAAAACCTTCTTAGTGTGTGCTTACATTGCAGAGGAACAGTAAGGAGCAAGAACTCCATGGTTTCCTCTCTTACTGAATCATCTGCCATAAGTCCCGCCCAGTTCTGAGAGCTCCTGCACTGGCAGTACAGTTCCTACATAATCATTGAAAGGCTGAGCACAGAGAAAGAGTGGCACTGACCTTCCAGATCTGTAATTTTAACCTCTGTCCTATACTGCCACCTTCATCACATACAACATTATAAGCATGCTCTGTGGGGCCAGAATATGTAGAACACGGCACCTAATGACACCACTGGAGATACTGGAGGTAGATAGAGCAACTCACCTCTGGCCTGGGAACTCATGCATGCTTCCTGCTAATAACATGCGCTTCACACACAACCTCGCCAATCTTCAGAGCAAGAAAGACTCTGATAAACAGACGTAGTAAAGAGAGCTCAATTTTTTCAATGTAACATTGCTGATTTTTTAACAGAGTCCGGATTTAAAAGAAAAAAAACAGGTCTGGCTGCTAAGCCTCAATCGCTTGCAGCAAAATGATTCCTAGGGTCCAGAGACAATAACAAAGACGACAGAGACAAAAGAAAAATCTTCACAAAATGTCGCAAAGAACAGGAAAACTTCACAAGACCAACAGAGTTCCAACCACCTCACAAACTGGGGATCACTCTGGTTTCTGTCACTTAAGATACATCTTAGATTCACCCAGGGCCTTTGCATGTCTTTTTATTTATTAATTTTTTGACATCCTTTTACATCTCACTTTAAATAAAACAAGATGTTTTTTGTAGTACATTCTCCTCTTAGAAGAGCACTAACTTAACTCTTGAGGGTCAACTGGACCACTGAGGCACAATCAGAATGTCCCCTGGATAACCCAAAAAAGTAAAAGAAGAAAGAAATTTATACTGAGAAACATGAGCAATACCCCGAGGGGGAATAACCTGAAGCACATGTATTTAATATGAGAGAAACATTTGGATATTGGGAATTCCAGAGGAGAAATGAGCCCTTGATAATGGTCCACGGAACCCATGAGTATGTTATTAAGAAACACATTCACTTTAAAATAGTATGCTATGCTAGTGTGGTGTGAAAATTCTGTTTGGGGTTTCCTACCACATCCCATCACAGACCCTGACGATACGCTCTAACAGTTGGGATAATTGAGCACACTGGGACCCTAAGCTTCTTTCTGGACACCCCGGCAATCCAGATGCAGTAGATAGTTTAAGACCTCTAGAAGTGGGTAACAACGTTAGGTCACCATTGCAAGGGGGAGCGGAATAAATGGGTGAGAGGGTTTTCCATAAACCCTCACCTAGCAGAGAAATTCAGTTGGCAGACAACTACATTCCCTTAGACTATGGAAAGACTAGAGCTTACACAGGAGTCCTGACTGGAGGCAGCAGAGGTAGATACAGGTGAGAAATCAGGACAACGGCGGGGAGGAAAGCATAATTGAAATGGTAGGTCTTTGAAAACGCTTTATCCAGGGGCTTCAGCTCATTCTGAGCAGCCTATAAAAAAATCCTAAACGATCAAACCCCTCTCAGCTGTGACGGGAAACTCAATTCAGACTAAGGCCAGGAGCAGACGGGGGCTGCCTGGCAGAAGATTAGAAGCCCACGCCACCACAGGGGAACAAGGATACTAGTCAGGTAAAACCCATCTCTGCCAGCCAGCTTAACTTCTCAGGTGCATAAGATGGTGGCCTTGGCACCGGTTCTCCTGCAAAGCAAGCCCATAATCAGCCTCCAAGCCCCATGGTTCCCTTCTTCTGCCCTCTGCAGGTGCCATCTGGAAAGGCTCCCCACCCTCCCCCTCTTAGTTCCGGCACACACATCCTCACTCCTTCCCACTCTCCTCTCTCTTAAGGCCTGTTGGACTATAATTTTTCTCTCCCTAGAGAAATTGTCTCTCTTTCAGGATCTCCTCCTTTCCTGAGTAACTTATGGATTCAGTAACAGGAGAAACCTGAACACACATAGACTCCTTTGTCAAATGGTAAGGGGACAGGCTAGGTGAAGCCACCGACGCTAAATGAATAAACACCTTACCCGGCATTTCTTTCTTTGTCTTTTTTTGTTTCCCGCTTTCGCTGCTTTGTTTGTTTGGAGACAAATTTTCTGTAAGTAGTTCTGACTGGCCTGGAACTTGCTATGTAAACCAAGTTGGCCCTGAAGTAAGAGCTAGCCTGCCTGACAGGATTAAGCCTGGTTTACCATAGCATGACTTCTGTGGCACTTCTGAGGAGTTCGGGTGGTCCTTCCTCCTCAGAATCCTTCACATCCCAACACAGGACACACTACCTCTGAAGTTCTGCCAGCAGGAAGCCTCCTTCCTTCACAGAGCAGTCAAGACACATGCCAGAAAGCATGATCCCTGTGGCAGTGACAGGCCTGCCAGACAAGGAATACTTCTTATATGTTATATCAAGGCGCACTGCAAAGCTAAGCATGAGTAACTCCACTGCAGTGAACACCAAAACACGAGTCAGAAACCTCCAGATAAGAAACAGGGAAGCCCGGCTAATAGTAGGAACACCAGTGTAGCTCCCCAGAGAGACAGGAACGAAGGGGCAGGCAACCTCCCCATCCCACTTCTGATCATCCCAACAAAGGTCCAACTCTGCGGGTGATGGTGAGAGTCTACTGAACAATTAGGACTTTAGTCCAGTAATCTACATGCTACAATGTGTGACAATGACCTGGAACTTACCTTCCTGATACTGACACTACTGTTTCCCATGTCATCTGTGAATGGCATATGTAGCTCCTTCCCTCTCTCCCATGAGACTCTTACAGGAAGGCTCCACCTCCCGCCTCTCTCAACACTTGGTAAGCACATAGCCTACAATGAGCACTTCCCACATATCTGTCGAGTAACTCATCCACTTTTAAAGGACTGATAACTAACTGAGCAAATGGTGAGACAGGAGCAAGGAGAGAAAGCTTTTGTTCTCAAGCCCGCTGATCAGCTGCTAGGAACTAACTGTAAAAACACCGACACCGACATATATATTAAAGAAGCAGAACACTGAATGCACTCTTCATTATTTTTCTCTAGGTGGTGGAGCAGCCTTTGCATCCTGGCTCTTCAAGGCATGAAAAGTACGCATTGTTATGGTAACGTAGCCCTTAGTCCTATCATCCAGTCCCTTTTGATTCAGACAAAAATGAAAGCTACAATCACTAACATTTTCTGGTAACAGCCTAAGAAATGAGTGGTTTTCCCCCCTTATTCTATGAGACATCTTTTAGATTGTCTGCCAAATCCTGAAGCCAACCCTTTTCTTGGGACACCTCCTGCCAGGTCTCTACAGGGAGCCCTAGGCATCCATGTTTGACTAGGAATCCAAGCCCCACACATGGGCCAAGAGCAGCCACCTGACCCATATTTGGCAGCACTGAGTCTCTTTCTAGGAAATGACTGGAAGCCAGCTAGTCAGTCTCTGTGGGTGGCTGGAACTTTAGAAGGAGCTAAGTGTTACTCATGTTTTCTTCCACAAGAAAGCTAGGCTTTGGAGAATGAGAGGCCATAGCAAAAACAACAAAAGCGGAGCCAAGACAGTGATAAACCTCCCTAGTGCTCCCCAGATTCCAGGCCACAACCAAGAAGGATCTCATACATGCACTTGGGGGCTAGAGCTACCCCATAACTCCATAATAAACATTTCTGCTTTTACGCTTTGTCAACTAAATACACACACACACACAGAGAGGGAGAGAGAGAGAGAGAGAGAGAGAGAGAGAGAGAGAGAGAGAGAGAGAGAGAGAGAGAGAGAGAGAGAGAGAGAAATCTGGGATGAGGTTAATCTCAAGCTCTCTGTGTTCTATCTAATTCAAGGCCAAGCTATCTAAACAGCTTCAGGAAGTTGCCCTCCAGCCTTGTTAGTACACAGAAAATGGGGAGGGAAAAGAGAGAGAATAATATGCCACCCAACGGGCTAGTCTTTAAATTTTGCTATATAAAAGGTTATACAATGTGGTATCCTAGAATTGTGTTATCGGGTTTTTTTGAAATAAGATAATAAATCCACAAGAAATTGCACATACATATGTAACTAGAGAGTTTCTGTGAGTCTCTTCCCCATTCTTCTGAGACTTAACCAACTTTACTGAGCTGCACTATACATGACTATCAACCACCATGGTGTGATGAATGCTTCTACTGGCTAAGAAACAAAAAATAGTTGGCTACTAAGGACTATTGTATAACTTTATTTAAAAACAAAGCAGAGACTAGGGAGCTGACACAAGCAGTGAAGTGTCTGCCATGAAGCATGAGGCCCTGTGTGTAGCTCCCCATGCCCAGTGTGGAAAAGCTGGGGGAGGCAGAGACTGGAGGATCCCTGTGGCTTGCTGGCTAGCATTGAACTTGGGTTCAGTGAGGACCCTGCCTAAAAAAGCAGGGGAGGAGTTAGAGTTGATTAAAGAAGACACATGTTGATTTCTAGCTTCTGCACACACATGTGCATACATAGTCTTCCCCCCCCCCTCTCCTTCCCGTCCTCCCTCCCTTCATCTCCCTCTCTCACATACACATACACCTCACACACAGAGGTAAGTCGGGTGTTCGGTACTTACTAACATAAGTTACAGAGTTCTCTGCCAGATACCATTTGTAAAGCCAAATAAGCTTTTTAAAAGACTGTAGGCAATAATTTATGTATATGAGTATTTTGCCTGCATGCATATATATGTACCAAATACATGAAGTGCCCTTGGGAGCCTAAAGAGGTTGGATCTCTTGGAACTACATGAGCTACAGAGTTGTGAGCTGTCTTGTGGGTGTTAGAAACCAAATATGGATCCTCTCTGAGAGAAGCAAATGGTCTTAACCACTGAGCCATCTCTTAATCCCAACCCCATAAACTCTTAAAGAAAACAGTGTAACCTTCTTTTAATGATCTATAAAAGGCAATAAAAGCATTCACAATGTTAAAGTAGTAGTGAAAACTAATTGCGTTAATATATGACGCAGCAATTTCTCCCCATGACTGGTCTATAACAGTCTGTAAGATATGCACTTGATACAAGGTGAGGCTTAGGAGTTCACATTTGCATGTATTTATCACTCACCTCTCATTTATACAGTAGTAAAAGTGCTAGCAGCTCAGACTTCCAGACGCTAGATCTTTTCTTAGGTCAGCAACAGCTAATGAGGCTAGGCGCACGATGCACTGGGGTAGCACCTGCCTGCAAGTCTGCAGCTCTGAACCCCAGCACCAAACAGACAACGGGACTCCATTTCTCTGGCCTGAAGATGCAGGTTTCCTTGTGTCGGCCAAGGAAGCAGAACTGCAGCTCTTCAACCAGTGGACATCTACACAGCACCCCTCACTCCCAAGTGGCCACCCATCCCAAGAAGCACAACTCAAGCAGCTGGGAGAATCACAGCGTGTCAAAAAAGAAGGCTTGCATGCAAGAGAATATGGCTGTCGTGGTTTAATGTCTCTGAGAAATGATGATAATCCAGGTTCCAGCTGTATAGCAATTTGATTTGATAATTTAAAAACACAGATATAAAACAGTTTGTTTATACAGTCAGTTGCTAAGAGTCTTGGCATTTTCATAGGCAACTTAGGAAAACACACCTTTTGAAAGAAAATACCAGTGTCTACAGAGAGGAAAAGGACAGATGACGCTCATAAAATTTAACTGCATTTTAGTTTTGACTTGGGAAAGCTGTAAGATCATCCACTGGGGAAATGTGTCTACATTTTTAAGTCCAACCTATTACAATGACAGTCTCTTCTACAGGGCTCCAGGGACCATCAGCATGCACAGCCTCCATCTTGTTCTCTCTCAGGCTCCGGGAAGTCCCAGTAACTCAAACTGGAAAAAGGTTTTCTTCCTCAGAAACTCAGATGATTTGAGACCTCATACTTTGAGAAATGATGCCCTGGCCTAATCTAGGCTGCAGCCAACAACTAGCTATTGAGAACACTGAAGCAGGAGGTACCACTTGCCCTGGTGGCTTTCCCAGATCTGGGGCCACTTAGAGCCACTTAGATTGAGTAATTCCAAAGTATGAACCAAAAAGGCAGAGTAAGCAACTGCTGGCAGATACCCATATGACGGGGTGTCTAAATTCCAACTTTGCTCTGTCATTGCATATTTGAAGGAAAATATTTAGATGTTCACTAAATGGGAAAGCAAATCCCATAAAAACAAGCCATGTCATCCTATGCTAGCAAGACTTTATGTTACATATTTCTATTCTGAAAACACATATTATTTTATTATATATTTAAATAGTTTATAATAAAATTACATTACCAAATGTACTTTTGTTAAATGCCTGCATGTTTTATGTGTGTGCTTTATCAAAATCTTCACACATTTCAAGGCAGGTGCTATTAAATACACTGAAGTCCCAAAAGTGTAGCCTGTGAACATAAGCTGACCAGACATTCCTCAGCAGGGACTGAGATAACTTTACTACGGTTTTGAGACTTGCCAGGCAACTTTCAAAGGCATCTGGACAAAAAAAGAGAGGAAGATCACATCCAAGAGATATTGATTTGTGAATTAAAAAGTAAAAGTAGAGTGAGGTTATAACTCGTGAGAGGATGTATGCTTAGCACACACAAGGCTCAATGTCAAGCTAATAAAGGGTAAATAAAATAAAGTGTTATCTATAACGGTGATTGTGAATGTTGGCAGCCAAGAAGAATCACTGAGGAAAAATCTTTTGTAAATTCTGATGCTTTGATGATTATTGCTAATCATATAATCAACCTGACAAATCTAGAATTCCCTGGGAGATGGTGCTCTGAGCATGCCTGTGGCATAGTTACTTGATTACATTAATTGAAATGGGAAAACCTACCTTAATTACAGGCAGAAATATTCCCTAGGTTGGAAACTCCAGACTATGTTAAAGATGGGAAAAGCTAGCTACACGCTAGCACGTATACAGTCCTTGCTGTTCTTCTGACTGAAGACACTAACTGCCCCCAAGATCCTACTGCTGGTGATCCCAGTCACCGCGCCACCTCTCCACAACTTCCAGAGTCTGATGTAGGAGGGTCGTCTGTCTGTGTTACTTTCATTGGTTAATAAAGAAACTGCCTTGGCTTTTGATAGGACAGCAGCTTAGATAGGCGGAGTATACAGAACAAGATGCTGGGAGAAAGAAGCAGAGTCAGAGAGACGCCATGGAGCCAGCCACCAGGTCAGACATGCTGAATCTTTCTCGGTAAGCCACCACCTCATGGTGCTACACAGATTATTAGAAATGGGTTAATCAAGATGTGAGAATTAGCCCATAAGAGGCTAGAACTAACAGGCCAGGCAGTGTTTAAAAGAATACAGTTTCCATGTTATTATTTCCAGGGCTAAGCTAGCCGTGCGGGAGCCGAGCGGGATGGAAAGCAGGCCTGTTCGCCTCATCACTACACGAGTCCCATAGCTGCACCCCGTAGTCCCACAGTGATGGGCTGTAATTCTGAACTATGATCTGAAATAAGTGCTCTCCCCTTAAATTGCTTTTGTCAGGGTATTTTATCAACGACAGGAGGAACTACTATTTCCTCCCCACATGATGGTAATTCTACTTATCTTGAATGGTAAAATATCAAACATTCCCACATGTGACCTTTTTTAAAGTTTATTTAGACAGGGGTTCTCTGTGTTAACACTCCTGGCTGTCCTGGAACTCACTCTGTAGACCAGGCTGGCCTCAATTCACAGAGATCCACCTGCCTCTGCCTCTCAAGCATTGGGATTAAAGGCGTGCGCCATCACCACCTGGTACCCCATTTGATTTTAATGTAGAGTCAAGCTTGAAAACAATTGTGCATAGAATTCATGAAGCAAATTGAGAGAGTGCATGTGGCAGAACCTAGGTAATACTTCAAAGTCAATAAAGGACGCTAAGCTGCCAAGAGACTGTGAAACTCCCTATCAGAGCAGTATTCAAATGTCTTCCCTCTGTAACAGAAATGTTCTGTAATGAGCTCTGTCCAGGGTTGTAGCCTGCAGCTCCAATGGCTACAGGGAGCAAGAAAATAAATTTAAATTTTATTTCTCCTTAAATAAAAATTAAATAACCACACAGGGAGGGTGAATATTGTATTGAACGGCGCAGCTCCAAATATCCAGCTCTATCCGAGCTCTACCAATCTGAAATTTGCTAAGTGGGATTACCACTGCAAAACAGAGGCAAAATGATGAGTTCTTAAGGTGTATCCATTTTCTGGCAGGACTGCCTGTCCGTGGTGGAGATTTATTAACAATTCAGATGCTCTGGATAACTACGAGGGTGAAATAATCAGTGCTACTGAAAGTATATCAAATGTCTCCAACCAATGTGTCCTAAGGACATAACACTTCAAGATGATGAGGGATGGGGAGAGATGAGGTGACAGAGGGGGTGGAGACAGAGAGAAATGCATGCATTGTGCAGGAGGCCAAAGAAAGGCACTGGGGTCTTCTATGGCTCTCTACCTTACTGTGTAGAGATAGGGCTTTCCCACAGAACTGGAACCTGGCTGCCTAGCAAGTTGTCTCCTCCATCCTGGAATGTTGAGATTCCAGGCACATGCAACCTTGCCCAGCAAGGTGAGTTCTAACCCACTCTGTCATCTCCATATCTTCACGTGCTCTTTATAATGCAAGCATAGATTACTAGCCATGGTCACCACCAATATTATACAACTGATGTAAAAGAAGTGAAATTAAAATAAATGTGAGGTATTAGGTTAGGCCAAATGTTATCTTAATAATGAGCCCCAAAATGTTATATTTCATCTTCAGATAGTTAGCCTCAACCCCAATGTTTTAAATACATATTAAATGGACCAATTAATAAGTCAATGATAACACATTTAAGCATTATCTTTAATGGTATAGTTAATGAGATTACAGCTAAATTATAGGGAATAGAAACTCATAAAATATCAAATATATGCAAGGAACAGATGGTTTAGACATAAGTTATAGCCTAGAAAAATTAGCAATACCTCTCACGTTTATTTCAACAAAAATTGTTTTAATTTGTAGGTAAATAGCATTCCTGCATGCCAAGGTATAATGCATCCCTTAATGGGAACGACAAAAATATATGTCACTTGACTAATTTCACACATGTGCATACTTTCCTAAGTTCTACCATAAAATATACTTTAAAAAAAAGATTAACTGAGCTACAGAGAAACCCTGTCTCAAAAAAAAAAAAGATTAACTGAATTTGGCAAGTCAGATTTTGACATATTTTATATCTGAATTTAATTACAGTTATGGATGCTGAACAGTATATAACACTTGCCTAATTATACATGGGGGCTGTTTCTATAACTTAAAATGACTTATTATATTCTGAATGATTTTGCAGAAAGGAATCATTAATCCTTATCTATACATATATTATAAATATAGTATAGTTGCCTACCCCAGAAATATAACCCTTATCTATAGTTTTGTCTTTTAAGGTTTCAGATAACCATGAACAAATGCAGGGCAAATTATTAAATGAAAAATTCTGGAAAGGGTAAATTTTGGAATGAATACTCCTCTGAGTAGAGTGCTGGAAGCTCATGGCATTGCTACTCATCGGGCTGATATGAAAATCATCCTCTGTCCAGTGTACAGAAGCTATATATGCTACACGCCTATGAGTCATCCAGCTGTCTGCTTGTCATGTGTGCTATGAAAGTACCATGTAAGAGCCTAAGACAACAATGCAATGCCGCATCATCCATCTTGCCCTAGCTCATCACAGAAGCATTGGGGCTCTTTACATCATCACACGAAAAAAATATGATTCAATAAGATATTTCAAGAGAGAGGCCACATTCCTATCTCTCTTGGGTAGTATCTCATTATAACCACTTTTGATGATTATTGTCAAAACAGTACAAACAGGAAACAGTACTACCCATATATGATGGCTGCTCTTGGTGGTCAACTTGACTACATCTGGTAGTCAAAACCCTAGTGGCTGAGTATATCTTTTGGCAGCAGCCTATATAAAAAAACAAGCAAGGAGGCAGCATTGACTCTTTGCCTGCTTGCCCTTGCTCTGACTGGCAAGCTTATCCCTTCATGGGCATGAGAGCCTATGTTCTTTGGGAATTCAGCATATGCTGAAGACCTCCTGAGATACCCAGTTTCAGACTCAATAACTACTGGCTTCTTGGATTTTCTGTTAGTAGACAGCCACTGTTGGACTAGCTGAATTACAGTCTATATGCCACTCTGTAAATCACACACATGTATATACACATTCCAGTCTAGTCTAGTCTATCAGCTCTATTCCTCTAGAGAGGCCTGACTCATGCACCATGATTCCAGATATCTATCAGGAATCTTGAGTTGTGTCTTTCACAGAGAAGGAGCAACTAGTGCAATGCTAAAGCCTTGGCATGGCACCAATCTGAAAGGAAGCAAAAGCTTAGTTTGCTAAGTTAAACTCTCTGGCGGTAAACGTTAAATCCTTATTGTGGTTTTGGTGAACAGGCGTGAAGTCCTAAGCTTAATCCTCAATACACCCCTCCCATTCCTACCTGACTCATCACTTGCTGGAGCATTTCTGCCTCCTGTTTCTAGAAATGGAGAGAATGGGGCAGGTTAATCATCTCTAGCACCACAAAAATAACAACAACAACAACAAAAATCATGCTTCTGGTTCACCCAAAATATACTGGCACTTCCTCCTATGAAAAAAAAGAGTTATCAACTGAATTCTGTAAAGAAAAGGTGAATAATGACAATGAAATCCCAAGAGAAGGGCTCAGATTACTGTGTGCTTAGAAGACACACAGACTAAACATAAACAGAACTACTCTGGACCTGGTAGGGACTGTTTTTATGAAAATAATAAAAAAGAAGGCTTGCTTGCTAATAGTATAGCAAATCTAAAAGAAACAAGACACAATGGTCTAATAAAAAAGATAACCAAATCATAAAAGAAATTTGGACTATGATAATAGCTTGAGAAAATCAATTCTAATGCAAGAGACCATGACAATGCCTAATTACTCCCTGCTAGTTATGCAGAGAAAGTCAAAACATAGGACATACTAACTTCAGTCAAAGAACAAGTGAAACTATGAGGTCTCTCTGCTCTGGTTTTCCTTGCTTGGGTACTAGGGATTGAACTCAGACTCACACATGATAAATATACACCATACCACTAAACTATATACCCTCAGGTCTTCATTTCCATCTCAAAAGTAGAATTTAAAAGGCATTTAAATCCTTTTAAACACACAACATTTTGTGTTCCTCTGTGTCTTTCAAACACTGTTCTAGACCAGATAAAGTTAGTTAATGAATAATCTTGTTTATTTTCTATCAAATCTTAATAGTACTCTTCTGTTGTTAGTTCACATCTATTTCAATTCAACATTTAATTCAATTAATATTTAGTGATGCTCTATTTGGCAAGCACCATACTAGTTGTGGAAGCTCTGGTAGTAAGCATGATAGATTTCTCAGGCAATGGAACATCTGGATTTATGGCTATCTGAGGCACAACAAATGCATTAAAGAGACAGTTCAGGGTGCAGCCATAACACACAGAAAGGGCCACCAGCCTGGATAACAGAGGAGGAGGCAGCTTTCCAGACAGAGTGAATCCAGGGTACAGAAAAGACCTATCTTAGACCAAGAAATGTCATATCAGCAGCTTAGCAGGGGGCTGAACCATGCATGTGGAAGGATCCCTATGTTTAGCTAGTTCAAGGGTCCAGTATCTTAGACCAAGAAATGTCATATCAGCAGCTTAGCAGGGGGCTGAACCATGCTTGTGGAAGGATCCCTATGTTTAGCTAGTTCAAGTGTCCAGTGAGCCCAGAGAAGAAGCAGATGTTAACACTGAGAAATGCCTACATCCTATCGGTGATTTTCAACTTCTACCAGGAGAAAGCTCCAAGGCTCTGGATTTGAGGTGTGTAAGAGAACCACTGGGGTGCTTTGTAGAGTGGACACTGGAGAATGGACGAAGTTGTACCTAGACAGTTTGAGGGATGCCTCATGAAGCTCGCATCCTGAAAGACAGGCCATTCTTGGCCGGCCCCCATCCAAGTATCACCACAGAGACACAACAGATCACAAGACACCAACAAGTTCAGAGACCCAACATAAACCTTGGTTTTGGTTTTTAACAGAAGCTGAGACCTGGAGCAAAGAATTCCAAACGTACTAACCTCACTGGCAAAATGAGAAACATTTTAAAGTCCAATTTCTTAGAATTTTAGCTACAATTACACATAAACTTCTTTAATATATGCAAACACAAAGCAATCGATAATGTTACTGATTATTATACCAACTCTCCCTGGGAAATGTTAAAAACTAAAAATTTAATTAAAAGAGGATTAAAAGCTATATGGCCAAATCACTCATGTACCTACTATCCCTGAAAATACGGATGTTAACATCATTTTGGGAATCCTTGCTCTGTCTTTTCCCTAAGTTCTTGTGGGATCTTGGAGAAGAGCTCTATCTAAGAGCTGGGACCGCAGATGGGCAAATAACAGGACTTGTTTGCACTGCACATCTGGCTTCCTTCCCAACTCCTCAGTCCCAATAGCCCTTCATGACTTCTAAAACAAAACATCTCATTTGTGCCCCTGATCCACGAGGGGAATCAGCACATGTGGCTGTGTGGAAAGAGAAAAGAAGGGGCCAGGTATGCGAAGAGGCCCAAGGTTAATCCCAAACTACAGGTGCTTCAAACCACATACGTGTTGCAGGGACCATATGGAACTCTACACACATGTGAAACAGGTTGCAGAGAGAGCTCTAAGTTTCAAGTCTTTAAAAATAAACCCAGGGCTGGGAATATTTAGCTCAGCTGGCAGAATACCTGCCTAATATGGACAAAACCCTGGGTCCTAGACCCAGCACAGAAGCCAGATATGGGTATGCTGAGGCATATCTATACTCCCAGCATTCCAGAGGTGGAAGCAGGGGGATAAGGTTATCCTCAGTGACAGGGCAAGCCCAAGGTCAGACTGAACTACAGAAGACCTATCTCAATGATTAAATAGATTCTCTGTTCTCAGACGACCTAACTCTACCCATCATTCACAGACGTGTGATTTAAAAAGCAGACAGGGGCTAGGGAGACGGCTGAGTAGGTAAGAAAGAACACTTGCTCAAACACGAGGACCTGAGTTCAGACCTGCAGCACTCAAATAAAAAGCCAGTTGTGCCCATGTGTACCCATAATGTCAGCACTCTAGAACTTCCTGGTTACCACCCTAGCTACACTCCATGCACAAGCACACAGCAGACACTATGGCTGTCCTGGCCCCTAAAGGGGGCTGCTTAGACAATTAACTTTCTCTTCTGATACAGCATTCAGATCTTGTGCTCAAATTGGGGTGGTGTAGAGTATGGATTCTAGCAGCTAGTTCTGGCTTTCCTCTTAGCCATCAATCATTTAACCACGCAGAAAGTTATACAAGGTTTCTACTTACTGAAAAACACAACGTTTCTTTCTAGTCCAGAGTGTGTTTGTTTGTTTTTGAGACAACCTCCATGAGAATACTGAAGGACATTTTAAGATTAAATTAATACTAAGCATTTAAAGATGCTCCCTGAAAAGCGGGTGGCATGTACTATCTGCCATCAACCACCGAACACACAACCACAGCTCAAGGTAGGATGCCCGCAAAGTAGGGAAAAGGGATTTAGAAAGTGGTATCTTCAAAAGCACAGGCACAGAAAGGGATTAATGACTTCAAATGGACACTAGTCCTGGGTGTTTTTAAATTTTATCTTTGAAAATCTTCTATCAGAGTTGCTTTCGAGGGCAGGGTGGGGTGGGGAAGGAACTAAGCAGCAAAAGAAAATTACTGACAGCTTATCAACTCAGAATTTTGGCCAAGGCTGCAGTTCTTCATTCCTGCTACTGGAGAGGAATGACTTCTTCATCTTTGGACTCTGCTTTGTATTTCTGACACCTCCTTTAAAGGCCTATCTTTCATAATACAAAGTTGTAAACTTGCTTAAGATATTAGGAGGTTTTGTTGACTTTGGGTCAGAGGTAACCCAACCATATATTGTTGATGCCAACTTCAAGAGCCTGAACACCCCTGAGAACCTCCAGAAAGAACTACAACTCTGCCATCACCTTTATCTCGTAGCTACAAGATTACGCCAAGCTGCCGACCTTCAGAAATTAAATGTGTGGCATCTTCACCCTTAAGCCTGTGATGACGCAGCCACACTGGCAAAGTAAACATGGGCTTAGGCATAAAAAATCATTTACATATCTATTTAGACCAAAAGTCAACAGGAACCTCCCACTCCACGAAGCTATGTGCTTTAGGTTAGTGTTCCCTCAAAATTTCTACATTCAAGCCTGAAGCTCCTGTGATAGTTTTAAATGGCATCGCCTTTAAGAAAGAACTTCCAAAAGCTTTGTTCTCACGAACAGGGTACTGACCTTATAAAAGGCACAGCAACTGCCCTTTCTGTCTGTAGGGTGTGGTCTATGAGACACATGTCCTTGGCAAGCACTGAATCTCCTAACCTTTCCAGTCTCCAGATCACTGAGCAGCACAGCTCTGGCTATGCACGCATGATCTAGGAGATTTTTAGTGACTAACACACATAAGGCATTATTTACAAACACTTTTATTAAGTGTGAATGTTGCACAAAACAGTCGCATGTGCAATGCCAAAGACAGCCAACAGTGTTTGAGAAAGTCTCAGAGAAACGAATATCAAAGTTATAAAATCCCCTCGGGACATTCTGAAAAACAAAAATAGTTAACTTGAATCCGTCACTGAAAAATTTTGACAGCAGAACATGCTTTTATAATGGCCAAATGAAGCATAGAGCCCTACGTGAAGACTCTTGTTTGCACTAGGTGTTGATCGATAAAACGTATAGCATTTCAGTTGTACTCTGGACTCATTACTGCTCACGGATGAATTATCTTAGCAGTCATGACAATTTCCACCTACAATTGAAAGCTTGTGTCCTACACATACAAAAATGTCTTATGCAGGTTAATACCTGGTACACATACAGACATTAAGACATTAGCAGCATGACCCGGATGCAGTGCCAAGGCCACAATGCCATCGCTAGTGTTTAGCACATATGGTAACTCAGGAACCTCTGCTTGGGGCAATACACGTTTCTGACTTGGAAGTGAAATTTCCTTCCTTCCTTCCTTCCTTCCTTCCTTCCTTCCTTCCTTCCTTCCTTCCTTCCTTCTTCTCTTTCTCCCCCAAGTTGTCCTCTTAAGGGGTCTTTAAGTGTGACTTTTGAATAGTCACAAATCATCCTGAAGTTATTCGTATACCACTAAAGCCACATCTGGAAGAAAACATTACAAAAGTATTGCCTGTCAAAAACAAAGTCCACTATGTAACTGCAGCTAAAACATCAGGAACCTTCCAATCACAATGCCGAGCAAAAGACACAGAGGAAAACAAAACAGCCATGTGGTTTAATTATAAATACTATAAAGGAGGTAAAAGTCATCTGTGTTGCTGCCATTGCTGCAGGTGGTTACTGGCTAGGACAGCCCTAGGGGAGGCCTAGGAGATGCGATGGTCATATAGACATGAGTCACACACAACTGAAAAAGCTGGGTGCTGAACAAAGGGTGGGGGATGTTTTGGTTTCTAAACACCAATCAAGCTGTTCAGTTATGGCTCATTCATGTTTCTGTCTGCACTTATACTGTTGAGGGAGCTGCGGGGGGCTGTGTTCCCACCCAGCTCCGCATGGCTAGCTTTACCCGAAATAATTACACGGAAACTGTATTCTTTTAAACACCGCTTGGCCCATTTCTATCTAGCCTCTTCTAGGCTAGCTCTCGCACCTGGACTAGCCCATTTCTAATAATGTGCTGTATCCCACGAGCTGGCTTACCAGGAATGATCTTAACCTGCATCTATCTGGAGTGGGAGAACCATGGCGACTCCCGACTCAGCTTCTTTCTCCCAGCCTTCTGTTCTGTTTACTCCACCCACCTAAGGGTGGGCCTATCAAATGGGCCTAGCAGTTTCTTTATTGCTTAACCAATGAAATCAACAGATTGATATATGACACTCCCACATCATTATACCGTGTGAAGATAAAAGTGGGAGCATGAACAAAAAAAAACAAGAAGACAAGACTAGTCACCTGGACACCTAAGTCAGGAGCTTCAAACAAACTCAACATGGACAAATGTGTAAAGAGGAGCCTTTCTTTCCTTGAATATCACATCACTAAAAGACCAGAGGATAAAAAATTCTGGAAGATAAAACTTTGCCCCAAGCCCTTCAAGATCACAATGGTTACATTATGAAAAATTAAAAAAAAAAAAGAAAGCCTAACAAACACATTAAAAAGTTACAATTTACAGACAAGGATAGAGGTAGAGTTGGTTCACTTACAGATAAAAAAACACCAACTATATAGTTGTGGTTAGCACCAAAGCACTGATCCATGGAATGGTTCACCTGCAGCTCCAGAAAGAAAACAAAACAAAAAACCACTCATGGAAAACATAAAATTAGCCTTTATAAAACAAATGGATTAATTATTTTTCTAAATTTTAAGCCACAGATGACCAGATTATTGGCAAAACAGGCTACCACAACACATTTCTCTCAGCAGAAATCACTTCCCATTCAACTCCCACAGCCAGACCCCTCATAAGAGAGGTTCCTGGCAGCCTTCCCAAATGACTAAACAAGTCTGACTTATGTTTGCCATTAATTTTCAATGTGTTTTATGACTGATAGTAATATATTGCACACTATTAAAAATAATCACACACGTCCATGTGATTAAACACTCAAAGGCTTGCCCGAACCTTACCAAGACTGCAATACCCCAGTATTGTGAGTGAGTAAAATCCATAGGCAGGTTCAGGTGGTGGTGGCACAAGCCTTTAATCCCAGCACTTGGGGAGGCAGAGACAGGTGGGTCTCTGTGAGTTCAAGGTCAGCCTGGTCTACACAGCAAGTTCCAGGGCGGGCTCCAAAGCTAGAGAAACCTTGTCTTGAAAAACAGACAGACAGATGAAATCCACAGATAATGATGCCTGGGTTGTTTGTCAGCTGGTATGAATAAATATGTTTGCAGCACAGAAACAAACAAGCATGTGGAACTATGATGGGTGTGGTACTGGGTAGTTTAAGAAAAGTGAACTTTGAAAATAAACACTAGCAGACTGGCGAGATGGCTCAGCGGTTAAGAGCACTGACAGATCTTCCAGAGGACCTGGGCTCAGTTCTCAGCACCCACATGGCAGCTCACACCTGTCTGTAACTGCAGTTCTATGGGATCTGACACCCTCACACAGACATACATGCAGGTAAACACCAATGCACATAAAAATAAACAAAACACACACACACGCCAAGGTTTGAGACTGTGCCAATAATGGGCATTATTGGGCAAATGTTTGGACTTGACACTGACTTTCCCTGTTCATTTGTGAAATAGGTTTAGTGGTCTCTGTGGCATCCTGGCTTCCACACCCGTGAAAGTATGTGGACCATCAGCCTCTCTAATGACACGGGGAGAGTTCTGATGATGGCTGTCTGTGCTGATTCTCCACAGACAGCATGTTGTTCTGCCTCCTGCCTTGACCTCATGGGTCAAGTGTTGTTGCCCAGGAAGCTTTAGCTTCTCCTGTGCGTGTAACTTTATCTCCCAGCTGGGGTGGAGGTAAGGTACCGATCCCAGCATCTCCTTTAGTAAAGGTTTCATTAGGAAGAAGAACACGGAGGAAAGATGACAAACCAGATGAGGAGGAGCAGGATGAACAGGAGGGTTGGAGCAGCAGTAGCAGCAGCTAGCAACTAGGGAAGAAATCCTTTCCATATAACCTAAACAGGGTTTTACAAAACTAAACCAAGTGCACACAACCCTGAGAGCCAGCTGAATTTGCATTCCTCTCTTCCTTAAGAATGGGCTCTATGAGGGTCTGACTTACACATAAAGCATCCCATTACAATAAAGCACAGCACTGTACTGGGCTATTCTTTTCCCAAAGTGCACAAAGCAGAACACTTCATCTGTGAAACAGGCTCAAAGACTAAGTTCAGAAGCTTGACAGTTGGTATGTAATCATAATAAAGACAACAATAACAAAAACAAATAACTAATGATCCCAGTTCCAGAATGAAAGCAAAGAACGTTGTGGAGCTGAAACACCAGAAAAGGGGGCTGGAGAAATGGCTCAGCAGTAAAGAGAACTTGCTCTTCCTAAGAAGCGGGAGTTTGAGTCTTATCACCCACATCACAGGGTTCACAAGTGCCTGTAACTCCAGCTCCAGAGACTCTGTGGGTACCTGCCTGATGGAGGAAGGTCATTGGTTAAAAAAATAAAGAAACTGCTTGGCCCTCATAGGTTAGAACATAGGTGGGTGGAGTAAAAAGAACAGAATGCTAGGAGGAAGAGGAAGTGAGGTAAGACGCCTCAGACACCATGCAGCTCATCGCCAGGGCAGACGCTATGAAGCTCCAACCCAGGATGGACGTAGGCTAGAATCTTCCCGGTAAGCGCACCTTGGGGTGCTACACACATTATTAGAAATGGGCTAGTCCAGGTGCGAGAGTTAGCCGAGAAGAGGCTAGATATAATGGGCCAAGCAGTGATGAAAAGAATACAGTGTTCGTGTAATTATTTCGGGGCATAAGCTAGCAGGCGGCCAGGAGCCGGGCTGTGGGAAGAGGCCCGCAGCTCCTTCTACACCTGCCCTCACACATGCATGGGAGGACACACAGACACACGTACCATAAAAATAAATAAAATCATGGAAAGTACAGGATATAACTCAATTGGTGGCTCATGCCTTTAATCCCAGCACTCGGGAGACAGAGGCAGGTGGATCTCTGTGAGCTGAGTTAGATGACAGTCTGGTCTACAGAGTGAGTTCCAGGACAGGTGCCAAAATACAGAAAAACCCTGTCTCAAAAAAAAAAAAAAACACAAGATGATGATAATAATAAGGAAAAAGAGAAGCAGACACCCAGTGACAACCTCTGGCATCCATGTATGGATACAAAGGAATTTTCCAAATATTTTTGTATGTGTGGTAAGTTTATGCACCTTGACGCAGGTTTTGTTTCTTTATAAATCAGTTTTTATTTTATGTCTATGAGTGATTGCCTGAATGTATGCATGTGTACCCTGCATGTGCCTGGTGCCTGCAGGGGCCAGAAGAGGTTGTTGGGTGTGTGGAACTAGAGTTATTATTTGTGAGTAATTAAGTAGGTGTTAGGAACTGAACCCAGGTTTTCTGTAGGATCAGAAAGTGCTTTCAAATGCTGAGCTACTCTGTAGCCCTGAATTCCGTTTTATATATTAATACAGCTACACCTGCTTTCTATTGATTAAGGTTTACATAATATACCCTTTTCATCCTTTTCCTCCAAACTTGTCTACATCATAAAACTTGACGTGATGTTTTGAAACTAGGATAAAGTATGGTGTGTATGAAATTATTGATGCATTAGGACTTCAGCTTGCCAATCTATTTTAGTCATTGTTCTCCTCTATTCTCTATATTTCTTTTTTTCCCAAGTAGAGAATTTCTTTTTTGTAAAAAAGAATGCACCCAAAAGTGTCACTTAATGGAATTAGCAAATGTACCTGTGGATTCTGTAAATGGGGACTGCTCGTTCATTCCCGGCCATCCAGACCTGAATAATCACACAGAAACTATATTAATTACAAAACTGTTTGGCCTACTAGTTCAGGCTTCTTAACTAACACATCTTAAACTAACCCCCCCCCCCTTTTTTTTTTGGTTTTTCGAGACAGGGTTTCTCTGTGGTTTTGGAGCCTGTCCTGGAACTAGCTCTGTAGACCAGGCTGGTCTCGAACTCACAAAGATCCGCCTGCCTCTGCCTCCCGAGTGCTGGGATTAAAGGCACCACCACCGTCCGGCTCTAACCCATTTCTATTAATCTGTGTATTGACACTAGGCTGTGGCCTACAGGTCAGGTTCTAGCACGTCCTTCTCCTTCGGCACCTACATGGCATCTCTTTGACTCCGCCTACTCTCTCTCTATATTCTTCCAGCCTGGCTATATTCTGCCCTGACATAGGTTGAAGCAGCTTCTTTATTAACCAATGGTAATAAAACGTATGTATAGCATTCAGAGGGGAAATCCCATATAAGGGTTCACTTATAAAAAAGAACTTTAGTTGTCTGTATTTTCTAAATGCCCCCCTTGATACAACAGTTATCTTTTTTAAAACATGGACTTCAAGGAAACACGACACATATGACTTTAAGGTATTTAAAATTTGATTGGTTCACACACATACAGCAGGAAAAGAAAAATGTACCCAAAAGTGTCACTTAATAGCAATGGCAAATGCACCTGTGGATTTATCTATATGCAGTAATGTATTTCTTACTTGAAGCATCTGTATTTCCTGGGTTTCTGCTTTACCTCAACAAGTTAACTCCTAAGTATGATAAAGGCCACTCCACTCACGATAAGCCAATGTTTGAAAATGTATGACTGTGCACAAAAAAATTAATAACCCTCTCTGGTTTATCTACTTTCTCGCCGAACAATATTTGCATTAATGTTGCATTTTATAGTAAAATCTAAGAAATCTAAACTATTTAAATACAAATACAAAGAAAATTCTTATTTTATGCTAAGTATTTATAGGCCATTATTTGGCAGATTTAGGGATTTATATTTATAATTTTAGCACCCACTACTACCATATATAGATTTTTTTTTCTCTATGGATGAAACCAGAATGCAGCCCTTCTGTTCAACCACCCTGCATCTCCCTCAGTGATTACATTAAGCTTCTTGTTTATTCCTGCTTTAATTTAAAATTTGGTACTGTGGATAAAGGATGAGAACAGAGCTGAAGTCAACGTCACTATTGATAAAATGGGAGTTGCTTGCTTAATACAAGGACCCAGTACCAGGGTCTTTAGTGTGGCTTCTTCAGCATGCCATCCACATCTATCTGTGTGCATAGAAGCTGTGACATTGTGATCAGACAGATGTTTCACTCAACAAACCCGAGGTGTCATGGGTACATCTGGTCTTGAATAAGAGGTAGCAGGTACCACACACAAGATAACAAAGCCTCAGAAGGATGGAAAACAGGAAAGCTTGGCTCTGATGCTGCATGAATGACTGCTCAGGAACACAAACAGCTCTACCCACTGATGGGCTGTGTAGTTACCCAGAAACTAAGCTAACTCTGCTGTTATTGGGGCAGTGACTGGCTTTCTAGTTTCTCAAGGACTCTAAAATGGTTTGGAGATCACTGGCAAGTGCAGACTATCAGGTTTCATGGGGATACAGGGGAAATGACATTTGGCTAAAGGAAAGGATGGAGCCAGGCTTTCTATACAGCTAACACTTTGGTAACTGCTGGCTGCCACACCTCAACTGTGCCATCTGTTCTTTCTCACTGCTTTTGGTACATTTATGTCGTAATATCAACATGAAGTATTATACAAAGACAGATGTAGTATATAGTACATGCCTGCGGTTCTGTCAACATAGGAAAATGAGGTAAGAGGATCAGTTGAGTTCTGGAGTTCAAGACTAGCCAACACAACACAGAGGAATTGGCATCATATTGTTTTGGATTATCATAATGAGGATGATACAACACTACCCTTTTGTATTAATACAGTCACAGATAATTTGTACACCTTCCAACTTTGCTGACAAATGGATCCTAAATGTGTCACTTTGGAAACAACTTCTCAGAAATTAAGATATCATTGCCAAAGGAAAAACAAGGAGATCCTTCCTCCATTATAAAAATAAAAATAATAACCGCATTTATTTCTCTCTGGATTCTTATAGCAAAGCTTCAAATAGGTACAGGTGGGATGAGCGTCACATCTTGCTAACACAACCTCGGCCAAAACACTTTCCACAGCACCGGGGTGGCCCTGCCTATCTTCACCCAGTCCCTGCGCTATCAGCTCTGCAGCAATTGACAGAGTGGCCCTACAAGTGGAGTATAGGCCACAGATGCTATGCCTGCTAAGGGAAGGCACAGCACATTAAAGCAGGAGGAGCGAGGAGAAATACACACTCTCCCCAAAGTGACACAGGGCTACTGGAATTCTCCAAGGCTGCTCTCCAGTACCGAGACTGGCTACAAAGTCAGATGGCATTAGAATCATCCCCCAGCCACAAGGGAGTAACACAGTTAGTACTGGCCTTTATGTTTTGCTAGTGAAATATGCAGTAGCAACTACTAGCTGTTTCCAGAGGACACAGCTGCCTCCTGATGCTTGGCAACAGTAAGCATCTTATTTATGATCCAAATGATCAACACAAACTAACTCACACTTGCCATCCCATCTCTCTTCTGCTGTGCTATATTCTCCAGCATTCTATATGTGTTGGTCTATGTGGCTCTTCTAATCATGTCCTGCTGAATCTGCTGTCTGCCACCCTACAGAGACAACCTCAAGTTTCACACTGGTTTCAAGCTCTTTAAAGGAACTGGCGCGGAGATTCTCAAACTCAGACTCAGGATACTTGTGGCTGAATACTTCTTCCATTGTGATGACTACATTGTGGACAGTGGGACGTTTAGCAGTACAATTTACCTCTCGTCATATGTGATGAACAAAAATATCTCCAGGACAAGTCAAAATGTGCCAGGTTTGGAGCTAGAGAGATGGCTCAGCAGTTAAGAACATTTGCTGTGCAATCGTTTGGGCTAAACTCCCCAAACTCGAATAATAAACCAGAGGTGACTCAAGCTCAGAGGGTTCTGATACCTTCTTTTGGCCCCTACACACATGTATGCGAGCACCTACACACATGTTTATATATATGCAAATACACACACAAAATAAAATGGAAAATGTGCCTGGGTTGGGGGAGAGCCGTAGCAGAGGAGTGGGCTAGAATTAGGATTCTAGCCAATGCATTAGAGATGAGCTGAATGGTCTCACTTGTGTTTTTTTTTTTGTTTGTTTGTTTGTTTGTTTTTTTTGGTTTTTCAAGACAGGGTTTCTCTGTGGCTTTGGAGCCTGTCCTGGAACTAGCTCTGTAGACCAGGCTGGTCTCGAACTCACAGAGATCCACCTGCCTCTGCCTCCCAAGTGCTGGGATTAAAGGCGTGCGCCACCATCGCCCGGCGGGTCTCACTTGCTTTATTTTTGAGAGAGTATCTTATGTAGCTCAGGATGGCCTCAAACTCACTAGGAAGCCAACTTCTGATCCTCCCGCTTCTACTTCCCCAGTGCTAGGATTATAGGGGTGTGCCCCGGGGCCCAGTTTTATGTGGACCTTATGTTTAAATCCAAGACTTGTACATACTAGGCAAGGCCCCAACCAACTGAGATACATATATCACCATCCTGAAGATCTTATTTTTATACAGTTTTTCACCTTCAAGGTTTACAGATCTGTGGAAAATGGTAAAGATAAAAGAGACAAGACCTCTGTACCCTTTCACCTGTTTTCCAATATTGGTTCTACCTTATGTAACCACAGAGGAATTTTCAGAAGTAAAAGGTGGCATCAGTACATGCATTTATATATCCACTCTATGTTAATCTACTCAGGTACCGTCTGCTTTCCCAGTCCCTCTTCATGTCATCTTGCTCATAGCTGTACAGAGCAGTGGTGTTCTCAACCTGCAGGTCTCAAGCCCTTTGGGGTTTGAATGTCCCTTTCACAGAGATCACATAAGACCATCCGCATATCAGATATTTACATACGATTAATAATAGCAGCAAAATTAAAGTTATGAAGTAGCAATGAAAATAATTTTATGGTTGGGGATCACGACAACATGATGAACCGTATTAAGCATTAGGAAGGTTAAGAACCACTGGTATTATTGTCCCTGTTATTCCCTTTGAGCTAGCTTCACTGGCTGGCTGGTTGGTTAGTTGGTTGGTTGGTTGGCTGGCTGGGTGGTCAGTCGGTCTGTCGGTCAGTCGGTCGGTTGGTCGGTCGGTCGATTGGTTGGTTGGAGGACTGGTTGTTTTTTAGGCTTCTGAAGACTGAACCCAGAGATCCACACATGCTTGGCAAGTGCTCTACTCTGAAGCAACTTCCAAATTTCTGAATGTCTTCAGAATCTGCAATGGCATCTTCTGTTTCATCTTTCATACTTGTAATAAGTGTCCTTTCTATTTGTCAACTTTGGGATATGTCGGCCACTTTCATTGATGTTTTCAATGTTTCACTCATTTTCTCCATTACGTTCTATTTTCAAAGCCTTCTGACTGTATTATTATGGGTTCTATTACTGTAATAAAACAGCATGGCTGGGGTAACATAGAGAAGGAATATAGAGCTCTAGGGCCCAGAATGATTGAAACAAAATGGCAGGAGGCAGAAGGCACAACGGCTGGAGTAGGAGCTCAGAACCCCTATCTCAAACCGCGAACAAGAAGCAGAGAGAGTGCGCTAGAATTAGCACAGGCTTTTAAAAACTCAAAGTCTGCCTCCGATACATATTTCCTCCAGCAAGGCCACACATGCTAAACCTACCCAAACAATGTCACCAACTGGGGACCACGCCTGGGAATATGAGCGACAGCTCACTCAAACCTCACACCAAATGACATTGGCTCCGTAGAAGCCCACCGGAAATACCTGAGGGACATAGGTATTTCCAAAAGAGGCATCATCCAGTTTGAGACAGATATAGAAGAATCGTAGTAATAAAATATTTCAACACCTATATACTTACAATTAAAACCACTGTTAAACATGTAACTAGTTAAAGTAACAGTGTGCACAGTTTTATAATTCTACATTTTGGGGGGGTCCCTGCTTCAGAGCTCTACCACAGAAGTTGCTCTGCCTCCATCAAATTTTTATGGCCATTTCTCTAACATCAAAACAAATGCCACAGCCCTGAGTTATAGAGCTGTTTCCCACAGAGCAGGAAGTAGTTGATTTTCCTCCTGGGTGTCTTAAGATACAGCGAATCAACAGTGCAACGTTTTTACAACACTGCAATTTACACTCTGGGAAGGGAGGAGGTAATAAAAGGTTATTTAATCAAGCGAAGAAATTCACACCCATTTTCTCATTTTGTTTAATTTCTGGATTTTGTGAATGTGAAATTTTAGCATAATCTCAGCTAAAAGAATTACTTGGGCTGCCACAAAAAACCCCTTTCTGTAGCTCCTTCTTGCTCATTAGCTTTTGAACCCACAGGGTGCCTTGGGCAAAGTCAGGATGACCATCTGTTGCTCACTCTGGTGCTATTTCTACCCGACTCCTCTGCTGAATTCTGGACCAGAACAACACTGCACACAGTACTGGGAGATGGGAGCCTTCCTCTGTAAACTCCTCTGCCTTTCGTTACATGGGAATTCGATAGATGGATGGGGTTTATAGCTCCTTACACTCTGTGGTTTGTGCTGGTCACATTTCACTGCTGTGTGACAGCACCTGGAACAGATAGCTTAAGAGAGGAGAGTACCTGGGCCCCAAGGGCTTGCCACAAGATCACGGGTCTGTGGCAGAGACTGGTCATGTAGAAACGGACAAGGTACAGCCTCCAACAATCACCTCCTCCCGTGATGTACTTCTTCCAACGCCCCATCTTTTACTTTTCGCCAACTAACTCCTAATAAAGTCAATCACAGTATGAATGCATCAAAGGACTCATAATCCACTTGTTGTATGAGAAACCTAAGTATCCAATCACCTTCTGGAAGTCATTCAGATAACAATTAGTGCCAAATATGGGAGTCTGTAAAGGACATTTTGCAGGCTATACTGTGCTACAGGATGTACACAGGACCACTATATTGGTCCACAACGATTTCCACCTCCTAATATCTGTGCTTCCCTATCAGCATAGCAAGAACTCACAAATTCACTTTTAACCTAAAAATGACACTTTCAGTCAAGACTAAAGAAGACTAAATCTTCTGTCTCAAGAGAGCTCTGCTACTCTTCCCTGAATTCTTCCTGATGTCACAGACAAGTCCACTGGAGAGGTCCTCCAAGTAAGGGACCAAGGATACCACCCTGCCAGAGCCACTCGGGCCTTTAGATGTGACTTCAGCCCAGCTGTAAATAAGCAAACTCATCAGATCTCTGAGCACAAGGTCCCAGTAGAGCGGCACTCAGGCTGCTGACCCCCAGAAGCAAGGAAATAGCACATCTGTTATTTTAAGCTGGTAAGTTTTGAGATACGCTTATCACTCAGCAATAAATAACGAATACAACCTCCCAGCTAGACATCTATGGCCACAGCAAAGCTGTCACCTGCTATTCAGGTCGTGTTCAAAGACTCTGGATTCCAGGGGAACTAACCCTGCTCCCCTAATCAAATCCACAGAGCGGGAAATTAGTCATCACCAAGACTTAAACTCTGTAGAACTTCTAATTTTTTTTATATTTAACAGCAAAGCAACAAAAACAGAATGGAAGTTTTTAGAAAATAAAAAAAGCAGATAGTTGAAGAGGTTTCTCAGTGGTAAAACGTTTTCTTCCTATGTGAATGCTCCTGGTTTGATCTCAGCACTAAAGGGGAAAAAAAGGTAGGGCCTGTGAGATGACTCCATGGGTGAAGGCACTCGCCACCAAGCCTGAATTCAATTCCCAGGACCCACATGGTAGAAGGGAAAACTGACTCCTGTAAGTTGTCCTCCTCATTCCACATGCATACCATAGATTATTGATGTACATGTGTACATACAATCAAGTAAATGATTCAATAATAATAATAATAATAATAGCAGCAAGGTTCAACTTTTTACTCGGTTTTGAACACTGATGTCATGGAAAAGACACTGATGATCAAAAATTGTTAAAGAACGTGAGAACTTACTTCCTACTTTGGGGAACTCTGAGAGGTCTTCACATACCAAAAACTCTGATCCTGAGAAGGCAATTAGTCTCTGACCCCCAAAATATACACCATGACAGATGTGCAACCCCTGCATATATATACATACACAGAATAAATTAATGTATTTTAAAAATAAATAAAACCGCCAATCCTGCCCAAGGAACCTTGTTTCAGTTCAGCACATCTTTCTCAGCCATAATATCTACAATGGAAATCTTGCTGAACCAGCATTCTGAACAATACACTTCGGGGAGGAAAGAGTCCAGAGAAACCTGTCTCTAAATGCAGCTTAAAAATAAGTCAAGGTAGACTGGGGAGACAGCTCAACAGCGAAGAGCACTGGCCGCTCTTCAAAAAGACCAGGGTTTGATTCCAGCACCCAGCTGGCAGCACACAATTGTCTACAAGCTCAGGCTCAGGGGATCTGAACCTTCTTCTGGCCTCCACAGGCATTGCATGCATATAATACACAGACATACACACAGGCATAATACACATAAAAATAAATACACACACATATATATACACATATATACACATAAAAATAAATACACATATATATATATGAAAAATTTCAAACTCAATTTATATAAGACCTGAGTGTTGTTTTGTTTTATAGTGTGTTTCCCATCACAGAGCAGATGTGTGAGCATAGGGAAATTCAATACTGAATGCGATGGTACCATCAATCCAAAGAGCATGGAGCCCTGCAGCCACTCTGACCACAGTTTCCAGGACTACTGATACCTCAACTTTTCTGGCCATGCATTAAGGTACCCAACTCTTGCTTTCATTTAAGTTGTTTTGTTTTGCTTTGTTGCCCTGAAACTTTCAGAGGAAAGGTAATGTCAAGCATGGTAAGGACGATGGGCTCCGGGGTGATTCTGAATTGTTATGGGGCTCTGTCTCCTACCCACGCTGAGCAGCTCTGCCGGGCTTCTGTACCCTGTCTGTAAAAGGTGGTTAATAAAAAGGCCTGCCTCAGTGAGAGCCATGGTCATTTATGGCACAATACCTAGGACCAAAGAGACTATAAAAACCACAATTTTCCTCATCCAATGCATTGGATCTTAAACGAAGGAACTTGAACTTCTAATGCAGTTAGAACATCTCAATGTTTCAATCCTGTCCTAACTGGACCACTGCTCTACCAGGATGATGTAAACCTACACTCGTGTAACAGCGTACAGGGCTTCATCCTGTACCAGCCACACCCACCTTGAGTTTCCCCAGGTCAGACTGCAGACAGAGCTACCATGCTGCGATCTCAATTCCCAAAGTTTCACAATCCTTGCAAGAAAGTGCACTTGGTTGGTTTGTTTCCAACCTCATTCACAAAGCCAGACAATGTTTCCAGGGCCATACAATGTAGGGCCCAGGCTAGTCAGCAGAGTCGAACTGATATGTTCATCCTTCTTATCTGGTGGAAGGCTTAAGACAGATCAATAGCCATGCTGAAGACTCTTGGAGTTTCATAAAACTTGTGAATCAAAGCTGCAAATCAGTAGTGACACTGTCACACTGAGCACATCATGTGGCAAGTTCAGAACTCGCAGACACTGCCTTAGTGCCTGGCTGTTCACACAGTGCTAAGAAATATTTTGGCTATTATTCAAATATGATCTCTCCCCCTCCCCTCCCCCTTTCTTCTTTCCTCCCTCCCTTCCCCCCCTCACATACACACACACACACACACACACACACACACACACACACACACACTCACACACACTCACACACACCCCTAAAGGAGACCAGGGTCTGTCAGCAAACTAGATGCATCCTATGATATTAGCCCAGATGTCATTAGGACTTGAGTGACAGCTGAAAAGAGAATTTTCACCCAGAAATGTGATGCCACTGCAGACTGCAGGCAGAGTTGAGCGGACTTTGGAAGACACTCAGCTAGTCTAGGCAACATACCCTCATTTGGAGAATGAAAGTCATGAACTAGATCTTCAGGCTGCTGGAGTTGCAGGCTGCTCTGTTGCCATGGTCATTGCACAATGAATCTGGGACAAGATCTTGGGATCAAGGAGGGAAATTAAACACCTAAGTAGCAATGACTTCAAAGTGACAACATGCACGACTGTGATGAGCCTTGGTTACTATTCCCATAACACAGAAACTATAGGTCTGAGAGGGTAAGCATTTACCCAGGGCAGTTAGGAAATGATGGAGCTAAAACTCAAACCAAGCCTCTGCTTGTAGGGCCTAAGGTCTCAGTCAGGGGAACCACATTACCCGTCTGAGGAAGAAACCCTTGAATGTATAACTTGAAAGGACAAATGGGTTGACAAATGCATTGAGTTGGTGGTTTTATCTTCTTGGGACTCATCCTCAACTAGAGAAGGAAACTCTGGCTTCTTCCTGCAGATTACAGAGAGCAGCAGAGTCACTCTGAGAAATGAGGAGCCTTTGTTTACACCAATTTCAAGACAATTATCTCCTGAGCTCACTTCTGTCCTGAGGGCAGGCACTTTCTTAAACAGTGCCACATAATAAAACAACTGGGTACAAAGCAACAAATGACCCTCCAGACAGTTCTCCTCTTTGTAAATACAAAATCCTATCTGCTAAACAACTATACCGTGACAAATCACAAGGCTGAGTCGGAGTCTTCTAGTGCAGATTTAAAGCTCGAGGATTTCTACAAACTTAATAACATTAAATCTGAGGCAGATGGCTGAATGCCTTAGAAATCCCAAATTCTTAAGGGATCCTGGATGGAAATTTCCTGGCTGGGCTTGTAGTTTTTATCTCTGCATCAGAAAAATACTGGCACCACCTGGTGGTTCTTTCTCTGCTACAATAAAATTAGGATCTGGACAGCACTCTTGTTGTCAAGTGACCCACATTTAAAAAAAGAAAAAAAATCCTGTTCTTAATTTGTAAGTTTTTCACATAACTCCAACGGAAGAATTGAGTGAATTTAGCTTTTATCCTTATGGAGAGATCCCATCTCTTGAGCATGCTCTGAAGTATATTCAGTGATACACATGATAAATATTAAAACACAAGTCAAGCCTGAGCCAATGGTGCATTCCTATAATGCCAGAAACATAAAAGGATGGCTCGGAGGATCATTTGAGCCCATGAGTTCAAGGGAAACTCAGACTGTGCAGTGAGACCTTGTCTAAAAATAAACCTAATTAATTTAATACAATTAAAAACATACAAGTTCAAAGCTGCCCAGGACTTATACCGACCACAGTGAAAATTCAGTCCTGAATTTTTATACTGGGGAAAACACATCGTTTTACTATTATTTGTACACTACTTTACGCTGAGGATACAGAAATTACTCTACATAAATGTACTTTTGAACACCCCCTAGTTATCATGAGAAAATATGTCCTTCAGCTACTATTTTTTCACTCTTTCACCTATCTAGGCCAGTGATATACAAATGATTTTTACAGTTAAATGTCACTGTTTCTTTGCAAAGCTGAGGGGGGTGTTGAGGGGTGGAACCCTGTCCCTTCTTGCCCAAGTTAGGCAACTGATCTACCACTAAGCTTCAGCATAGGCCCTGAATGTGTTTTGATATGTTTCACCCGTCTGCCCATCATTTTGCAAGGGATGAGTGAGTAGCGAGTGTCAGAGCTCAGATTTAAACCCGTTCCCATAGTGCTCCCCGCTACCCTTGGTTTGCGTTACCAGGATGAGCAGGAGCCAGTACCTACCGCATTTACACAAAGCTTCAAGAGTTCTGAGGGACTTAAAAACTCCACTGATCAATGGCAGTTACGGCGAAATTTTAAAACAAAGTGCAGGCGCAACACACAAAGCAGGTACACAAACTGTTGCTCATTGGTTTACAGCTCCGTTGCCATCGGATAACTCACATGTCCTAACTACTTCTCCCTGGGAGAAGCTAAAATGCAAAACCAGAGAGTCAGAAGGGCTCAAAAGACAGGAAGCATGTCTGTCAAATTCACCGGGAGGATAGAGAAGCAGCAGTGAGCTGGAAGAAATCTACTTTGTCAGCCCATGTGTCTCTGTTTGGGTTACTGGGAAGTGTGGTTAACATAGGAACTGCCTGTTACACTGAACGAAATTTCCAATAAAAGAAAGCCAAATGGGAAACATATGGGAGTGTTAAAGAGGTGGGCCAAGTGGAGCAAAGCAAAGCAAAGCAAAGTGACCTGGAATGTTTTAGACCCCATATGAGCAGCCTTAATAAGATGCTTAAAATGACATTCTAGGGCCTGCAAAGCCAAGCTAGCCCTTAAGTCTGTTTACTCCTAGCCCCATGGACCCATTATTACTCAGCTTCTAGTACAGCTCCTACAGAAACCCAACAATCACTCTTTAATTAAAGTGCATTACAAAGGTAAGGCACAGTCTGAACAAAGAAAACCACTGCTCTCTCGGTAAAATGATCAGCTTCTGTTGTATCTGATTTTCCTCCTAGGCTGCAAGTTCATTAAAGGAAATAAACTGACCTTCTAACTTAATAAGAGAGGAGCAATTGACAGAGAGAGAGAGACTTTGCCGATAGGGGTTTGTGGCTGAAAGCCTGGGTGCTGTACTCAGTACTGAAATAGAGAGCCCAGACACAGGGTTCTTTTCCTATTGCTAGGGGAACGGGCCCCGCTGCTGGAATAGTAGCTTCTCTCTCAACCTAAGAGATGAAGTTGTACAAAGTCACTGTCCCCATTCATCCCTGACCCATTTGATGCACGTGTAGTTGAGTTAGGAATCAGCAGGAAGAGTGGAAGCAGAAGCTGAAAGTTTAACAAACAAACAAACACTAGGATTTGGTAATTACTTCAGATGATACCTACAGACTACTTCATATGGTAGTCATAGAAACTAAAGGGAATAATCATGTCAAGCGGCTCCAGAGTATCAAGGGGTGTCAGGAAAGAAGAAGTTTGCCCCGAGAGTCACAACACAGTTATTATATATCTCTATATAGCTTCACATCTTGTGGAGAAGGACCACAAAGATCAATTAATATCATTTTTTCCTCCATTCTTTCCAGATTCCAATAAATATAGGAAGGTGGTTTCTGGCTACCAATAGAAATTTAATGAAAAAGAAAAAAATTGCTCTGTACATCTGATGCAGGATAGAAAGGCAGGGAAAACTGGGGGATAAGAGAAGAAGAAAGGAGCTCACATTCAGGCATTTGGTTTAAGCTTCCCGAGTGCTGTCCAGATCTTAATTTTATGGCTCATAGACACTGCTATTCTCAAGTTTAGTATGAAGCAGAAATACATATCAGAGTTAGCTCATCAACTATCATTAAGATGATTCAGAAGAATATCACATTATTCTGAATAATATAAGAAGCACAAGACATCTGAACCAAACTCATCTAAATAGTTCACCTCTTTACTAGACTCATGTTAACCTAAGCATACCTATTTAGAAATGTGCTAAGATTTGTTTAACCCACATTTGTGTTGTGCGCTAACATGTAAGCATAATCCTCATCAATTTGCATTATGCAAATGAGAAGGACCAAATAATTACAATTAGGAGAACACTTAGCTAGCTGAGCATCCTGCTAACTCAAGACACCTCTTAGCCCTTCGAGCAAACACCCTCCCACATTGTTCTGAATTGTCCAGATTTTATTTTTTAATTGTCTAGATTTTAAGAGTGAAATTCTCACATCTCAGATACGCTGTCAAACCAGGGCTGCTGCTGGTCTTAGTAATGCAAAGACATCCTCAGAGTGTCAAGATAAGAAAGAAACATCTTTCTGGAGTGTAAAGATATAAGGGAGGGACATTACATCATCTGAGAGAGTCTTCCATTAAGACCAAGATAAGAAATAATGTATGATCTAAACTCTGGATGAACTTTTAGGGTAAGACTAAAGCTGTCAAAATAATGTTGAGTTTTTGTCTTTTGTTTTTATAGGAGTAGGGCAGACGATATGACTGATAAGCAATACGGGAGAACAAAAACCACCAGTGTAGACTATACCATGCACTCCTCTTACCTGCTGCGTGAGCCGAGACCAGGATTAGGCCATCCATTGGAAAGGAGAGAATATGTTTGGTACCTGGAAATTTGTACTGAGAAAATACTTATTATATAGTGTTAGTGGTCTGATCTCTGAGCCACACATACAATATTCCTGTTAAGATCATGGAAATCCCCAAAGAACACCATACATGTGAACATACAGGCATGTACACGTGTGTGTATTCATATGCACCAGACACACATATAGACATTTTGTTTTTCATTTTTGAAAGCTTGAAAAACACACCTATCATAAGAAGAAACTGCGTGTTTCTGTCAGAAGAGGAGAGGAAGATTGATAGGGATGAGGCCGAGCAAAGGGTGCATCTTATGGGGTGGGCTGTTACAGGGGGTAAAAGTAATGTTGTGGTTTTGTCTTTTGTTTTTATAGGAGTATGGCAAATGATAAGACTGATAAGCAATACCAGAGAACAAAAGCCAACATTGCAGACTGCTCAGCTAGGTGTGAGTGCTACAGAGCACCTTGGGTGAGGTAAGCCTGGTGGGAAGCTTCCATGTGGAATAGTCAAGAACAATCCACACAGAAAGTGAGTTCTGGAACCAATGACTCATACACCAGCCTTCCTGTCTGGTCCTACCACAGGGAAGAAATCTGCCCAAGGAAATCCTCTTGGGAGATTCCGGATGAACACACAGGTAGTGATAGAGGACCACTGGGTAGGATGGGCTCCCTCAACATCAACAGATTTAAGTCTAGCCAGAAATAAGGAGAGACTGATCAAACACAGTGAGCTTGTTAACAAATGACCCCAAGTGTGGAACATACCTAAAACAGCAGAACCCAGCACACTAGGCAGTGTGTGCATACACACCTCCATGTTAGAAGACTCTTCGTACTTGAGAAACCATTAGAAAAGACCTGTGTGGCTACTCAGAGATCTCCCACCAGCATTTTCTATTGATACACAGCTTGTGATTTAGAGAGAAGTCTCCAGATTTTCTCAACTGCCCAATCCAACCCAGTGTAGTCAACAGCTTGAGAAACTGTGAACCCTCCTGCACTGTGCTGACTGGATCTACTGTGTGTATTTAATGCCCTGAGCAGTGAGTCCCTGGTAGGGCCAAGATCACAGCTCATTCTTCAATGTATATTCTATGCTGATAAAATGCTAACATGAGTTTCATTCCTGAAACACTTCAACACCCAAAGTCTACACACCACACCTTTTATCAGCTCCTGGGAAGGTTCTGGTACATTGAAGACTTATCCTCTCTATTCTGCTGCTACTGTGCTCCCTGCCAGCCTAATGTTAGAGAACAAGGGATGAGTTTCTGGACCACTAAATAAAACTCAAAATATCTATAAAAAAGAAAAGAAATAGGATGAGTGAACGATAAGAATGGCAGACCTGTCTCTATTTACACAAGACCACATTTTATTTAATTGTTTAAAGGGCTTCCTTCTGCTAGGCATCAATTTTGTTGCTGACACTAAAAACAAAAATCCCTTCAGAGCAAATGGGTTTTTACATGAGGATTCATCCAAAGTGCCCCTGGCAAAAATGCATGGGTTTTGAACAAATTCTAGCCTATTATTTAAAATACATTACAGAAAGAAGAAAAGGAAGGAAAGAAGGAAGGGAGGGAGGGAGAGAGGGAGGGAGGGAGGGAGGGAGGGAGGGAGGGAGGGAGGGAGGGAGGGAGGGAGGGAGGAAGGAAGGAAAGAAGGAAGGAAGGAAGGAAGGAAGGAAGGAAGGAAGGAAGGAAGGAAGGAAGGAAGGAAGGAAGGAAGGAAGGAAGGAAGGACGGACATCCAGGAAAACCTAAGTCCACGAAGCTCCTTCCCTTTAAACAAGGACTTAACTTTAGACAGTCTTCTATCTCTGAACATGCAAGACAGGATTTCTGAACGAATGAATATTGATATGCAAACATCTCTCTGCTCTAAAAAACTCAAGGAATCTTCAGCATTCGTATAACCCCATTACTGAAAAAAATCGCCCATCAAGATAAAGAAGAGTAGTTTTAAAAATCAGAGTCTGTAGAATTCCCCTGCCCCCGCCCTTACACACACACACCTTCAAATGGGTAACTTTCCAACATAATCACAGACAGGTTAGACACTGTTCTTACACAGCTGGAGGGGATGCTGTTTGAGAAAGCTTGCCTATCATGTCCTTCCCAGGGGTGCGTAGCCAGAGTTCTGCAACCAAAACAAAGCAGGCCTCACGGACCTATCACCTGGTTCCTCTGTTCAAATCATGACCCATACACCTCCCGGGTGCCATGACGGATGGCTACACAGATGAAAGAAAGGAAATACCTATTTGAAGCTCACAACCAGAGAGGGAAGTGTGGCACGTCAGAGATGCAGTCAGCATCCTCGGATCAGGTGACCCCAGAAGAGTAGCAAGCAAGTATAACACTTGCTAGGTATTACATTCAAGGGAATGGCACTAGGCACCACGGTAGAGGGCATGCCAGGCTAGAAGGATAAAAGTGATTCTTTACACTCTGGGTTGACGTTCATGGCCTCCGAAATGGTAAGCTAAACACAGCTTGTGGCAAGCTGTGACAAGCCTTCCCAGTCCTCATTTCCTCTAGGTTCTGCTGCCAGAGCCCAGTGTCACAGAGAGAAAGTGTGCCCAGCAAGAAGAGTATTGAGTCCTAACCTTCCTTGCAAGAGGTAAGCAGAGAAATAGCAGGGATGTTGCTGGACCAGAGTTCCAGAAGAGTGCTTTAAAACCACCAGTGGCTGTCACTGGCCCTTGCCGCTCTTCCTTCTTCCTGCACTGCACTCGGCACAGACATCTCACCTGGATGAGAGCAAGAGCACTGCTCCTGGGTGGCAGGACACAAAACGAAAAGAATTTCGTGCCTTAAACGTCCCAGGCCACCTTTCCCCAGGCCTTTCACTTCCTAGGACAAAAATAAATCCCGCTTAGTCTATTCTTCGGCTTCTCTGTAGTCTCCTCCCAGCACAATTCCTAATGGGGACCGAACCCTGTGATATCCAGGAGAGGCCGGCGTGCTGAAACAAGAAATGATGAGAACATGCTCCAGGAGCCACCTTTGACTCTGGAACCTCAGATGGGGTTGTGATCCCTGGTTCTGCTAGAGACCGGAAGTAGGCTAGCCAGATAGGCTTCTGAACGCTGGAGGGCCTCAGCTTCCCCAGAGAGAGAGTGAGGACCAAACTCAGAGGAAAAGGACAGGATGTCAGGGCACCCTTGGAGCACTTGGCATCCTAGCCAGCATAAGGGGCGGATTCTGCCACAGATGCCATCATAAAAGGAGCTTGTGTAGGTCTAGAAGATGGAAAAACCTGGGTAATGTCTGCTTTGGGACCTGTAGAAAGGGATCACTGCACTAAATAACGGGGAGGAAAAGTAATTAAACAAATGAAGTCAGAAGGGGCAGATGGCACAAGGAAAATTAGAAGAACTAAACTTGGATATCCCTGGTTCCTGCGGGTACACTGGCATGGCTAAGGAGAAGAAGGGCATCTGGGCACGTGCAGAATCAAAGCCCTTCATTTGCCCATGCTTATCTCACAGGTCACTTCCTCACTTGCTCAGGTATCAAGAGTCCCTGGGAGCTCCTCACATGTTCTGTCCTGAAACCTTGTACTAAGCACACACAGAGATGTACACACACCCACACATGTGCATGCACACGCGCACACACACACACACACACACACACACACAGAGAGAGAGAGAGAGAGAGAGAGAGAGAGAGAGAGAGAGAGAGAGAGAACTTGGTCTTGCTGTCTTGAGTACTTCTCAGCAGAACCAGGGATAAAGACAATTAATTTCTGGGAGAAGATTCAAGATGGTGGCTACCGGCACCCTCGAGACAGCATAGCTGCTCCGAGGAGACTGAGAGATGCATAAAGGCTCTTAGGTGTGATGCGGCAGTGGAGGATGAATTGGCCAGGCCTGCAGTATCTTCAGATCAACATTAAAAAGGCAGGTCTTATAGGAAGATGCTTTGAAAAAGGGGTCTCATGAAACTGGAAGGAAAGGTGGCAGAGTGGAGTGGCACACGCAGTGGTGAATGGACACGGCTGAAAAGCAGTATGGGAGGGTTTGATGCAAGGACAAAGACCATGTTCTTACTGAATAGGGCCAGCCCTAAGCCCAAGGGATGGCCCCGCAGCATGGAGCCACTGCTGCCACAGACTGAATTGCTCAGCCTGCCATCAGGCTCTGCAGGAGAGTTTCCATGCATACACAAGTTTATAAGATGCGTAACAGAGGGGCCCACCAACACATACAGATCTGCAACTGCCCCGTAGACTCCACAGGAATATATAAACCTAAATGGCGGTAACCGGGCTGCAGGTGCCACAAGCTACATCTGGCAGAAAAGCAAAAAGCAACGCTTGTTTCCTAAGTGCCTTAGCCTTGGTTTATAAGGTCATGGTCAAGCCATGGTCAGCAGCATTCAGAACAGGAAACAGTCTTCAGGACAACTGGCAAGCAAGTTCCTAAAAGAAACTGGATAGGTGATCACAAAATCCAAGCCCACTTTAGAGGTGGAGAGGCCATTGAAACACCCGATATCACATGCATACAATTTCTTCACATTTTAAGAACTTAAACATTCATGGTATTTTGTTAATTATCACCCTATAATTGTGTGCAAATCAGAATATTCTCACAGTTATTCTCCAATTCACACCTACTAATCCACACATGATTCTAACCAGAGCAGATACAACGACCTTCAAGTCACATGCAAAACCTAGAGTGCAGGTCACGGAGTTCGGAGTCAAAGGACTCTGATCTCCTCAGCAGAGATGGCGGTTATATTAAAGGTAAAAGGGTTTCATCAAGAAAACTGTGGAACTTTGAGGTGGGCGTGGCTTTCTTTTTACTTTTTCTTTTCTTTTTAAAACTTTTAAATCTAATATTTCCATTGAAGAAGATCTTTAAAAGGAATAAACCTGAGATGTTGCCTTTAGTGAAATTCTGAAAACTGTAATCCACGAAGGAAACTGGTTAAGGAATGTTGCCGTCAGCCACCCACAAGCCTTTGCCTGTATTTCTTCCTTTTACATTAAACGACACACTACATGTAGCTGGCAAGATGAATGAGCAGTTCAGGACAGTTAGTGGACGACCATGAGGACTACAATCTGTATGCTGCACTCAGGTAGCAAGGCAAGCATTCCACACACCTGTAATTCCAGCTTCAAAGGATCTGACGCCCTTCCACATTACCCAGGTGAAGCTCATTCCTCCATGTTCATGAGCGTGCGTGCGTGTGTGCGCGTGCACACACACACCTGTTGGCATTTAAATGAGAAAGGGTGGCAATGAAACAGGAAAGGAACAAGTAAGTCTAACTATACAACATTCAAGTAATTAAACAGCTGTTCATGAAAACTGAGTATTTTGAACAGTATTAATTCTGAAATGGTGTTTACAAGTATAGAACTTTAATAATCACCTAAGCATAAATGTGATCATTTCCACTAAACAAAAATCGATGACCCTGTGAAGTTTCCAGATGACTTCCGAAGGAACTCAGTGCTCAAATGTTTTACAGAGCTACGCCGTGTGGTTAGACCGAGTGGTGCCCCGGAATTCCAGACACAAGCTAGTTGTTATGGAGACAAAATATCAATGGGTCCCAGCTGTATTCGACTAATTTTTAATCTTGTAGATTTTGCTGCTCTGCCTGGCTGAATAATGCCATTAATAAATTAGAAAAGATGAGAATCAGAATTTTCAAAGTCCTAATAAGGATAACTAAACCACTGCATCTTCCCTGCCGGAATTGCAAATTCTTTTACTTCCAATCCCATTCCACTCAGCATCTCTTCATCAGATCTAATTGTGAGCATCTCTGCCTTGTGAGAAGAGGAAAGAGAGGGGAATCCCACTGTAAGTGGGGTCCTTCACTTAGCAAAACACTTTGGGTCTGATGTGGTCACCTCTGCAAGAAGCTCTCATCAGTGAGGGGCATGGGGCCTTCGCCATTCACTGTTACTTCCAAAAAAAAAAATTTTTTTTTTTTTGCAAATATACAGCATCCAGCCACATACAAGCAGGAAGACATCAAAGCCCACTTCGCCATTAGTGTGTGCATTATTTTAGAACAAATTCATCTTCAGCTCTGAATGAGCTAGCACGATTTGTCTATATCCAACACAAATAAACCCAGAGTCTTTAAAGTGACAGAGCAAGGCATTTTATTTTAACCAAGCAGCTGGCACGGTGGGCACCCGGCATGGTGGGAACCAAACACAATGGGCACTTGCCTGAGTCGCAGCCTTGGTGGGGAGTAGGGTGGAGGTGGGGGGTAGGTGGAGAAAAATCTTACAGAGGGAAGAGAAGGGTGAAGAGAAGGGATAGATCATGTATTCAACGCTCCATACTACACCAGGATCTCTGAACATAAGGTTTTATTTAATTCTTTGATCAAAATTACAGACAAATATATGTACAGACAGAGCCATGTTTATAGATATGATGGAGATTGTGTCAGAAGTCACAGAGCTGGCAGAGTGGATGGCAAAGAGGCTCCCCATGTTGACACAGAAGAGGGAGGAGTCCTCAGGTACTCCAGGGAGTTCCGTGCACACTTTAACAAGAGCTGTGGGGATTTGCCATGGTGATGGCATCCAAAGCCGGCTGCCACGGAGCAGGTCCCCTAAGACTGCTCCGGAAGCCTGCCTTCCCAGAGTCTTTAGGAGAAGAAAACCGGATGGGGACGGTAGGGTTAAGGGACTGGGTCATCTATCTCTTCTTCCACCTCTTCCAGCTCCTTTGAGGAGGGAGTCATCCTGCACAGATTTAAATGTGTTTGACATGACAAAAATGTTTATCCTTGCAGCCATTTCAAAGTAACTAACAATAATTATGACTCACCACCTCATTTTCCTGTTAAGAAGCATACAGCTTTTAAATAAGGTAGCAGAGCTGCTTTTTTTTTTTTCTTAACTGGCTTTCTGAGACATGGTTTCTCTATGTAACATCCCTGGCTGTCCTGAAATAAAATAACTAACTCTGTTTCTCTCTCTAATTTAATTTATTTATTTGTAAGTGCACAGTTGTCTTTGTGAGGGTGTCAGATGATATAACTGGAGTTACAGATAAGTGTGAGCTACCATGTGGGTGCTGGGAATTGAAACTGGGTCCTCTGGAAGAGCAGCCAGTGCTCTTAACCACAGAGCCATTTCTCAAGACCCCCTGGAACTCTATGTATAGACCAAGCTGGTCTCAAAGTCACAGAGAGTCAGCTGCCTCTGCCTCCCAAGTGCTGGGATTAAAGGCGTGCGCCACCATTTCCTGATTGAATTGTCCTTTAAGAAAGGGTTTATCATCATCTATCAAAACAAAATAAAACATGAGAATTCAGCAATGATCGACACCTAGTAACAAATATTTAAATCACCACACACTTATAAAGAAATACTAACAACTATTTTAAAAAAAAAACAGTTGATAGACACAAGGGTCTTTCTTATTTCCAACCTCCCTCCACATCTGTATTCAGACACAGCCACAGTCCTTTCCCTGAGGACCACTCCCTGTTCTACAAACTCACAGAGTGAGTCTCTTTCAACATTATCTCATAGTCATTGGAATTATTCATTGATTATTGCCTGTCTCTTCTACTACTATTACATGAATGGTAGCAGAAAGGCTTCCTTTTCTCTTAACTTTTAAATAGGTTAACAGATGAACGAAAATTCAACACGATAAGAAATGTGATGAAATGATAGATGATAGATAGATAGATAGATAGATAGATAGATAGATAGATGATAGACAGACAGATAGAGAGATAGACAGATAGACAGACAGACAGACAGATAGAGCGCGCGCACACACACACTTATCAATGGAAGAATAATCTACAGCATTTGCCAAGTAGCCTCATCAGCGACGCTCAGCGGCACAACAGAAGCAGACAAACTTACCATTTTCCAACGTGTCAGGTTCCCTTTACAGAAATGCCCTTGTGCCCTCCTTGGCTGTTTGCGTCCAGGCCTTAGAGGAAAACACCAGGCAGCTTTTCACGGCTACTGACTGGAAACATTAGGCTGGCATGAAAATCCCTCTCAGTGACCCAGCGCTGTCCAAATCCAAGTTAGAGTCCCAGAGAGGGTTTTACAGGGACTACAAGCAGTTAAGTTACAGAGCAGACTGCTAAATGGTCAGCATCACTGTAGTGACAGATTCTCAGCAGAATTCGTCATGAAAACTGCCCAAGAAATCATGTGTGCCCAAATAGAGCATCTTGAAAAGTTAGTGCTTCTTTATCTTTATTTTATTTATTTTTATTCTGAGGCCACATCTCATATATCCTAAACTGACCTGGAACTCCTGGGAGAATCAATGACCTTGAACTTCTGCTCCTTCTGCCTCTAATTCACCAGTGTTAGCATATAGGCTTGCTCCACCAGGGCTGGTGGCTTGAACCCAAGGACTCATGACTGCTAGGCAAGTGTTCTACTACCAAATCACACTCTCAACCTCACTAACTTTTAAAACCACAAAATACCAACCACTTACATGGGAGTATGTATACGAAATATTACTGAGTGGGGACAAAGGCTTTTTAAACACAATGTATTGATTTCATTTTTGTAATGTAAACATATACTCTCTATGTAAAGACATAAAAGTATGCACACATATGAAATATATAGTAGATAATATAAATGTATATATAAACAGATAAATATATAAGACTATATACAAAAGCAGGTAAGGAACTACTCTACAGAGACAATGAGAGGATGGCTGCGCAGAACTGCTGGTAAGTGCCACAGTTTCCTGGGGGTGGGGGATTAGGTGTATATTCAAAAGAAAATAAAAGTGATTAACAGAGAATGCAAACTCTCTGGGGAAGTGGAAGAGAGCCCAAGCCTGGAGCTCACCCCCAGGCCTTAAACACCTTCAACCCCCATTTCACTCCTGACATACAGAGATAAGGAATGGCAGATGCACCCGGGCGTGTGGGCTTCTGAACAAAGGCTCTGCAAAGATGCCTGTATGACTGGCACTCTGGGTATCTCCTGCTGAACCCCCTCACCCTTCACCTGGGGATCTACACTGTCTTCTGGAGTCAGCTGTTTCCACAGGCTGAGTGAAATCCTGCTGGTGGACTAGACGAACAAAACTCAGGGCCAAGTGCAGCCAGGCTAGGTACTCAGGACAAAGGGTAGGGAGTGCCTGTTGACTGGAGCTTAGGAGCCTGCCTGCTGCATTAACCTGCCACCACTGCTCGGGCAGAAGCAAGCAGTTGATCACCATGCTTTGTGCTGCTTTTTAAAAACTTTGTTATTTAAAAAAAAATCATCACACCCTAAAATTAATCAAACCCAAAGACTATACTCAATGAACTTCTATACAGTTAGAGTGGCCATTTGGAATGGATGTTGAGGAGCTTCACGCAGGATTTTATATATTCACTATCAATCTATTTCATGCACTAATTCACCACCCAAAGCATAAAAACTCATGGCCGAGTTGGAACCAGAAAGACAAGTAGCTGTCCATCCCCGTCTATAACTCCTGCCCTCACCAGCACTCAGTTCTTCCTTGTTTGCTAAGATGCAGCCTTTCTTGGTCTATGCTCCCTGTGTTACACTGTGCCCATGTGTACATTTGGTGCAGGTACGCATATATTGTCAGCTAGAATTCTTTTACGAGATATCGTTTTAGAGCAAGTCTTTCCAAGCTTCCCTGAGAAGAATGCCTTCAGGTGCCAAAATTGTCCCTGGGGAGTTCCTAGGCCACTCCCTCATTGGTCCCATCTGTGAATTTGTAGACCATTGTGTGGTGGTATATATCCAATCCCTAAGCAAGGTGGGAGCCTGAGTCTGAGCCAGCTTAGGGTACACAGCAAGACCCTGTCTTAAGTATGTGAGCTGCTGTGACTTGAATAGGGAAGTAGCATGTTCAAAGCTAATTCTTCAATTAATGTTACCAAGAGAAGTATGTTCCTGCTCAACAGACTCAATCCAAACGCAAAGTTAAGAAATACTGCAAAAATAAATATAAGTGGTTGTTATGAAATCAAAATGAGTTATGTCCCCAAAGTACTTAGGAAGTCACGAGACCTAAGAAAAGCTCTCAGCTTTACCATCATCCAGCTGCCACACCCTCCCGTCAGCTCCAGACCACAAACCCTGGGCTGACCCGATCCTAGTGCACCGGGCGCTAGCACAGTGGCAGACACTCGGTGGGCAACCCTCTCCTTCCCGTAACAACCCCCAAGAGCTCACCTCCACAAGACCCATGTGCATCTCCAGTCGGGTCCACCTGACCTCTAAGAGTGCCCTCTGCAGGATTCCTTCTGGCCCAGCCCCAAAGACCCCACCATACATTTTGTGCTGTGTTGAAGGCTTAGGTGTGTTAGGTCAGAGAGTACGGGAACAGATGGTAGGCCCCGAGTGCTCCTTGTCACCACTGATCTGTCAGGAACCCGCAGCCAGTCTTGCCTGCGCTGTCATTTGCTTACAAGTCAGCCTGCAGAGCAAACTCCCCAGGAGGTTTTCTGGTCCATATGCTGTTCTGGAAAGTTGGCCCTGGGATGGGCAGAGGAAGGTAGGAGCCCGTGCTTTCCAATCGCAGGTCTCAGCTCACTAGCTTAGTGCAGCATTCTTGCCAGTGCGTCTCCCCAACCTCAGACTGCTGGTGAATCAACATCATGCTGGACATGTCAATATCAGGCCCAGGAGATGAAATCCACCCAGAATGCAGAGGACAACCCTCGGGGTAAATGTGAACATTCTGTTTTCACACAAGAGGAAATCACATTTAGAGGAGAAGCGACGTGTCAAATGCAGAGCCCAGACTGAAAAGGCTGACTCTGAGAATGAAGCCTAAAGCCCCTTATCTGGAGCCTCCCAGATGCTGACCATCCTGGAGGAAGGGCTCAGGATCTTCCTGCTTCAGTGGAGCCTCAGAACATCGTCGGGGAAGACTTCCTGACACCCGGCTTCCCTGGCAGAGGGAAAACTGCACTGCTCACTGAGTGCGGGTCATTTCTCAAGGGCTGACTAATAACTCCAGGTCAGTAAACACAAAGGTAAGGAACGTCAAGAGCCTCTCTTCTACCAACGGCTGAAAGACCGGGGAAAGGAGTTCTTCAAAGCTTCTGGCTAGCCCCGGGAAGGGTCATCTCTCTATTCCGTGGCACTTTTTCTTTCAAACTGAGATACGCATTTTAAATATAGATGATTAGCAAAGAAATATAGATGATTAGCAAAAAAAATATGTGGAAATGGAGGAGAATCCTGGGCTCCTCAATGAAGTCCTCCCTGCCTATTCAACTCAATACTGCCACCTGCTATTCCCTGGCTATTTTCAGTCTGATTTATTCCAGTGTGTGCATGCATATTTTGTGCTGGGGGGAGGGGGAGTTACCTGCCTTGGAGCACATGTGGAGATCAGAGACAACTGGTAGGAGTTGGTTCTCTCCTTTCACTACGTGGGTTCTGGGAATTGAACTCAGACCATCAGACTCGGCAGCAAGAACCTTTACCAGAGGGCTCGAGGCACAGGCGAGTCTGACCAGGGATGGGGACACTCAGCACCATGCTATGTAAGGACTTCTGGCAAGTACCAGGAGAGAAACTCCAGACATTGCCCTAGGGGCATTACAAAACATTGCAGATAGACAGACTGTCCAGCTTCCTTTCCCTCTTGTCCCCATGCAGTCACTGTCCTTACATCACCACAGGGTAAACCCAGGGCAAATCCCAGGCTAGGTGAGGGCAGCAGTTACCTAATTCTGCCCCGTAAGTATGGCCATTCCCTTTGCCCGTCTGTCGTCTGTCTACCAGCCACATCTCCTGCAATCAATACATCGATGTAAACCTATTAGCACCTGCCTATTAACCTATTAACTACTAACTGTGTGACATGAGGACACATTACTGAACCCCTGATACCTTCTGCATTATAGTTTGGCTTTTAATCACCCCATCCCAAGATCTCACATCTTGAAGGATCACCCACCAGCAAAGTATGTTTAAGTGTGGGGTTTTTGGGGAGTCAGTGGGAAAAAAGAGGTCTGACCTCATTAATGGAGGATTCGTAACTTAACAAATTATTGCTCTGCAGTGTAAACTATGGGTGCAGGAAACAAGGCACAGCAGTGAACCCTTCAAAAGTCCATCTCCTCCCTACCTTCTTCCACCTCTGGTGTGGGACAATGATCTGTATTCTGTCAATTATATTTTTAAATAATGCTGACTGACCAGTAGCCAGGCAGGAAGTATAGGCGGGACAACCAGACAGGAAGGAGAGGTGGGTCAATGAGAACATGAGAATTCTGGGAAGAAGGAAGTCCTACTTGGCACTCGTGACCCAGCCACAGAAGAAGATGTGACTGCTCACCAAAAAAGGTACCAAGCCGCGTGGCTAACATAGACAAGAATAATGGGTTAATATAAGTTATAAGAGTTAATAAGAAGCCTGAGCTAATGGGCCAATCAGTTTATAACTAATGTAGACCTCTGTGTGATTTCTTTGGGACTTAATGACTGCAGGCAGGACAGAAACCCTGACAGAAAACCTCAGTCAACACACCTCTCTCTTTGCTCCCTGCAACCAGATGTAAGGCAACTGGTACCACGTCCTTATCACCAAGAGTTCCTTCCTAATCAGAGAACCAAAGGCTACAGGGACAAGTGACCACACACCTGAATCTGTGCAGCCAGGAGCCAAAAGAAATCTTTTATTAATTTATTTTTTTAGTGATCTATCTCAAGTGTCTTGCCAAAGCAACAGGAAGACAACCAAAACTCCATTTCCTAACTGGACAACTGAAACTAACAGTAGCATAGCGTCTGAGGCTGCCATGAAGATAAAGTCAGATAACTATGTCAGCACAGAGGCTACCACCCAGTAGACCCCATAGGTCTCCACTGTGTCGTCAGTCAATGTTTCGCTCTGTGAAGCATGGGCTCCGCACCAGCCTTGTTCACAGGTGGACACAGTGGTCACTGGAGTTACAACACACTCCTTAAGCGGAAACTGCTGAGGAATGGGACAGGAGCTAGAGTCTGATCCATGCAGAAAACTCAGGCCCCAGACTACTCACAGGGTCTCCAACTACTCTCCTCTTCTGCCCCTCTCTTCACTGAACACACGGTGGCCAGCTCCCTGCTGCATTCTGTCTCCATCAATTTCCTTTTGCATTTTCTGTCCTTGAACTACACATATTCGAGGCCATAAACCACACACTTGGAACAAAGGGCTCAGAGCAGGCTGGACAAGACCAAAAAAATCAGAACCAGGGATGGGAGGGAGCTGTCAATAAGGTACTGGAGTACAGGCATGAAAAACTGAGTCAGAGTGCCAGAACCCGGGAAAAGAACACAGGGGTGGGAGGACCCTGCAGCCGGCTGGCTAGCCAGTGTAGTTGAATTAGTGAGCGCCAGGCCAAGACTCAGAAAACAAGATGGCTAGCTGCCGCAGAAGGACACACAAGCTTGTTCTCAGGCCTCCACATGCATGTACACACATGTACACCTGCACACACACGCCCCCCCCCACAAGCACACACGTATACAGAAAGACCCAAATCAGAAGCCACTTGGCAGCATCTCCTAAAGTCATACAGATATCTACTCTAAGACCTAGGTTTCCAAAAGAAATTTGTTCTAAGAATATACTAGGACAGGAAATCTTTAATGAAAGTATCTCCAAATTACAAGCTACCCAGATACTTAAGAATAGAGGCACATATAACATGATCACAAAGTGGAATATTATATAACCAATAAAAAGAGCTACTGGCACACTCAACATGGAGGTGTCTCTTAAACATAAAAAAAAATGACATAAAAAGGCACACATTATAGTTAGTTTTTACTGAAAACCGTGAGCAAATGTTCTGTGACTGGTAAAAGTCAGGGTGGTGCTAAAGTCAGGGGACTCTGAAGGGCCATAGCGCCATCTGGTGGTGGTTCCAGAGAAGACACTGCTTAAAAGCTCAAGCTGTATTTTTATTAATGTACTTGCGGTATTCTCTAATTCAATTTTTGAAAGAACAAAGGCAATAAAAACATCAAACTGGGGCAGCAGCCAAGATGGCGGCTTTGCTGCTGTCCACAGGCAAGGTGCTGACTTTTCTCGGTGACCCCTGAGACAACCTTGTGTATAGGGACAGGAAGGCCAGAGCCCAAAGTTCAGTCAAGTGATCCAGTGATCTGCTGCGCTAGGGCCCACGACAAACCTTGGGGCCCAGAGAGGCTTACAGCTCATGCTGAGAGTTGCTCATTCCTTCGTCACACATTGTTCTGAGCCGACTTCAACATTAATCCGCATGTTGTATTTTCTAGCACACCTGGTGGCTCTTGCTTGGGACATTATGTTCTCTGTTTTCCCTCTACCAGAACCAAAATGCATCCCTCCAACTGTTTACACTCTGCTCACGAAGGTTTCGGACGAACAGGAAGAGATTAGGACCGTGCACTGTTTATGATAAGGTACACTAGCATCTCAGTGGTCCACATTCTGTGGGGGAAGACAGCTGCACACTAGAGAGTGGTGGTGAGCAGAACCCTCACAGAGCCAGGCATGAGCGACACGCGCCTCCAGTTCCTGCATTCAGGGGCTAAGGCAGGAGGACCTTACATCGGAAGCCAGCATGCGCTGCACACTGCCTTTCCCACCAGCTTAGGCTGCCCAAGGAGATCCTGCATCAGAAAATAAAGCAAAGACTGAGAAGATGATTCCCTGGGTCAAGTGCTTGTCATGCAGCCAACATCTGAGTTCAGATCCCTGGAACTCCTGTAAGAGCTGGACATAGAGGTACATGTGTCTTTAACCCCAGTGTATCCCTATAGGAAGATCAGAGATAAAGACAGGAGATTCCCAGAAGCTCTTGGGCCAGCTAGCCAAGTCTACACAGCAGTGAATAAGAGAGACCTTGTTTCAAACTAGGCAGAAGTCAAGGACCAACACTGAAAGTTGTCCTCTGACCCTCATGTGAGCATCTTGTAAGTATAGGCCTATGTGTACATGTGCATGCGTGAGTGCATGCGGGTCTGTGTGTGTGTGTGTGTGTGTGTGTAAGGGGGGGACAGAGAGAAATACACAGAGATACACACATTCCTTAATAACAGCTTCCTTTTAAGAGAAAATAGGTAACAATAACAACATATAAAATCTCAAGGAGAACTGAAGTCTTATCATGTGTGAATGGAAGGAAACAAGGTATAAAGTTAAACATGGGGCCAGGTGAGCTATTCCATCAGAATGCAGGAAGCTGAAATGCTAGAGACTGATGTCATTGTAACGCCTTTACAACCCTCTGTGTGGTGCTAAGGACTGAACCAGCACTTTGTGCCTACTGCTCAGGTACTCTACCACTGCTTTAATCCGTCCAGCTCTCAACTTGTCTCTTTGAAAGTAAAGTGGTCCATTAGGTAATTTCATGACATTCTACAAGTCCTTGAGGTGGGCAGAGGCAGTTCATGCTACAGCACTCGCTTGAGGAGCAGAAGGCCTGGGCTCCAGTCTCAACACCACCGAAAGAGTGATGTACAAATGGCAAATGCCAGCTGGGCAGTGGTGGTGCATATGCCCTTAATCCCAGCACTGGGGAGGCAGGGGCAGGCGCATCTCTGTGAGCTCGAGGCCAGCCTGGTCTAAGGAGAGAGTTCCAAGACAGGCCCCGAAGCTACAGAGAAACCCTGTCTCAAAAAACAAAAACAAACAAAAAGCCCCACTCAAGTTTCAGCAGGGGCTCAAAGGCAATCCCCTGCCAAGTACAGGTCACAGCCAACACTCCTATAGTCTGACCTAGGGGACAGTTGCCTAAAGAGTGTTCTAGAAGTCGCCTAGAAAAGCATCTTCAAACAAAACAAGCGGCTTCTGGTGTAATTGATGTAATAACCCACAAGAAATAATTCATCACCCAGAAGAGAAAAAACCTTCCCGCAGGAAGGTCAGCACGTGGCCTCCCCACAAGCACGACCAGCTCACGTGCCCATGGACACTGTCATGGAGTTTTCTCCACTTCCACCCAGGGCCCAACTCCCCAGAGATGACCTCATGGGAATCCACCTGCAGAGCAGACTCCCACTGGAGAGAAGGACTCTTGGCCCGCGCACAGAACGTACAGAAATCCTCCCACTGGGAAAGATCCCTGCATCTTCAATTGGCAATAAGAAGTTTTTGATCACATGCAAAACACTGGCATGGGCTGTACCACCCAGCACCACTGCTATCAGAGGCTGCAGGTCACAGGCCAAAAGTCCGCTATAAATAAGAATGGAGGGCCGTTCTTGATGCATGAAATCCAGTGTTTATCATACTCTAAGAAAAGAGGAGAAACGAGAAATAAAGCACAGGGGAAACAAAGTGGCCAGGGCTCCCACCAGAACTGCATGCGCATTCCTGACTATATCCTATACGCCAATGCTGTCTGTCTGTTTACAAACCCCCCAAAGCCTGACCCTGGCCGCAGCTCAGAAGAGGCTGCCAGAATTGATTTACCGACAGCTCTGACCAGAAGCTGCTCTGATTTGTCTATGAAATCAGCTGGGTAGGGAAGAAGCTAGAGGTGGAGAGAGATTTTGCATGGGGAAGTCTTCTCCTGGGCTGCCATCACTCACCCTGTCTGTTTTCCCTGCCCTTGTGACCAGAGCTCCAGCTCCAAGGTGCTGGGATCAAACTCATTATCAGTCTTACTGAGTAATGGCTGCTAGGCCAGCAATCTGCCTTAAAAAAAAAATCCAAATAAACAAGAGAATCCCCAGCAGACGGCTGTAGCCTAATGGGCTAGAGCCTAATTGGAATGCGTCATCTCACAATGCATCCAGGACTTGTGCTGAAATGTTCCTCAAGAATTTCTCAACTTGTTGATGCAAAACCAGAAATGAAGGCAGAAGCAGAGATCACCAAGTCTCAGAATACAAGGGGAAACCATGAGAAGCAATCATTCCTGGTGGTGTACTTGCTTAAAAACAGAAAAAGCATTCCCACCCCCAACCCCCATGACCTTCAGTAAGTGGAATGGATGGAGAATTCCCTGCAGAAAGAAACCAGGGCTCTCGAACAGAAGGAACAGGTAGGTAGGTAGGTAGGTAGGTCCCTTGCAGGATTGCAGCCTCAAGCAAATTAATTCTGAACAAATGTTACAGACACTAAGGAACATCATGCTTAAAGGTCTGCCAATATAACAACCCTAGACAGCCAAGCTGCCCGTCTCCCAGTCCCAGCTCCCTACATCCTGGCTTCAAACAACAAACAAAATTTAAGCCTTCCTCTGTTCAGAAACACCTGTAAACTGTGGGGAACAGTGATTCCTATAACTCAGGCGTGTCCCTGCCCACAGTAAGGAGTCCAGTCTAGCACCATCACATTATGGAAGTGTGGTATTTTGAATGAGAATGACCCCACATACTCTTATATTTGAATACTTGGTCCCAAGTTGGTGGAACTGTTTGGGAAGGATTTGGGTTATGGCCTGGCTGGAGGAGGTGTGTCACTGGGAGTAGGCTTTGAGGTTTTGAAAGACCTGTGCCATTCCCCGTATGCTCTTTGCTATCTAAGGATTAGGATGTGAGCTTCTGCTGCTGCTCCATGCTATGGTGGCAGTTACCATGCTTCCTACCATGATGGTAATAGACTCCTATCCCTCTGGAACTGTAAGTTCCAAATAAACCGTTGCTTCTTCTACGCATTGCCTTGGCCACGGTGTTTTATCAAGAGACCAAAAAAAAAAATAATTAAGACAGGTGGCTTTTGTTACTCCCCTTTTATAGACAACAAAATCCACCTCAAAACTCATCTATCCATTTGTCTGAAGCTCCAGAACTGACAAGTGACAGAATCTTGTATGGCAAACTGAGTTCATCCTCATGGCTAGTCTAGTCTCCTTTCCCGTCTATTCTTTCACTAGATCAATTTTAGCAGACACCTATTAAATGCCCATCTGGTAAATAAGATAAATTGCAGAATAGTTCTAAACCAAGTACTTTTAGGATGGATGGATGGACGGACGGACGGACGGACGGATGGACAGTGGACAGACAGATGGGAGAATCAGAATATCAAATGGCCATGTCTAAAGGCAAGCACTGTGTGATAAAATCTGAAGCTATGATGAGCAGCTGACAACTGCAGATGACAGGAAGGCATCTCTCCCTAAACCATTACAACAGCAAACATGAGGAATAAATGTTCTTGAATTTTTTTTCCCATTGCAGGGAGAATGAAGTTCAAAGCATTGGCTGTACCTCCACGAACTAAAGAAAAAACTGAGCACAGTAGGTCTGGGACACATATCAGTAATGTCTCATTACTTTCGTCCTCTTCACCATTTTTATGGGGATTGTGACATCTCCGCTCCTGACTTTGAGCTTGTCTACAACCTGAGACCAAGAAGAAAAACACTGGGTATTGTTAGCTGCTACTCTCTCAGTCTCTAAAGCAACCCCTGGGACCAGTAGGCAGACAATAATTATTTGCTGAATGCAGATGTACCTAAATCTCTGAAGTGCACTTGCACTGGTTTTTGCTGAGAGGATCAGTCTATATCTTGAGACCCCCCCCCCCAAATTAAGTAACCTCTAACTCCCTACATGCAACATATCTGATGAACGAAGGAAGAATAAAGATCAACAAACTGCATATAAGCGAGAAACTGACTGATCACAGACTCCCTCCTCCTTAGCCTCGTGTCATCCCTGTTCATCCCTCTCTTCCAACCAGAACTCAGACTCAGGAGGGCGAAAAGTGGAAAAAAAATGGCATCCAAAATTATTCCTCCATTGAAACAGGGTTTCACAGACATTAAAAAATTACTGCGTTTGTTCTATTTTGTTTTGTTTTGAGACAGGGCTTCTTTATGGAAACTTGGTAGCTCTGGTTACTTTGTAGGCCCAGGCTAGTCTTGAACTCACAGAGATCCACCAGCCTCTACTTTCCCAGTAAAGAGCAGGGGGAAATAAGATGTTTTTTTAAAAAAAGATTTATTTATTTATTATGTACACAGAATTCAGCCTCCATGTATGCCTGCAGGCCAGAAGAGGGCACCAGATCTCATTACAGATGGTTGTGAGCCACCAGATCTCATTACAGATGGTTGTGAGCCACCATGTGGTTGCTGGGAATTGAACTCAGGACCTCCAGAAGAGCAGTCAGTGCTCTTAACCTCTGAGTCATCTCTCCAGCTCCAGAGTTGTTTTAAGTTTTCTACATATTTCTCCTTCACATCCAGCTTCCTGGGACTCAAATATGGTACATGTGTTCATTAAAGATATAAATTGATTCAACAAGTATTTACTGAACTCCTATTATACACCATATTGCACAGAGAACACTTCAGGCACTCTGCAATCTAAAAAAGAAGGCTTCTTGTTAGTTAATATTGATAGATGGCACTGACTGCCTAGGAAGAAAAAGTATTATGTTTACGTGAGGACAAATGGGTAAAATAGGGCCAGCCATGGAAATGCAGCCTATGTGAGACACTCTGTATGTTTTCAGTAGTCAGTAGAGGAATTGTTCAGTCAGAACATGTTCATGCCCATGCCAGCAAGAGAAGTGTTCTAGGAGCAGTCAATGAGAATGGCTAGGAGGCAAATCTTGCATGCTGGAGACCACAAAAGGGAAGAGGAACTGGAAGGGAAGTTCAAGACATCATTAAGGAAAGAAGACCAAGGACAGAGGATCCAAATGGAGAGTAGGCAGGAACGGTTCTGAACTGAGGACAGAAGTTCAGTAAGACCTAGACAAGGGCTTCCATGAAGAGAGGTGTCAGCATCCTTTACATCGGTGGTCAATGCCTATGAAAAGGAAATGGAAACGCTCTGTTCCCTCATCACTCCACAGTCAGCTTTGTCTACCTCTGTAATCCACACACAGGGCTCTGATGCCTCCTGGCAGATGGGTCAATCGCTCCCAAACATCACTTCGAATAGACTGCACTTCCCTGAAAGCATCACATACAAATTTAAATTCCATCTCTTATATTAAAGGGTGAAATGGTCTTGGGGTGCGAAGTGCACTGGAGTTGCCCCAGGTTGGAAAACTAGGGTTTTAAAGCCAGTGTTGTTGTTAATTCACCAGGTGGTCTTTAGCAAGCCAGTAAACAACCTTCTGTCTGCGATTCCCCATCCACAAAATAATCACCCACAACAGTAAAACACTGGAAGGCAGGGGGTACAACTCAGTGGTAGGGAGCTTGCCTGATGAGGCCCAGGTTGGAGTCTCAGAAGTACAAAGCAATTTTAAAGATCTAAAATTTAAAAAGCACAACACTGAAACTGTATTCTTAGGAACTGTCAAGGTTTTACCTACTAAGAGCAACTGCAGAGTTCAGCTGCAGTCTGTAATCTCAGTATGTGAGAGGCTGAGGCAGGAAGATTACGAGATTGAGGGTAGACTGCAATCCAAACTGAAACCGTCTCAAAAAGACAAAACCAAAAGATTCAAAGTATTTATTTACAAATTGTTTTTGTCCTTTGATACAAGGAAACTATTTCAAGAGACTATATCTGTCTTAATATCTCTCCGATCTGAGCTTTTAAGACTGCTAGAATATTTAAATAACGAGAAGAATAATTCATGGCGAAAATTTCAAGCCATGCAATGGTGGCCGCTCAAAAGCGACAGAGTAAGGATAGATGACCACAGAATGCCATGTCAGAACATCAATGGCACACGGGCATCCAGAGGAGCAGAGCTCCCAGAAGACACTAGTCTTCGTGTGAATTCTCACTCCATCACCTCAGCAGGTGAGCGTGACTTCCGGCCTTCACCTTCCCAGCACTAATATTCTGACATGAGAACAGAGCCCAAGACTGCCTTCACTGACAATCTACTGCAATGAGCTAACTCCACAATATAGCCAACAAAATATGCCACAACATGTACTGGATACTCAACAAGAGGGAATTATGCTTGGCTTCAGAAATTAACTCGGGACGCCACTGAGATCAACCTAGACTCACTGATTAACCAGAATTCTCTCATCATACAGAATACAGCAGCCAGTACAACGGACAACCATGAAAAACTTACATAGTAACACACATAGTATCCTCTATACCATGGGGATGCTATTATCCCGCATGTATAGATGATGAAATTGGAGCACTGAGTTCACGGCCATTCACCCAAGGAACAGCTGGCCAAAACTCACCCAGCTGAGTACCTGACTTATCCCAAGTGTGGATATATTTCTGGGAATATGGGGTCCTGCATCAGCATTTAACCCAGAGAGAGAGCTGTACCACTTAGCAAAGGGTATATGAAATCTTATGTATGGGCCTAATCGTATTTCTGACTACTGGAAAAAAATCAGAAACATTCAATATCTCTGCAGGAGTCCAGGTGTGAGCAGAGGAAGTTGGGGTGGACCTAAGGCAGGAGCAAGAATTCAGTAAGCAGATGATCTCTACTGTGTCTTAAGACAGGCCATGCACCGAGGAGCCCATGCTCTTCAGTTTCTACACAGGAACTTATCCTGATGACCGCTCTACAGAGGAGGTGAGACCTGAAATGCTTTTCATCGTTCACAATGGCCACAGTACAGAGATGGAACGACATTGCAAAGCTGGTAGAAAGGCTCGACCATGGGGGTGATTACAAACACGGTTACAAGATCAGGAACTGGGTCTGGGGGTGTATGCCTATAATCCCAGCACTAGGAGGCTGAGACAGAAGGATTGGCATTTTGAGACCAAGCTGGGGTAAAAGCAAATTTTTTCTTTAAAAAAAAAAACAAAAACAAAAAGTCAGGTTTCTATCAGAGATCACACACCTAATTCTTCCTGCTTCCTCGGCCTTCTGCTTGTTTGGGAAGTTCCTCGACTTCCTGAGTGGCTGCCAATGGGAAGCACACACATGGCAATACCATCTAGAACATTCCATCCAGGCAGGTAACTTTCCGTTTATGAATCCAGAGAATCATTCTGACCTAGATATGAGCATGTGTGAGGCAGGTTAATGTGAACTGGTTGGGCAGACACCCCCTGGGAGCGTCCCCGGGACTACTGCCAGATGCACAGGGCAGACAAAGGTCTTCAGTTACTAACAACAGAAGCCAAGATAAAAGTCATTTCTTATGTGGATATGATATGAAAGAAAAAAAGAAGAAACTGCCTTAAACTGCTAGGGATATAGCTCAGTCAGTCTTAATGGTCTAGGGATACGGCTCAGACAGTAAAATGCTTTCCCAGCAATGCACAAAGTCCTGGGTTCAAGACCCAGCACTTCACAAAACTGGGTGTGGTGATGCATACCTGTAATTCTAGCACTTGGGAGTTGGAGGCAGGATCACAAGTTCAAGGACAGCATGGGTTGCTGGGATAGAGGGGCGAGGGAAGGGAGGATAAAGATCAGTTTTAGTAAGAGTGTTAGGACTGGAAAATGAAGGGAGGGAGGAACTAATGGTTCAGCAAGTAAGGTAATTACCACACAAGCCAGGTGACAGAGTTCACTCCCGCAGAGAACCAACTCTACGGTGTTGTCCCCTGGCATCCATATATGCACTGTGGCACCCAGACATAACCCTCCCCAAAACACAATTAACAAAAAATTAAACTTTTATTTTTTTTTTAAAGAAAGAGAGTGCTGTACAGATTTTGGAAGAAAGGACCAGCACACTTTCGTGCTCACCTCGGGGTGAACAGACCTGACTAGATCACTCAGGTCCCTTTTCAAGTTTGCAGGAATTCCTCTACCTGACTTAGCTTCAAGTTGTGAGTCCCCCATCTAGAAGACAGTAGGAAGCTTCGACAGACCATCCTCCTGAGAATGAAAGGTGCCCTCTCTCAAAAGAAGGAAGGGGGTTGAAGAAAAGATAAGGAACCAGAAGAGAAAGTGTGCGTGCAGATAATTAACCCAGTGCACCTCACAAGGAGTCAGGTACCTAGCTACCGACATCAGCCATTCACACAGCTCTTTAACACCCCACTAACTTATCAGCACAAACCACACCGAAAAGCTAAAGTCACAGGTCTGGAAATGCAATGGGCTCTTAAGCACCAGAGCACAAATCAAAAGTTGGCGCTAAAAATTAGCAAAGGGCTGGAGGGATGGCACAGTGGTACAGTAGCCGCCTCGACTGCACCAGGCCCGAGGTTCAATCCCGGTAGTTACTCAAAGGTAATTAATTAAAACTTTAAATGAGAGGTCAGGGAGATGGCCTAGTCAATAAAGAGTTTGCTGAGAATGAGAATTCTCATCCCCAGAATCCAAATGAAAATTAGGCAGGCACAGCGGCTGCTTGTAATGACAGACAGCCATTAGGAGCAGACAGCAGGAATCCCAAGGAAAAGCTAGCCAGCCAGACTAGCCAAATGAGCAAGCTCTGGGTTCACTGAGAGACCCTGGCTCACTAAATATAGTAGCGAAGGAAGACACCTGACATCCACTTCAGGCTTCCACATGTATGCTCATACACGCACCTTCACATGCATGTGCCGATACACATGCAAACATACATAAAGCACACATACAAAAAACAGCTTGATGAGCCCAAAAGTCAGCAAATGTCCAGTAAGATATAAAAAAATTCACTGTACAGAAAAGTTGCCAAAATTAGGTTTTGTATTTGTAAAGTCGATTGGAAATAATTAATCACAATAAATGACCCGTGTAGCGTTTTCACTAGCAATGTCTAGTCTGAAAGAATAATGATAAAATAACTCTGAAATGTGAGCCTTAAAAATGAGCAAAAGTATTTTATAAGCAGGGTGGGTCTTAATAAGAAAAAATTTAATACTTGTTATACAAATAACTCTGTAACAATTATAAGTAAGGTCATTCCTGGAATTGCAGACACTGGCTATGTGCTAAAACATACTGCTAGACCACCCAGTTTTGATGGCTGAACGACCAACAAGAACAGTTCTCAAAGTATATTGTTTAAAAAAAGAGATTTGCTGTTCCAAACAATGACATCAAAGGGCCTACCTAGCACGCGGCTTAGTGGTAAAACACTTGCCCAGCATTCGTGAAGGGCTGTGTTCAATCCCAACAGCAAGAGGCAGGTAGGCGCCGGCACTAGAATACCCAGCGGTGAGAGCAGGGACACAATCCAAAACTGCGGCTAGACTGCCCTGCTGTAAGTATCTCTAGTCTTAATTCCCCGTCTCACCTCAGATAGGAGAGAAGACCTCAGAAACAGTAACAACCGTTTATCTCTGTTTGTGTGTTGCCTCCAGGCTTTTCATAAAATATAAAATAAAACACCCACAGTGAAACCACAGTCAGCACATTTCCTGTTCACTAGGAAGAAATAAGTTGTTCAATCTAGATTGTCCAGACTAGCAAGAAGAAAAGAGAAAGGAAATCTTACAGGATTGCTTTCTAAATGGGAAGGGAAGAGGAAACACGAAGAGCTAGAGAGGCTAGCAGAAAGGACAGAACCACCTTCCTACAGGGGAATGAAAATGGGAAGACAAACAGGGCAGAAGAAACAATCCAAGGCCTCATTACAGAAATCTAAAGGCGACGACCCACTAATTAGCTTCCTAAATTGACACTGCAATGGACAGACAAGCCATGGTTCTCAATCCGTCTCTGCTGCAGCCAACAGCCGCCTCTGCTTAGCTACAGCAGGGCACTGACGGCAGAACACAGAGCATGAGGTATCTAAGGGCAGACTCATTACCAAGATGAAAGAACAGATAGCACACGCTGGAGAAGAAAAGTCGGGACCTAACCAAGTCGCCATCTAGAAGAACACAGAAGAAGCAAATAGATACTTTCTTCAAATGGGGAAGGGCACAGCCTTAAGCTATTGCACAAAGTCGAGGAAGAGAAATTTTAGGGTCACTTGAATCAATCTCGAGATTATTAAAATATCAAACTATCTAAGAGCCAAGGCTCCTACTATATGAACAAAACCTTCAGATATTACTAAAAAGCAGTGGAGAAAGCACAAAGAAATGTCTCAAGACTGTTCCAAGGCTGGGAAGATGGCTCAGCTGGCAAAGAGCTCCTATGCAAGGCTACGGACCTGAGTAAAAGCCAGGCATGGTAGTGCCCACCTTTGTCATCCCAGTGCTAGAGAGGTGAACCCCTGGAGCCTGGTGGCAGCCAGCCTAGCCTAATCCTCACCCAAACCCTTGCCCAGATCCCTATAAAAGATCCTGTCTCAAATATCAAGGCAGATAACCAAAACCAAGGCAGGCTGACCTCTGGCCTTCATGAGGTCACACACAAACACTTATTCTTTCAGATATTGTATCATCAATTACACATGTAATAACTATCTCCAGAAAACATTCAGACAAGTACATAATAACAGAACATACAAACTACTCATTACATCATTCTCTATGGAAACAGAAGATTGGGAACAACTTACTCAACACAGAATAAGTATGTGATAAAAATCCCTAAGACATTATCTGTGTGATGATGAAAAGTGGTTCTTTTACAAGCATCACGGGCATCTTTCCCATTACATTGGTAGCAAATGTAATATGGACAAAACTCCAGACTGTGAAATAGGTATGGATGTAGGGCACAGACATATATATGGTATATAGGTATGGTGCATGCATACGCACTTACAATCCAGCAATGTTATCTACTTGAAGTTTCAAACTTTAACAAGATAACCTTTCGCTAGATAAGAACAGTAGATATCCACATCTCCGTTTTACAGTCCTAAATGGTTTGTTATGCTACGAGATCTTGCCCCTGTTCTGCACAGAGCATTCACATCTGTCCTGCTGTTGGCAACACTGTAACATTTGTACATTAACAGGAGAATTTTAAAAAATCAAATGGCTTTTTCATTTATAGCTGACACATCAATGAGATTTTTTTTCAGTCACTTGTGCACTAATGTGCTCAAGATTCCTTTAAACATCCCAGAGCAGTGTGAGTTGCCCATGAACCGCGTCCTCCCGGCCCTGCTAGTACTCAGTTGAGCATATGGCTGCCCTGATTAAAGGCCGTCACTGCAGCTGCTCAGGGACTTCTGAGACATGAGCAGAAGCAGTGTTCCGTTCCCAGCTCACACTTGTGGAAGAGAAGATGTGTTCACTCCTGGGCCGCTGTCCCCTTCCCACTGTTCATAGCAGGCACAAGGACTGCCACGTGCTTGCCATGAGAAGTGACAGAAATGAACTTCGATCCAACTGCAGTCCCCATGAAGTGCTGATTCCAAACATATACTGGCTGATAAGCACAAACACAGCTCAACCAGGGAGCCATTTAGTTTCCCCAATGTGACACACAGTTGCCTTCATCACTATAAAGAAAAACTCTAAATGAACTTGTCATTGGTCCCTCATTAATAATTTTAAAATAAGTGTCTAGTCAATGTCAAGGTGTCTGTGCAAACATAAAACACAAGGTGCACTTCAAAGACTTGAGAACTTTTCAAGCGCTAGTAAAGTCAGCACACCTGCATCAGGTAAAAAAGTCTAAAGACCACAAACACATTTTCATATGCACAGGGAAAAAAAACTATCTTCAAGCAGTCACTTCTAGAGAATTAGAATTTTAAGTCAGATACAGTGTTAACTGAAGTTTGGGGGAAGGGCGGGGGTCACACTTCTGTTAAACTTTCAAGCTCATTGGAACTCCAGTAACTATGCGGAGTTAGAATGTTGCGAGTTTAAAGCCGAACTATCTTGGGCTACCCCCCCCTTAAATAGCCAGCTACTGTCCATTTTTTCTATTTGTATTTTATTTGTACTGTCTGGTTTTGTATTTGACCTAATGTCCTTCTTGTGCTCTCCACCAACCCAAGGTTAAGGATGGCATCAGATGGCATCTGAGGCCTATAGCAGAGCCTCCTGCCTTGCTGTGACTTCCCTGCTTGAGGCTTCCACCAATACATTTGCAAAATGTCATGATTTATGACTTTCTTTGTCCTGTTACTTTAAAAATTTCACAAAACTGCTAATACACTGCAAGATGGAATTTAGGGTGCAGGAGGTATGGAGGCCCTCATGTTCATAGATAAGCACTGAGTAAACCTGGACCATTAGGGCACAAGGTTGTTCCTGCAAAAGAAAAGAACGAAATACATGTTATCTGTCCACAAGGCCGGAGCAGACACACATTCTAGACTAGTGACCTTTGCACTATCTGTGTGGTATCCAACCACACAGGACACTCCCCTAGATCCTTATAACGAGCTTGGTTTTTTGGTCAGTCTGTAGAACCCATCTTTATGGAAGGCGTCATATGCATTTTACAAAGTAGGGTTTTGATGTAGTCATGCTCGATCTTTATTTCGCTTATTTTATTCAAGGAGATTTCTGTATGCTTTACTGTGTACACAGGATTGAGTTAATTATTACCAGGAACAAATGCTGTGCTGAATATACCTGAAACAAACTATCAGGATCAAACTCCCGGAGTCTGAACCAACACTGTTACTTAGTCTTGTTGAACCGCACTACCTTCCTGCCTTTCAAAGATCGTTACCCTGCTGGCTGTGGTCGCAGAAACTCCCACATTGGGGTATCCTGAATCTGTGTCTTCAAACCATTCATACTTGGTTCCAGAATAAACTATCTCCTATTCCCGTTGATGAGAAAGTTGTTTGTTTTTATTAACAATAGGAAGGTAACAGAAAATTTAGTTTCTGCTCCATAATGCAGTGTTTTAGTTGGATTTTTATAATAAGCATGTTATTAATTTAACAGCATACAAAAGCGACCAAGATGAACTGTACTGGTTACTCCGCCTCTCACAGAAAAAGAGGGAGCGATGAAGGGAAGTAGGGTGACCAGGAAGAGGCAATAAAATCTCCATTAACAATTAAACTAAAGACTTATAAGGTAAGTTTATATACTAACAAGCTTTACTGTAATAAACAACTACAACATGCTATAGAACTTGGATCTGTGTCTTTCACTTCCTTGTCTTTAACAGATAACACAACTCCTCTAAGACTGCAAGATGGGGAGAAGAAACAAGGAAGGAGGAAACCAAAAGTTCATTAGATAGTGAGGCGTGGTGTTATAAAGACTTAATAGCAGCACCTAAGAGGTAGATGCAGGTGGACCCCTGTGCATTCAAGGCCAGCCTATTTCACACAGGGGGTTCCAGGCGAACAAGGACTACAGAGAATGTCTGCAAAGGGGGAAAAAAAAAACACAAAAAATGGTCTGTGTGTGGTTAAGGTACGATAAGACACTACTGTCATCTAAGATACAGTAGTTCCAATCTAGGTGGTGGAACAACTCTTCACTGAGCCCTAATTAATATCTCAGGACCATATGTGGATACGGTTGGGTGACCATAATCAGACTTATGACTCAATGCAAAACTCACCTCCCTGCACATATTCCACGAAATAACACAAAACACTACACTGAATGCGCTATACTATCCTGCACAGTAAACATGAGCAACTGTCGGATCCAGCACTGTGAGGTCAGTAACTACATCCAGGCTGTCATTATTTTTTTGTGTTTTATTGTTTTATTGTGTTTTGACAATGTGTCAGCCATTAGCAGTATTTGCACATGAGCCTGACGACCTGAGTTCCCTCCCCAGATCCCACAAAGTGGCAAGAGAGAACTGACTCCCAAGAGTTGTCCTCTGACCTCGACATGTGTACCAAGGCATGATCTCAACTACACAATAAATAAAAACGTATCTTTAAAGGAAGACTATCACAAAGTAAGCATCATGGTTTGAAATCAGCAATGCCAAGTTTAATTTCTAATTACTGTAAAAGCAATCCCCACTAACTAAATTTGGTGGGGGGGGGGGGTCAAATAATTGTGTTAAGACCATAAACTAGAAAACACTGCTTCCTTCCATGGGGTATTAAGCAGTTGAATCCACTTCAATAGCTTTACAAAGCACAGGATCTAAAACAAGGCTGAGAAAGTAAGGTTGAATCCTTCCTCCTCAGGACTAGAACCGAGGAAAGCACAAGGGAGACCTTACACGTCTAAGGTTGGCAGCCAATATATTCAAGGACCCATTACAGCCCTGCAGGTCCAAGAGTGCTCCTAGGAGACCTCTGAGAGCAAACATGAAGGACACAATGACCCAAGTCATAAGCAAGACTGAGTTTCTGATGAATTTAATCAATGCAGACTCGACCTAGAAACTGGGAACAATTTACAAACCTTACACAAACAGGGGAGGATGCACTCACAGACCCTTGAGATGCTTTTAAACACACAAAATTGAAATACTCATTCAAAAAACTAAAAGCCTTAATTTTCTCTTTCTAAAGAAGTAAATGACCTAGACGGTGGCACACGCCTTTAATCTCAGCACTCAGGAGGCAGGTGGATCTCTGAGTTTGAGGCCAACCTTGTCTACAAAGTGAGTTCCAGAAACTACGACACAGAGAAACCCTGTTTTGAAAAACCAAAAACCAAAACCTACTAAAATTGTTACTCAGATACTCAAGATAGTGAGTTCAGTTCAGTGCTCCTGTAAACAGTGGCCCACAAAACCAGCATATGGCTAACCATTACTCCAAAGGCCTTGAAATCCTAGATATAAACTATAAATTATCTGAATACAAATTAATGCCCTTAATGTACTTTCTAATACATACAAAGGTCAGTTGTGCATGTATACATGTATGGCATTATGTGAATGTTTTGCCTATCGTGATAATATTATGTGCTGGGTTCACAGTACCTTTCTAAAACCATGAGCTCTGATATTTGTGAATATGAGACAACTTGAAGTACAGCCCCGTAAGAGACTGGGAAACACCATCTTACTCCAGTCTGGTCTTTCAGGTGTGTTCTGTAATGTGACAATAGTGAAGATATATTTACCCTAGGTGAGAATGAGATGGGTCAATGAACTAAAGGAAGTATCTATCTGATATATTGGGGAGAATGGGGGAAAGGGAACAGAGAAGCTCATCATTTAAGAAGAAGCAAAGGAACTGCTTCTCTTCTAAAGTCCAAGTCTTTTAGGAGGCCCAGATGCTGATGCACAAGGTCAGCACAGACTCTGTGGAACGGACTTAGCAGAATGGTCGACACAGGCCTCGGAACCATCATCCCCATCCCCTCAGCTACCCGGACACACTGTGAGCCATGGTGATGACTGTCCTGAGTGACAGGAAGATAGCCAACAAATTCCAAACTTACACCACATAACCTCCACCAAGAAGCTCAACTAGAGTCAAGTACCAGGGTCAGGACAGGCAGAAATTTAACTTGAGAGGGGGGAAATAACACGTAAAACAGCAGAGTAAGCTTTGGCCTGATGAGGAAAATACTAGGAAGGATGGCTACTGTCAAGACAGGCTTCCTCCAAGGGAGGTACCCGAGACGATGCTAAGAAGATGATCAAAATGCAAACCTGTCAGCATGTGTGCACACAGGGTGTGCATGAGGATAAGACAGTTCTGTGACATACCTTAGAAAAGTAAAGCCCAGAAGCGAGCTGTACGTCCTCCAACAAAGCGTTATCTTAATGGCTCACGTACTACTAAACACACATAGAGAAGTCAAGCTGAGCGTGGTAACTTGGAAGGCTGAAGCAACAACAAGAGGTTAAAGCAAGTTATGGCTACATAGTAAGACACTATCCCAAAAATTAAAATCAAATAATGAATACATTTCAGAAAAAAAAAAACAGACGGCAATGTGATCTATGGGAAGGGTCCCCAGCTGACATTTAAAATTCACTCCATGTGCCCTCACATGTCCTCTCTCATACACGCACAAACAAGCACATCTCTCTCACTCACAAACACCTCTCGTGCACACACTCTCAAATGCACAATACATTATTTTATTCACACGTCTCGTATACATATTCCTCCTTCAGACATGCACAAATACATATACACCCTCACCCACCCACCCGTCTCTCTTCTCCTGCAGATCAAAAAGGCTTGTGTTCATGCATGCAACTCCTCCAAATAAAAGCTTTATAAAAACTGGCTGTTTTGGTTTTTTTTTAATCATTTCCTAGTTGAACAAGGCCCATCACAAAGCCAGTATCTGAGAAAATTTCACAAAGGATTTGCAACAACATTTTAACATGAGGTCAGACTTGGCATCGCACCTGTGCTCCCTGCACTGGGAAGAATGAGACAGAAGGATTCCGAGCTTTGGACAGGCTAAGCTATATAGCAAAAATGGGGATGGGGGCAGTGTGTGTGTGGAGGGCACAGGGTCCTTGTATTCCTTAATAAGCACTAGGGAAACCAGGAATGTTAAACAGGGACAGGTGTCTCCTCAATGGGGGAGATAAAATACCCACATTCCACCCAGAAAGCTGAAAGTGGACAACTGTTAACGACCTGGTGATCTTTTCCTATCTGTAGAAGCAGACCTCACCCAACCCCCACCAGAATGATTATCCCAGACTCTTCCTTCCTAGAACTTTATCTTTAGCTCCTAACTAATAAAACCCATCCCTAGCGGAGAGAGACGCCACAAGTATTTTATGGCCTGCTGACTTCCATGCTATCTCAGTGATAGACCACACTAGATTCCTTTTAGAACCCACCTTCATGGTCAATATACATTACAAAGGAGTTCCTATGTAGTCATGCCTTAAACTTTATTATGCACCTGGAATAGAAATGACTGTTGCCTAGAAACGTTTTTCCAAACACTATTTTAAAAAAGAAATACACTGGCAATAAACACACCACCAGGAATCATTGTCAAGAATTTCTGCCGTGATTACTAAAAAGCATCGACTATATTTGCCCCTCCCTGACAGTGATAAAAAAAAAAGAACTTTACGGGGGTCACGTAATAAGAAGGTGAAAACACCAAATCCTCCAAGAATGATAGATTCTAGATCGCTCCACTTAAACCATACTGCTCACTGTTAAAATCATTAAAATTGGGCAAGAAAGAAGGCTCAGCAGTTAAGAGTTCTAATGGCTTGTTGGGGAATTTTTAAGGTGTGTTGCCTTTGTTTATGCTGCATTGGTTAACTCTGTGAAGCTGTGATTCTTTGCCTCTCTAAAACACCTGATGGTCTAATAAAGCGCTGAACAGCCAGGCAGGAGAAAGGATAGGTAGGGCTGGCGGGAAGAGAGAAGAAATAGAAGGAGAGACGAGGAAGAAGGAGCAAGGAAGGTATGTCAGGAGCCAACCACCCAACTACACAGAGCCACAGAGTAAGAAAGAAAGTAAAAAATACAGAAATAAGATAGATAAAAGCTCAAAGGCAAAAGGTAGTTGTGATAGCTTAAGTAAAGTCGGCAAGACACAAGCCAAGCTAAGGCCAAGAATAAACATTCGTGTATGATTTATTTGGGAGCTCGATGGTGTCCTACCCCCCTCCAAGTAAAACAAAGAACAACAATGGCTCTTCTAGAGGGCCCAGGTTCAATTCCCAGAATCCACATAGTAGCTAACAACTATCACAGTGGACCCAATGCCCTCTTCTGGTCTTTTCAGGTACTACATGCATATGGTGCATAAACATACATCAGGCAAAACACCTATACACACAAAACAAAGCAAATTTTAAAAATTATTAAAATGACTGAACTACACCACTCCAACCAAATATCAAAAAAAGACAACCAAATATCAATTATCAAATCCTAAAGGTAACTGATGACAGCTCTTCGATAAAGTAATGCTGCTCTATTAGTCATTTGGAGTTTTTGTTGTCATTTTAATGTAGACTAATTGAAGAGAGAAAATACTAACAGGATCCCACAAGAAGAGTCCTTGAGAACAAAACTACCTCAAACAGCAGTGCAAACACTCAATCCAATGAGGACCCAGCAGAGGAACACAACAGAGCCAGTGGGCAAGAACTCTGCCCAGCTCTGTCTGGAAGGGGAGCTCGCATGGATCAGCACCCTCCACGGTTGTCGGAGCACCCGTCCCTCTGAGCGTATCTTCTGAAATGGGAAATTTCACAACCATCTTTATTGCAGGCCAAGGCCACTTGCATCATCCACATTAATTACCTTATGAAAATCTGCAGTGTGAATGTTTACTGTTGTCATGGAACTTTCATATGAGGTCAAAACATACACACCCATCACTGTGACATTCCCAAACAGAACTGGCTAGCACCAGTGAAAAGGAGGTGCTAAATCATACTGTCTATCAAAACCCATAAAAACCTGCCGCTCTGCAGAGAGCTGTGATGTTCAGAGGGGATACAGCAGCATATGCATAATCAAGAACAACTGGGCAATAAATCCAGCAGTCTTTTCCCTCCCCTTGTGTCCACTGAACGGCAGGCATAAGCGACTGTGCTCCTAGCAAGTGTGATTTACTGCACACAGGCAACAACAGCACTCCGGAAGTGCCCGCAGCAAGTCCAAGCGAAGTGTTTCCTCTGAGAACTCAGCACCTATTGCCCAGCGCCTCTCTCTCCACCCAATGCCATGACCATGGACACAAAAACAATAAATAAAATATACAGAAAATGTATTGGCCCAGAGGGTTATGTGGCGTCTTGAGATTTCAGAAATTAAACTGTCTCCTCAGAGTGAGAGGCTACAGTGTCGTCATTACTATAATCCATTCAGAAGGCAAAGCATGGAAGAAGCTGCCTTCGCATTCACACAGTAACCAGGTTTTCTTCTTTTCCAAATCCCTGCCCCTGCTGCCGCCCCCCCCCCCCCACAAACCACTCTTGTAATAGGATTGGTGATCATCTATCCTGCAGCTCTCTCTATCACAGGGAATAACTGAACCTAAACTCACTATGGTGGGAAGAGACAAACACACACTAACAACTAACTTCTGAAAGCCATTTAGATGATAAACTCTCATTCAAATTCACGCCAATGACCCTCCAAAAAATGTGGAGAAATGATTTGATCTAGACTTTCTAGACACTTATTTCTGTCCTCTGAGCAGATTCTTCAGTTATTAGCAAACTATAATAAGTATCAAGTCCAAAATATATTAACCTCTCTGGAAACCTACTAATGATTCGGTCCTCCTTGGCAGCCTGAAGCAGGTAAGTGGCTTGCTTGTTCTGTAACAACACTCATTGGGCACTCTCCCAGCTCAGAAAGAGAAAAGGACTAAACCACTACCTAACACTTCTCTGGAATAGCCAATCCCTGCTGACAGCGTCATCCACAGCACCAGCACACAGACAGCCCGGCCAGGGACTGACAAGCCACAGCGGTTTCTCCTGAAGGCAAAGTCACAAAAGACCTCTAATTCAGACACCGGTAATGGACAAAGGTAGGGAAAGCAATCGAGGACCCAGACCAAACTGAAACCACCAAGAGTTATCATCTCTACAACAACGGAAATCACAACATCAAAGTACAACCATGCTCAGCACTCAGAGCAAGGTCATGGGGAAAGCAAATATGATTATGTGTGATTTGAAAACAAACAAGGGGGCCTTGAAATCATCCAAACCTTGAACTCAGCAATTCCACAGCTGGGGAGCTTGTCCATCCAAAAATAAATTACTCATCATGTGGACAGATATCCAGATACAAGGACGTTTATCCTAGAGCTCTTTAAAACATGAAAAACTAAAGGACAACCTCTCCTCCTCAGCAGGGCTTACAGAGACTAGCTGGCTCTGTGATGGAATGCTACACAAACCTTAAAATGGCGGTATAAAATAATGTGGGTCTTATTTTTCATAGCAACATGTTCATGATTTATAGCATGCAAATAAAAATAAGAAGCATACATTTCAACACTGATTTTTATTTTACATACACATACATAATACATCTAGACTAAAATATTCCTGAAAGATAACATTCATCAAATTTAATGGAATTGTGTAGGTGGGTTTTCTGAGGGAAAAATGTCTTTTTTTTTTCCCTAATAGTTTAGTGAGAACTGTGTACTACTCTTTGCATCCAAATATTAGTGGGAAATTTGAGGTGTTTCAATACCCTGCTACATGGATTGTTATTCACAGGCAAAGTATTTTCAAGGAAAACAGATATTTCCCCTTAATATCAACTTAAAACATAACACCAACTATTTAACTAAAGATATACTCATAATTATCTTTCTCCCTAAAATATGTAAGCCTTAGACAAGACATAAGCCAGAGTTTGATATCCCCGTAGGTTGAATGGTTCTTTCTATAAAAGCCCTGATCAAAAGGACTCTCAAAATTTATCTATTTCTGCCAAGAGTCGATTCAAAAATCTATCCTCAGCTATGTTCTAATATCAGATATTCATTCTTGTCAAATAAAAGTTCATTGACAACTTTAGAGAAAGGGAGAGAGGGAGAGAAGCAGAGGTCGGTCTCGAGAAGTTCTATTTCCAAAACTTTAGGGAAAAAAAAGTAACAGAATTTAAGTGTGACAGCATGCCAAGTTAGCATTTATTTGTAAAAGTTAATACACGTGTGCATATTACATATGCACACATGTATGCATGTGCAAAATTACATGTGAAAATATATACATAAATACAAGTTAAATTGTTGCTATGCTCAGAAAATAAGAGTACAGCTCATTCATTTCTATGATTTATTTCACAGTTCTTATTGCTTTGAAACACTATATAAATCTTTCCAAATATACACACATAGAACAATGGATGAGAATAACAGCAACTAAGCAAAAGGGATGAATTCTACACATAGATCTCCTCTGGAATGGAAAATGTCCACAGAACAAACCTTGTCATGGAAGGAAATCTAGAGCCACTCGGGCACACATAAGCTCATTATTTTCCCTGATAATATGTACCTACAGGACCACTCAAGTGAAGAAACCAGGTTGATAAGGTATGATGGTGACACGCACCTTTAATCCCAGCACTTGAGAGGCAGAGATAGATGGATCTATGAGTTTAAAACCAGTCTGGTTTATACAGTGAGTTCCACTCCAGCCAGGGCTACACAGTGAGATCCTGTCTCAAAACCAAATAAATAAATAAATCAGGTGAGATGTGACCCAAAGATCAATAACAGGAAGGTAAACCTGAGGAAAAACTGAGGCCTCCTCAGAGATGCTCACAATAATAAAAATGTCCTCATGCCATATTGTCACCATTTTGATATGACTCAGTTATAATCCCTCCCAGTACAATAAGAGAGGAACAAAGTAAAGGTGGGTAGAAGAGGAGAGAACAATAAGGAACTGTCTTTTTCCGGCTCAAAAATGAATTCACAGTAAAGTCCGTGACAGCAAGTCTCCGTACATGTACACCAACCCCCCCAAAGAGATTTTTGATACAATTTCTAATATATTTTACCTAATTCACTTACATTTTAGATTAGACTTGCAAAAGAGGATTAAAGTTATAATTATATTAAGGAATGAAAATTAAAACAACCCCTCTCTGAAGTACAAATTTTCCAGATGCTACAGAAGTCTTAGTTAAGACCAAAGTCAATGTACTAAAATGGCCTTAAATCCATGGAAACGCAGACCTTGCTTATCAAGAAACGTTTTTTAAGCCTTAATTACTTGCACTCTTAGATCAAACAGAATAATAATTAAAGTTCTGAAAGAATTTCAGATTTGCTTTCAGTTACCATTTATCCACTGAAACTAATTACCTGAACTAAAAACATGAAGCATTTTCTATCCTTTGGCCAATTCTGCTTCTTGGTGTGTGTCGAGGACAAGTGATGGATAGGTATCACACACCCAGTCACTGGACCTTGGAAGCTACTTTACCGGACACACTATCTTATCTTTTGTTATACCAGATCTCCCTGCATTCAACCATTATTTTTTCCAAATGTCATCACTTAGAACAGGAAAAAAAAATGTGCACACAATATCAAGGACCAACCTTCAAACTAAGCTCTGTTCCAATGAGAATAGGTGGGAATCGAGCAGACAAAGAGCATAAGGCTTTAAATTCGGGGAAGATAACATGGCGTGGATGAAAACTATGAATCACGTGTTACCTGCCTAGTCTGAAACAAGGTCTAGGATATAGAAGGCATTCAATAAGTGCTCACATACTAATAATACCCTAACACAATCAGGAAATACCTGTGTGTTCCACACCAGACATAAATTCTACTGGACTAGGTTTGGCATTCTTTTTGTCATGGTTTGTTTTTTGTGTTGCTCAGAACGGGACATGGATTCTTGACCCTAACATGCATGCCTTCTATCCAACCCTGAGCTATACTTCTATCGCCCTGACTTGACTGACGAACCAAAACTGATGTAGAAAAGGAGTTCGATTTTTAAGGGCTGGAGGCATAGCTCAGCCTAGCATACGCAAAGCATTGTATTCGATCCCCAGCATTGAAAGAGGGCCCTACCAAAATTTGTTTAAAAAAGAAACAAAAAAACAAAAAAATATCAAAAACTAACACTGTGGCCTGTCAACATGGCCCAGTGGGTAAAGGCACTTACCACCAAGCCTGACAATCTAAGTTCCATTCCCAGGACCTACATGATAGACATGGTGAACTAACTTCCACAAGCTGTCCTCTGATCTCCACACACGCCCACACACAAATAAATAAACGTAATTTTAAAGAAGACAAACAATGGTGGACTGAATTTGGCCACCATTTCTTGTCCCTACAATGATTACCACAGATGTGCTTCCAGCCCCTGTGCTGCACAGGATTTCACTTCCTGAGCCACACAGATGTGGGCTTCGGACCACAGTGGATCAATCAGAACCCATCCCTTTCAAATACACAGTAGAGACAAAGATTCCAGCCTTGGTCTGAAATGTATGCCGGGAATGTGAGCAGCCAGGGTCTGGAAAGACCAGAGAAGAATGAAGAACACAGGAGGCAGTGAATGAGATGCAGAAAAACCTACCAGACAGTGCTGCTCCTGCGACTCTAGGACACGGCCCAGCCCCTTCGTTGCCCATCCCTCTGAGGCCCTATGCCCCATGCCCTTCAGTTAACACTCTTTTTACATTTGCTCAAGAGCATAACAGCACTTGCAATGCAGAGTCATGCACAAAAGCATTTCCTCCCTAACCAAAGCAATCATCAGACAAGACCGAGAAAGCTAAGGCCACAGACAGAAAAGTGCAAACAAGCCAGGGTGGTCCATGGAAAGGGGAGGAACCACGGGAATGGAGACAAGGAAGCTCTGAGCGAGCGTATGAATTAAGTTTCTGTTCACCCTCGGCAAATGATGAGAGGAGCTCGGTGTCTAAATTGGCTGGTGATAGCAGAGCTGTTTTTACAATGTCTTAGTATCTGTGAATCCCACATTCTTTTCCTTTCTTGTACAGTCTTGTTTGAGACTCTGGCAAAACGCTGCACTTGGGAAGCAACTGAAAGTTGGCTAGGACGAAGTTATGCAATTTTCAATTAAAAACACTCTCTGGCTGGCTGGTTGCTACCACTGTGGAAAAGAAAGCGCTGCAATGAGGGTTTCCCTCCTATTGAAAACTGGTTCTGTGAAGCTTCAGAATGGTGAAAATCACTTACCTACCTACACAAACCACTTCTGTTCCAGCTCTACCAAGGCTCTGATCCCAGCTCCTGGGAATAAGCCACATTTTTATATAGACTAATTCTTCTGTTTTCATTCCTGAAGGGCCCTCCAGGAATTTGCATTTATATATCCAAGAATGCCCCAAACTCACAAACGCCTGGGATCCCACAGGCCTCCCATAATTACCACGCTTACTACCAGCACAGGCTTATTCTGCTCCAAGAGACCCTGGCCAGGTTTGAAGGTCACTATTACTAACAGAGAAAAATAAAACTTTCCCCACACAAAAAGAACTAGTGAAGCCATCCTCCTCTAAAGAACAACATGCTTTGTAATTTTTTTCCCCGGTGTTGTTTACTGAATGCTAAAGAATGCAAAATAACATGTGCGTGCAAACACAGAGTCTTTTGTGAGTGTCCCTTAACAGGGACTGGCTGTGACCTCAAACAGAGTGATGGTGGGGAGTAGATGCCTGAGTAACGCTTTTACAGAGAGTTTGCTGCTGTACCAACAGACGGAGAGAAACAAGTAAAGCTGGGGTAGAATCTCATTCATCTCTGAGTCATGTCCTTTCGGTAGCCGATGAGAACCGAGAGAAGCCCAGACTGCCACCAGACAGAATAGAACCCACTTTCAAATGGGATAAATGTAAATGAAACCAAGATGGCTCATCAACCATAAAATCCAAAACAATACAAGAAGACTGCAGTCTAATGAGAGTCAACCTACTCTTATTAGAGAAGGCAGGGACTATCCTAGTGCCTGAATAGCAAGAGAAAACAGCAACACCAATCTCTGGTCCTATAGGAAGCACCAATGTCTCTTAGAGTCTTTTAGTGTCTCAAGCAGGTGAAAAATAGGTTGCTTGGGCTTTCTTTCTTGTACCAGTCTGTCCTTCCCTCCCTTTAATTCCAATTTGGGATGGATGGGCAGAACTCTTCCAGCAAGTCCGCAAAGGGGGCTTTGCGCAACATGGGCATGACCACCTGCTTTTTGGCTCTCACCTCCTGGCAGGATCTGAGCATGCTACATCATCAGAGCACAGCCCAAGGACAGACACAACACCAGTCCTTCTCTCTTGCAAGACCAAGCCAGCAGCATCAGCCCTCCAACATGAACCTTCAGCAACAGGAGAGAGAACCAACAGAGCCTTAAAGAGCTTCAGCAAAATCAGAATTTAAGGATCAAATACAAGAAAAATGGAAGGAATTGGAGGTGTCGTGAAATGGCTGGAACGAGCCACCAACACTAGCTAAAGAAAAGGAGCCTTGGAAGACGCTCATACTCCCAGGGGCTGGGAAGAGCTGTCTTAGCTGAAGCTTTCACGGACTGCAGAAACTGGAAGGAAAACTTGGGCAACAGGATTGGGTGTGTAGTCTGCTCCGCCACTTCCCAGCTGAGTGTGACTTTGGACAACCTGATTAGAAGGTTTGGTTTATCTACGAGACAGAAATAAAAGCTCTGCAAATCTCAGAGGGCAGCGTGAGAATTAAATTCCTACTACTCAGAAAGTCCTCCTAGTGAAAAGTCAATATTGGTCTCTGTCTCTCTCTCTCTCTCTCTCTCCTTCCCTCCCTCCTTTACCCATTTCCTTAAAAGAGGGGACAGGAGAGAACCTCCTTCCTTCGAATTGTATCTTCACCAATGATTTCTCTAAAGTTCCTACAGTGTTCTTTATAAATGATCCAGTTTTTAGTTTGCCTAAAATTAGGCACAAAAAAACAAAGTCGCATTCCTCAAAACCCCATGAATCTAGGTAAAGGGGAAGTAGCACCACACTTACCCTGTGAGGATGTCGGGGAGACGGCATGACTACCTTTTGATTCGGTTTTTACAGACACTGCAGGGGCGCGGCTCCAGGAGTCTTCCATGAGAGACACAGCGGCGGAGCCAGGAACGCCTGAGGAGCCACACTGGCCAAGCAAGCCTGGTATCTCACCTATTCTGCTCGCACGGCTGGAAACCAGACTGAGGCACCCACCTCTCTTTGCCTTTCACACCTCCAGAGACTTTCTGCTTCAGAGATGTTCCCTAGAGGAGGTAGGCTCACTTCCTGTTAAAATCTCTAAACAGATAGTCACTGTTCTTAGAATTCAAAGCCCTTACTACAAGCTACAAGGCTCTGTGAGCGCCCTTCCCCATCCCATGAACTCATTCCATACTCTAAGCTCCACCTTCTTCCAAGACTGTCCCCACTGTCCCTCAGTCCAGGATGCCCTTCTCCCATGACTCCACCCTACCCGATACAGGTCACCTATTCATTTGATCCTCACTTTTAAATACCTCAGAGTTCACCAGCTGTATTGCCATCACCACACACCTGAGGGAAGGAAAAGAGGCTGATTGGGCTCCTGGCCTCAGTTCATCCTGGAAGGGAGGCACACAGGAGTTCATGGTCGGGGAACACGTGAGGAAGGTTGCTGGCATCTTGGCAGATCAAAGAGCTCCAGAATGAAAGCAAAGACAGAGGTCAGCCTCAGCGCACACCGCTCGTGACCTATGCCCGTCAGCTAAGCATCACACCCTCCAGGTTTCCAAGCAGCAGCACTAGATGGGGAACCAATGTTCAAATACCACATTCAAACCAAAACGCCTGCGGAGAGCCTAGCTTCCACCTACCCTCCTAGGGGAAATCTCAGGAAGAGCAGGCCTGTGAACCAACTGCCACCCATGCAGCTCCTGGCCCCGGCTAATAGACAAGCAAAAGGTGGTGACCTCCTTCTGAGGTTCCCCTCTTCCCATGTGACAACGTTCTGAAACAAAGCTTAAGAAAGTCACAAGGAAGCAAAGGTCTTATTATAGAAGTGCTCAATTTCTTATGAAAATGAAGCATTCCTAAACATTATAGCAAAACTGGGTTCTCTACAATTGGGGTCAACTAGCCCATCACAGCAGCCAGGGCAGTCTGAAGACTGCTAATGAGAAAGTAAGGAAAGTAGTCATGCTGGACCCTGTACTGTATCCCCCAAATTCTGGTTTAGCAACAGCGCATGACACCATTTGATTAGGATAACAGGATACTCGGCAAGGGACAAAAAATGCTGCCTTAGCGCTCTGCTTCACAAACTATGGTAGGGAAGAGTGTCCGAATACAGCAGTAACTAATCGTTAGATAGCTCAAAATAAAATCAAATACAAAGGTAGATAAAGGGCTTGCTGTGAAAGCAGGAGACTTGAAATTTAGATCCCTAGCATCCAATTAAAAGCTGGATTAGTGTAGGGGGGGTCACCAACTGCCTCAGCATCGGAAAGACAGAGACAGGAAATCCCTGGGACAAACTGGCTATCAAGATGACCCAAAATTAGCAAACTCTGGATTCATCTTAAGACCCTGACTTAATAAAGTAGAGAGAGAAAGAGGACTTCTCGACACATGCTCATAAACACACACTCACACAACTGTGAATGTGTACACTCACATACACAACACACACATACACTTTTCTAAAATATATAAAATACAAGCCCAAACTATACAGATACACAACTGATACGTTAGATTATTATTCAGTTTCAAAACACTCTCAGTGTCTGCACAGAGGTAATCAAAACACAGTTTGGGGCTGAGGACGTAGCGCAGCATGCACAAGACCCTAAGGTCACTGCCCAGGACTATCTGTGGTCTCCTGAACCAGCAATGCAACAAAGGTACAGTAAAAGAACAAAGCACTGACAGCTTAATTGATGGCTGGAAAAATCTTTGAATTATACCTGGCTTAATTATACTACACAGTGGTAGATGACTATACTGCCAAATATGAACAGGACATGGAAATCAATGTGTTTTTGTGACCTGATAAACTTCTGTGATGCTCCCAGACATGAGGAAGAGTACTAGGGGGTTTAAAGTGTAGAAATGATGGAAACTCTGTGGTGAACAATTCAAGATACTTGTTTAAAAAACAACAGTAAGTTTCCTTTCATGCCCTTGGAATTATTTTAACATCTTTATTTGGGAGCATGTGCTTTGTGTTACCAGTAATGAAGAAGCATGTCACTCTTCTCACTGAAAACACGTTGTTATGATGAAGGCACATCTTGAAAGCGACAGCATCTAATAGTAAATAGAAGGCAGCTGGCCCTCTGCATGCATCACAGATTCCACATCCACGGATGCAAGCAACCATGGGATGGAAATACTGGGTGGAAAAACTTTGTGTCTGTACTGAGTACGTACAGACTTTTAGTTGCCATTATCCCCCAATGAAGACAGTACAGCAAACGCTTACACCACATTTATCTTACAGTAACTATTATTAGTAACCTAGAAATGAGTTAAATTGGAAGGCTGGGGTTCAATGGTGAACACTTACTAGTACGTGCAAGGAGGTAGGTTCTATGTAACTACTAAGTCATTTTCTGTAAGTAACTTAAACCTTTTTCCACTCTCAGGGGGTCCTGAATTCAATCAATCCTCTTTGGATATCCATGGATAATTATATGTTACTCAAAGCTGGGCTACACTAGGAAAGGGAGATTAATGGCATTACATGAGCTCCCAGACAGGAGCACTGAATGACTAAGGAGCACTGGAAAGCTAGTGAGGACTTTACTAAGAAGGGAGCACTAGGGCTAGGGCATAGGACTATGGCTGAAAGATACAAGAGGATAGGAGCTGCATACGGAGTCTTACCCAGAGAGGAAATCTCCACCAGACTAGGAAACATCTCCCTTCTGTTTACCACCCTTCCATCTGACAGACTGTTCTACAACAATGCTTCAGATTTCTAAAATAAATAACTTTTAGCAGATTGCAAAAATCAACTGAAAAGCAACTGGTGTCGACTTTGTCCACTTCTGTAAAGCCTATTAGGATGTGCCTGCTGACAGACCTTATGTGGAAAGGTAGCTCGGCCTTTCCCAGGCTCTGCAGGGTGGCTTTTCAGCAGCCTCCTCATTAAGGGCATTTCTGGTCCTTCAGCATGATGATCATCACAATTTTTCCATCTATAACCCACAGGGGCTGGAACTCACAGGTCTGCTTCTTCCCAGCAGGCAGGATTGATGCAAATCAACTATTTATTTATTTATTTTTGGTTTTTCGAGACAGGGTTTCTCTGTGGATTTGGAGGCTGTCCTGGAACTAACTCTGTAGACCAGGCTGGTCTCGAACTCACAAAGATCTGCCTGCCTCTGCCTCCCGAGTGTTGGGATTAAAGGCGTGCGCCACCATCGCCGGGCCAAATCAACTATTTTTAAGAAAAATAGTAAGTCTGTGTTTTTTAAATCCAGAAGATGACTTACCACTGATGAGGAGTCAAGTTAAAGTGTAACAACTGCCAAGCACATATTCTAAATACTGAAACCTGTCTGTCTGCTCACAGCCCTACTTGCACAAATACAATCTCCCTCCCTGAGGCTGGAGAGATGACTCAGTAAAGTATCTCTACACAAGGAACAGGGGCTTCGATTCAGATCCACAGGACCCACACAGAAAGCTGGGTGTGTTGATGCATGCCAGCAATGCCCAATGCTGGGGAGGTGGAGAAGGGAGGATCCCGAGATCTCATTGGCCAGTCAGTCAGCCTTGCCAAATCAGTAGGCTCCAGAGGCAGTGGGAGATCCTGCGCGCGTGCAGAGTCATCTGTATTCTGGTACTGACATTACCAGTGATGGACTAGTCTTCCAACTTTTACTCCCAACCCACCTTTCATTTTCCTTTTACTTTCTGACAGGCTGGGGATACAGAACCCACACTAGCCTCAAACTTCCATCTTCCTGCCTCAGCTTCCTGAAAGCTGGGTTTCAAGGCTTATACTGCAATACCCACTTCAGCCCAACCCATCCTTTCTTAAGTTTGCTCCTGCTATCCTTATTTCAGGAATCTGGGTACTCTAACAATGAACCAGTATTAGTCAACCCACAGGTTTGTATTAAACAATGTAAAAGCCAGCAATATTTCTCTAGAGAAAACATCAGTTTCTTAGCACTGATTAACCTGAACCCACAAGTGAACACACTGTCCATCCTGGTTGCATGGTTTCTGGAGGACATGTTAACCTCGAGCGAAGCAGACCTCAAGAGACTCCTGTGTAATTCAGTGACAACAAAGGGCAATCCTGCCAGCACCCAAAGCAACACAAAACAAAACGAAAGAAAAGAAAGAACAAGAGGTGCAGGACCTACTATCACTAGGGTCTGAACATTCACTCCAGAATACCTACTGACCACACTAAATGTACAAGTCAGCAGGCTGGGAACGGTGACAAACAGATGTGCCAAACAAGGTTGTTTATGAGGGTGCGAGGCTAGGGACAATACAGCACTAAGAACTTAATCTGCCTTCCCAACCTATGTGCTGGAGTAGAAAAGCATTTCCCAAATGTACCCACAGAGAGCAACTCTTTGCAGCAAAACCCCACTGCAAATGTATTCAGAATCCTCCAATGCATGCCTCTAGTGCATGTTTTGGGTGAATTATATCACTTCGGGACCTCAGTTTCTCCATATGTTAAAAGATGATGGGACCACCAATCTCTTGGGGTAGTTGCTAAAGTGAGACAGTAAGAAATGTGTAAAGCTCTTAGCATAAAGTGGATACCGAATAAAAGGTAATTTACCAAGCACAGTGGCTCATGCCAGGTATCTGAGTACTCAGGAGACTGAGACAGGAAGGTTGCTTTGAGTTCAAGACCAACTTGAGCTACAACATAGTAAACTTCCAGACCAACCTAGGATATAGAGTGAAACTCTGCTTCCCACCTCCTCCTACAAAAAGAAAGAAGACTCCTGTTAGAGCCTTTTTGAGAACAATTATTGAGAGGACAGAGAAAAATCTCTGCAATTAATCATCTGGTAGCAGTGCTGCTCAGTCCCTTAGAAGAAGCTGCTGTGTTCCCCGTGTCTACCTCCAGCTGGAGTCATCACAGAATCTATACCACAAATGCTCGCTCAGAGCCCAGAGACTAAAGCACTAGGATCGTTCACATCGTAGCACCTTGTACACGTTCAGCATTAATTCTGCTAAATATTTTCCAACACTCAAGGCAAAAGTGCAAATTCAGACACATGTGGCTGCTAATAGATAGCTTCCTGCCAAACAGCTTGGAGCAGGCACCGTCATCGGCCCTCCAGAATTCACACCTACTTTTACAGGCAGGGGGTCTGTATACTCGCCTTCTTTTAGATACCAAATACTACCTCCTGTTTAAAAAAAAAAAAAACAAAAAAAGTCTAAACTTCAGTTTGTTGGATCGCTTCTTTTTCTTTCCTGTTTCTTTTTTTCTTTTGTTTTTTAAGTCCCTAATGAGCCTGGACAGGGAAGAGGAAAAGTGATGAAGTAATAACGCACAGGTGCTTCCTACCTAATTAAAAGAGAAGTTTACAGCTGCACCGAGTTATCCCCACGGGTTAGCCATGTGCATCCTTTGAGTGGCACGCAGCTCCATCAGGACCACGCGGCATGTGCTGCCTGCCTGCTCCTTCCCTGGTAGAAAGATGATTAGCAGGTAACTGAGGGTATTTTCTGCTTCCCAGCTTTCGTCCCTATGGGCAGCCCAGTTCGTTTGCATTTCCTGGATTCTAAAAGTAAAGAAATAACCCTAAAATATGAGGCTTGGTGCTCAGTAATTCAAAGTTTGAGAGCTACTGAAATCAAACTCTAACTCGGGTGAAAGGAAAGATGTAAATATATGCATTTGTATGCACGATATATATTTATATTATATGAGCAAATGGAAGCATAATCATACAATGCATAAGAAATAAATGTGTTCACAGAGTCAGAGAGGTGGCTCAATGGGTAAAGGCACTTATCGCCCAAGCTGATGACCTGAGTTCAATGCCCAAGATCAACATGGTGAAGGAGAGATCAAACTCCTACAAGTCATCCTTTGATCACCATGTATGTTTCACAGCACAAATACACACACAAACAAATGTTTAAAAGAACTTAAAGACCACACACCACATGCTGACATTCTAGTCAAGAATGGACTGCATACAACAGAGGTTCTGTTAATATTTTATCACATATTATATTAACTCTGAAGCCCCCAGTATAGTTACACTCTATGTTTGCTCAGCAAGAAATTACCCAATAGCAATTTTGCAGCAGGTATATGTGTGTGGTACCCATATGTATATGACTGTTCACTTGTGTAGACGTGTGTGTGTTCAAGAAGCCATACGCACGTGTGTGTACATGTTGAGGCCTAAAGTTGATGCCCAGATTTTTCTCCATCACTTCCTATCTTGTATGTTGAGGTACGCTCTCTCGATAGAACCCAGGGCTCATCAAAAGGCTAACCTAGCTGGCCATCCTACCTTGGGGATGCCCTATCTCTGCCTTCTCAGAGTTCTCTGATCATAGATGTGTCACCATGTCAACCTGGTATGTAGGTGCTTGGAATCCTAACTTGGGTCCGCATATTCACATAGTAGGTGTTTTCTTTATCCAATAAGTTATCTTTCTAGCCCTTAATGTCACTTTTGTTGAACATACCCTTGCCTTTATATGACAGACAGTGTGACACATACTATACACCTATACACCAGTGCCCATCATGACCTCAAGGGAACCCAAATAACAGAATGATGAAGGTGAGGAAGCAATTGTGAGGGACTAAGACGAGATGAACTCATCACAGGACACATTTTGACTCTTTGAAACTGTACAGCTCGTGAATATATAACAGGCTTAGAAGGTTACGTTTGGCTGTCTCCAAAAATATTATCTGGAATATCCTGAATTCTCTTATGTTTTTAAATATTTATTTTATGTGTATGAATATTTTGCCTGTGTATACATCTATGTACCATGTGTATGCCTCGTGCTCACAGAGGCCAGAAGAGGGCATCTGGTCCCCCAGAACAGATGGCTATGAACTGCATTATGGGGGCTGAGATTGACCACTGGCTCTCTGCAAGAGCAGCTGGTGCTTTTTTTAACTGCTGAGCTGTCTCTCTAGCACCAATCAATTATTTTAAAAAATTAATGTTTTACCAGTTTCTACTTCTTCATGTATAGGTATTTGCTTTTTTGCATATAAAATAAAGAAACTTCTGGAAACACAACACATTTTTACCAGAGGTTTCAAATTATATTTGTTCTTCATTTCTCTTCATTATTAGTAGTGTAAGAAACATTAAATATAAGTGCTTTATAGAAGTTGTGTTAAGAGCCAAGTATGGTGGGTCCTGCCTTCAATCTCAGCACTCTGGAGGTAGAGACAAGTATATCTCTGTGAGTTTGTAGCCAGCCTCGCCTATATGAAGAGTTCTAGAACAGGCGGTGCTACATAGAAAGACCCTGTCTCAGAAAAAAACAAAACAAAACAACAACGATACCTTTGTTGTATTTTTGTTAAATATTTTTTAGCTCCCCAACATGTAAAACTTTTAAGCAACTGTTTTGATTCTCCCACACCCTGTAAAACCTTTGTATATATAAAGTCCTGCTACATACTGGGACTGAAGTACCTGGCCCCTTCCCCCTTCACTTCCTTTGAAATATATATTTTTTTTCAGCTAACCAGTCCCAAAAGACGGAGGTCAGACCCCAGCCAATGGAGAGAAGACTCAGTCACCACCTGTATTCAAATAAGGCAAATCCAAGTCCTGGCCAGAGCGCTTGCTCCTGCTGTCATGAGAGCACAGGAGTAAGCACAGCTTGTCAGGACACTTCAGCTCGAGTGGTGGTCTCTTCCTTAGTGACCCGGGCTTATTTGAAAGAGGGTGGTGGGACCCTATCCCTAGAAACAACACTAGTGAAATACTTCTATATATACAAATAAGACTATCCAAAACCCAGGACAATGACAACACCAAATGCTGGAAGGATGTGGAGAAACGGGGACTCCCGCTCACTGTCGTGGGAGCGCACAAAGGAAGGGCGGGAATGGAAGGCAGTTTCTTACAAATTAAAACATAATCTTACCACGTGGTCTTGCAGTCAGGCCCCCATTTTACCTAGCGAAGTTGAAAAAAGGGACGTTTAGAGCAGCTTTCGCTCACCTTGGAAAGAAGACTACTCAAGCGGGTGTGTAGGAACAAGGTTATCAGTGATGGTGAGGTCTGGGGAACAGACAGTAGAGAAGAGTGGAAACACTCTACAGGAGACTGTGACAGTGGCTCATGCCAAGCTATGACTATAAATAAATTCCCAGCATTAAAAATGTCATTAAATCCCTCCAAGAATATCTGTAATTTAAACAGTAGGCTAACAACTGTATTAATTAAACTAGCCTGTTGCATCCTTTACTTTGTTTATCTTGATTAACACCGTGGATCTGAAAGTGATCAACAGTGTTATACTTCCAAGGATCTACAAGGGCACCCAGCCACTCAGCAGTATCGACTGGCCTCTTATTTTTTTCCTACAAATGAGTTATTTTCATCCTGTTTGACTGCTAAGCATGTCAGCTTGAATTATTGTTTGCCTGACTCTGGTGAATTTTAAATATTCTTCACTTACAATTGTTCCACCAATAAATAAATGCAAGACAGTGAGAATGCTCGTGGGAAGGCATGAAGAAGAGTTCAGCTGTACACAGGAGAAGGGTCTTTCTTAAGGTAGAATAATCAACTTCATCTGCAGGAAGGGAAACAACAAAATGAACACTAGCCCAAAGGGTAAAGAGTTGGAGTCTGGTAACATTCTGGCAGAAACGGGGTGTTCACAAGGACACTGATTGTACAGGAAACAAAGCAACTCTGCAGCCCAAACTATCGGCTTTCCTGATCCTGCTCAACTCACTGCATCAGCTTTTCTCCACACAAAAGTGAATTATTCTCATTGAATTTGAGTTAGTTTTCACCCCTAGGAGATGAAATGCTGACTTCTGATTCTGAAATTATGAATGTATGAGCAACTGGAGTTTCCATCCCTTAACCTCCAAAATGCTTACATAAGCGAAGGCTCCCAGGGGACACCTTAGTGTATTCTCGCCTGTGTTCCCTCTCCCTTCCCAACCCCTCTACTGTGGACTAGAACACACGGCAAGGATTCCGTTATATACTTTCTAGCATCTGCCTGCTGCTCTGAATATCAAAACTCAATCATTTCTAACCAAATATCTCAGACCTGCAAGCTCCTTGCCTCCTTTCAACATTTTTCAATTGTATCCCCTTTAGATCTCTTTCTCACTAGCAGAAACTTATGAATGACAGAAGCCTAAGTGGTCACCCAGGTTTCTTCCTGACCCAGTGTTTCAGTACACACTTACTGGGTGACCCAGACTGGACAGGGAGCACAGAATCAGAGCAGGGGAAAGCATATTTCCAAAGAGCTACAACCACTATGGGGAGCTCCACAGTTCACAAATTACTCCTAGTAGTAGTGGTGTGTGGCCCATGCATGTACATGTGTGTATAAATGTTGTCCATGTACGTGTAGAAGCCAGAGGTCAATGTTGGGTTTCTTTCTCATCACCTTTCACCTCATTTTCTGAGACAGGGTCTCTTCACTAAATCTGGATTTCACCACCTGGTCAGTGAGCTCTAGGGATCTGGCTGTCTCTGCCCACCACACCCCATAATAAAGTTACAAGTGAAGCCATCACACCAGCAAGCCCTTTGCCCACTGAGCTATCAGCTCAGCTCTGTGATGATTGATCTCTTTTTTTTTGTATTTTTTATTGATATTTATTGAGCTCTACATTTTTCTCTGCCCCCTCCCTACCACTCCCCTCCCCCTTCAACCCTCCCCCAAGGTGCCCATGCTCCCAATTTACTCAGGAGATCTTGTCTTTTTCTACTTTCTACTTTTCATGTAGATTAGATCTATGTAAGTCTCTCTTAGTGTCTGCATTGTTGTCTAAGTTCTCTGGGATTGTGGTTTGTAGGCTGGCTTTCTTGGCTTTATGTTTAAAATCCACCTATGAGTGAGTACATGTGATAATTGTCATTTTGTGTCTGGTTACCTCACTCAAAATAATGTTTTCTAGCTCCATCCATTTTCCTGCAAAATTCAAGATGTCATTATTTTTTTGACATTTGCTGTGTAGTACTCCATTGTATAAATGTACCACATTTTCCTTATGTATTCTTTGGTCAAGGGGCATTCAGGTTGTTTCCAGGATCTGGGTATGACAAACAAAGCTGCTATGAACATAGTTGAGCATGTCCTTGTGGCATGAGTGAGCAGATGATTAATCTTTATAAATGTATGAGCGACTGGTGTTTCTACTTGATGGCAGTGAGAAGATCTTTGGAGATTAGAAAATCATCTTTCTGTGTGTGAGGGCATTTCCAGGGCATAAGGGAGGCAGATTGACTCTGAATGTGTGCAGCACCATAGGGGTGGGAGACAGGGTAGGATGAAATAAAAGGCTAAAAGGGAGAATGGAGAGAGCAGGTTCTTTGGCTCCACTGCTGTGTGTGTGCGCAAGTGTATGTGCATGAGCACAGCCATGCATGCATGCGCATGTGTACACTCTGCTCTGAGGTAGGCAGCCGCTACTCTATGCTCCCACCACTGATGCCCCTGCCTCACCTCAACCCCATAATCAACAGAAGTACAGGCTAAAAGCACTGAAGCCACGAGCCAAGATAATCCACTCCCCCTGGAAGCTGCTTCTCAGGAAGCTTGGTCACAGATATAGCAGGCTATTTAACACAAGAAAACTGATTTTCATTATACACATCAGTTCTCCTGTCCACAATCATCTGCATTCTATTCTTCTAAATAGACACCTCAGCTACAGTTTCTATAAGGCCTCGGTAACACTCATGAAAGCTAGTGAGATTCGAAAACAAGTACTTCTAAAATTACTCTCCTTTGAAGTCTAAGCAAATGGAACACGAATATTGAATCTACAAATTCCATCAATCACATACAAACACTGTATGAATTTCTAACATGGAACCAGCTCTTTTGAAAGTTATGATACTTGAGTCACATGAAAACCTAACCTCTCTTCCCTAGATGCAATCACCTCAAGGCCCTTCAGATACGTAAACTTCATTCTCTCCTGGACTTAAGAAGTATTTATAAAACAACGCAACACAATTAAATTGAGCTCATTTTGTCATGTTCAAAGAGATTCTTAACATTTATTCAATTTCACATTCAGAAAAAAAACACAATTGAGATTAAAATGAAATATCTCCCACGGGTTTTAATTTATATCCCATATTTAGTGAGAACACAATAGAGTTGGACTGCAATTTTATACTCATCATTGGCTTTACTTCCAAACTGAGAGATCATAATTACCCAGAAAACGCAAACATGATTTTGACTTGTTTTGCGATTTCAACCCACTGCAGAGTTAGTTGATACTGCAGATCTTGTGGGAAGAACCCTATCACACGGTGCTCTGTGAGAATGTGACAATCTGTAACCAAAAAAAGAACTTTATCTAAATAGTCAATTGTCTAATGTTGGCCCACATTTCAGCATTGACTTATAATATTCTGAAAACTTTTGTTAACAGGTAGGCCTGGTAGCAATGCCTGTAATCACTGTGACTCAGGAGTCTGAGGAAGGAGGACAACAGGTTCAAGGCCCATAAGGATTACATGTGAGCTCAGAACCAGCCTGTGAAATGTACTGAGACATTTGTGTTAAAATAAAAAGTAAGACGAGGGTTGTGGAAATAGTCCAATGGTAGAGAACTGGCTTTGTACACACAAGGCAAGGTTCTATTTCCCAGTGCAGAATCCCTCCTAACACCCCAAATAAAGTTAATAATACTGGAACTACCTCCAATGAATATATCAACACAGAGGTTCGTTCTTCCACAAATTTGGAATAAAGCGGTGGGAGATGTAGAATATACATTTAGGTTTAGTTTTCAAAGAAATGAACAAAAACAGGAGGAATATGTCAAGTACATACAATAATCTATATATTACATGATCTGCCTACATCATCTCTCTGACTCCTCAAAAACTCCAAAAATACAAGTATTATATGATCATAATCTTTCCTCACAGAAGGAGAGACACTAAGAGATGGAACAACACATAACTAAAACCTAAAATTCTAATGAGGGTGTCCAACACTGTGACATTGCAACATGACATTATACAATTGAGCCAAGCCACTTTCCTATCTATTCTGGGTCACAGGCAGCTCGTGGGCTATAGGTTGAGCATGCCTGCCTAACAGATGAAAAGCCATGCACAGTCACCCAAAGAGCACCGCACTACAGTAAGTTCATAGTGCAGCATCGAGTGAGAAAGTGGAAGCCTGGGTTTCTGAAATGGTGCGCCCCTCCCTACAAATCCGTGTCCTCCTGGAACTTTAACTGAACTGGCGCAAGACTACTCACAACATGGCCAGGGAGCAAAAGAAAGGAAAAGGAAGGGCTATGCCCTATGATCTCCTGCAAGGGCACAGCCCCAAGGACATGACGATATTTCACTAAACCCGCCTCTTTTATGTTTCACCAAAACATGGGACTGTGTGGAGAATTCAAAATCCATGTGGCGGGGCTGGAAGGTTGCTTCAGTGGCCATGAACACTGACAGCTCCCGCCGATGGCCCAGATCCAGTCTCCCAACTTCCTGGAACTCCAGCACCCAGGGAATCTGACATTTGTGGCATCAGATATGTACTCTCATGCACTCACATGCTCCACAGATACATACACATAATTTAAAAAATTATTAGATTGGCCGGGCGGTGGAGGCGCACGCCTTTAAATCCCAGCACTCGGGAGGCAGAGGCAGGCGGATCTCTGTGAGTTTGAGGCCAGCCTGGTCTACAAGAGCTAGTTCCAGGACAGGCTCCAAAGCTACAGGGAAACCCTGTCTCGAAAAAAACCTGTGTGTGTGTGTATGTGATTTATATTATGTTACGTGCGTGATCTGCCTGCATGTGTATATGTGCATCACGTAAGTGCTTGGTGCCCAAGAAGAGGGCACTGGATCTCCTGGCATGGCAGTGAAGGGAGGCTGTGAACCATCACATGTATGCTGAAACTCAAACGTCGGTGCTCTGCAACAAATGCTCTTAACCACCAACCCATCCTTCCAGCCCAACACATACACATTAGTTAAAATTTAAAAAAAAAAAAAAACACGTAAACCCCCAAACCCAAACTACAGCTCATAGCTACACAGTAACAAAACCAGGGAATGCTGGTGGCTGGCAGAAACTCAGAAGGCACAAGAAGAGGTCCTCCCTAAGGCCTCACAGATCTCACGATCCTCTTTGACTTTAGGAATCTTGTTTCTAGAACTCGAAAACGACACATTTCTGTTGCTAAAAGCTACCCCGTTTTTAAAGCAGCCTGGAGGAGCTCTGGCATGTGAGAACAGAATGAATGAATCAAGAGCACAGCGATGCCAATATCTCACCTGCGAAGACCAGATGAGAACCTGAAGCAGAAGCAGCAACAGGAGCCAGCTGGTCAGAAGATAACCAGGCTGGCCTAGTTAGCAAATGGTAACTAGTGTCATATGACAACCACTGGTGTATTTCCAGCCGCACACCAGCAGCTGTGATAAACTCCCCCTGAACACTGCTTATGAGAGGAGAGGGCGACTTTGCTCTAGATTACAGCTCTGTCTGGCTACAGGAAGCACAAGTGCTTCACAACAGGAGACATTTGCAAATATAGCCTCCCTTAGGGCTCGCACGTCCTTAAATAAAATTTCATTATTCCTCATCAGCTTGAAATTTTGACTCTAATATCCACGGGTCGTGCGTCTCGTGGGAAAGTCTGTTAACTCTATGATGTACAATGTGCTGCTTTTCTATTCATTCTTCATGCATTCATCCAACCAGCCATCTGTGCAGGTGTGAGGCCTGCGTTCAATAAACACCACGGAGAACTTACTAGGCTACAGGCATGTTTGCGCCTACAGATATGGGAATAAACATGACAGACACATATCTATGTCTATCTTTTGAGGAACTGACTTTTGCAAAAATGAAAGAGGGGTGTGTGTGTGTGTGTGTGTGTGTGTGTGTGTGTGTGTGTGTGTAGACCATACGTCAACCTTGGGTCAACCTCAACCTTGAATACTGTAGCTCAGGAGCTGTCTATCCACCTTGTTTATTCAAAGATGGTGTTTCACTAAGCCCAGAGGGCACTATCCACCCACTTCCACCACCCACCCCATCCTCCACCCGAGCCCACCATGTTCAGCTTTGCTCCTGGAAGCTAGAGACCAAATTCAGATCTGTGGCAGGCATTTTTCTAATTGAACTATCCAATCACACCCCGGGAGAGATTTTTTTAAAAAAATGATTTTAAGTATAGGGAGAAATATCAAGGAGACATGGTAAGTGGTAGGAAGGCAGCAGACGAGGTGTACAGATGTCCAGACTGTGCAAGATGGAAGGGAATCTAACCAGAGAGCATGCTGGAGCTTTCTACTGGCCTCCCCCACAGGCACAGCATGGCCAAGAGTGAAGTATTCTCAGAACAGGGACCCGGTCTTCCACGCATTATCAATGAATCTGGATTTTATATTGAGTAATGGGAAGTAATTGAAGAGACTTTAAGTATTAGACTCAGCTGTCTCTGTGAGCAGAAACAGTAATTTGCCTAACACTGTTTCATCACTTGTGCGATAACTGTGATGAATCAAGGAGACATATGAATAATTCAAGCTAAGCCCATCTGAAAAAAAAAAATGCTGCTTTGGCTCTTTAACAATTGATGTACATTTAAATGTTAGATGAAAAGGCTAGTTTCCCTGTATTTATAGCCTTAAAAGTTTTACACATTTCTGAGCCATTGTTCTACAGTAGGACCACACACCCCAGTCAGATTTTCCTGCAGAGGCATTGCTTGCCTTCAAGTACTCAAATGTCTGGTCAGTGTAGGACAGAGATCCTTCATGGGGGGAGGGGGGCGGGGCTGCAAAACCGGAAAATCATGCCTGTCGAAGATACTACAAGTCACTGCTCTGAGGAGTCCTGCAAATAGCAAGCCAGTTGAGCTTTATGTATTCCAGTTTTGCTTAATCTTGGTTTGCACGGACACTCTTACTCCTGCTGCACTTTCTCTCTGGGCAGCTCAACAGTTCACGGTGGATGTGCAGCCCAGGCCTGTGTGCACCTTGCCTCCCTCCACACTTGTCACCCAGCAACAGAGATTTTGTTTAGTGCCTCAGGAGCAGGCAGAAGTAAAGTCGTGACTGTGGCACAGCTCACCTGGTAAGGTGCTAGCCTAGCATGCACTCAGCCATAGATTCAACTTTCGGAACTGTGTAAACCGGGTGTGACGTCACAAACCTATAATCCTAGCACTTGGGAAGTAGAAGCAGGATCATTTTCTGCGTGCAGTGAATTAGAGGCTAGCCTGAGCTATGTAAGATTGTTTCAAAAGTAAATAACAAATTAATATTTAAAAGAAAAGAAACCTTCAATCCATGATTAAGCCCTTTTAAATTTCTATTTCCTCAGCTACTGGGTCATCTTTGACATTTCCTTTAGAATATAATCACAGAGTAATAAAAGGCCTCAGTATTTTACATAGTTTTGGTAGCACTTAAGAAGGTGGTGTAAAGGTCACACTCAATGACAATAAAGGGCACCTTGCCCAAACTTGGTACAAAAACCACTTACTTTGGCCCAATGAGAACAAACACAAACCACCTAGAGCCAGTGACACAGAACTCCCTGGGGCGAGCTGGGCAAACAGAAGAACTCTGTTCACTCTAGGATACCTCTTCCTACTCCCAAGGCCTAGAATGCTAAGATTCCCATGACAATTAGTATGCGCTGGACTGCTAAACATGGAGGACACTATCCTCTCCCAAGTCTACAGAGACTACCCAGCTTGGACTCTTTCTAATGTATTCACCCAGTCCTCACAAGAACCCTCTGAGATAAATACTTTCATCTCCATTTGGCAGGCAAATAAATTGAGGCACCAAACATAGCATACCTGCGATCATATAATAAATCAAAAGAAAACGGATACAAATCAAGAGTCTGCCTCCAAAGTCTTTATTTTTCTCCACTATTTATATATATATGGCTAATTTAAAATTTTTTTAAATATGGTTTTAAATGTTATATATTTTATAAGCAGTTTTGTGTATATGTGCTCACTCATGCATGTGTGCATTTGTGCGTGTGTGCGTGCACATGTGTGCGTGTGCAAACCAGAGGCCAACCTCATTGTTACACCTCAGGAGCTGTCTACCCTACCTCTAACCTAGTGCAATTCTGCAGCCTCGTTACCAGAGCTTTTAAAGGGATGCCTGTCATTAATGACCACACAGCTTTCTCCAAGTATCAGCCAGATTTCTGATAATAAAAAGCCAACCCTGTAATTGATCACACTTGGAAGTCATTTCTGTTGTTTTGGATTTCTCAAAATGAATTCAGCTTTTACTTGTATAGATTAAACCTTAAAAGAAATTTTATTACACTTGATAAGACAAGGGTTTCCTCTCAATCCAAATAGATGGTGGTCTAAATATAAATAAGATGCTAGCAAAAGAATGATAATCATTTAACCTAAGTATTTGTACTGGATCTAAACCTAAGGTCCATTTATCCCGATGATCTCCTCCACTCTCCTCTTCCCTCCCATCCCTTCTTCCTATAGGGGTTTACTGACACCAACAGGATATTTCTAGACATCATCACACCCAGTGAAAATGAACCTTCAAAGGTGTGCCTCTACTTATGAAAATGCACCTGCAAATAGCATTAGGAACTGGGGGGTGAAACAAATAAAGAGTTATTGGCCAATAAATCTAAGAGCCCCAGCGGGATTTCTGTGTAATGAGAAACCACAGAGATAAACATAAAATATAACTTCTAGATCCAATCAGTCCACAGTAAAATGATTGACAGAGAAGCTAGCTTGGTTGAGAGAAGTGCCCATGGAAAGGGCCTTCAGTTGAGGCTGGCCACAAGATCGACCCCAGTCAGGAGTGTGACAAAGAGCCTAGAAGACACAAGACACTGTTAGGCTGCATAGTGATCACATCGAGGGAAGGAAGAGAGATCCAGCCTGCAAGGGGGCCAGGCAGGCTACACCCGTGTTCAGGGAGCATGGCGATTTAACACACCATGTTCCTTTGAGAAAAAGCAATCACGAATGTGAAGTATCTGAAAATTAAGCTACCACAGGTCTCTGGCTTTATAAAATGATCTCTGCCTTTATAAAACTGCAGCCTAAGCCCTTCCATAGCACATACTCCCCCTTCCTACCCTACGACATTCTTCCCATTGCATCTCCATCTCCAACCCCATAAACTGCTCGGACATAAATTAGTTGTTTCTTTTTCTCCTGCAGGAAAAGCTCTTCCCTCCTCCCACCCCCCTTTTATTCACTGGTGAGTCCCAGCGATGTCAAACAGACCCATAACAGATGTTTCGATAAACTGCATGAATTCATTAATTCTTCTGAAAATACTGTGGACTCCAAACTGGAAAAGAGAAAGAAGAGGTGAAACATGACTGACACTGAATGTTTAAATAATTACATCTCTAGTTTACTCATCACGAACCCTGACACTGAGACGAACAAGATACGTTTCCATCTCAGATCTGCCATTTATATGCAGCTGCACTTCTCAGAGAAACAGGCAAACTGAAAATACAAGCAGCTGAGAATAAGAAGGAAACACACTAAGTTCAGAAGAGCAGGCAGCCCTTCTCTCTGCATACTACTGTGGTGACTACATAAGAAAAGTGTGAGCGGGCAGTGGTGGCGCACGCCTTTGATACAGCCCTCGGGCAGGTGGATCTCTGTGAGCTCGAGGCCAGCCTGGTCTACTAGAGCTAGTTCCAGGACAGAAACCATAGCTACAGAGAAATCCCTGTCTCAAAATACAAAAAAAGAAAAAACGAAAACTGGGACAAGCATGCTAGAATGCTAGTGGGTAGAGGAAGAGGCTGGGGGATGCCCAGTTGGAAACCAGACTAGGTTACATAATGAGAACATGTCTCATAAAAGAATAAAATAAATAAAATTAAATTAAAGATATAAAGTAAGATAAAGTATATTAAAGAACTTTTCAAATCTGACCTATAATAAAAGTCTCCATGAATGACCATCCACCCTCACGTAATGCCTTCCCAGTTCTTGTAATGTGTCATGTGAGGAACCCACCAGGAGAAGAGCCAGCTCTCAAACTGACACCAGCTCCAACTGTGTGCAGCTTTCCCAAGCTCTGCATTCAGTGATGGCAGTGGCCGTGTAACACGGGCCATGATATTTGGCCAAAATACCAATCACTAGGGTGATATTTTGATAGTGGAAACTGGTAACCACCACTCTCTGCCCAGAGCTGACAAACAACCAGCACACTACTGAACACTCCTGAGGATCGAAGCTGAGGCAACAACATAACAATGAATTGACAAGTAGTTTTTCAGGCTGAACCAGGAACACGGCTTACACAGAAACTAGAGGACGCCACTTGTCAATGGCAAGCGGGAAGAAATGGTGCATTGTCTTCCTCCAGGCTCAACTGTTCTTCCAGCAGGGATTCCAGCTGCTCGCATTTCCTTTTTCTCCTGCCACCCTAACAAAGGTCTGGCCTTGGTCCCTCTATTCGACTGTGCCCTTGCACCTGGGAAGATTCTAAAACCACAATACACATGCGACTACATGAAGTCTCCTGGGCGTGCTTCTAAATATGTAGAACTTGTAATGCCATTTTTTAAATATGAAAGGTGTCGTTCCTCCTTTCAAAACTACCTTCTCATATAAAATCCAACCACAGTAGGAGCTGTAGCCTAAGGAAAACTGCAACTTGTGACATGTCTGTCATTACAGGCTGTGAGCAAAACAATGAGATCTTTTATTCAGATGAACCCTCAAAATGAATGAAGTAATTACAATCACAGATACAATGATAATGGGTGACCAGGACCTGCAAGCCTGTCAGATCCCTTGCAGCAGTCAGTGAGAAAACCTGTGACGATGAACCTGCACAGACAGCAACCCCCTCCAGCTCATTCATCTTTTCTCCTCCATCTTCTCAACGCGCCTTACAGAGCGGCGGCTCACAAGTCCAGGGAAACTCGGTCATCCATTGCACAGGCAGAGAAAGGGAGAAACAATTCACACCAGACAGCGCAAACACCAGCTCCTCAAGCAACCTGACACCTTTTCCTGCTGCAAGAGCCATAAAAGATGTAAACCACAACTAACATCCACAAGCTAAACACTACAAACCACAAAACAGACTCGGAATGCAGCTCAGTGGTAGAGTACTTACTAAAAGTCACCAGGCCTTGGGCTGGGTCCCCAGAAACAACACAAACAAAAAGCCTTACAACACAAACCAACTCACAGAAATGACCCAGGATGAGAAGCCAAAGGGATACCAAATGGTTACAAAATAGGAAGTGGCCTGAGTCAGAAATCCTGCGTTCATGGGGGATAGTGGCACAAGCCTGAAATTCCAGCACTCAGAAGAGGCAGAGGCAGGAGGTTTGCTAATCTGGGCTGCACAGTGAGTTAGTTCCATGTCAACCTGGTTACACAGCATGATCCCATTTCAAAAACCTAAAAGGGAGGGAGGAAAAGTGAGAGGAATTACAAATCCATCCTGAATTCCAGTTCATTCTTTGTTTTACTAATACTTGTAACTGAGCAAGTTTGCTAAAAACAAATTGTAGTTCCTTTCATCAAAGAGAAAAAAAAAATTTTCTCATGCATCTCATAGCTGTACTAGAAGACTAAATGACATTTTTTTTAAAAATTGCATCTAAAGGAAAAGCCAGGTTTTTCCCATTTCGTCTCAGTCTTTCCTACGTCCTCTGTAAGTCAGCTGGATGGACATTCATTCAGCGAAATGAGCCCCTGGGTTCTGGTAGCTTCACCTTTGCAAACTGTATGCTGGAGCAGTCAGCATGCTAGAAATGTAACAACCTGTGAGTGGATTTGACTATGAGTGTGTCTAAGTCTGAAACAGTGTGGAGGGGAACACTGCATTTCCTTACAACTGTGTTCCTCTACACTGTAAACCCATCTACAGACATAGTGAAGGATAGACAGAGTGAAAAGCCTGAGAATCCCAGCATCTCCAGAAAAAACAACCCTCACTGTGTTTGCTTTTGGAGGGCGAAAATGAGCATAAACCGCACAAAAGACATCACTGAACGGTATTCTCTACCTAGTGAACATCTTCATCTGATTTGTGCATCATTTTCTGCACAACCCTTCTTCCGTTTACCCTAAACTAACACAAGGAAAGCCTCATTACAGACTTACAGGTCATGCTGTGTTCCAGTTCCTTTACTGCACTGTCCAACAAGAAAGGATCCCAGACATCCTGACCACACTTGCACGGAGCTAATAGGAGCACAGAAACTACAGCACCAAGAAGCTGGGGCTGACTACAGGCAGTGTGCGCCTCTCACTCACGCTCCCTTGGCAAAAGCACACTTACCAGTGAGGATTTCAAACACACAGGAACACTGCCTTTCCTTACATGGATCACAAAAATTCTTGTTTGGAGAATGTGCAACAAGCATTTACATTCCTGCCTCCACACTTCAAAAAAAAAAAACCACTAAAGCTCTTAGTGGTAAAAGATGGGATACAAAAATCACACACGACACAGAAAGAAGGTCAAAGACAGAAAGCGGTATTCAAGACTTTATCATCTCTTGCTGTCTTAGAGCAGTAAGAGCTGGGAAATGGCTGTCTTGCTTGGATTAGATAAAATATCACATTCCTAAAACTCTTCTAAAACGGGAGACATCTGCAAGGCATCAGAGTGCACACCAGCTCCTGCTTCGGAACCCGTTTCAGCACCCCCCCCACCTTCTATATCCATCATCAAGAGTGTGCTCCCAGCAGCCCTAGATCCCACCTGCAGCAAAAGCTCACTGGCTCAGGAATGGACACCCGACAAGTTCTACCAATTAAGCCTGTCTTCTGAGTATGTAAATAAATCTGTCATATAATAAATTTGGGAAACATGGGTTTTCCAAATTCTACCATGTAGGCCAAAATTCAGACAAAGATCATCTGTGGAGGAAGATACTCTGAGAAAAGATGAGATTAAATAAGAAGTCTCGAAACTTTCTATTCCAGGTTTCAACCTTTCATGAGATTCTACTCCACCCTTGCCTGCTAGCTCTCCCTTGCTCTCTATTAAATCTTTTTCCACTTAAGGTAGTATCTGGAACAAAAATCGACTGTTTATATTGTTTAGATAAAGTACTTTCCTATAGTATACTATATCATCCTACATTTCACTAATAATTAATAATTATACCTATTAAGTATCTGTATCTATTCAATAATAATCAATAATAATAAAAATAGAGGAAATATCACCACCTACATCTACGTAGGATCTAACCAAAAATGCTCTATCAAAAATGAATATTAATGAAAGTTTACATTTCTTTCAATAACTACCTTTGGAACCATAAATAGTTATAAACTCATGTCATCTGTTCAGCCTCTCCTTGGAGTCCTTTATGATCCCACATTTTCATTCATGGTCCCTGGCATGACTGCAGTCAAAGTGCTGTGCTCTGAAGTCATGTGGAGGCTTGATCAAGATGAAGGATCTTTTCCCATGATGGACAGCTAATAGGGCTATTTGCCAAGAGACCTGATTTCAGTCAGGCATGCTGATGCACGCCTTTAATCCTAGCACTTGGGAGGCAAACGCAGGACGATCTTTGTGAGTTCAAGGCCAGCCTGGTGTACACAGCAAGTTCCCTGGGTGGCAGGGGTCAGGAGAGGGGCTCTGGAGGCTTGTCTAAGAAGAAATGGAGGAGGAAAAGGAATTCCGAGGGTACACTGAAGTTATGTTCTGAGCAAATAAAGAAAGGAACCTGCCTAACTAGCCGCTGTCATGGGTAGTAGAAGCAGCCTACTGAGAAGGCGGGCATGTTTCCACTCTGGTATACAGTGCAAGTTTCTCAGGAAAGACAAAAACCAAGTTCTAAATAGGAATGAGGAACACCGTAACGACAAGGAAACCAGAGGAAGGCCTACGTTTCCCAGAATCTAGGGTGTCACAACAGGAACACCCTTAGAAAATGCCCTGAAGCAGAAGTCTGAAGTGTATATATATATATATATATATATATATATATATATATATATATATATAGCAGTTAGCTAGAAAAATAATATGTAATAAAGAATATTCCCTATGGAGAGAAATACATGCTTCCAGGACAAAAGCTAGGTGAAGTAGGTAGTTTAAGAAACTGAAACATCCCATGATTGTCATGTGAGAAGGGCAAATGGCACGACAGGGAGGGCTGGCTGGGTAAAGTTTGTAATGAACAGGTGAGCCTAGCTAGAACTTACCACTGAGGAGCAGATGGTGCTGACAGTGTCACACACAGGTGACCTCTGTAGCAGGAGACACAAGAGGTTTTGCTTCTGCCAATATCACTACTGTGTAGATTTCATTTTGTTCGTTAGAGATGGGTTTCTGCCAGTGTAGCCCTGGCTAACCCACAAACTGTGATCCTCACGCCTCAATCCAATGTTCACTCTTCTGGAATGATGTCTGAAACTCTCAGGTAGGGAGGCTGGTCCAGCCCCTAGGAGAAAAGTAACACTGAAGAGGCACAAAGTCCTCCAGGAACCCTCAGGGCCAAAGAGCAGACACTGGAGGGGACTTCCCAGTCGGCCACCAGTGAAATAGGGCAGATGGGCAGGCCATGAACTCTCTCACCAGCAACACACAGTCATGAGACATGGCAAACCATTATTTCAAAGCCACCAGTTTTGCAGGTTTTATCAGTCAGCAACAGGAAAAGCCGGCCAGTGTTAGCCAAGACTAAAAGGACCCGACCTTCACCCTAAAACCAACATGGAGAAGTATCACAACCCATCAGCACCAAGACTCCCACCTCAATACTGCAGATATTAAAGTAATATGGATAACAGTAGGATGAAAGGAATTAACTATAAAATATGAAGAAAAGTGGCAGAATCAGGATTTCCAATGTTTCTGAAGCTGTTGGCAACCCATGGGTTAACCACAAATCTAGTCTCACTCAGCTCCATATAGTACATGCAAAGAGAGTCCACAGGAACATATGGGTGACCCATGATGGGGAAACCAGCAAAGGACTTTCTACCTTGACTGTCCCTTAAGTGGCAAAGAAAAGAGAAAAGTGAGGTGAGCATGTATAGAGATAGAAGGGTTACTACACCAAGGGGCTAACCTGCCAAAGGAGCAGAGAAATAAATTGTGGTTGTCTTGCCAAAACAAAGAACATTTATTTGACACAATCTGAGTCAAACTTGGTTGTTTTTCTTAAGTCTCCACCTAACTTTCTCTACACAGCAACTTTCCTCCTGCTGCTGGGTAAGGCTGTAAAGTCCGCCAAGATCTCTTCCACAGGTCTCTGTCGGCACTAGGGGGAGGTGAAAAGCAAAGGAGGAAGAGGCCCGTATGCTGGAATCTCAATTGCACACGTTAGTACCGTCTTATTCCAAGGACAGCAGCGTCACAGCCATTTGGTGACACTCAGGCAACACCTGGCCAGCCCTTGCCCTTGTTCAAGGTTAGGGTCTTTGTGTGTTTTGAGCGACAACAGTCTGGGTTCAGTTCAGGAAATCCTCTCTTTCCCCAGATGGTTCACCAGGAAATTGGTTATAAGTCAGCTTGTTCCTGGAGGTGACCTAACCCGCTCACAGGGTGAGAAGGAACTTGCCTCTGGGGATGATGGCCCTCCCTTGGCCAATCTGTGGCTGGTGGTTCAACCACAGAGCCACTGGCAGCCTAGGTAGCACGAATCCATCCCGAACATGTGTTTCCTGTATGGTCTGCACTGGGTATGTACAACCACAACTCGTCCTGCCTCACCTGCTAAACGGAAGTTTTTCAGACCATTTTTGTAAGGGGAGAGGGTACTGGGGATGCAACCCAGGGCCTCCTAAATCTAAGCAGGCGCAGTAGCATTGAACCACCACTTCCCCCATAACCCCTGGTTTAGTTTTGTTTGTTTGCTTGCTTTCCTTGTAATTAACAGACAGAATCCTTGAGTATTGCATGATACAAAGAATGGGAGAAATACAAAGAAACTCTATCAAAATCAGCAATTTTAGGGGTTGAAGACAAGGCTCAGCAGTTAAGAGCACTAGCTCTTCTATCCGTGGACCTGGATTGTATTCCCAGCATCCACACAACAGCACATGACAGCTTAAAACTCTGGTCCAGAGGAATCAGTCAGCAAGCACCCTCTTTCAGCCTCCACAGGCACCGGTTACATGTATGTTACACAGATATGCATGCAGACAATACATACACACACATAAAGTTAAAGCCTGCTCAGAAGGCTGGCATTTTTACCTAATGGAAGCTATTCTGTTAGATGGCTTCATTAGCCACTTAAGAGTTAGAAACAGGAGAAATCAGGCATTCGGCTTACTAGAAATCAAAATGTGACAATTCTTTTAATTTTTCTTCTTTGTGTGAAGAAAGAGAACAGTTTTCAGAATCAAGGGAATGTGGACAAAATAATACTGTATTAAAGAAATGTTTGACCAAGTCCAGCAGCGATGGCGCACACCTTTAATCCCAGCACTCCAGAGGCAGAGGCAGGCAGATCTGAGTTCAATGCCAGCCAGGTCTACAGAATTTCAGGTCAGGCAAACCCTGCCACAAAAAGGGGAGAGGAGGGGAGGGGAGGAAAGGGAAGTGGAGGGAAGGGAAAGGAAAGGAAAGGAAAAGAGAAGGGAAAGAAAATGTTTGATCAAGGTATGGCAGCATACATCTTTAAATCCCAGTACTGGGGAGGCAGAGAGGCAGGTGGATATTTCTGTGAATTCAAGCCCAACCTATTCTACATACTTCCAGGGCAGCTGGGGTTACACAGAGAGACTCTGTCTCACAAATAAAATTTAAAATTTTTTGACTCGATCTCTTGATCTTAAGAAATACATTCCATAAAAAATAAAAAATATATTCCAAGTTGCACATATGTGTAACTGTCCATTCTATCAAGTTCAGACACATAAAACGTAGAAATTCTTACCTACTCCACAGGTGTGGCTCAGTTGGTACCATGCCTAGCTAGCATGCAGGAAGCCTTGAGTTTGACCCCCACCACCATAAACCAGGCATGGTGGTAAATGCCTAAAATCCTAGCATTTGAGAAGTAGAGATCAGAGGTCCAAGGTCATCCTTAGGTACACATCAGGTCAGAGGCCAACCTAGGCTATGAGACCTCAAAAAAAAAATTGTGCCAAGTATCTAAGATACAAATAAAAACAGAGCTTGTAAGATTAAAAAGGAATTTGATCAATGGATAGGGATAACTTATTTTAGTTTAACTAAATCAAATCCTAAGCTAAAGCAACTTATTTTTTAAGAACAGGATTTTTAAAATGAGTTTTGTTTGTTTTTTGGTTTTGTTTTGTTTTTTTTCTTGTTGCTACTGCTTTGGTGCAGGAGAAGTTAAACCAAACCCATGGTTTTGCACAAGCCAAGCAAGAGCTCTACACTGGTCCACCCTGGTCCCTACACTATTTAATGCCCTTTAATAAGTAGTTCTGTTCTCACTTCCCTGGCCAAAGTACTACACTCAGACTAGGAATGGACAAAATAACTCTGTAAGATCTTAAGATCGCTCTATCGAAAAAGACAACCGCCCCACTGGTTTTGTGTGTGTGTGTGTGTGTGTGTGTGTGTGTGTGTGTGTGTGAGAGAGAGAGAGGGGGGGGGGGACCCAATACCATTCTCTGCATTGCAACAGGGTGATTTAAAACACAGAATAAAATACATGAAAACGATGTTATGCAGGCATTTATTTGCATGTAGACCTCTTCTAAAGGTCACAGGTGGAACCTCCTAGTCATCAGAACCAGCAGCTGTACGTAGTCCTTGGCACAGCAATGACATGAGACTTATTTATAGTTTTCCTGAGACTCATGAAACATTTCCTGACATGCGACATTACTGAAGTCATCCCATTCTGATAGGCCAGCCCAGCACAAAGGGAAAGGTCCTCCGAGACAAAAGGAAAGGCTTAGCAGAGGGCAGTGCGTGCGCCCTGTGTACTTTGCAGTGAGGATGCAACCACAGTAGTAAACAGCAGGGACAGCTGTATCCTGCCCTGCAGGACTCCTTCATGTGGGAGTCACTAATGTAAACACCAGCACTGTCACTTCTTTCTGTGACCTCTTCAAAATCATTTCATTATGACGATGTAGCTAAGAGAACAACATAAACATGCCAGCTCCTACTTTAACTTACATCGCACATGGAAAGAGCAAATCACATCATCGACGAAACACACTCTTTGGACTTCCTTTGTCTCTAGAGTGGTACAGGAAGAATCTTTTCATGTGGTTCCTCAGTTTCCACATTTTGGGAACTATACACGGGAAACAACTCAGTCATATAACCTCCAGCAACAGAAAATGTGCACACCACATTTTAGCATCATGATTATTATTTTGTATTTATTTATGTCTACACTGTGGGGTAGGGGTGGGGTCAGTAACCCCCAGCACTAATGCTAAGCAAGTACAAAGAACTAAAAATAGATGACTTGACTTTACGCTGAACACAGACTAGAGAATGTAAACTATTCCAAAGAAACGTTAAAGGGTTTTGAAGATGTTTGTGATGTAAGGTCGGAGTATTGCAACAGTGAACATTATACTGCAGACCCATCAGAACAGGAAGTCAGGAGAAACGTAAGATAGATAAAATACCAATCTCCACTCCAATCTGCCCCAGAATATACGTGCCCACTGCATCAGACACTGAGAAAGAAAAGGGTGATTGATCGGGGAAGGTAACGAACTCAAACAACATGGTATCCAGAACTCTAGTGAGGGCTGTAAGCAAAGCCAAAATTAAACATATGCTTTCAATGTCAGTAACACACTGTGGCCATTTGAGAAATGGTTATTCCTATCATTGACTGTTCCTATCATACTGACTTTTTGCATCATTTATTATACTCTCTGGAGATTAAGGAAGAATAACAAAAAATCTTAAGTAACCAAAATGAAAAATGCAGAATGTCGAAATACCAGTGTGCCACAGGCTGTGAACTGCCTAAGTGTCCTCTCTTCTACCCCTCTATCCCTTGGCATCAGAGACTTAACAACCTTGTGCTGCAAGCAAAGAAAAGGCATAAAGGACCAAGAACCCTCCCACTCTCAGGATATTGTTCTCATTTTTCCTTAATAAACCTGTATTTAATTTGCTTTGAAAAAAATGACCAAGGAACCCAGGAAAGGCCTCTCCAAGTCCTATTTTGGGGAAAGTGGTTCAAGACAGGGGTTTCTCTATGTAACAGTCCTGGCTGTCCTAGAACTCGCTCTACAGACCTGGCTGGCCTCGAACTCACACTGTAGACCTAACAGGCCTTGAACTCATACTGTAGACCTGGCTGGCCTCAAACTCACAGAGATCCACCTGCCTCTGCCTCTCAAGAGCAGGAATTAAAGGCATGCACCACCACCGCCCTGCTCAAGCTCTATTTTTCTTATTCCACTCTATTTCTTACTCCAAACAAAGTAGAGCTCCTGGGGAAAACAATCCTAGGAATGGGCAACCTCAAGAATGTATGATACCCATGGAAGTGAGGAGGCTCGCGTAGGAGGGTCAGGATGCTACAACAAAATGCTGACAGTCAATGAACTGCAACACAGATCTGGTCCTGGAGACTAGAAGTCTGGCAGAGTCGGGCTTGATGAGAGACCTCTCCTGGGCTGCCAACTGCTAACCACCTCATTGCACCTTCACACAGCAGAAAAGAGAAGTTTGTGGAATCTGTTTGTACACAGGCACTAATTTCCTAAATTCCTATTACCTTCTAGAGGCTCTACTTCTTTCTACTACCACACTGGGGGTAAGGATCTGAACATGTAAATTTGGGGAAAACCTGAATGTTGAGTTTATAACCAGAGTCCAGGCATGCTATACTGAGATGAGTTCCTTACACCTTTAAAATTGGCATCCCATTATGACCTTCATTGAACTCTTAAGAGATGTAAGCAGAACTGTGTCTCACTGGAAGCCCTTGGTGGAACCCTAGGACTCGGTTAGTTCCATGGCAATGATATGCTGATCCTGGGACAGAAATCCTCGCAAATGGCTCCTGTGGACCATACCTGCGGTTGACCTCTGACATCCACATGTGCACACACAGAGGAGGGAGGAAAACGCCCTTCAATGGCCTACACCATCAGAAGAGAATCGCCTGTGCTTCTGAGAACTGTCACTCTTAATGGTCCTTCTTACTTTGAACACATTTTTTTTTTCTGTTCTTGCCACTGTTCTGTGAGGGCAGAAACACTCAGCAGGATTCCAACCCTAGTGTACGGCTTTGTCTTTTTCCTATTAGCACGATTAAATACAAAATCAATGGGCTGGAGAGATGGCTCAGCAGTTAAGAGCACTTGTCGCTCTTATCAAACTCTGGTTTGGTTCCTAGCACCGGCATGATGGTTCACAACACCCTGTAACTACAGTTCCAAGGAATCCTTAGAACGCACGAGGCTCTAGGTTTTATATAAAGCATTACAAAATGACTTTTTCCTGTGTTATTTGAAGTATAAATTAACACACCTGTTTCCATCCTTCATGTCAAATTCATTGCATTGTTACAGTGCTGTGTTTCTTTTGAGGCAGTAAATATAGAAATGGTTTTCTGAAAAGTTTCTTTTGCATCTAAAGTCTCCAAACACACTCACAAAAAAAAAAAAAGGGAAGAAAGAAAGAAAGCATTTCAGGTAATGTGTCCCTACTCCGTAAGATGCACGCACTGTGTGTACATAAACACCTATTCATATACTCAGACATTCTAGCTCGCAGTCCCTGTGACAATTTCACTCCAAATAGTCATAATTCATCCAGCACGAGGCGAACAAAGCTTTTCATGAGTAATGTAGAGATTAAAAGACTTCATGGTCAGGTGTTGTTTAGTTACTTAATTCTGTATGCCTTAATGATAGTACAAGTCTTATGGACATCCTGTTAATTCTATAGAATTCAAAAGACCAGAGTTATTTGTTAAGTGGATTTTTACTTTTTACACTGTAAGTGTTAAGTATTACATACCTTAAGGTTAATTTTTTTATTTTCCCAAAGAATGGTAGTCTTGGGGGCGGGGGTAACAGTCTTTTTAAGTCCATCTAAAGTACCTGACCATGTGCACAACACAACACAAGGGCCTGGGAGTCAAGAACCCATTCATCCATGTTTAATGTGCTTAAGGAAATGTAATAAAAGTGACCTGGAATTGTTTTGCCATTTGAAAAATGTACTAGTTAAACAAGTAGGATTACAGAGATGGAAAGCGCTATATAAATGCTAATGTCTTTTCAATGCCACGAGAAGATCCCTTTAAATATTATATATTCTCTGTGCAAGAAACTCAGGCTCTAGAAAGAACCCTCAACTCACCTAGGAAAACATTTGCAAAAAGGTTCCATATCCATATTATCAATTTCTTGCATCATTACAAACTAAAGGAATGTGGGAGATGGGGGTGGGGGGGTTGAAATCCCGCAATAGGAAAATGACTAGATGATAAAAAAGGTACAAAGTTTAAGCCAGGAGTCATGGTTCATGCTTATAATCCCAGTGGTAGAGAAGCTGAAGCAGGAGGATCACTTTGAGTTTCAAGATCAGATTGAGGAAGAGGGCACCAATTTTGTAGTGTAAATACATTTAACAGCTACAAGTATTTATTATGTAATACACTCATTGATTATACTGTGGGCATTCAATATATAATACTGTGGGAAAGGGGGCATGGAAGATAGAACATCATTCAGCACTGTGCAGTGTTCCAATGTGCAGAAAGAGCAACAGAGAAAAGAAACAAAGTGAGCTTAGGGCACGAGGGCATAAGTATGAGGTAACCAACAGATTTGCTGGAAAAGCCTGTCTTAAAATGCATATTCTCTGGCCATTCTCCCACACATACTGACTGTGAAGTCCCGGAAAGAGCAGGCACAAGAATCTGTGCTTCAAACCACCACGGCCACCCAGGAGAGTCTACAGTCACTGATAGTATACTCATTCTGAGTGGCTAGCATCTGCGAAACCCACCGGGAAGGAACGAAAGTCTGGGGGAGGAATGCAGCTATAATTCAGTGGCTTCAAGCAGAAGAGTGGCAATTTCTAAATTCTTTAACATTAAAGTTGCAGATCTCAAATACTCTATTTTTAAGGACAAATCAAAATATCCCTGTTTTCTAATTTATTTTTCAATAAGAAAAAGAACAACCCTAAGGTCAGCCTCCCTGAACAGCAGGGGTTGGAGGACCCCCTGGGGTGGCTATCAGCCTGAGGTCCTGGCATTTCCTGCCATGCCTGCTAACCTTAGAAGTACTGCCTTCCCAGGGAATTGAAGACCAGACATAACTAGTAATCAGAAAGGGGAGGGGGAGAGAGAGAGAGAGAGAGAGAGAGAGAGAGAGAGAGAGAGAGAGAGAGAGAGAGAGAGAGAGAAACAGTGCTACAGTCAGCATCTGGGGGTACAGGGGTACAGGGGAAGGGCACAGCTCCCCACTGCCATCCTTAGCAACCCTCGGAATTCCCTTAAGGTTACAGGAATCTCAGCTGAGGTCAAACCAGGATTGATGGTTTCTCCTGGGTTAGCCAGTTTATGAAGCAGATTTGGAGATTAAAGAGCTTTAAGTACAGGTTTAAGCAGGAGAATTAAGAGGAGAAGATGCTCAAGACAGTGGAACAACAGCCCAGGTGTGGATATGAAGTCCAAGGAGAGAGAGAGAGGCATGGCTCATCGTTTTTATAACAGTCATATGTAGTATAGGTGGGGTCTGATGTTATTATCGCTGGGTGGTTTCTGAGGGAAACAGAGTAGGATTACAATCAAATGGGTAAAAGTCAAGGCAGGAAGCCTTTACTGCAAGCAAGTTCAGCTTGGAGATCCTTAATGAGCTGTCTCGTTGGATGTCAAATTGGCACAAGCTAGAGACATTTGGGAAGATGGAGCCTCAAATGAGTAAATATCTCCACTAGATGGACCTGTGGGCAAGCCTGTGGTTATTCCCTTAAATGAAGACTGATGTCAGAGGGCCAGCTCACAAGTGTATCCTGAATAAACAGTACCCCTCCGTGGTCTCTCCATCAGTCCCTTCCCTAACTCCCTCAGTCATGGACTGTGATGTGGAACTGTAAAACGAAATAAACCATTTCTTCCTGAAGCTACTTTTGGCCATGGTGTTTCATCACAGCAACAGAAAACTTAACTAAGGCACTCAGGCAAGGCCCGAGGAAAGGAATGAGGGCCTACACAAAGTCATACACATTCAGCCTGGGTCACTGATACTTTAACATAAAGTGTCTGTACATAGAATGATTATTTACTCTCTGTTGACAGCCTTCATGGCATTTGTTAATTGTGCTGGAGTTCTTGGCTTCTCAGCTGGGGTGAGGCTTCAGCCAGACTCTAGCGTGACGAACTCCTTCCTCTTCTGATGTCCTCATGATTTCTCTCTCCTCCCATCCTGACTCATTACTTCACTCCACAAGGAGCCCAAGGTGAAATACTTTTGCGAACCACAAACCCTCACAGCCTCTCACTGGTGGTTGCTGGTGGTTGCCGCTGCTGAACCGGGAAGTCAGAAACCGCTCACCCTTAGCGACATTTCATCACGCATTTCCTAACCTGGAAGACTCAAGCTTCGCTGCACCCCGTGCCAGTCCTCTTCCAGCGCTTCTTTAGGCACTCACTGCAGCAAGCTTTCTCTTCCCGGTGAATGAGCAACACAGCCAAGGTGGCAATGAGATTCAGCAGAGACCAGAGCAGTTACCTCTATTTGTCTTGGCGGTGAGATTCAGTGAGGTGGTTATGCCATGTGCCCACAAGCCTGTTTTCAGTAACTCGTTTCCTGAGAACTGCATCCTAACTCTGCAGGCAATCGTGCATGCACACACACATAGTCCACAACTGCTTCGGTGGACTTCAAGGCAGGCAGGGCAGGAGTCAAGAAAGTGACGAATAGGAAGAGCTCAATCGATGTGGGAGAAAACAAGGAGGCATTTAAAAGTGTTTGGTCATTTTTCATCTGCAGATTAAGAAGGGACAGGAGAAAAGCAGATATTAAAGAAATACATCAGCTAATAAGTTTACACAATAAGCTTCTGAAAATAAATTTTAGATGATGGAAGAATGACAGCCAGGCAATATCTAAGTAACACAGTTTCGGTGTTTTCATCTCAATTACTCCATAGGACAGCCAGCAGTCAAGGAAAAGTTGGCCCCTTTTCTATACTGGGTTTTGTCTGGTACTCTGGAGCTTTCTGTGCTGACTAACTATCCAAATAATAGTATGTGCATATTGCTATGTAAACTAACTCCCCAGTTTTTACTTTGTGTAGTCCCTGAAGGAAACAGATCCTAATGTTGCAAGAGAATGAGATCTAAAAGTCACAGCAAAATAGTCAACAGTTCTCTAAAGCAACTAAATGCTGTCCTAACAGGTCTGGATCCTTTTATCTTTATGGTTGCATCTACACTAACTATGGGATTCAAATCTTTAGAAACCTCAAATGTATAGCAGGTAGACATTTTCTACATATAATTAAGAACTGTAGATTCTGTTGGAAAGGATCATAACCTGAGCTACTCGGGAAGCCAAGGGTGCAGAGTCATACACTGGAATCCAGCTTTGGCTACATAATCAGTCTGTGCAACTTAGCAAGATCATGACTCAAAGTCATGCATGGAAAGGATGAGCATGTATTTCAGTGTCAGAGAGCTTACCTACACACAAGGTCCTGGGTTCAACCCCTGTACTGCAATAAATAAACAGCCCAGAGAAAAATCCCATATAATCGAAGTAATAGGAAAAATAACAGAATACACTCATCTTTCTAAATGCTTAACCTGCATCTGCACCTTTTAAGGGAGGAGGTCTGGGAAGATGGCGCCAGGGTGAAAGCACTCTTCTCAAAGCCTGAGGGCTGGAGTTTGGATACCCAGAACCCTTGGGGAAACTACACACAGTACGATGAGGACTGTAATCTCCAAACCCAGTGAACCTCTGAGGGGAGATGAAAGGCAGAAACAGGAGAATCCCAGAAGTGTAGGGGGTCAGACAGCCTGGCAAATTCAAAGAGACCCACCCTGACTCAAACAAGGTAGAGAGGCCAGGGCCAACACCTAATGGTTGTCCTTTGGCATGCATGAGTGCCAGGACATACATACATTCTCTCTTTCTTCCCCTCCCTCCCTATCCCCCTCCCCCTCACACACACACCACCACAGCCACCACCACCATCACAATGAAAACACTAAAACTAGCTATAAGCTATGCTGAGCTTACACCAGTGATCCAATGCACACTTAGCCTATGACAACTTTCCATGAACACGGTAATCAGCAGTGACTTAAAAACCAGTGCAGTGCCGTCTCTGCCAACACTCAACTTGATCAGAGAGCCCTGAACTGGGGAAAGCAGATTCAATCAATACATGCACACTACCTTGTCACCTTGCATGGAGGGAAAGAGGGACTAACGGCAGAGATAGCAGAGTACCAAGCTGCACTCGCACAGTCTGAGATAAAGCGTACCTTAACCTTCCTCAATGACCCCCTTCATAAAACCTTCCTCGTTGGTGAAACCACACCCTCTTGCCAGAACCTGGATAGTTTGCCCTGGGCTTTTGACCCTCAACTGCACTAAACTCTTAAACCGTCAGCCAGAACAGGACTGAATATTGCTCAACAGCCACTCACAAGCCCACACTCAGCCCAAGAAATTCCCAATTCCTGGGAAGTTCGATATTACTGACCCTCGCTCCAAAGTTTCTCTTTAAAAGGTAAGAATGTGATTAAAACCAGCTCCGCGTATTCTAAAGGGGATATCAAAGGCTAGCTGTGTCCTAAGCAGGGACATCTATCTTCAATGCACAGATTTAACAGGCTCTGCATGCTGAGTAATAGACTATTTAAGCAACTGTTAAAATCTCTTACTGTTTTAACATCATAAAACCTCTTAGGCCTTATTTGAAAAACAAATTTTACAAGTGATGAGGGTGGCGCCACAGACTGTCCCCATGAATCATGAGGCTTAATGTTTTATGTCCCAAACCAAAAATGAAGGAACTGAATCATCCAGTCTCATCCCACTGCCCAGAAACCAGTAGGAGAAAGCAACAAGAACCAGCTACAAGAAATACAGAGAAAACGGCATGCAAAGAGCACGTCACCCACTGAGGTGTCCTCCTTTGTCATATCACTCTTAGACACTTCGCCCCATTTGTCATCTCCTAAACCTGCTTCTACCACACAAGGATACAAATGTTTACTCATTTCAATAAAATTGAAAGTGTGGTTCAATCTCCAGCACGGGATGGGAAAATCCAACTGTGTTGGCCCAAAGCACGCATCGATCAGATACGTTCCAGCACCTGCATAGTACACCCAAGCAAACAAGTTCTGTGCCCAGCATTTGTCTTACTGTCTCCCAGAAATTCACCTGACACAGTGCACAGCCAGAAAATATGTGCTGAATGATTGTATAAATGTCAATGCCTGTTCGTTATTTCTGCTACTATTTGGCTAGAAATTATTGTTTCTATTCAGTGTGGATTTAATAGAAAACAACCAAAATGATTCTTCTGTCTGAATCATCATTTGAAACCGTCCAAGATTATTGTTGCAGTTCAAAACTAGAGTTTTTAGAACAGAAAGCACTAAAAGGTAGGTTCAGCCATTCATCCCAATTTGCCGAACAAAGAGTCAGGCAATGATGAAAAGTAGAAAAAGGATATTTAGCAATAGAGGGTCGGGTGAGTCCAAGATCATCTTCAGGATACAGACAGGAACTTTAGGTTTAAATGGGAGGAACCGAGGGAAGGGGCAAGAGGTATGAGCAACTAAGCAATCACCATCTCATGGTCCTGCAGGGTGGTCCAAAGAAGCCCTTACTACCTAAGGGAGCAAGCCAGTTCTCAGGAGATGATTACTCCTGTCAACAAAGGATGCAGTCTCACCAACGTGGCTAACTGCTTTCACTTGGGGGCTGTCTCTGTCCTCCAAGGCTCTGCTGTTCCTGGAACTCACAGTGACCGAAGGCGTATGGGGAAACTACTGGAGGAGAAGAACATTATGAAACCTCTGGGGGTCTGGAAGAGGATGCTCTGAAAGTTTACCTGGAGAGACCTCAATTCCTTGTGTTATCGTGCCTCAGTCTTTTTTTTTTTTTGGTTTTGTTTTTTTTTTTTTTTCCGAGACAGGGTTTCTCTGTGGTTTTGGAGCCTGTCCTGGAACTAGCTCTTGTAGACCAGGCTGGTCTCGAACTCACAGAGATCCGCCTGCCTCTGCCTCCCGAGTGCTGGGATTAAAGGCGTGCGCCACCACCGCCCGGCTCGTGCCTCAGTCTTGAAGGATGAAAGATGCCATACGTCACTGGATTTTTTAGACAGACACTCTTGGAATAATTAACAGGCCAAAGCGCAGAGGTGAGCAGGTGGCTGAGTCAAATCAAAGTGGACAAACGCAAAATGAAGCTGAGACGCCACACTTTATTCTTGCTTTTTAGTTGCATTATGGGCTTATATGACGAGTCAATGCCTTTCAGCAAAAGTTCCTGTTCTAAGTTCCTGTTGGGACTTCACCAAGACGACACTTCCTCAAGAGCAAGAAAGGCTCTATTTATTCCCTCCCGGATGCCACAGTCAACATTCATCTCCAAGTCAGTGCACACGAAACATATCACCAGCTACACAGGGCAGAAAGGAGATCTGTAGTGTCACACATCCTGAATGACACACAGAACTGTTCTGTCAAGTAAGAAGATATACTATGTCCCTCCTTCAGTTATGAGAATATTAAAACAAGGGTCACCTCCTCCAAGAACTAAAATTTCCTGAGGAATTCCATGTCAAGGGTTGGAAGGCTGGACCTTGGGGCAACACGGGGTTCTGATGATTTATCAGACCATCTTGTAGGGCAGATCTGAAACTGAGCAATCGTGGGTCAATGATGGGAGATCACTGGACCCTGTTATTTGTTCTTTCCAATGTAGACTTCTCCTCTCTCTGATTTTCACCAGTACTCCTGTCTCGCCAACTTTTAAATGTAGGACCCAGCATTATATTTATAGTGGATCAGAGCTGGCAACGTTATTGGTTCCTTTCATAACAGCTTATAAATTTTAATCAAAAGAAATTTTTTAAAAAGTCAGAAAACAAGCTAAAAGGCAGAAGAAGAGCTTGTAGAAGGTTCAGTTTAAAGGAAGCATGGAGGAACCAGGCTTGTCAAACATGCTGGCCCATTTTCTCCAAGGAAGGACATGAGTGAGTGCTTTTCACCTGCAATGCCAGAGCGAACGTTGTCTGACAACCTAGTGACTAACGTTTTGCTATCCTATTATGAGTCAACCTCCACTTGAATGCCCCCAATATCCTGAGAACTGTCTAATCCCTAATGCTGCCATTTGTCTCTCAGTGAATAAAATAAAATCGACCCTATGAAAGAGGCCCCATGTGCTTTGCATCCCCCACCAATAGAATCTGTCCTTATGCTTATCATATAGATCCTTCCTCTAAGTCCCAACCCTGAGCTGTTTGTCACCCCATAGAACTCATTCTTATTGTAAAGGTCACAGGTGCTCTGCTAACTTGCTAGAAAGTTTCTATGTAGCTATGTCTAAAGCTCTGTTGTGATCACTCTCACGAGGAAATCCCTTCATAAAGTTTTACTATGCTTAACTATATAAGAAGAATAAAATATGAGGTCAGAATCTGGAAGAATTTGACCCGGTGCCTACAAAGTCGTTGCTGTCTTGAGTTTCATTCTTCATGAAGATCATCTCCCCATCAGGCACGAGGCTTGCAGGGGTTCCTGACAAGAGTTAAACTGTCTGAGTGGCCAGTTAGCTGGCTAGAGTTCAGAGAACACTCCCAAGAGAGATAGGACGTGTCTAATGTTAAGTAGCCTTAAAGGGGTTTCACGCAATCTATGTGGTCCAAAGGCCAATCTTGGATCTGTAGATTTTCCCTTGTCCCCAGAGATTGAAAGAAACAGCCTTGTTCCCTGCCCTGGCTGTTCAATGTCAGCTGAATGAAGTAAATTATTTCAACCACACCCAAGCACCTTCAGGAAAACACTTAAGGGGAGTGAAATACAAACAAAATACCAAAAGTCCCCTATGTAACTCAAGCACCATTATTATACCAAAGATCACACAGAGAACAAAAATCATTTCCAAGAACTTCTAAATTATTCTCAACTGGTTGGAAGGAAATAAAAAATCCAATCCATCAACAGCCCTGCAAAAGATGCCAGACAGCTCAGTGCTGTAGTCAGTGCCAATGTCATGACTTGCTCTGGACAGACAGCATGCTGAGCAGACCTCAAGGAAGGTTCTGAGTAGTCACTGGTGTTGCTAAACAAATTAGAAGAGAAGACTATGAGCAGCTGATGTGGGAGTGCCATATATCAATCTGTTGATTTCATTGGTTAAGCAATAAACTGCTTGGCTGGCCCTCATAGGTTAAAACATAAGTGGGAGGAGTAAACAGAACAGAAAGCTGGGAGGAAAAGGAAGTGAGCTCAGACTCGACAGCTCTCCTCTCAGGAGCAGAGGCCTCAGAAGAGACGCCATGCCCCGCTCCCGGGCAGACACACGCGATGAAGCTCCGACCCAGGATGGACATAGGCTAGAATCTTCCCGGTAAGACCGGTGCTCACGGATTATTAGAGATGGGTTGATCCGGATATCAGAATTAGCCAGTAAGGGCTAGAGCTAAAGGGCCAAGCAGTGTTTAAAAGAATACAGTTTCCGTGTAATTATTTCGGGTATAAAGCTAGCCAGGTGGCGGGAAGCAGCCCCGCTGCTCCTATTACTACAAGCAGCATCCTAACACAACCTCCATGATACTCTCTTCTTCCACTATGCTTTCAGAAAAGTCCTGGATATAGCTAGACTCCGGAGCAGTATAGTCTTCAAGAAGGGGAACTGCAACGTTGGCCAACCATGAGGTCTCACCCTATGGCTCCTCCGGCTAAGAAACTGAATGTTTATGTTTCTTTCATCTTCAGTAATTTTAGTGCAGGTATCCCATTGTAAATAACCAGCAAGTGCATTGAGCTGGGAGCACATGAATCCATATTTCAAGTGAAATGCTGTTACATGAAGACAGAGTAGCAGGGAACCTGCAGCACCCAGTCATAAAAGTCAGACCTGATTCAAGCATCACTGTAAGAAAACGAACGAAACATCACATAACTTTCAATACAGCCAACCTCATGAAATAATAGTTTACATATAGTCATTTGTGTAAAAAAACATTAGTAACACTAACTGAACTCCTTCCTTTCACTCTTTTTAAAGCAGCCAGATGCTTAGTTTGATTTTTCTTGTTAGTGTGATGGTTTCTTCATGTTGCTGGAGATCCGAGCAAAGGCGTTGTGTGTGCTGCACAAGCAGTATGCCACTGTACTAGATCCCCAGCCCGCTTCTTTTTGAGTTAGGGTCTCACATGATTGTACAAGCAGGCCTAAAACTCGGCAGCCTCCCAGCTCAACCTCCCAGGATTGTATACAATTCATAATATGTTTATATTGGAAAGAACTGATTCTAAAGAAACAAGTCTAGGGCTGGAGAGATAGCTTGGCGGTTAGAGCACTGGCTGTTCTTCCAAAGGACCAGGATTGGATTCGCAACACTCACAATGGTAGCTCAAGCCAACTGTAACTCCAGTCCCAGGGGATATCCCCCTCTTCTGGACTCTTCAGGCACTGCGGGCACTTAGTGTCCAACAATATAAATACAGACAAAACACTCAAATACATAAAAAGTTTTTTTAAAAAAAAATTAAGCCAATCTATTAAGCCTTTCACTCTATAAATGCAAAGTTTTTTGTGCCTGGACTCCTTTGGTAGTTTGTGAAGCCTATGATTACTGCTCAGAATAACATTTATAAGTAAGTAAAATAAAATGTGTAAAAGAACAAATGAAACCAATTATGCTGAAATATGACTTTTAAAGTACTTGCAAAATAAATTTACAACATGACAATGTATTTTTTCTCTTTTTATCTACTTAACTTTATTTTATGTTCATTTAGTATGAGGGTGTCAGACAGTTGTGAGCTGCCATGTGGGTGCTGGAAACTAAGCCTTGGGTCCTCTGAGAGAGCAATCAGTGTCCTACTTGTGACCTTATGGAGAATGCTGCTTATGCCACTGAGGCTTACTGCTCATAGTTCACCTATGCTCATAACTGAAGAAAGCTCAAGTTCAGTTACGAATTAATAAAGATGATTTTTCCTTTCCAAATTTATGGATTTCCTAATTTCTAGACACAGCCCTCTTGTGGCCCCACTAACTCCAAGCTGAGCGTGCTTCTTTAATATCTGGAGATTCAGTGGGTGACAAATGCCCCCATCTATGGAGGCCCGTTTCTGTTCATGTGGTGTTGATGACCCACAATCCTTGTTTGTCACCATAACCCAATGACTATCAGGAAGAGCTTCGGTATCCAAGAAGACCACATGAAAATCAGTGGCATTTCGTGTAATTCTCATTGTTTCCATCTGCAGACTCTTGTGCAATACTGTGTGCCAGGTGCCTTTGTGCGGAATGCAAATATCACCTCTTTAATCCTGCCCTAAGAGCTGCATACTATTAGCCTTAGTCCCTTTTCAGAGATCAAACAACTAAGGCCCAAAGAGAAGTCAAGTACAAGGTCAAAAGACTGGGATTCCAGCCGAGACCAGCTGCCTACGATTTACTCAATTTACTCGAGAAGCAGGTAAGCAAGAACATGGAACATGCAGACTACTCCCTGCAAAAAAGCCTTCCTTCCTGCTTCCAAACTGCTGGGGGTTGGAAGAATGGCATGTATGGAAGGCAGCCTTCACACCTTCTTACCTATTCACAGGTTGGCCCATTAAAGAGAGCACTGTTCTTTGGGAGGGAAGATTAAGTTTGCCTTATCTTGGGCCTGGCATTATTTTCACCTTATCTAAACTATGTTCCAGGAGACTCTCAAGCCAGTGATAAGGCAAGTTTCGGCTCCGCCACACCAGCTTAAGAGAGATTACACACATATTTGAAACTTAAGCAGAAAAAAGGACAGAGAACCCTCCGTTCCTCTCTGCATCTTGTCACTATTGACACTGGGTTGCCAGGGGAGAGCAAATCCTGGCTGAGTTGATTCAGCAGTGAGGTTTCTGCAGGGAAACCAGCCCTACAGGTGTATCCAGGGAGGCAGGTGTACCAGCCACATTCCTCTCCCAACACTGAACAAATGAAGGTTTGTCTCCACTGGGCCAGACTGCCAGGGCCTGATAAGCCTCTTTTAGACAAGGACTTCATAACACAGGAACACTTGAGCTAGCTGTGTCTCTTGACAAGGAAAGGAAAATAAAAATGATTGTCAAATGACAGCCATGAAAACAGAAAGGAGAAAATGTCGCAATAACACCCACCTAAAGAAACATTGCTAGTTAGGACGACAGTCAATGCCTGTTTGTGACTTTAACAAAAAGTCACTGATCCCTTTTAAAACCAGACGAGTGTAAAAGTTTCAGCCTGGCTGTGTAGAACGGCAGCCCTCTATGAAGGGTTAGTAACGGCAGCTGTACTATTAAATGATTTCTTTTTCTCCAAAGAGATATTTTACCTCAACCAATACTCTCCAGCCCACCATGCTCCGATACCAAGGGGCAACAAGGCAGGCCTGTTAGACCTGGATCATTCTCAGATTAACAACCTTGCGGGAGTAACCCTAAAAGAAAATATCTTCAAGATTTTAGTTAATAACATTTTGGGAGCAGATGAAATTTGAGTTTGCAGTTATGTCTCCGAAATCTCTAAACTCATTTGATTCCCACAGTTTTTTCAGAAGCTACCTTGCAGGGGAGGGAGGATCTCCTAGGCAGAGGGCCACCTCAAACAAGTTCACTCTAAAAGAAAGCCAGCGCACACTGAGCCTTGGCCCATAGCAGAGCTACGGATATTGACAGAATATCACAAAACAAGTAAGGATGCAGGGGCTGTGGGTGGTGCCTGCCAGACCTGTTGCTTCCATCCGCATAGGAAGTGATGCTAAATGTGCAACGGTCATCTCCAGAGTGACACAGAAGTGGGTGGGTGTGACAGAAAGGGCAGTGAGCAAGGGTGTATTATGTTTAAGGACCAGACTCTGAACTAAATCAGTTTTCATTCAAATACCAGCTCTGTTACATATTAACTGAGTATCTCAGTCAAGTCAATTCAACACTTGCTGTCTTTGTTTCCTTGCCACCCTGAGGGTGGGAAAAACTGGTTATGCCTAGTATTCAGAACAGGCCCTGAAACACAGTACATGCGAGACACAGCCAGTTGGTTATAGTTTTAAAATCCACATGGCTGTCATTTCCTAACAGAACCACCACAACAAATGGTATAACCACTGTCTCCATTGAGAGATAAAGAATTGAAGCTTAAAGATAATATAGAATTTTCTCAGATTCAAAAGGTAAAATGCTATATAAAGGGGTCCCTTTCTGTTGTATGAATTCAGACACCGGTGGTCTTGGTTGTCTCTATCATGTGAGACATAGAAACAGACAAATTAAAGACAAAAAAAAATAGAAAGACGGGAATACAGATGAAGTGAAAGAAAAAGAAAACGAAATTGTCTAGGACAATTTTTTTTAACTGATTAAAAAACTCAACAACAACAAAACAAAAAGGCATAACTCTCTAAGTCCAACTCTCTATGGGGACATCATCAGGGCACTCCTTTCGGTCTCCTAGCCAGACTTCTGGAAAGTAATGCAGGACAAGTAAAACCCAGCAGGAAAATGCCGGGGACTGAGTGTGGGAGGGTGCCCAGGGTGCCACCTGCAGTGCTGCTCAGCTTTGAGTCCCCCCTGAGGCCAGGAGCAGAGCATGATAACCTGGGTGTAGGGAGGAAAGGCTCCCTCTTCCCCACCAAATGCCTCACAATTTCCCTCCAAAGAAAACTGACCCTGTGGCTCTTACTTTCCTTCAGATCACCAATTTTAGTTCTGGAATTGCGAGGTTACCTTTCAAATATCAGCATGCCAACCACGGAGCCTCACGGTGCCACCCTAGGTCATTGGGCAATTGTAGGAAAGGGGAAAGACAACAGCAACACGGGCGGGCGCTGCCAGTCACAATATTTACCCAGGCGCCTGGGCTTTGTTTTGCTTTCAGTGGAGGATGCAGAGACCTGACAAAGGAAAAATAAAACTCCTCTGCGTCAAAACACAGCCAAGTACCATTTCCTCCTCAGCTGTCCTGTGTCAAAGGCAGACACATCCACAGTGCCCCTGGGGCTCAAGGTGTCCTTCAAAACACACACACACTCAAATATCAAGCACACAGGGTGGTTCCAGAACGGATGTGTTGGGTTCTGATATCTGATACTCTCAGTCAAATAACTGTTTCCCCCAAAACTGAAATGAAATAAATACAGTAGCGCTCAAAGCAATGAAACCAGGCACTTCTTCCTGTGACTCAAAGACTTCATCAGCCCTTTGTTATAATGAATGTGGCCAGAAGCTAAGGAAGTGCATCGTGGGAGGGCTGCGGGGCTCCTCTACCAACTGCATGAAGAATTTTAAATGGTTCCCATCTTGCAGACAAGGATATTGATGCTCACAGAGGCCAAATGTGTGGCCTCACATTACTTGGCACTAAGCATTTGGACTGAGATTCCAGGAGCTGAGGTTCAACCACTAACACTTACAGCCTCTAATAATCACCTAGTGGTCCTTCAGTGGGAGGCCTTACGTAAATTCAGACGACTTGCACTCCAAACCTCAATCAGCCTCTCAGTTCATCAACCAAGCTCTTGCACCCGCTCCCTCTCTCCTCTCCCCTTCTCCCTGTCTCCCACTCTTGCTGTGTGTGTGCATGCTCCCTCATGTACACCAGGGTCAAACCATGGCTTTGGACATGCTATGTAAGCTATCAATGAGTATATTCACAGCCGCCCACACACACACTTTCTGCAATGAGATATATCACTTTAAATGATTTAAAGCAGTTCTATCTTTAGATGGAGAAAAGTAAATGATTTTCCAGGGTCTTGGGCAGAGAGGTCAGATACAGAGTGTAGGCCTAGCATGTGCCAGGCCCTGAATCCAATCTCTAGTACTGCAAACATTATTTTAAAAAATAAAATACAATAAATCCAGAACCACCATGGAACACACTTTGCGCTCTCTGGCACTGTCTACTGGAATGAGATAAATGCACAGTGCACGATCAAGTCCTACAATTCCATCCAGGCTACACTCTAGAGAAGTAAACATACAGGTGTTTGTATGCCAATTTCTAATAGTCCCAAACCACATATAACATAATGTCATCAAAGTTGAACACGTGGGGCTGGGGAAGATGATTCACTCGGTAAAGTACCTGTTGTGCAAACATGAGGACCTGAGCTTGGATGTGCATCCAGGTAAAAGGTCAGGTGCTGCATGCAGACAAGAAGACCCCTGGAGCTTTTGAACTGCCACTCTAACCAAGCATCAATGGTACCCTGCGCCTCATGAAACAGAGAGCCACCAAGGGAGATTCCAAACACCAACCTCTGCCTCCTATATTCAGGTGCACACGTGCACACACACAAAGCAGAGCACAGAAATGCAAAGATGTGCATGTTACAAATGTCAATGGAAACCAAGAGACTGGACTGTGCCTATATGCTGCGTGACCAAGACAGTGAGAAGGGAAAGTTAGGAATAAAAAAAGTCCATACCAAGTTCATCTGTGCATATAAACTTTTAAAGCTCAGAAAGCTCCTAAGCAAGGATGTGGTCATCATGAGAAGGGGTGGTGCCCCAAAGTAGAGGGTGTGGTTGTTGTCAGGTTCTGCTTGAGCTGGTATCAGTGGCCCAGGTGGGTAGACTTGCACTATGTCATCTCTTAGGTATGTCATCATCCGTCATGTGACTTCCCTTCCTCTCCCTGACCTCACTCTAGCTAAACTCAAAGAAAAACATTCATTAAATCCCGATGTCTACACTGAGTTCTTGAGAAGACCACAGGGAAAACAGAGCACAAGCTCAGGTATACTAAAACCAGCCCAGTACTTCTCACACACACAGACAACCATGGAGGGACTCCAGTCCTCAAAGCTCCGCTTGGCAAGATTGTAAACTATGTGTATAACAAATAAAGATGTGCTTATTGTGGCATCAGAGGGGCATATGTGCAATCCATCTTGAGAAAAGACTTCTAGACAGAGTGCCTAGAGATTATCGCACCAGCGGAAAGCTGACACAAACCAGCCTCAGTCTGGGTGGAAACTGAGCATTCGGAGACAGTCACTAGGAAAAGCAGAGGATACAGCCTGAGGCCTGGGGCCTGACACAGCTAGGCTATTTCCAACAGTCATACAGGAAACGACACATTTTAGATAATTTAGCACATATATTTAAGGTAAGAAGCCAACGCCCAGGGAGCAAAGTACACATTCTATCCCTGGCTATTATAGGCAGGATATCATTGTTTTGACAACTGCCAGGGCACAAATAACATTTCCATTTCTGGAAGTTTGTGAGGGGCCTATTGGCCAAAGGTACAAAGAACCCTGAAATAGCTTGATTCCCTACCTTCTCCATTTATTTTAAACTCACTGTGTTCAAACCTTGATCTCCCTTACAGTTTATGAGTCCCTCCATTTCCACTGTCTTACAATGGGTTCCTTTACAAAATTACTTGGTTCACAACATGTCATTCTTCTGTCCATCAGAATTCATCACTGCACGACAAAATGCCCATACATAGTGAGTACTAATTAAGACCTAATAGGCAAGAAAGTAATCCTCTCCCTTTTCCCTTTCTGGGCCCCATCCCCTTTACGAGTCAGGGTCTAGCCCAGGCTGGCTTCCAGCTACTATGTGCTGGAGGATAACCTCAGAGTTGAGTTCTGATCATTCAGCCTCCACCCTGGATTGCAGCCAAGTATTACAGTTATAGGAGTGCTCCATCACACCGAGTTTAATGCATGCTAGGCGAGCGCATTACCAGCTGAGCTACATGGCCACTCCCTATATTCTCTTTTAATACCAAAGATAGGCTGAAGAGATGGCTCAGCGGGTAAGGATGCTTACTGCTCCTGCAGAGGACCAGGGTTGGGTTCCCAGAACCTCTAACAAGCAGGTCATGACAGCTTGTAACTCCATTTTCAGATGACCAATCTCTCTGGGCTCTATAAGCACCTGCACACATGTGCTGGACATAGTCTTATGGAGGCGCACATGCACTTAACTACAAATAAGTTTTTAATAAGAGCAATGATTTTCTCTGTCCTTCTCACACAAGTGACCATAGTCCTGTACTCTTCAAGACTGGTCTAAACTTGTTCCAGATGGGTTTGGGGTCTTTTTTAAGAAAAAAAGAAATATTGCCAGTTAAGCCAGTTTTTCTAAGCCTGGACTCCCACTGTGGAAGAGCTCCGAGAAAGGCCAGTGGAGATAAGAAAGTGGTGTCTAGACTATCCTGCTTAGCTTTCTGAAATTCTCCAGCTGCTTTGCTGAACCTCGGCAATCAAGTCAGAGTTCACATTTCACAGATTCCTCATCAGGGTTGACATCTGTGGAGAAGAGACTGGGGGAGGGTGGACAGGCATGGCTTCGCCTTGAAACAACACATACGATTTTAGAAAGCCAAACATGTCTCTGACCCTTTGGTCATCAAGTATAAAGGTGGTCTGCCCCCTGGGAGGATTTCAAGGGGGTGAAACGAACCTAATAGTGATTTAATTACAAAATTTTAACCTAAAATCCCACAGGGAGTAAACCACCGAAATTTGAGGAAGCTCTCAGGACCCTTCATCTAGCCCCCACCACCACACCCCTTTGTTTTTTGGACACAGGGTTTCTCGGCATAGCCCTGACTCTGTCTCCTGAGCGCTGGGATGAAGGGCCTGCGCCACCACTTCCTTGTCCATTTTAACTCTCCCCGTTACCTGGTAAATTTCCCCGCTTTGTTTCTATATAACTCCCCATCTTGGTTCCTATGGAGCCACAAGCAAAAACACTTCTGAGAAGTCAGGTTGGGTAGCCCACACCTTTAATCCCAGCACTCAGGAAGCAGAGGCAGGTACATTTCTGTGAGTTTGAAGCCAGCCTGATCAATAAAATGAGTGCCAGGGCAGCCAGTGAGACTCTGCCCATAAACAAACAAATTGGATGAATGAATGAATGCTTAAGGTTTAATTTAAATGTAAAAAAAAAGAAAGAAAAATGGAGGGAAAAAAAACACTTCTGAGAAATGTGTCCAAATGCCACAGTTGCGCATATTTCCTCCCTATTTACTGACAGTAACAGGTTGTAGTGATGAGGCGAGCAGGCCTGCTTCCCATCCTACCCAGCTCCTGCACGGCTAACTTTATACCCGAAATAACAACACACAAATTGTATTCTTTTAAACACTGCCTGGCCCATTAGCTCTGGCCTCTTAGGTTAACCCATTTCTCTTAATGTGTGTAGCACCACGAGGTAGTGGCTTACGGGGAAGATTCTAACCTACATCCATCTTGGGCCAGAGCTTCATCATGTCTAACTCACTCTGCTCTCTTCCTCCCAGCATTCTGTTCTGTCTTCCCCGCCTACCTACGTTCTGACCTATCAGGCCAAGCAGTTTTCTTTATTAATTAACCAATGAAAGCAACAGATAGAAGACCCACCTACATCAACAGGTCACCTGACAGACTGCCTACACCTGGTCTTACACTCTTAGCTCCTGGTGGCCAAGGACTCCTATGTCTCAGGGCAGTCTGGCTGGCAGGGAAGCAAACACTAACAGGCAATCGGAAGGAGTACAGAAACTAGGCTCCCATTACTAAGCCACCATGAAGTCCCAGAATAGTCTTCTCAGCTTGCTTCAGTTACAAGATGGGCTTTAAGGAGACGTCTTTTCCAACCGATGGTATTCTCCTGCAGCAGGCTACATCCATCCATTGAACTGCACGAGAAGTGGTGTACTGGACTGGCTGGAATATCCCTACAGCTTGGTCCCTGCTGGAGGGGTTGCTTTGGTAAGTTGTAGAAACTTGAAGGGAAGGAAAATGGTGAGCTTCTGGATGAGTGGAAGACCCTATATTAGAAAAAAATAAATCAGGCGGTGACAGAAGAAAATGCCTGATGTCCTCCTGTGGTCATCACATAGGTGTGGGGGGTATACATTCAAACACCCAAGTGGATGCACCACCATATATTACCATCTGCCCCCAAAATTAATAATCTCTGTCTAATGAAAGAAATTATTCAATATAAATTTACAGAAATAAAGTCACTCTGGGTGTGCTACTACTTACCCACAATGCACTTCCCAGCCAGTCTCTGGATTTATTGAGTTCTTTATCTTAGCCCTTCTTCCTTGGTTGTAACTGCTATTATGTTCAGCTTGAGTTCTTTAAGCAACAACGAGCAAGTACAAGAGAATTGTATACTGCCAGCAGTGAAAACATGACCTGGACCATTGTAACTTAAATAAACAAGGAAGCGCAACACCAAAAAAAAATGCACTGACCAATAATACGTGTATTCAACATAGGTGACTAAGAGCTGGCCAGGCAGAGTGTCTTAGCACCCAGCATAGTTGGATAAGGGCTTCAAGGGCAGCCTGCAGAAGACAGGGATCCGTGTGCCTGGTCCAGTCAGCAGCTGAGGTGAACAGAGAATGGCATCCATTCTCACCATTCCACAGGCTTCAGAAGTCAACCTTTCAATAAAGACAGGCTTCACTACTCTTCTCCCAACCTTACCGCTGGCTCCCTTTTATAAAGTTTCTGTGTGATAAGCATCATAAATGTTTCATTGTACTGAGGGGAGCGGGGAAGGAGCTTCCAGCAAATTGCTTCGCTAGAACTAAAAGCTTGGGAGCTACCTGAGAGATCCATAAGTGGTTTGAAAGGGGTATTTCTCCAATTGGAACAGCTTCCAGGATTTGACTCAAGAAGCCAGTAGTTACGGGAGAAGAAGTTAAGCAGGGTGGGCTTGTCTGGTCTAATAGACAGACAATATCTTGAACTGCATTCTTCATAGACACTCAAGTCCTTCCGAACAAATGGTCTTTCTGAATCTTGTTTGGAAGATGAGCTTTGCTATACCATAAAGCCCACTAGAGCAGAGATGGGGACAGGGGAACCCACCTATAATCCCAGCTAGTAGGGAAGCTGAGACAGTATGACCACTGAAGCCCAAGGGTTCAAAGCCAGCCTGGGCAATAGAGTCAACCCCTAAAAAAGAAAGCTAAAGATCAGTGAGGAGAGGGGAAGAGGAGGAAGTAAAATGAAAAAAAATCTAAATGTCCATTAGAACTAAGACAACTCATTGGGAAGCTGAGGTGTGGTGCTCTTGCATGGCGAGGTCACATCCATACTGGTACCAACATCAAGGAAAAGAAAATGTCTACCAAGGGAAAGGGCTCGGCTTTTATCACCTTGAATTTCCCAACATGGCCTCATATCCCTGCTCAGGAAGTAAACAGAAGAAAGCAAGGACCCCATAGGAGTGGGGAGTGAGTCACTGGTTTCTCTTGTACATCCCCAAATAAAAACAAAAGAACCCTCCACAAACCCCTATCCTCAAGGCTCCTTGAATTGTCCTCACCAGAGAGCACCTGGCTCTCCTGCCATAAGGATCCTACCTTTGGCTTCTGCTGCCTTCCACACTCCAGGCTGTTTAACATTTGCCCAACTAAGGAACCCCCTAAGCAGCTGTGTGCCTTCCTCTCCCGAAATACAGTCACTGAGAATCATACAAAACCTTAGGCTTCACCAAGATTCACTTCAGAGAAGCCCATGAGCTTGGCCCACACATCTTTCATGACCGGGTCTTGCCATTAAACTGGCTTCAAAGGATCCTCCCACCTCAGCTTCCCCAGAAATACACCACCACGCTGGCTCTCGTGCTCAACTCTCTCCCACCCAGACAAGCCAGCACTGAAGTCGGGGTCCCCTCTGGTGTAGGAGCTACTTCCAAGTTCTCCCCATGTGAAGAGACATTTCCTGAACATTCGGGTCGCATAAGAAAGAAGAGGGTTTTCAAACGAAAAACAGTTTTAGAAACTGGGCCCATCAAACTCACCTCCTCTGCATACTGATGGTACCAAGAATGGCTTCGACGAAGACAAGGGTTTAGCCAAGGCCCCGAGGCATAAACATCCTTGCTCTAAAACCTTCCAAAGAGGCCAGAACCAAATGCATGTATTTTTCTTAGCTAAGAAACAGATGTAGAGTGCAAAGATTCTCCACTGAATCCCTTCTAAACAGACGCAGCTATGTGTCCCCCTGCCCAGAGGAGCTACTGTCAACAGAGAAGCAACATAAGAACCCCCAGGCGCATGTCAATCAGCACTTATGAAAACGTCTACCATTTGAATCCCGCTCTCCCACTTAAGTCATTAGACGAGGCTGCTGCTGCTGCTGCTACTGTTTCACCTTTGTCCTTTCTACAGATTCATTTTATGCAATTAAAAGTATCTCAAGTGAACACGTTTAAGTGAAAACTGGTGTGTCTATAAAGTACAGACACAGAACTAGCTTCATAAAAATATGGTAACTCTCAAGGCAAGTGGATCCATGAAAAATTAGACTCTCAACAACACTAGTGTGTGTGAGCAAAGTGTAAAAGCTTTTTATTTTTATTTCTTTTTTTAGTATTTGAGAGGGGGGAGGGATGGAGAGGGAGAATGGAAGAGAGAGATGCGAGCATGGGAAGAGGTGTACATGTGCCATGGTACAGGTGTGGAGGCAGAGGATAACTTTACAGGCTTGGTTCTCTCCTTCCACGATTATGTAGGTTTCAAGCTTACATCCGTCCCACTGAGCCATCTGACTAAGCCCATAAAAGTGTATTAACACCTAAAGAGACTTCTCTGAGGCGACTTCAAAAACAGAATTCACTGAAGGAATGGAAGCAGGAGCTCCTGAGCACAGCAAGAGGTGCACACACGATATGCTTTCCTTCATGGGCTGCCTCACAGAACCAAAGATAGTCTCACAGTCTATCCCCTGATGTTATGTTTAAGATGGGTGTAGGGGGGCTGCAGAGATGGCTCAGTGGTTAAGAGCATTGCCTGCTCTTCTAAAGGTCCTGAGTTCAATTCCCAGCAACAACATGGTGGCTCACAACCATCTGTAAAGACACCTGGTGCCCTCATCTGGCCTTCAGGCATACAGACAGAATATTGTATACATAATAAATAAATAAATAAATATTTTTTTTAAAAAAAAGATGGGTGTAGGACCTACATTTGTTTCCTAACCTTTTAGGTGGCAAACTGGGAACTTTCTAGCACCTCAGATGTTTAGCATTGACAAATGACTCACTACCAAAATACCCCAGGGTAATTCTCATTCAGCAGAGCACAAGAAGACTGAGTTGGAGACTCCTGGAGAGGGAAGGTGTTTCTGCAAGAAACAAAACACAGCAAGGTGACCTCTCTTCCTTCCTCAAGATCAGCTTTCAAGAACTCTAGGCCAGGGCAGGAGTCAATATGCGTGGGTGTGTCTTGTCCCCGATTCCACAATTCAGAACATTCTTTTCGATCACCACATGACTCAGCAGTTAAAAGTATCTGCACTCTTACAGAGGACCCAAGTTTGGTTCCCAGCACGCCTATGGAAGCTCACAGCCAGTTCTAATCCCAGTTCCAAGGGATCTGACACGCTCTTCTGGCCTTCACAGGCATCAGACACATATGTAGTACACATATATGCAAGCAAAACATTCATACATATAAAATAATAATTTAAAAACACGATAGTTTTTTAAAGTTGAGCAGCTGCTTAAAAAAGAAAAGAGGAAACACTAGAAGTAGGTGGAGAGTTCTAAATAAGGGACCCGTCGGTGTCAGGGTGAAAGGACCCCTCCCAGAAACCAGCCCTCCCCAAGTGTGTCCCGGCTGAACTCTGTAAACACTGAATCAAGTTACAGGGTACCCCATCTGGAGGCCACAAGTGGGAAAGAGAAACAAATGGACTGTCAAACTGGGTCCTCTGCCAGCCCAGTGAGGGCAATCGTCCCCCACTAAAAGCGTTCATAGAAATAGCAGGCCAAAGGCCTGGGGCGGGGGGAACCTGTCTTCTGACACTGCACATGCAAGCAGATACCTCCGCTTCTAAAATGGTAAGGAATGTGGGCGCCTAACTGCGCCTATCTTTATGCACTGGCAAGGGCCCAAGACAAGTTTATAGGCTCCAAGTCCCCAGCACTACAGATGAAGACCTGTTCTTTAGAGCCTCCCAGGCATTGGAACAGAGTAAGGCGCAGAAGGGGCTGGACGAGATTGCAAAAGCAAGGAAAGGAGGTGAGAAGGTGAGCCTCGGGCATCACCTCACTGTGGAGGGAAACCCAGGCTCACTCTCAAAGAAAACGACCAGCGGTTTTTAAGCACACCCCTGGGCTAAGTGTTCCCAAAAATGGGATAAAATAAAAACTTGAAATAAAGTCTTGACCATGTCTAGGCTGCAGGACAGGAAGAAAAGAGGTCTAAGACAGAAAGACAGTAAGAAAACAAGCTTTAAGTGCATCAGTGCACAGCTAGTAAAAATGAAAGCCGGGGTATGTTCCTGAAAGGACAATTTGGCAAAAACCTACTAGAGATACAATGAGTGCCTACCTTTAAACCAGCAACTCTGCTGCGATTTTATCTTATAAACAGAATGATTTGTGCACAGTGATCCAAACTGAAGTGTATAGTATTACCATAGCATTATTTGCAAAACCAAAAGACTGGAAGAAAGTGGTACTCATCAGTGGAGAATTGGTTAAGTGCTTTATGTACAGAACACTGAGACAGGGATAAAGGCCAAGTCATTAAAAGAATAAAGTTGGGGCTAGAACAGCAGCTCATCAGTTAAGAACACATTATTCTTGCAAAAGGCCCAGGTTCAGTTACCGGCACCCAAGCAGTGACTTAGAATAGCCTGTACCTCCAGTTCCAAAGGATCTATTCTCTTCTGCTCTTCACAGGCACCAGACATTCAGGGGATGCATGCGCACGCGCATACACATACACACATACACACATACACACACACACACACACACACACACACACACAAAATTTAAAACACAGAAAGCACATTTCTATACTAAGGGCATGCATAAGAGTATACATATTCTACACTTAACTGAAGGGAAGGGGAGAGACAGACACATATTTGTATGTGGCTGAACAGCTACAGTGATTCCACGGAGAACTAGTTAAGTCAGGAAGTTAGAGACTTTTCAGCCTCTATCCTTTGTACACTCTGAATTCTACACATGAAGTCCTTTTTTAAAACACGTAGGCAACATCATCCGCATGTGGATATTCTAACCCAGACTACTTATAGTGATGCACGCACAGAGCGCGGTGCTTATGAGGTCTTTAGCCACAGTACCTCGGCTAAAAGTACTACAGTGCTACAAGGAACTGCTTCCCATGTGTTGGAGATTCTTGAGGACGCCTTAAATGTACAGCAGGCAGGGTGCACATTAGTATGGCCAATTTTACAGAGTGTAACTAGAAGGAAAGCCTAAGCAATTTATTTAATGAAGTTCGCATAACACACAGCTGAACCCTGACTCAACATAACTAGGTGAAAGAGTCAGGTACTGAGGACCCACCCCCCAAATCTAAGCCAGTAACTACAGCTGGGCTCAAGCAACATGCTTCCTTCCCTCTCACTGTCCACTAGCTTCTTCCCGGTGCTGAGAAGCACTGACGCTCACCCTTCCTGATCTTTACAGACATTTTAGCAGGAGCAAAAGGATTTCCCGAGCTAGAAATCACTGACACATGGAGCCGCTGGATCTGAGTGTGCCCCAGCATGCCTACCAACATCTCTGGCCTCCACTTGCCCTCATCCCAGTCCTGACAACCAAAGCCATCTCTAGACACTAGCAGAGGCCAGGCACGATGAGTGCTGCTGCCTCGGAAACACTAAACTGGCTGTTCAGTTTATACTGTAGTACCAAGACAGAACTGTGACTATGCCGGGCGGTGTGGCACATGCCGTTAATTCCAGCACTCAGGAGGCAGAGGCAGGTGGATCTCTTTGAGTTCGAGGTCAGCCTCGTCTTCAGAATGAGCTCCAGGAGAGTCAGATCTACACAGAGAAACCCTGTCTCAAAAACAACAACAAAAAGAAAGAGAAAAGAAAAGAAAACCAAACCAAACTGTGACTACAGGCCATACTTGCTGTTGTATGCTGCAGACTTTGGAGACGGTTACACAGCAGGCTTAGAAAAGAGCTGCCCAATACACTAATTCTCTATGGTTATTTATGGCTTCCCTAACAGCAGAGTAATCAACAAATAATGTTACTGAATACTTTAGAATTACCTCTATTCTACAAGTAGAGAAATGTCAGCTGTCCTTAAAAAGATAAAGGCAGAGAATATGAAAGCTGATCAATTATCACTTGTCAGTCTCAACAGGCTCCAGAGCAGCAGTTCTTAATCTGTGGAACTCTACTCCTTTGGGGGCCAAAGAACCCTTTTAGAGGGGTCACCTAAGACCATCTGCATATCAGATATTTACATTACAGTTCATAACAGTAGCAAAATTAAAGGCATGAAGTATCAACAAAAATAGTTTTATGGTTGGGGTCACCATCGCATGAGGAACTGTATTTAAAGGTGGCGGTGTTAGCAAGGTTGAGAACCACTGTTCCACACCTTCCTTAAGGGACTGAGGCTTGTGGCCTTAACTAGAGCTTTGCATTCAGAAAAAAACACGCTGCACCTCTCTAACTCAGCATCCTACTCAGAGACCACGTGATTTAAAGAAACGCCAGTACTGTGTGTTTCAGGAGCACTTTAGGCTTAGGCATCCTCCTAATTTGCTCCTCTCCTGCAGTGCCTGGGGAGCGGCAGGCAAACATTCTACTGCCCAAGACCCCTTGCCAAAGAGGAAACAGTCTGCACCCAACTCAAGTACATGTTTTTAATGCAGAGCAGCAGAACTAAGGAGGGACAACTAGAGAACACAGACCAGCTCTGTCACCGCCCCACAAAGACTGTTTCAGCCAGGCACATCTCCTCCAGCCAGACATGGAGTTTCCTGAATCCTGCCTTCCTGCAGTAAGTACTGCATGGCATGCTTCCTTGTTCTTCAGACCATGGACCACATAGTCAGAGTAGATGGAGTTTTGAGGGTTTTGATTTTTTTTTAATTTACTTGATGGATATATGATGTACATGTACTTGGCAAAAGCACCTTAATCCACTGAGCGATCTCATCAACCAAGGGACAAACTTTGTGCCCTACCCAGGTTCAACAGCTTCCTCTTGGGCACATTCAGCTAGCATTCTATACTTCATCATGCCCCATCCAATAGAGGGAGAATCCAAGGCAAAGGGGGAAAGGACCTAGTAAGAGACAAGAAGGAAACAAAAGAGATGAGGATGTGCTGTGGGTTCGCTCTTTCGCTTTCCCACAGTCTCACGCGTTTGAACACTAGGTCTCTAACTTGAGGCTCTGCTGTGGAAACCTGTGGGATCTTTAGCAGGTGGGGCCTCGCTGGAAGTGAGTCACTGGGGGCATAGCCTTGGGGGCCTATTAGCCTTCCTTCCTGTCTATGTGCTTCTGGTCCGGCCACAAGCTGACGTCTCCAGCCATACGACACCAGCACTATGGAGTCATCCATGCCATAAGGGACTATATATACCCTCTCAGACCTCAGTCAAAATAAACTCAATCTCTCTTCTGTTACTATGTCAACTGCTTTGTCACAACAACAAAAGTGCCTAGCACACAGTGCTGGGGGCTAAGAGGACAGGGACTTGTGGGTAGGGCTCTCACCAGCCAATCTCTCCGACAGAGCAGCATAAAGAACGTTGACACACACACCAAAAAAAAAAAAAAAAAAGAACGTTGACACTGGCAGTTTCCATATCACAGCAGTTCCTACCCCACTTCAAACCCTGGGGGAGACATAAGGCAGCAAAAGGGAGGAACGCACACACGAGCAGCAGAGAAGGCAGGGAGAGAAAAGGGAGTATAGCATAGCTAGCATTGTCCAATCACATCATCAACTGCAGCTGAAAGATACAAAAACCGGCCAAAGAACACCTTTGCTGCCTAACTGATTATACCTCGGCAGTTCTCACCACTTCTAGAGATAATATCCCACGCCTCAAGATACGCCAAACTCTAATTTATAAGCTGATTACTTAGGTAGTTCTGCAACCCTGCCCTGGAGAAAAGGTACTGTATAATCTTCCGTAGGCTAGAACTACTGTGTTCAGCAACTTTCATTCACAATTTCCACTAAGCCTGAAATCTCAGGTATTCTCAATAAAATTGAGATTTCCGTGAAAGGTCAGGAGTTAAGGAAAGGATGCTAAGTTTGATGATGATGATGAAAAAAAAAAAACAGATGGGAAAAATACCCAGAAGAGAAGCCCAGTATCCAACCCTGAGTGATCAACATTTATTAACCAGGTATACAGACATACTCCATCTTTGGGATAGTATTAACACATGTTAGCCCTACTTTGCATGGGAAAAAATAACTTCAAAGGGGGATATGAACTTGGCTGACTTCACACATCTGGCAGACATTAGTGCTCAGATTAAAAGGAGGGATTAAGTCAAGTCTGGTCCTCTGAATCACTGCATTCAAACATTACCTCCTGGTGGATAGCAAACACACATTCTTTTGTGTTTGTATTTTTGTCTTGAATCATTTTCTTGATTTTTATGTATATGCGTGTTTGAGAGAGAGAGAGAGAGAGAGAGAGAGAGAGAGAGAGAGAGAGAGAGAGAGAGAGAGAGAGAGAGACAGACTCAGGCCCTCTGGGAATGCAGCCTCTGCTCTCAGTGTGTAAGCCATCTTTCCAAACCCCTTGTTTTGTTTTTGAAATAAGGTTTTATTTCCCCAAGTCTGGCCTCAAAATCACTATGTAGCCAAGGATGATCCTGAACATCTTATCCTCCAAAGTGCTTAGAGTGCTTAGATTACGGGTATATGCCACCACCCTTGGTTTTATGCACTGTTGGGGAAGGCAATCAAGCCCTGGGCAGTCTATACAAGCACTCTACCAAATCAGTGACAAGCCAATTCCCAAATGAAACTTTTCGAAGAGAAAAGGACAACCTAGACATTCCCCCATAGACATTGCTCTAATCACCTTAGCCCCACTCTTAACAGGATCAAATTTTAATGAGATAGGGGGTCAGGTACACAGTGGACCATCACTCAGGTGTCATTTGTGAGACCTTGGGTTGGTGCACAGCACTGAAATAAGCAGGATATGAGCTGAAGTAACTTTCATAAAATCTCTAATCTGGCATTTTCAATTTGCTTCTTTGTAAAGGAAGTAGAAAAAAGTTGCCTTGGGGTTGCATAAGATTGGACAATAGACACCCTCAAAGCTCCGACTACCGCATCCTCCACAGCACTGACACACAAGTGGACAAACTTTGCTGCTCGATTTAACTCTTGGACAACAGTACAGATGTGTAAACTATAACACCAGACATGGTATTCGGTGCCAGTATATAAATTTATTCAAATAATGGTAACAGAGTAGCTACATTTGGGTCTAGATTAAAACTGATCTCCAAACTTTTTTGATTTTTTTTAGAGTTTGCAATAATTAACTGTGCTTAGTTGTATTAACCATAAAGTAGATGTAATAGTTATACCACTTTGAGAAGATAAAGGTAACAAATGTGTATGAATTGCTTAGCCTAAAATTTAGCCTACTAAAATCACTATCGGTATTAGAACTTACTTGTTTAACTCATCTCATTTTCTTTCCTAAATTATCTTAATTTCAAAACAATTCATATAATTAGGATAAAATGAAAACAATAAGGACAAAAAAATCAAACTAAAGAATGATATAATATAAAAATAGATGCCATAAAATTCATGCTGCATTAGTTCGTTTTATCTAAAATTCATTTTGGTTTATATTAAATATGACTTAAAAATGTTCATTGTTCCCTGTTCAGAAATAGCATAAAGAATACTACAAGGGGGCTGGAGAGGTGGCTCAGAGGTTAAGGACACTGACTGTTCTTCCAGAGGTCCTGAGTTCAATTCCCAGCAACCACATGGTGGCTCACAACCATCTAAAATGAGATCTGGTGCCCTCTTCTGGCCTGCAGGCATACATGGAGGCAGAACACTGTATTGTATATGTAATAAATAAAATATTTAAAAAAAAAAGAATACTACAAGGGAAAGATAAAAAAAATAAAAACATTAAGTTACTTTTCAAACATTAATAGTAGGGATGTGGACTAATTAGGCCACCTCATATCGCCATGTTTGTAATGGTTATTTATCGTTGTATAGCAAATGAGTCTGGTTTTATTGGTTTCAAACAACCAGTATTTATTACCTAATAGCCTTTATGAGTTAGGAATCTAACAGTGGCTTGGCTGGGTGGCTGCAGTGAGGAGACCTGTAGTTACTATCCCACAGCTCTCAGGAAGTAGCTGTACACAGCAGGGCACCTCAGTCACCACAGAGAACCCCTCTGCAGCACCATTTATCACATGGCTTCCCCACAGGGCAAAGGACCCAAGAGAGAAGAAAGAGAAAAAAGTCTAGAGCAAAAGGACTAATCTTGCAAATGGCAGACCACAGATTTGCTACGGAGCACACCAACCAACCCTGGCATACAGAACACCTAAGGATGCAGACACCAGTCGATTGCAGGAAATCTTGGCGGGCTTCAGACTTACAGATCTTTATGAACTGTCCAACCCACACCAAGTTATGATAGTGACAAGTCAACCAGGCACAAAGGCAGGACTATTTTTGCATAGTTACACCAGTTTACACAAGTCATTCATAATACGCCCCAAAGTTTAAAAAGGAAGTATCTATAAAGAAAAAACAGTAATTATCCATGAGAAACGTCAACTTGAATTTTCTGCCTCACCCAAAAACAACTGAAATGAAATGCTCTTGCTGTCCAACTTTCAATACTTGGCAAGAAAAAATTTCATTCTGAAAACTCAGTACTTGAGTCAGCAAATACATCAGTGCCCAGAGACCAATTTCCAAAATCTTCTTATGAAGCATACGCCAGACACAAAAGAGAGGCAAGTCCAAAAAACAGCCTTGCACTTCTAACCCTTCTCAGAACATCGTATTTTATATAAGGCATGAGATAAAAGCAAACACCCTTCCGGAATGCCCTGTAAAGTCTAAAGCCAAGATAGTTTCTACATCAGAAAAAGCATTTTGCTGATTTCTCTGTGTGTCTTTATCTGTCATTAATTGTTACTCAGACTCGGACTCAAGTTATGTTTTAAAGGACAGATATTGTCTGCCTGAAGCTTCTGATCGTCCCTCACAGAAACCACCTTTGGCCTTCTTATTTGGCACATTTTTTTCCTTATTTCAGATGTTTCCAGGGAACATTGGAGAGGGAAGCAGACAGACAGACAGAGGAGAAAACATTTTTTTTCCTTACTGAAGATGTTTCCAGGGAACAGTGGTGTGTCTTCATGTGAATACTACTTTAGAGGCTGCTTCTCAGGAGCCACTATGTCCACTTCACTCCCAGTTCCCTATGTGATCGGGGTGGGGAACAAAATGGTCCCACCCCCACACTCACACAGCAAGCACCTTATCAACTGAGCTTCCTCCCTAGTCCCAACATGCAGTAACAGAAAGTATTTCAAGTTATAGTTTTTATCTGGGAATTAAGAGGAGAAACCGGCCAGACTGAATTCCACTGTCAGTGGATGATGGAGAGCCCCCACCCCAAGACTGTCTTTACTGTGGCTGCTTCCCAACCTGGAGTCGTCAAATCTGCCCATTACCAATGTTTCACCATAAGAAGCCAGAGGCTCTAGTGAACTCAAACCTTCTGTCCAGCTGCGACTGCCGACACCCTTCCCCAGCCAGACCATGTGTGATGTCAAGCTATCAGGAGGCAGTCGGTGAGCTCCACCCCTGGAGACTCACGACATTGCATCTGTGTCCACTATACAGATTTAATTTCTTCTTGTTCTCTAAACAATAAAGCATCACAACTATTTACAATTTTTAGACATTATGGGTAGCCTAGAGATGAACTAAAGTATACAGGGGAGGCTACAGAAGCGTATATGCACAGACCACAGCACTGTATATAAAGGACTTGAGGATCTGTAGGTTTGGGTATCTGTGGTGTCCTGAAACCAACCTCCCACAGATAATGAGGGAAAACATACATCTTTAAAAACTTTGCTTACTTACAAGCCCGGGCGGTGGTGGCGCACGCCTTTAATCCCAGCACTTGGGAGGCAGAGGCGGGCTGATCTCTGTGAGTTCGAGGCCAGCCTGGTCTACAAGAGCTAGTTCCAGGACAGGAACCAAAAAGCTACGGAGAAACCCTGTCTCGAAAAATTCAAAAAAAAAAAATGCTTACAATTCAGAGGAGTAGGGGCATGCCATGGTATACATGTAGAAATCAGAGCACAACTTACAAGGGTTGGTCTTCTCCTTCTACCATGTGGACTCCAGGGATCCAACTTAGGTCAGCAGCCTTTACCTGTGGAGCCCCCTTTCTTTGTATTTGAAAGCAAAAACAAAAAAACCAAAGCAACAACAACAAAAAAAAAACACCAACTATTTTTAAATACTAGTAAAATAACAATTATATAAATTTTATCTTAAAGCCCTTTTTCTAACTAATGAATTTAATGGTGGCTTTTAAAAAAAAGTTTGAATCCCAATCTATAATGAATTAATTACCCTTGTACTTGATTTGATCCAAAGCCAGTAACAGCCATGAGTCAAATCACACAGGCAGCACAGATAAAGCAGAAGAGGCCCTGGAAACCCTGGGTGTGGATCACAAGTTGTAGGCCTGGCCCTGATTCACACTGCACACTGCACATTTGCTTTGTTCAAAAGCTGCGACAGGTAGCAGGAGTCCTCAGATGCCATCGTCACACACAGTGGTGTCTCTTCCAGGAACTTCCAGAAACCATTAGACTACTTCAAGTTAACAAGAAATGGAAACTGCCCAGCATGCAATCTGTCAAACCCTAATTCCAAGAAATCAGCATGTCCCTTATTAGAGCACTTAACCCTGGGCCCTTCTAATGACAATCTGTGCTGGTCTGTAAAGGGTGGTGGCTCGACAGGGTTTCTTTGGGTTCAATCTGTGCTTGGGTATCTTGGCACAGAAAGTGACACTGACCTCACCACATCCCCAGCTGCAGACCCGAGAAGTGGTCGGTATGATCAGTCCATACGCCTTGAACACTTCACCTAACTACATGGAGCAAACACTCAACAGGGCTCGCAGTGGGCCATACTGCTGCTCAGGGACAACTCAGAAACAAAAAAAGGGAAGGAAGGAAGGAAGGAAGGAAGGAAGGAAGGAAGGAAGGAAGGAAGGAAGGAAGGAAGGAAGGAAGGAAGGAAGGAAGGAAGGAAGGAAGGAAGCTGGTCTGCATGGCCGGTAAGGCCTTGGGTAACCTGTCCCCCTCCTCTTCCTGCTATCTTCCATTTGTGTGCATTTGCTATGACCTGAATAGGTAAGGCTCCCCAAGGCTGGTGTTTATGAACACTTGGTGCCCAACTCTTAGTGTTTGTAACAGTTACAAAGTCTTTGGGAAGTGGGAGAAAAGGATAAAGAGTATACTAAAAGTTGATACCACCTCTGGTTCACATCTGGCTTGATTCTGAGTTCACGACCAGATGTTGAACAAGCCATTGCATTCTGCTACCACCACTAAGAGGCTCCAGCCAACCTTCCCCACCAGGATGGGCTGAACTCTGAAACCATGAGCCAAAATGAGCTTTTGTTCCCCCAGCACTTTGGTCACAGCAATGAGAAAATAAAAACACCATTTGTGCCTCAATAACCTGCTGTTCTTCCCTAGCCTTGCCAAGGCTCCGCTGTCACGGGGAACTGAGGATCTGATCTGACCGAGATCCTCTGACTCTGCGACACCCTGAGCCCAGGTCCTGTCTTCTCTGAGCAGTAGATCTTAGGCTGCTCCACCATGATCCCTCATCCCTCACTGCTGGCGGTTACCTTGTTCACCTCTGCTCAGCAGGCTATCTCTTTTCTGCCATACGTACACACATAAGAACTAAAAGCTATGAAAAACGGCAACTAAGAAAAACTAAGCCTTGGGTGTGGAGAGAAGGCTCAGAGGTAAACAGCACTGGCTGCTCTTCCAGAGGTCCTGAGATCAATTCCCAGCAATGATTTGGTGGCTCATAGCCATCCCTAATGACATCTGGTGACCTCTTCTTGTGTGGCCTGCAGACAAACATGCAGACCGAACACTGTATACACAATAATAAAATAAATCTCTAGCAGTTTCCATAAGACTTAGTTTCTCTCTCTCTCTCTCTCTCTCTCCTTCCCTGGAACTCGCTCTATAGACCAGGCTGGCCTTGAACTCCCAGAGATCTGTCTGCCTCTGCCTCCTGAGTACTGTGATTAAAGCTGTGCTAGGATCCAGATTCCATTCTAAGCACTTTAATTCTCACAACTGTGTAAGGCAAGGAATAAGTTTGTTACAAATGAGCTTATTTATAAAAAAAAATAAAAAAAACCCACATAATTTACTCAAGACATACAGCTTCTAAGAGGTTAGTTTAGGGTGAATATGCACACTCTTTATTGAGGCCTGCTGGATGGTTGTGGGGGGGGGGTGTTGGTGTGTGTCCAGGTACAATGTATGTGAAGCTGCAGGTGCACATGGTATGCACCTGTGTGTGGAGGCCAGAAGTCCAGGACAAGACAAGTACATGCTATCACATCTGGCTTTTCCATATGGGTTCTGGGGATCAAACTCAGGTCTTCATGGTTGTGCAGCAAACCCTTTATTGACCGACCTATCTATTTCCCAGCCTCAAATCCATGACCTTACTCGGGACAACCTGACACCTTGCCAAGAGAGCAGTGACCTTTGTCCTGCTCACTGAAGACTCTTAGAACCTAGCGTGCTGGGAAGACAGGACTGCAGAAGGCTGACTCAACTCCTGCCCTAAATGGTTTTCTGGCTCCTATCCCACCCAAATAATCACTAATAAGGGACCCGATGGCCAGCCCCACTGTTGACTCTGCCTTCATCACCAGCACAAGGGTCATTTAAATCACACCACAGGGGTGAGTCAGTCCCCAGTTTCTTCATTCACAAAGCAGTGATTTTAAGGATCCAAAAAAGCAGCACCTCCCTCTTCCAACAAACTGAATATATACCTTATTTACTCTTATCTTCTTTCTTAATTCCAGGAGGCAGGCAGGGATCAACTTAGAAGAGTCAAGAGCTGTTTTGGTTTGGTTTTTGCTACAGTTATACACAGATATCAAGGTCTCAAGGGAAAACACATGCCTCTAATTCCAGGATTGGGGAGGTGAAGGCAAGCAGATCTCTATGAGTGCACAGCTAGCCTGATCTACATAGCAAGTTCTAGGCCAGCCACAGCTACATGGTGAGACCCTATCTCAAAACAAAGAACAAGCAAACAAAAAAGGAAAAATATGTAAGAATTCAACATGAAACCCAGTCAAATTTTCTTACAATTATTTGTCAAACAAAACTTAGTCTCAACCTACCCCACTATGTACACACACAGAGACACACACCTCAGATCACATTTGTATCTTTAATAAATCAAATTCCCAGGCTGGGAAGGAACCTGTTGCTTAATCAAAACGCTATCCAACAAAAACCAGCCTAGCAGCTAAATTCCATTTCCTTCAGGAGCAGTTGGCTGCAAGCTCACAGGGACATGTGGTTTCTGCTATTCTTACTCGTCAGGGTGGTGCTATTTTTCTTCCAAGCATCGTAGCCCAGCAACCCCAAGGAAACCTTATTAACTTCCTTAGGGATGTGCTTGTTAAACTCACAGCTCTTGTGGCTGCATGGAATCTAAATGAATTTGCTCTCCCTTCATAGAAACCTTAAAATGCTCAGACAAGGATGAGCAAAACTGGAACTTCCTTTTGATTTCAGTCTTCTTCATTTTGTTTTTGAGATGTGGGTCAAGATCAGGAATGGGAATTATGCCCCACCTCTTTGAATTGCTGCATTAATAAACTTGCTGGCTGGAGTTCAGGGGGTTCCTAAATGAAGAGCCTCTGTGTGAACAGGATAGGCTAGATAGGCTGTATCAGGTCATGAGACCAAAAATACAGAACCATTCTACTCAAAATACCGTAAGATTAGTGTTTCAGGAACATACTGCAGCCTTGACTGCAGAGAGGAGTCCTCCTGAAAACACAGGCTGGAGACTCAAGAAGAACTAACCAATCACTGGGTCACAGCAAACTGGTCGCCATTCTTGGTAATAATGAGCCCAAAGTTCTCAGACAAAATATCTCTCAGCAACTGATGGATCCAGATATCAGGAAGAAAAGTGAGGCAGGAGGGTGCAAGGGCAGGATCTCACAGAACTTCACTTCTACTATGTGTGGACCTTATCGTTAACTTGTACTTTTAAAAGGAGTACACTGGAGCTAGGAATGCAGTTCAGTGGTGGAGCACATGCTTAGCATATGTGAGGTTCTGGGTTCGACCCTCAGCACTAAAAAGTATAAAAGGAAAAGTAATGAATTTAAATATAATACACTGATGAGGTTTCAGTTCCTCTTCAATTTCCTAATTCTGGCAACTGCCTCACCCAGCCCCTTCCCTGGGCATCCCTCCTCCTAGTTGAGTAGTTTCTTAGCATCTGAAGCTTCTTGTGTAGGGCATCCTGCCAGTCAATCTGCATGTATCCGTTAGTCATTTGCTGTCATTCTCATAACTACCCTGAGAGGCAGGTGCTATTGCTACCTCCATTCTCTCAGGATACTAACGCATGGCACAAGATGCATCACCTGCCCAAGAATATGCAACCAGAAGAGCAGAGAGCTGAAGTTCTTCATCCCGCAGCAACCACAAGGGGACATATGGCCACACAAGTCAACCCCAAGCAAGTAGACTTAAAATCTGACTCCATTACCTCCTGTCACTTGGAATAATGAAAACAATTACATTATCCTCAAAGCACCAACCCCCAAACAGCTTGAAGGACTGAGATTCAACATAAGCTAAACGTAAGAAATGGTAAACCTTAGAATATTTACCAAGTACACTCCTAAGGCTCACCGACATTGCAAACATAATGCATGTATCCAGAAGAAAATAACCTCACCTTCCCATCTAAGCCAGAACAAACGTTACAGAGGTTCCCTTAGGACATGTCCGTGGTGAGAGGACCAGGACTGCAGGAATTTGCACCTGGATACTATGAAGCCAAGAGCTAGTTTTAGAGCTGGCTGGCCTGCTTCGACCCTTTGACCTAATTATACAACTCTGCTATTTGAACTTGGGAGATTTACCCTGGCTCAGATTCATGAGACAATTCATCTAAGGATAATATTAGGCTCAGTTGCAGCCCTGGCTGGCCTTGAACTTGCTACAAAGACCAGATTGGTTTCTAACGTACAGCTATCCTCCTGTGTCAGCAGCCTAACTTTGATTACTCATCATTCTCAACAAAGTCATTGGGAAAGTTCAACATTGGTAGTATTATAAGAGTGTTAGTTTCAATGTTTCAAATTTCTGTTTCCAATTTGGGAGGGAGGAAAAGAAAGAGGGAAAAGAAAAAAAGAAAGGAGGGAGGAAGGGAGGAAAAATTGGGCTAAATTAGGTCTATCTCAACTCGCTGTGAGTAATGTTGGCTTTCTTGTGAGCACAGCCTATAATGTTCTGTGACAATATTGACATTTCCTTCAAAGAGAGAGTTAGCAAATAATCATATATTAGAAAAGATTTTTTTAAGCTTCAAGAACATATAACAACCACTTTACAAAACCATCATGAACCCTAATTATATTCTAAATATTTATCATTATATCCACAGACAAGTGTAATCCTCATCCCTCATCAAGTAAACTTCTCTCTGCAACAGATAGAGACCACTATAGAAAACCACAACCAATCAATCATACAGTTGTGGAGCCCAGTCCCAAATGATACATCTACCATATAACTTCTGCACCTCAGATCCAGGATCATTCTGGAAGAAGGGGTAGAAACTTTAAGAGACAGGAGAATAGGGAAGTTGCTATGAGATTGAGTCTCCTAGAAATGTCAGAAGCTATACCATTAAGTCTCACCAACATGATTGCCTAATCCTGATCTAAACAAGGATGACATCAACAGACATGCTAATGTGAACAAGGGAAAGCCCACGAGGCCTCAACCCTACACAATAAACTATAGGCAACTGAGAAATGCTAAGTATGAGAGAAATAGTCTTCCCTAGGGAAGAACACATCAATTGGTTATCCAGTACCAAAGGTCACTCCTGAAAGCATATACATACAAGTAATATTATATGAACTAAGCAGGTTGTGTTTATGCATTTAAGAGCACACACATATAAACTGGGTGTGGTGGCACATGTGTTTACTCCAGGCACTCGGGACATAGAGACAGGAGGATCTCTGTGAGTTTGAGGTCAACTTGCTCTACATGAGTTCCAGGATAGCCAGCGCTATACAGTGAGAAAGAAAGAAAGAAAGAAAGAAAGAAAGAAAGAAAGAAAGAAAGAAAGAGGGAGGGAGGGAATACACACACAAACAATTAAAGAAAAAAAGGCTGTGAATTTAAAAGAGCAAGGAGTGGGTATATGGGAGGGTCTAGAGAGGGGAAGGGATAAGGGAAATTATGTAATTATAATATACTAGAAAAACAGTTTTTAAAAAAAGGTTTCAAAATGCCAAGGTACTTGGGAGGCAGAGGCAGGCGGATGTCTGTGAGTTCGAGACCAGCTTGGTCTACAAGAGCTAGTTCCAGGACAGGCTCCAAAACCACATAGAAACCCTGCCTCGAAAAACAAAAAAAAAAAAAAAAAAAAATGCCAAGGGAAAAGAGTTGAGTGGTTCCGGCCTAAGCAGGTCAGATAAGCCCGGCACACACTTAAATGATCTTCATTTGGATTAACCATTTGTAATATGACAGTCCAAGAAAGTTTCCAGACTTGGAACATGGAAATAGTACAACCTTTTTGTCTCCTATGGTTACATTTTCAACAAGGAGGACCTCATGTAGCAACTAATCTCAACCACCTTTCCTTGTCCATTAAGAACATCTGTGTACATGATCAAAGTGACCAGGCACCAAATGGCCCATGGAGGTCATTCTGCACAGAAGAAATTAAATTTATAGCGGGGTGAATTAAGAACTTTTATAGCCAACTTTTAAACTTGGTGCTGCACAACTTTCATCTCACAATCAAGAGGCAAAAGCAGGCAAATTTTTTGTGAGTTTGAGACCATCTAGGGCCACCTAGAGATATCCTATCTCCAAAGGCAGGGGCGGGGGTGGGGGGATGACCCAAAAGTCTTCCTTGATCCAAAGCTCTCATTTCAGATAGCGTTAAGAATAAGCTGCTGCCAAGCATGGTGGTGCACGCCTTTAATCACATCACTCAGAAGGCAGAGGCAGGCATATCTCTGTGAGTTCTCAGGTCAGCCTGGTCTACAAAGTGAGTTCAAGGACAGCTAGGGCTGTTACACAGAGGAGAAACCACGTCACAAACAAACAAATAAAAATGGTTAAAATGTTGGCGAGGAGGGGGAAGGAAGGAAGGAAGGAAGGAAGGAAGGAAGGAAGGAAGGAAGGAAGGAAGGAAGGAAGGAAGAAAAAATGACCTGTAGCAAGCTCCTAGAACTTCTCCAGGAATATTCTTCGTCTTACATGATCAGGGCAAGACTGTGGCTATTCTATTCCTCACAAACCAAGCAAATAATGGTCTTCTGAAAGTCATACCTTCTCAGTGATTCACAGGGGGTGGGGGGTGTTAGCCATCGTTTGCAAAGGAGGGGTAGAAAGGCTACCTGAAGAGAACTGAGAGGTGGTATACCCTCTCCCGCCTTAATCTTGGACAAGACTTCAACTGTGTGTCTCAGGTTGGGCATCTCAAGGCAAAAGGGAAACTTGTTTTCCAGGCACAAAACAATGAGACTAGGATCCTGTACTATTTGGGGATAAAAATATTTAAAAACTGTTTAAAAACTAGACATGTTAGCACATGTTTAGAATCCCAGCATTTGAGGCAGAAGTAGGTAGATCTCTAGGAGTTAAGAGGCTAGTGCAGTCTACAAAACCAGTTCTAGACCAGCCAGAGCCACACAGTGATACTTGTCTCAAAAATACAAAAAGCATGTTGAAAGAGGGTGATGATATGAAATACAGACTGGCCACTACTGTCCCCTTCGGCATGAATATTCTAATAAAAACAGAATTTATTTTTTTAATTAAATAAATGCTAAGCTTAAAGATAACAGTAACACAGAAACCCTTCTTCCTCTAAGTTCTGGATTGTAAATACTAGCAGTCCAACCATTAAGAAAGGAAAACAGCTCAGTCCATAAAATGTTTGCCTTGCAAAAGTAAATTGATCCCCCACAACCCACATTTAAAGAAAAAGATCAGATATGGTAGGTAGCATAGTGGTTTGTGTTTGTAATCTCAGCACTGAGGAGGAGACTGGAAGTTATCTGGGCTCAACTACCCAACCAGCACAGCCCACTGAAGCCACTGATTCAAAAAGCCAAAGACAGGAAAGACAGCTCAGTGACTGAGTGAAAGCAACTCTTGCAGAGACCCCAAATTTGGTCCCCGGCACCCACATGAGACAGCTCCCAACCACCTGTAGCTTCAGCTGAACGAATCCCAGCAGCCTCCTCTGGCACAACGATCTCCACAAGCACCTAGATGCCCAGGACAGACCACGCACCCACACACAGACATATACATACACTAAAATTAAAATAAATCTGGACAAAAGTAAACAGTTTCTGAGAAACAAAATCTAAGGCTGCCCTCTTGCCTCCACATGCATGTTCCCACAGACATATACATAAGCAGACACACACATGCACACACACAAACACAGGCAACCTGTGTTTTTTATTCATTTAACAAAATAATGGGTCATCGGGGCATTTTCAAACGCACCTACCATTACGCTTCCTCTTCCTGTGCACGCTGAGCAAGTGTTCTACTACTGAGTCCCCTCTCCTGCCTTCCGTCAGTATGCAATGAGTCACAGTGGCTGAGTGGGGATAATGATGGGGACACAGTGAGTGCTTCCCCTGGGTGCCACACACCACTTTACATACTTTCTACAGATTAGCAACTCCCCACTTAAGAAATGACAGCACTACTCTCATTGTCCAAAGCAAAAAACCTGAGGCCTATCTCCACAGTTGACAGTCTGCACCCAATTCACATCTCCCCACCTCCAGGAGGAATGTTGGGTGACGAAAGGAGAAAGAGCCTGCGAGAATGAGGAACAAAAAAGAACAAAGAAATGCCTTGTTTAAAAGACTACTCACCAAGCCTTTAATTTGAATTTAAAATGTTTAAACCTGGTATTTATCTGAAAACAAGATGTAGGCTCAGAAAGCACCCAAACTTGGACCTGCCTATTAGGTCACATTGTTCAGAGTCTCTTAATCCAAGCCGCTACAGCCATTTCAAAAGACAGAAAGGTCCACGGCCCAAACACATACAAGGGCTTTGAAAGCAATTTCACAGAGAGGCCAGAGAACATCACTGTCCTCTACATTTTTTGAGATAAAAGAACTTTGCATAATTTTCACAACTTCAAAGGGCAGCATAAGTAAGCGATGGTCCATAAATTATAACTACTGGAGCAGAAAGCTAGGGGAGAAAGAAATAGTAAGTCCACAATAAAGAGAAGCAAATACTTATGTCAGAAAGCAAACAAGTTTACTTTATGATGTACATTAGGTTTTCTCGAAGAAACATCGTTCATTACAACATCTGTGCTCATCAACATTAAGAAACAAATTTTCAAAACTGAAAAAAAAAAGATTGAGATATCTCACAATGTAGCCAAAGCCTAGTCTAAACCTCACTATGTAGTCCAGGCTAGCCTTGAACACACAGCAATCCTCCTACCTCTTCGCAAGAGAGCTGGTATCACAGGAATGAACCACTATGCCGGCCTCATAAATTTTTTTTTATTTTTCAGAAAAAATGAATTTATTGTTATATGAACATTGATCAATTGTCAATTAACCATGTAATGCAGAAACAATACAGAAAAATCCATTCTGTTCTTTTCTTAGTCTTTCATGACAGTTCAGAGTAAAAGAGTGCATTTTTCCCCTCAATATCAATATGACATAAGATTTAATCAATATAAGGAAAGAGTTCATGAGGACCGTGATTAGGATCTAACAATCACCAGAAACATGCTGCTACATTACACATTTGCTTATCTCTGTGAAAAGTGTTGCGAATTCTTCTCCTTACATATCATTGATAGATTTTATACAGAGGAGTGAAAGGATAAAATTATAAGCAAGTGCTTGATTTTAATTGTGGATTGGAAATAAATCTATATCGATCACCTCATAAATTTTTTTAAAGATAAGATCTACCACAAAGGCTGGAAGTTTGAGTCTGGGTCTGATAGCTACAAGTGGCTTCAATGTCAGCTCCTGCACAGAGCCCACATGACAGTCACTGACATGAGTGGACTGAAGTGAAACAGCCGTACACCACTGATGTTCCATATGAGCCCTATTACCATATCACATCTGCCAGACACTTACAATGACTATTTTTATAAAACCCTAATTACCTCCTTTATGGCAGTCACTCCTCACGGCATATTATAAATACACTAGAAGTATTAATTTATTGGATGTAAATATTTAAATATGCCATCATTTTTATAGCTGGCTTTGCCATTTCTTTTCTCTTTAAATATATTCAGGAATTTCCCCAGAGCTATCTCTGCACTTCTGCCAGACAGATGGGATAAAATGGCTCCCTGGCTAGGGGCAGGAAGGTGGAGGACAGACACTTGGCCTTTCCCTCTAGGCTATACCTTAAAGTGGGAGACCTAGCAACAGAGAGGGGCATACAGCTGGACTAAGTTGAGTCCAGGAGGGTGTGAGCTAAAACCTCAGGCAGATCTTAAGCTCACCTGTGATGGAAGCTCTTCTCCTAAGCCCTGACTTCACCCTCAAGCCATGTGAAAATAGACAGATGGCCGATGCACTAAGCCCAGGGGGGGAAGGGCAAATCTGCATCTGCAGATTGAATCCAGCTCCAGATAAGATGAAAGAACAGGGATGGGAAAAAATGGAAAGGAAAAAGTTTCTTGCTTTTTATCAGTAGTTAGGTGCATAGTTTTAAATCTCCAATCCTGCAGCATCAAGAGGATTTTTAGCTGGCACAATCCTCAGTAGCATGCAGGGCTGGTGAGATGGCCAGCTGAGGAAGAATAAATGTTTGCATCTGATCCTTCAGAATCAAAGTCAGGAAAGAAAACAAAACACACACAAACAAAACTAGTGTGCCTAGAATCCCAGTGGGGAGACGAAGACAGGTTTTCTAACCAGCTAGAGAGTTCCAGATCTCAAAACATAAGATGGAAACCAGGCATGGTGGAGGACACCTTTAATCCCAGTACTCAGAAGGCAGAGGCAGGCAGATCTCTGAGTTCCAGGAAAGCCTGGTGTACGGAACTACCAGCAGAACATCCAGGGCAACATAGAGAAATTTTGTCTTGAAAAAAAAAATAATAATAATAATAATAGTATAGAAATCAATTCAGAAAGACCCTGGAATGACCTCTGTTCTCCACATTCATTCTCTCTCTCTCTCTCTCTCTCTCTCTCTCTCTCTCTCTCTCTCTCTCTCTCACCCCCCCACACACACACATAATGACATGTAAATTACACACATGCCATCTTCTGGGCACACATCACTGGCCATTTCACATATCTAATATGAAATCTCATACAACAGTTGTCTAGTAGGGGCTACAATATCCCGGTTCTGTAGCTGAGCAAACTGAAGCTCAAAGAAATCAAGTTTTTTACCCAACATCAATAAGACAAAATCAAAGAAACAGTATCTGCAACCTGAAGTCAGCAGTACTCCAAAACCCAACATCTTTTTTCCTTTTATTAAAAACAGATTTTTTTCCTGTATAATACATCCTGATTATAGTTTCCCCTCCCTCCACTCCTCCAAGTACCCCCCACTTACCCTTCCCTCCAGATCCACTCCCTTTTCTGCCTCAATTCATTAAAAAAGAACATGCTTCTAAGACATAACAATCAAACATGACAAAATAAAATATAATAGGATGAAGCAAAAACTATCATATCAAAGTTGGACGCAGCAACCCAACTAGAGGAAAAGAGTCCCAAGAGCAGGCACAAGAGTAGGCCCTCACTCTGTCAGGAGTCCCATAAAAATACTAAGCTGATAGCGGTAATATACACAGAGAACCTCTTGCAGACCCATGGAGGCCCTGTGCTTCCTGGTGTCCTCCATCCCCTCTGACTCTTAGAATTTTTCTACTCCTCTTCTAAAGGATTTCCTGAGCTCTGAGGGGAGGGATTTGATGGAAAACTCCAATTGAGACTCTATCCACATAATGTCTGAAGGCTGTGGGTCTCTGCATCTGTTCATGTCTTCTGGTGGAGTGAGCCTCTCTGATGATGACTGGATCTATGAGTATAGCAGAATATCATCAGAAGTCATTTTACTGATTTTTTTTTAAGAATAGTAGTGTTTGGTTTTACCCTAGATCTCTGGGCTAGCTAGTCTCTAGTTCTTGGCTACCCAAGCAGTCTCAGGTATGGGTTCCATCCTATGGAGTTGGCCTTAGGTCAAATCAGACATGGTTGGCCACTCCTACAAGTTCTGTGCCACTATTGCCCTAACATATTTTGTAGGAAGGACAGATTGTAGGTCAAAGGTTTTGTGGCTTGGTTGGTGTCCATGTTTCTTTTCTGGTAGCCTACAGAGTACCTTTCCAGAATAAAAAGACTAGAACACTGGCGTAAAGGTTCCATGTAGGCATCTACATTGATCTACCTCAAGAGCCGGCTATACCACTCTTCAGCATATACCAAAGAACACTTCAACCTACCACAGAGACATTTACTCAACCATGTTTATTGCTGTTCTATTCATAATAGCCAGAAACTGGAAACAACCTAGACATCCTTCAACAGAAGAATGGATAAAGAAACTGTGGTACATTTGCACAATGGCATATTATTCAAGTGTTTAAAAAAATGACATCATAAAATTTGCAGGCAAATAGATAGAACTAGAAAAAAAATCCTGAATGAGGTAACACAGATCCATAAAGATAAGGTATATATTGACTTGTAAGTGGATACTAGCCATTAAGTAAATGATAGCCAAGCTACAATCTATATACCCAAAGAGGTCAGGTAAAGAAGACTGGTGTAGGGGAGATGTGTAGATGTATAGGGGGAAATAGAATTGATTTTACAGTCAGACTGGGGGCAAGTGGGGACAGGATTCCAGGGGATCTGGCAGGGGAAGAGATGGTGTGGAGACAGAGAGTACAGGGAGAGATGGGGAATTGGAGGGCATTTGGGGCGGGGGGAACCTAGTACAGTGGAAACTTCTTAGAATCTATGAAGGTGATCTTAATGAAGACCCCTAGGAATAGGAAATACAGAGTCTCAACTGGCCATCTCTTGTCACCAGGCAAAGCTTCCAGTGGTGGGACTAAGTTGCATTCAACTGAGCTATGGACCAAGGAGGTACCGTGGAAATCCCCTAACAATTCAAGCTGTTGCTAAGAAAATGGGTTGCTCTCTGCAAACTGATAGCTGGAGCCCTACTGCCAAGGACAACACCCACAAACATCAACTTCTAAACACCCATGCTTCCCCAACTCCTCCAAAAGCTGAAGAAAGGCCCAGGAAGTCCATCTGCCCACTAAAAATTAACCATCCAATTGGTCTCTTGGATGGTGTAAGAAGTTACTAAACAAAGCAATGAATATGGCCACTGAGTTCTTAAATGGTGGGCAGTGTAACCCAAAAATTATAGTCATAATTTTATTTCATTTTAATGCATTCAACAGCAATTATTTGAACTTAAGCAGCATAGGGTAACAGGAACGGAAGGGTGGCACTAATGAATGATGTGCCCATTCTCACTCAGGACCAAGCAGCTGATGGTCTATGAACTGTTCTTTCCTATTTCCATCATTGACTTGTCTTTATCTCAGCAAATAAAAACTGTGTGCTCAATCACAATGGCATTCATGTGATTTTTATTCCTCAAACATCCATGCATGGAACCACAGTTGCCCAAAGTTTAGTTCATAGAGGCTAAGGAATTTGCCTGATGTCACTCACAAGGCAAGAATACAGACGAAAAACACTTTTCGCTCAAGCAATTTTTCTCTTGTCATCACTGTTTGCTAGTGTCATTAAGCAAGGATAATTCCTTTTTAATGACCTCCTCGTGCCAAAAGGACAAAATGAGAGCTTAAATCTGAAAGCACACTGAAGAGACAATTGCAGTCATTATCCGGCCACTTTTAAATGAAGCACCGAGAACAAGCACCCGGCTTTTCAGAGCATCTCAGAATGAAGCTTGTGATATTGCAATCAAAGAAAGCAACATGAGTGATTATCTGGAAACAATAACCTCTGCAAATTACTAAATCTGTAATGACCTAAATCCAGGTTGTCTATGGTGTTCTATTTTTCTTAACCTACAAAGCCTAGATGCCAACGAGGTTGACTGTCTTTGAGTTGAAAATTAACAGAAGTTTAATTGTTTTTGCGCAATGTCAGCAACTGGCCCCTTAAGTAAATGTAGGGATCCAAAAATCACCCCCAAGTTCAGTGGCAGCCCAGCAAGACAGCCATTTATCCTGTCCTCCATCTTTCCACTCAACACCTTCCATACTGCAATGTAAGACTGCTACCAAGGATGCAGAAGCCTGCAGCTTCCAGGATGCTGCCCACAGAGGAGAACAAAGGCAGAGCAAACTAACAGTAAGAACAAATAACTGCAAGATGAGATGCGGTGAAGGAGAGTCACGCTTACAAATGCGGCAATCAAACAGCCCATAGGTTTACTCTCAGCTGTGATTAGCAGCTGCAGTTCAAGTATTAAGATGAGCTCAGCTGTCCTATACTGAGGACAATCACAGTCCAAGAGTGAGGACATAGAGTAGGCTCTGTAATTAGCAAGAATTCGCTGTTTAAAATTATCATCACCAATGTGAAATATTTTCTCCTTCAAGGCCTCTGACAGTTTTTATCTTCCCCTAGACCTTCTTAGGAACAGTATTTACTATGCCAATACCTTTACAACAGTAGGCAGAGAACCTACCCAACACTTCTCGGGTGACCGAGAACCTGAGACTAGATAGCCTAGGGAAAAGTCAAATACTGTTGTTGAAGAGGGGGTAAGGAAAGAAAGAAAAGAAAAAAAAGTAGCAATAAAATGACTCCTGATGACACTCTGCTCTACTCATAGATCTGTGCCTTGCACAGCCATCAAACAGAGAAGCTTCCCCTTGCAACAGATGGAAACAGACCCATAGCCAGACATCATGCAGAGTGAGAGAGCTCTGAACACTCAGCTCTAAATGAGATGTCTCCACCAAATTCCTCCCTTCAGGGTTTAGAGACGTCTGTGGAAGGAAGGCAGAGTGGAAGAGCCAGGGGAATGGAGGACACCAGGGAAACAAGGCCTCTAAACCACCATGATTGGTACACACACATGAACTGAGAGACTGAGGCACCATGCACACCGCCTGCACAGGTCTGCAGCAGATGTGGCCTTGAGCTGAAAGAAGTGGACACAGGCCCCCATCCCTAACCCAGCAGCTCTCTCCAAAGGATACCAACTTCTCCCAGGGAGCCTCATTGGAGAAACAAACTATTCTTAAGGGTAGGATGCAACCCAGCAGTAGATGGTCAACAGAAAATGAACTAATGGCAGTTTGAGCAGTAGAAAATGAGCTCCGTGTGGAGGATCCTTGAATCATAATGTTGTGTGGGTGCTGTGGGAGCTCCTTCAGTCAACAGCCTTTAAGATACCCGCCCACTTGGGCGTGGTCTCTTATACTATAAATGCAGCTGTAAAGCATGTGCTCGTGCCTCTGCTTCTGGCTCTCGCTTCCGGCTGCTAAATTAGGTTCGTGTTCCCTGTTCATTCTGTTCTCTGTTTGTTCTATTCACTGTTTGTTGGTGCAGAGGACTGTGATCTGTGAGTCTACCCGTAAATAAATAACTCTTTATTATACATAATTCTGAACTAGTATGGGATTATTTTGTAATATAATATAAATATAATATTTTGTAATAGAAATAGAAATATGATATAAAACCAGCCTACTAGGGCATAGTATCTTAAAGGCTATTGGCTGAAGTAGCTCTCACAGCAGGGTCCTTTTTTAGTTTATATTATTTTTATTCTTATTTATGTTTTTTTTTCTCTTTTTACACTACAGGTCCTTTGTGTATGTGTTATGGCTTCCAGTTTAGTGTTTTAACAGGATTCCTGAGTGTACCAATAAGTGGGTCTCTGAATGTGTTCTGTGCCTTCTCTTGAGCTTTTTTTTTTTCTATTTTTTTTTTGGCCTATTCTGACATGTTAGCTTTTGTTTTGTCATATTACATCATAACATAGTATATTAAATTGATTGTATTATTTCTTAGAAGCCTATTTTCTTTCTAATGAAAGACAAAGGGGTGAATCTGAATGGGAAGGGAAGTGGAGAGGAACTAGGAGAAGCAGAGAGGACATAGTATACATATTATAATATGTAATCAATACATATTATATTGGAAAAATAAATGTTCATTTCCTCACTTGACCCTTACTCAACTTGGGGAGATACACACAAGGGTTAGTCTCCCACTTGACAGCTGAGTTAACTCGGGTTCCTAAAGAGAGAATTGTCTGGAATCCTCGTGTTAGTAAGGGGCAGAAATAAGCCTACACGCTCAGACTGCTGAAGTTACTCCAATGGCTGGTGACCTAAAATTAGAAAACTCAAGTGCTCCCAGTGCAGACACTATCAGAGACCTATCCTCACCTCTGCATAGCAGTAGAACCTAGATCTGGAAATGAACTCTCTAAAAGAATTAGCATGCAAATAATAACAAGCCAAGGGTTAAAACAGAGCCTAAAACCAGTATTGGCATTTCAACATGTTCTAGACTTCATGGATGCACGCTAGACTCACTTTAGCGGTTTTAGAAAAACGACCTATATCTATATATCATTCTAGGGAATTTCTGTCATTCGTGATGCTTGGAACACTAACATTTTTCCCGATCTTCCCTCATGGAATACAATGGCATGCTACATGTCCAGGTATATCCTGCCTTTTGCAATTGCAACATGATCTTATTTACAAAGCTCACACTGGACAAACAATCGAATTAAAGAGGGAAAAAAAATCACACAAAAAAATCCTCATAATGTTGATTAAATTTATAGCTTTGTATCAGGCCACATTCATAGCTCTCCTTGAAAACATGTGCCGCACAGACTGCAGAGTAAGCATGCATTAATAGTATATGTGCAAGGGGTGGTCGGTGAAATGATTTTGTTAAAACGGTTAAAAGACTTCTCAAAGTTAAGGGGATCAAATCCAGGTTCTTATGCATGGTCGATAAGCACACGCCCCATATCCAGGTGCATTTCTTAAATGCATTGTTTTTTTGTGTGTGTGAGTCTAATGTCTGCATATTGATGTGCACCACCTGGGCTCCCAGGCACAATTGCTTTTTTATGTTAACAGTCACGTCCTCATTTTAAAGAATATTACGGAAAGTTAGCGGTCTTTCCTTAAACAGGTTTTTCTAGATTAAAATTTGTAAAGTAATTTGATCAAAAGGAAAGCATTAGTAAAATCTATTTCGGAAGGTCAGAAATGAAAAAAAAAATATGAAAGCATTTAAGGACCAAAGTCAAAGATAGACAAAGACAGGGCAGAAAGACTGGCAAGACTCAGAGAGCAACTCAGATGCAAAGAGAAAGAAAGTGCACGTGAGTCCTTACAGCAGAGAGCAGGAGGAAGAAGACAGGCCACAGGGCTAAACCTGCATTACAAACTCCTGGTCAGTTCTCAGTGATTATTCCTCCACTAGTAAAAATGGAAAAGTGGGCTGAGCCGTGGTGGCACACACTTTTAATCCCAGCACTCTGGAGGCAGAGGCAGGTCGATCTCTGTGAGTTCAAGACCATCCTGGTCTACAAAGTGAGTTCCACGACAGCCAGAGCTGTTTGTTGCACAGAGAAACTCTGTTTCGAAGAGGGGAGGGGAGGGAAGGGGAGAGTTGGGGAGGGGAGGAGAGAGAAAACAGAAAGAAGAAGAAAAGGAATGAAAGTTCAGCAGAGCTAAGGACATGAATGATGGAAGACCGACATACAAACCAATCACACAGTGTGTTTACATTGGTGAGGGAAGCTCTTCTACTCTAGCTCAAAGTGCTAAATCCACAGAGCGTTGCTGTCAAGACTCATCTTCAGCAAGTTTCAAGTTTCATTCTTCAAATGTCAGTTCCTGTGGTGCTAAATTCAGCCAGTTTGCCCCCAGCACAGAGAAACTGATTAGCATGGACTCGTGCCACGATGTTCCTGGAGTCTACCAATAGTGAACTGGACACCTTGCTTCAGACATGGCCCCAGACATGCACTGCCAACCACTGAAGCTTGACTACGAACTCAGACATGGTGATGTATGTCTTGAGAGGCCAATGCAAAAAGACTGAATTCGAGGCCAGGCTAAGGTGAGGTGCTCCCCAGTCCATCTCAACAAAATCTTGATTCTTCTTTAAACGGCTAATTTCCAATTTACAGAAGATTTTAAGTGATATACAAAAACTGAAATAAGAATGCATATCACATATTTGGAGAATTCTTTCCTTTCTCATTCTGTTTGAATCAAAGGATGACAAGTTGAAACTACTAGGAAGGGGCACTTCTGTTAACACTGGTTATTGTTTCGTTGTTGTTTTGGGGGGAGTCTGAAGACAAGATTCACAGACTGGGAGCATTAGGTAAGAGCCAACATCCTGGAATGATCCCTGCTCCATTACAAGATTCATGTTCTTATTCTCTCATTTGTGCTCCCAACTCAGAGTGACGCCCCGATGCATGCACATGACTGTGTGGGCACATGTGGATAGGCACAGGCATGTGATGCCAGAGGAGGACTTCAGGTGTCTCCCTCTGTCACTTTCTACTGCCTGGAGATAATCTTTCAGTGAATCGGAAGCCTTTTCAGCTGGTCTGGCGGGCCAGAGAAGATCCACTTGCCTCTGACATCCAGGGCAAGAATTAAGGGCACACAGAGCCATGCGGGGCTTTCTATGAAGACGTGTGGGAGTCAAATTCAGGCCCTCATACAACAAAGCAACTTCATCTTTCCACTGAGCATCACCCCAGCTCTCTTTCACACTCATGCCTGAGGTCCCAGCTAGAATGGCACACAGCAATGGGCAAGCAAAACTACTTAGCTTAAGTCACAGACCCCCTTAAAGCAGTCACAAGCCCGCAATGTTAAATAGCAAGTTCTGTGAGTGCATGCACTAGACGCTGGGCTCATGGAAGACATCCAGGTAGGAGCCAAGAATAACTTGCACACATAAAAGAACCAATGAACAATTTCAATCACTGAATCTACTTCACTAACTGGATCTGTTCAGTTTCCCTGTGTTTTCCACGTAGATTAGTCCCGGGTATCGAGAAGATACAAAATTACCGTTTCTCTTGACTAAGGTCTAAGAAGAAAGCCAAGAGTTACATGGTCAAGTGCTAAACACCAAGGACACAGGGTCCTTAGCCTATTCCTCCACCAACATATACGCTGAGGGGGAATAAGGACATTGTTCACCCTGACCCTCACTCACAGACTGCGGGCCCTGAACAAACACCGAAGCAACTGTGAGCCTCCGATGACTCACTCTGCCTTGGCTTCTCCCTGGTGTAGACAGACATCAACAAACACATTTCCAGAGAGGTGCTAAGATAGCAACAACATAGGAACAAATGCAGTGCAGCCTGGAGATGCAGCTGCTGCCTGGTGGTGCCGTGCAGCAGCCAATCGCCACGATGGGTCATGAGCTGTTCACACCGGCCGCACTCAGAGGGTCCAAGAAATAAAGGCAGATCTGGACACACCGGAGCTTTAAGATCATCAGAAATCCACAAACTTCTTTTGACAGTACAGTTTAAAGAGCCAAAATGTACATTCTTTTTGCCCATTTTCCCTATAGGAATTTACCACTCCCTTAAAAGATTTTTCAATTACTATTATTATTAGTGTGTGTGTGTGTGTGTGTGTGTGTGTGTGTGTGTGTGTGTGTGTGTGTAACAGAGCACATGTTGACACAGAGGGCAAGAGCCTTGAATCTTTCTGGAGAAACTGGTTCTTTCCTTCGACCACGGAGTTTCAGGGGTTGAACTCAGGTCCTCTAACTTACATGGCCAGCACTTTCACCCACAAAATCATTTCACCAGCCAAGTAAGGACTTTCTGAGACGGGGTCAAATCCAAAGTGCATCACTAGGACCCAAACGGTGAATTTATAACTTAGTCAAGTTACTGAAGGGACGAGGGTAACTCGAGAGAATCAGGAAACCTATTCCTTGAGTCCCCAAGCTCAACAACCTCACACACTCTCTTCTGCTTGAGCATACAGAGCTTTACCCAGAATTCCTGTGCCTGTTCAGGTATCTGTTTCCAGAGCACTCTTTCTTGAACACTGACTACCTACGACTGTGTTCTGGGCCTTCAGGGAAGAGAACGCTTTCAGACAAAAGTCTGTGCACCAATTATACAGGGTATTTTCTCCTTTCCAAAAAAAAAGTAATTGGATTCTAAGAATCTCTGCCCCAACGCACACAAAGGTAGACTGGAATCTAGAATCTACCACTCAGGAGCTAGATAAGCTAAGAGGAACTACTGGACTCGGACCTTCAGTTTCCTCACTGAATAATTACAACACCCAAGTAACCACCCGTAAGGTGTCCAGAAATATCAAAAACACACATATGTCCAGCACTTCACCCAAGACACGGGACACAGGAAACTCTCAATAACGGCCAGCTACAATTATAACTTGTCTTTTTATACTGCACCTAACCCTAAATTAACAGTGCGACACTTCATCTTTTTTAAAGTCTCATAATTCTACCCCACTGAAGCCTAACTGGATTTAAAATATACACCAAAAACTAAAAAAGAGGTGCAGGCACAGCTGCCAAGTGGCAAGTAAAAAGCCGTAATTTCCCATCATTGGAATATATTTAGTGATAACTATAAATGAAAAACTAAGGAGAAAAAAATGCCCTGCTTCCAATCATTCCTCCAGACTGAGCCTGAAACCCACAAAATGAAGCTTGACTTCTAGTTCTGCTAGCCCTGCTCCTTCCTCCCGTCTGGCAGGGCCAGGTGGTGAACACCCACATTCCTTGTGCGGCACCAGGAGCTCTCTACCAGGTAAGGTAAGGATGACACCCTCCAGCTTGTGTGGAACAGCTGTAACAGTACTGGCCCCCAAACAGAGTAAGCCATCAAATGACGGCTTATGTTCAGCTTCACAAGCCATTCTTGCTATTGCTGAACAAGGCAACAAATGACATCATCTCTACAGACTCTTTGTAGGTGACCTCCTGTCCATTTTCTCACAGCTGAAAAGGAGTTAGTCCTCTGGGAAACACGATTTGCTTAGCAGAGACAGATATATTATGTATGTGTGTGTGTGTTTGTGCATGTATGTATTTGTGCACACACATACACACTCACACACACATTTTCCCCGCCCCACCCCCTGGAGATCATGGAGTCTTTCTGGAGAACCATTTCTACCACAGGGAGCATTTAAAGATGTGTGTATGGGCACAGTCTCTTCCTCAACAGCTGTGGTCTGGCAGAAGATTTCCTCAATTACCTTCACCAGCACTGTGAAGGACTCCATGCAAAATTCCAACCACTAAAACCTCCACTAACTTATCCGTAGACCAAGACCCACAGCGGCCAAGAGCTGTCATCCTAGAGTAATGTCACCCTACCGAGAGTCACCTCTCCGTCGCACAGAATGCAATACAAATGAGAAAATGTGCATATTACAGTTTCATTGAGTCATGTTTTTTTCTGGCTGCTACCTGAAATAATCTTGCTTGGTGATTCGCTTTCATGTTCTGATTGTTTTTTTCCTCCATGATCACACCCATACAGGGGCAGAAACTCCCATGAGAGTAAACACTTCATCCATCTTGGTTACACCGTAAACCTGGTCCCACACAACAAGGCAGTAGTGGCGGTGGAGTCTATTATTTTTTTGGCAGAAATTCTTCCCCTCCTCCTATCCTAGGCTCAGTGGGAGGGCTGTACCTCACTGGCAGGCTCTAGGTATATGCTGAACTGACACTGTGTGATGCCAAGGCCAAGGCCAGCCTCCAGAATAAGATGTGCAGCGTTCCCAGGGCAACCTACACATCTGTGAGTGTGGAGATACTTCACGTGCATGAGCAAGTGCAGGGTGATTTGTTATGCAGCGCTTCGTGCCAAGACGACTGCCCCAGCAGCCTGGCGAGAAACATTTGCTGAAGTAACAAGTGATACAACTTGACTCGCTCTTTTAATAAAGAATGCATATTTAGAAATTGAGACCTCAGAGACTAAGACAACCGAAAGGGCCTTCCTAATTTAACCATAGTCAAGAGATAATGACTGTTTTCTAATTTATAGATCATACTCTGAAACAATTCAGTTTTTTTAACCCTTGCTTTCCTAGAACGTTGGTGTAAAAACTTCAGGCTCATAAGGTATCAATTTTTATAGAGTAGTATTCCTTTCATGTAGTGAAAAAAAAAAAGCCTCAAAGCTCATAAAGAGGAGGTTGTAAACTTTGGGGCACATAGCTTCATGGGGCTGGTGTTGGTGTGTTCCACCAACACACCATTTGGTGGAAGCCATTTCATAGCTCACTTACATAGTGTACTCACGGTTACTAATTCCTAACAGAATAGAATCATGTCTAAGTGGGGGTAAATACCATGATACACTTGATAAAGACCTTTTTATTTTGATCCTTTATCACTCAAGGCAACGGGTGACTGTCAAAGAAACCTCTTCAAAGACAATGTAATTCTGGAAGCAGGGAGAAGAAGACAGAGAGGAGACAGGAGCAATAGATGTGAAAACAACCCAGGCAGTTCCCCACATACGGCACTGGCATGCTTATATGCCAAACACACTAAGTAAAATTTCATATATGTACACATGATTGGTGTAGCAAGACCTCCCCCCAGTACACACTCAATCCCTGCAAGTGTAAAGTCTGTGTAGGAAAGAGAAGGAAAGTGAGAGACAGAAACGCTGGCGATACATTTTGCACTTTCCCCGAGCCTTGTAGTGAACATATGACAAAACTCTCTGCTCATAAGTTAAGTCTACTTAACCTATATTTTCATGACCTAAAATCCCCTTGCCCTGTGCTCAGGTCACTCTGGTACCTGGTATCACTAGTTCACTCTTTATTATTTGGATGCTACAGTCCCTTAAGAACAAATTTCATCATGTTTTGCAAATACAGTCCCTTTAAGGAGCCCTACTGAGTTTAGGAAACCAGTCTTTAGTTTTAATCAAAATTTTCCCAACTACATAACTACATTTTCTTACTAAAAGTTGGTTTAGAAGTGGGGAGGCATGGGGATACATGCCTTTAATCTCAGCACTGGGGAGTCAGAAAAAGGCAGGTTTCTAAGAGTTTGAGGCCAGCCTGGTCTACATAACAAGCTCCAGGTCAGACAGGGGCCTAAAGAGTAAGAACCTGTCTCAAGCAGTTAAAAGCAATGACTGCCCTTCCAAAGGACCTCAGTTCACTTCCCAGCACCCACATGGCTACTCACAATTGTCTGTAAGTCCAGTCCCAGGGGATCCAAATCTTCCGCAGAGGTATACAAATAAACACGCAACAAAAGCAGGCATACACATAAAAATAAATAAGTAAATAAAATCTAGCATGATGATTAAACTATTAAAACAAAACCAACGCTGCAAAAACAATCCCAGTGTACATTCTTTTGATGCTCTACCTAGATTATCTACCAAGGAGACTGCCACAAGACGTGCCTTGTGGGCAGTAAAATCTAAAGGCAAACCAAAGGACCCTGGGAGATGAAAGGTATCCCAGCCTAGAGTGTTTCAGTAAAACAGTTGTTGGGCTGGAAACTCCACTCAGCCTGCACGCTACCTATGGTGGGACAAGATTCGGCTTAGAGGCCGACTGAACGCAGCCACATTCCCTGCCAACACCAGGGCAATGTTCCCCACCACAGGCTCCATCTTCCACATCAACTATTCCACAAGGATGGCGACTACTTCCCTCAGTCTACCAATCCTCCTGAGAATCCACTGCATGCCAAGCCCTGCCTACAATGTGCTCAGAGTTACAGACAGCATGTACTAGACAGTAGGAAGACATCTTGCCTAGTGCAGAAGACAATGGATGGAAAGATCCATTTCCGGGGCCTGCTATCAGAGAGAGGAGACAGGAAGGTATTGGGACAACATCAGAGTGTCGTACAAACTAATAATGGAGTCCAGGGTGCTGGGAGGAGCCCCATAAACCTCCATCTGGGATGCTGGGGCTATAAAGACTAGCACTCACTCTTGAATACCAAGTAGGGTTCTTCTGGTGAAGGCAGAGGAAGACAGATAGGGGAATTAAAAATCCACCTCAGGTAACTTTCAAAAGGAAAAGTCCGAAATCATCCTTGAATATTCATAAAAGTTAAGGAGCATCAAAGACTTCTCTGATTATTACATAGCAAGTACTGTCATATATGCCTGGCAGACAAGATCTCTCCTAACCCTCAAAGTAGCTGAAGAAAACAATCATTACTAATATAATAATCCCTATTATTAGAAGGGAAAACTGAGGTTCAAACAAGCTAAATACCATGTGAGCCTGAAAAGCCAAATGGTAAGTACATGCTTTGACCCCATTAATGCCTATTATAGAAACCAGGCATAACTAATGATTATTAATTATGAATAATTAATTACCTGCCCTTCCTATTGAGGTTCCTATCTGTTTCATTATAGCATTTTTGTCTAATCAAAAGCAAGTATACTCAAGAAAAAAAAATTTGAACATCTATCCCAATACCGACAAAATAGCTGCTAGCCACAGGCCAATCTGTTAAAGTCCTCAAAAACAGATTAAAGTTCCCAGGCATAATGGCACATGCTTTTAATCCCGGCACTTGGGAGGCAGAAGTGGGTGGCTCTCCAGGAGTTTGAGGCTAGCGTGATCTACAGAGCAAGCTCTGGGACAGCCAGGGCTATTCAGTAAGACCCAGTTGGAAAAGAAAGAAGGGAGGGAAGAGGGGGACAAGGGGAGGTAGGGAAGAAGAGGGGGAGAAAGAGAGAGGAAGGGAAAAAGGAAAATAGATAAAATTTGAAACTTATCATACACATGAAATGAGAAGCTACGGTAGCAAAATTAGCAAAGTCCAAGCCTTCCCTCACCTCCCTGTGCCCACAGCAAGTTCTGGTTGATAAACCACTCCTACAGGTTCTCCTGAGCCTCAGTGGACTCAGAAGCTCTGCAGCCTTTTGACATAGCAAGAGTCTCTATTTCATTCAGTGAGTCTCATAAACAAAACCAACACACAGCACAGAAATTTCTTGCCAGTAAAGGGACTCCCAATAGTTCTGCTTGGACAAAGAGTAACTTCAAAATTTAGATTGGAAATATAGCCTTTTTAATTAGCTTTTTTGGAAACAAAGGGCAATTTACACAAAAGGGGAAAAAATATGTCTGGAGGAGAAGGGAGAGCTCACTATGCGAAATGTCTCCACAAAATAAAGAATTCTCTAAGCTACCGTTTTAATCACTTGACATTTTGTTTCCTTTTAATGCAAATATACAGAAGACAAGCTCCAAGCTGACTCCTAAGGACATGGCTGTTGGGCAGGAGCTAGAGCCTATTCTTAAGATGTGTGGAGAGCAAAAGATCAATGAAATAACTTTGTGCTGATTAAGATTCACATGTCCTACGTGGGCTATTTTGCAAAAACAGTGCTTTTGATTTGCTACCCTTTAGTGCTGGATCCTTGATATTCTCAGAAACAAGTAGCATGGGAAGGGCCATTTACCCAGCAACATAAATTACATCCAATCACTGGCACTAGCAGGAAAATTAAAACAGGGTGGAATCAATGGACACACATAAATTACTCAGCCAGTAATGACTCCACATCCATACGTTTAAGAGAAGCATCTTGAATGCCCTGATCATACAAAAGAAATAACCAGTAGTTCACATTATAGCATGTACTCAGAGAGTAAAGAGCTATGGGTTTAAGCCTTAACACCAAATATAACAAAAGAACATACTGCTTCATTGTATCCAATTGTCACAAACTAGGTATCTAGGAAGAGGTAACCTCAATTGAGGAACCATCTCTTTTAAGACTTACCTATAAATGTGTCTGTGAGCCATTTCCCTGATGAATGATTAATGACCCACGCTGGCAGTGCCACCCCTATGTAGGCGGTTCTTAGTTGTGTAAGCAAGCAAACTGAAGAGCACAGGGGAAGCAAGCCAGTAAAGCAGCATCCATTCCCTCATGCTGTCTCCTTCGAGTTCCTGCCTTGGTTTCCTCAATGGTGGACTACAAACTTGAAACTGAAAAAAATCCTTTCCCTCCCAAGTTGGGCAAAAAGCAAATTTAGCACAGGGGTGCTAAATACTATGTATGCAGTTCTTGAAGAAGAAAATCTTTTAAAACAAAAGGAACAAAGGGGAAAGAGAGAGGCGACAGAGTGAGTGGTTTCCATATCTGTAAAACTGCACAAACCGGGCATCTGTCGCTAATTCCGTTTTCCCTTGAAGATGGGGGTCACAAAAGTGGCCATAAACTACCTATATTACTGCCTTCCACCGCCTCTCCTTGGCCATCAGCCATTTCCCACACCTTCACAAACAACACGGGGCACTTCTTCCTGGGCTTGGCTTCTGTACATAATGATGAGGGTAGGTCCCCCCCTAACAAAAAAGGTAGCAACAGTTGTCCAATCTGGGGAAAGAAAGTCACCATAAGTTGGACACCATGAAAGTCACCATAAGTAGGACGCCATGAACAGGGACAGTAACTCAAAACCAGAAGTACAGTAAACGCTATGGAGACATCCGAAAGCCAAACATTTCTTTCCAACCTGGAAAGATGTTGCAACTCTGGAGTAAAGTTCACTTTTTTGTTTGTTCTCCCCAATGCAACAGTAACAAGAGAAGATGAGCTCACCAGAACAATCTCTCTCCGTGCCCTGGATCCATCTCAAGCACTGAATAAACTGGGCATCGTGGTACATACCAAATATCTCAGTCCTCAGGAGGTGATGGCAGAAGGGTCAGAAGATCACAGGCAGCCCTGCTGACTGAGCTAACAATGTTTCTTCTTTCCTATATGGCAAAGCTAGCTGAAGTCATGTGTAAGGTAATGTATTGAAAAGGCATGTATGTGCATAGACGGAGGATGCAGCTCAGTGGTATGCCTTCGCCTAGCATGCAAAAGGCTCCAAAGTCAATTCTTCATACCACAGGGAAAAACTGAACACACACACACATACATGCATGCATGTTTAGAGGTGTATGTGTTTGGGGTGTGATACATATGCATACATTAAAAGTGAGGTGTTTCAGGCAGCATGCATATATTGGCATTACATGTGGCATGCGCTGTGTCTTGTGTCCACGCACACGTATACTCAGAACAAAGGCTACAGTGAAGTAACACAGTGAAACACAGGGCAAGTGCTGCCAGGCTCAGCTTCATTGTGCACTAGCTTTAAATTCATTTTGAGTCACTGTGCATTCATAAATCTTTCCCTATTGCCAAACTTTGCACCATCTGCACACTGAGTGGCATGGCCTCAGACAGTCATGACCCACAACTTAAGAAACTGCAGCGGGTGTTCATGAGACACTGGGTTTGATTCCAGGCACTGAAGTAGGGTTGAAAGCAGAGGAGAGGGAAAATACAGACACATAACCATCTCACACACCCTCATGGATAGTGAAGATCACTGTATACACAGGACAGGAAATACTCTGGAGGCACACTTGTAAATATTAAATATGTCCTAATGATAAATCACCAACAAAAGAACTCCACGAGGAACATTAAGTGGAAAGCTTCTGAGTTTCAATCAGATACCTTTGAGTATAGCAGATTTAAAGCAAACACCTGGATGGGCAAAAATCACAATGGAGACCAGAAGAATGAATTCAGCCACAGAAGCCCAAGAACTTGCCTTTGAAGTCCTAATTACAAACAATGGCTCTCCCAGCATACATTACATACCATTGCCATCTTAATAGAGAATGGCTCTGTCTATATCCAATTGACATTTAATTTAAACATAATATAGAAGAGTATTAAACATCTCCTGAATTATCATTCCAACGTTTGGATTTCATCAAGATGAAATCCGTGAAGTTATGAATTTGCCATGTTAAATAGCTTTTTCATTTTTAATGGAACACAGACGGCAGCTGCTTACAGAGAAGCACTAGATTTAATCTGGAGCTCATGTGAGCCGCAGCTCTCTGGATGTGTTGCAAAGGAGGCTTCGGTATCCCCAGCAGCCTGCTCGGAGGTGAGAGGGGGAGGGAAGGCAAAGTATGAAGTAAGTGAGCCATATCTGAATGAGCAGCATCTTTTCCTCCTTAAAACAAAAGGACATCACCTAGGCTCCTCACCTGTTTTAAGGACACAATTCTGGGTACAGCAGCTATGATAAACCAGAAACGTCTCTGTCTTAGAGTTCCTACTGCTGTAAAGAGACACCACGACCACAGCAACTCTTATAATGAAAACATTTAATTTGGCTCCCTTACAGAGGTGTAGTCCATTATCATTACAGTGGGACAGGGTGGTGTGCAGGCCAACATGGTATTGGAGAAGGAGCTGAGAGTTCTATATCCTGATCCAATGACAACCAGAAGTGAACTGAGTCACTGGACATGGCTTGAGCATATATGAGACCTAAAAGCCCACCCCGACAGTGACACACTTCCTCCAACAAGACCATACCAACTCCAGCAAAGCCACACCTCCTGATAGTGTCACTCCCTATGAGCTTATGGGGGCCAATCACATTCAAACTACCACAGTCTCCCATAGGCTCATATTCTGAACGTTAGTTCCTTGGCTTGTGGCACTATTTCCACAACTGTGGAACTCTTAGGAAGTAAGACCTGCCTGAGGGCATGCCTTTAAAGGTTACAGACCCTTACTCTGGCCCATATTTCTCAGCTCCTATGAAGGAGCTCGCTCTCTCTCTCTCTCTCTCTCTCTCTCTCTCTCTCTCTCTCTCTCTCTCTCTCTCTCTCTCTCTCACACACACACACACACACACACACACACACACACACAGAGTCATGAATTCTGCCATGCTTTCTCTGTGATAGACTGAAATCCCTCTGAAACAATGAATCAAAATCACCCTTCCTGCTTCCTTTCTGTAAGGCCATTTGTCATAGGGGGAAAAGTCAATTTACAATTTCACTAATCAGGACCCCATCCCTACCAGGTGTTTTCTAAGTAACAACCCCACCTCCAGCTGTCTAGTAATCAATATTCACAGTCACTGAGTGCCCCCTGCTGTGAAAACTTTTGGCACCTCCGGGTCAGGACTAGGACCGCTCCTGAATCTCCAGTCCCTTCCTATGTCTTACAGGACAGGATGAAGACAGTGGTTTGTGAGAGCAATGGGAGACAATAAGATTTGGGAGCAACCAAAGTACAAAGACAAAGAAAGGGAAGGTCACAAAGAGGAACACAGCATCAGTTCAGACAGAGTAGTGGGGACCAAAGAACAAAGGAGGGAGAGACCTGCCAGGCACCTGCCAGGCATGCAGAGCAAGACTGAGCCACACAGTCAGAGACAAAGGGGCCCCTGGAACTGTGGCAGAAGGAAATTACACAGTTTCTCCACGTACTCTTCTAGAAATCTGTTTCTACTACTGGTCTCCGGACTGTAGATACTAAATAAGACAGGGCCTCCAGAAAGTCATTTAGGGTCTCTACATTACATGGTAATGTAGAGCTGCTCTTCAAATGTGTAAAGGGACTGAGGATGGTAAACTCCCTGCCTAGCATGCACAAAGGTGTAGGTTTGATCCCTAAGCACTGCACAGAACCAGGTGTAGCGGCCCACACCTGTGATCCCAGCACCCAGGAGCTGGAAGCAGAAGGGTTAAGAGTTCAAGGTCGGGGGCTGGAGAGTTAAGGGTACAGCTTGCTCCTTTCAGAGGACCCAGGTTCAGTTCCCAGCTTCCATATGGCAGTTCACAATCATCTGTAACTCTGGTTCTAGGGGATCGCATGCCCTCCATGGATACTGCATGTATGTAACCACAGACAAATATGCAGGCAAAATGCTTATATGCATATTTTTAAAAAAGAATTCAAAATCATCCTCAGACAGCATGGACTTCAAGGTGGGAGGGATGGAAGGGTGGACAAGAGAGAGAAAGAGAAACACAAAAAGAGAGAGATAGAGGAACAGAAATAACTTTTAAAGTAACAATACACTTCTTCCTGTACTACAGACTGACTTTCATCACTAGTGACATTACCCTGCAGTGTAAATAGGAATCTATACAGCTTCATTTAGCACTGTCCATTATTCCTGAGGATCATCTAACTACCAGGCCAGAATCAGCAATCTAAACAGGAAACAATTATGCTGTTACTGCACAAATAATACCAGCAAATCAGGAGTAACTTGTAAGAGGCTGAAATTCTGAGACCGCCAGCAGCAGACAGGAAGAAAAACAAATGCCCACCTTTGAACACAAAATACAGTCAAGGAGTTTTAAAGTCGGAAAACTTCCCCATAAAGCCAAGTAAAGAATTTTTCACTTGTGATATATACATACACATACTATGTATATGTATGTGTTTATATATAGCTATATGCATTTATAAATGTATGTGTGTATGTATATATGACTAAAACAAACTACAGTGAGTGACTTACTTTCAGCAAGTGCCAAGCCTTTGACAATCCCCAAGAGAAGTTTGTTTTGTTTGTTTATGCTCTGGTCACCCTCTTCTGGTACCAAAACATGAGCATCTAAGGATACCACATACAACACTGCTGTTTAAAGAAAACACACATTTGGGCATCTGAACAGAGACATATAACGATCACTGAGGAATGAAAATGTGAGTTCTTGAATTTTGTTTAGAATCGGTTAGGGCTGGTGATCCTATGGGAGGGGGCGCAAAGAGAGAAAGACAGACAGGCACTGAGGCTGTTGTATGAGTGTGTTATGTGCACACAAGTAGATGAGTACATCACCCATGCAAGGAAGTGTGTAACCAGAGAAGGGCACTGCGCGTCTTTCTCTATTGCCCTCTATCTTACTGCCCTGATACAGGGTGTCTCACTAAACTGGAAGTTCACTGGAGTTGTTTTTTTTTTTTTATCATTGTTTTCTGTGTGTTTGCTTGCTTGTTTGTTTTTGCTAGGCTGGCCAGAGAGCTCTTGAAATCTGCCTGTATCTAGGCTCCAATTCTGGGGCTACAGGCATGCACAACCATGCTCAGATTTTTCCATGAGTCCTGGGAATTTAAACTCAGGTCATTATCCTTGCAGGCCAAGCTCTGTTATTCGCTGAGCCACCCCTCCCCAGCCCCACGGTCCTAGCTTTAAAGAGCACATATTTCTTGAACATTCTACTGAGCATCACTACACACACAGCAGGATGCATACACACATGTGGAGTCCCAGTGCTCCAGAGAGGTGTGCGTTCTGGTCCTGCCCCAACGGAACTTCAGCAGCTTCATCTCATTATCTCTTGCAAGCTCCAGGTCGCCATGGTGCTCCCAACTCCCCAGTGACACACTGCCTCTTTCCTGTATTATTAACTGGCAAGAATCAAGTTGCCAATGAAGAAGACCATTAGAATACCAAGAGGCAGAAAAGCTGGACATCCACCCCAAACTTAACAGATGCCTGATAATTAGCAGACTAAACCTTTTGACACAGTACGTCTCCAACGCGGTCCCACTGCAGCACAGAGGAGGACAGCAAGATGGAGCAAATTCAACTGCACACAAAGAGAAAATGATGCAAGCACCAAGATCAGCTCCCTGGCTACCTCCTAAGCAGCTGTCCTCAATACACTCTAGTGTTTAGGAGGAAGCATTTCAAACTTCATCAAGGACGCTGGGACAGAACTACGCAGAGGCTTGATGCTAATGAGAAGATACTGCAGACAGGAAGAAACACAGTGTACAGAGCCACAGTGTAGAAATGCCAGCTCACTGTATTTGCTACACTTTCCTGGGGGTAGGAGAGATGCAAAATGAAGGAGGGGCAGACCAACTATACAGTTGTTCTCCAAATCTCACGGGGTTCCAACACATGCTCCCTCGTCTGAGCACGGTGCCTAGATAATGTTAGGGCATCCAGACCTACTGTAACTAAATCTGCATCCCCAGGTACTTTACATGCAGTCAAGCTGTGGCCTCTCCCATTCAAGTCTTCATCTCTTCCCTGATTAAGTCTTGAAATGTGGGCACCCCACTAATGTAAGAACCCCACTAGATGTGGGCCCTGTGCCTGGCAAGGGTTATAGATACAATGAAGGAAAACTAGTAACATCTTTAACCGTACCACAGCATGCTGCAGGGCTCTGGTGGGAACAGACCCAACTCACATAACCACAGATGTGTATCAAAGCACAGCTGTGCAAGGGAACGCGCAAGCCTTCACAAAACAAAAATGTGGCAACAGAAATAGACCTGCGGAACAGTCAGAGTTAACTAGGAATGGAGGGGAGCGACACCCAGTAAGAGAGGAACGGGATGCAAGGGCCCCGTGGCACAAGCTCAGGAAAGACACCTCTGGGACAGCATGGCCTGAGGCTGGTGAGAGAGGTAGGGGCAGAGCCTAAAAGGCTTTTTTATACATGTTTTCTAGAAAACAAGTTCTCTTCTCTTCCCTTAGACGCAGGTCTGCCTGTCTCTGATACCAATCCTACAAGACAAATCGTGTCTCTTTCCTATTAAAGAAATAAGCAAGTGGTGGCCTGGTGCTAAACAGAAGCCCAACGCTGCAGAGCTGGTGAGTCGGCCTCCTGACTGCTGCAGGGGCTGAGTCATTGGGACTCCGAAGAACAAGGAGTACCTGAATTCCATCACAGGGCACACTCATGCAGCCAGCACAGGGTATGGAGAGGACTAAACTCTAGCCTGACACTTAACATACAGTAGGCGTTCCTTAAAGATTAACTGCCTTTACAGAGTGGCGCTTCTCAGCCTGGCCTCAGGAGTCCATTAACTCTTGAAGCCCTGGGGGGTGGGGGGAACACAGACACGGACAGAGTGGACAGTCAGAAAGGAGAGAGTTTTTTTTGTTGTTGTTGTTGTTGTTTTTTGTTGTGTGTTTTTGCTTTTTGGGGTTTTGTTTTGGTTTGGTTTTTTGGTCTTTTCGAAACTGAGCTTCTCTATATAACAATAGCTCTGGCTGTCCTGGAAATCGCTTTGTAGGCCAGGCTGGCTTCAAACTCCCAGAGATCCACCTGCCTCTGCCTCCGAGTGCTGTGATTAAAGGTGTGTTGCCACCACTGTCTGATAGAAATTTATTTTTTTTAAACCAAATCTTATTTTTGAAATGGGTGCAGAACCAAGCAAGGGTATGAAGTAGGTGCTGCTATTAGCCACACTTTACAATGGAGGACAAAAGAAGTAAACAGTGAGACGAGGTGAGCGTCCAGGCTGTAAGGAACCCCAGTCCTCGAGAATCCCAGGGGATATAACCAGTCACGGGAATCTCAGCATTCACCAAGGGTTCTCCTTGCCCATCACACTCACACCTCTCTCTCTCTCTCTCTCTCTCTTCTCTCTCTCTCTCTCTCTCTCTCTCTCTCTCTCTCTCTCTCTCACACACACACACACACACACACACACACACACCGTGAGCTCCCAGAAACATGAGACTCTTGGTCAGCTTGATACTCTCTGATGCCCAGCAAAGCCTGGAGCACACAGGAAGGGGTGGACCGAAAGAAGCTGAAACCCTCTGACCAGGGTAGCGTTAGACAGGTGATTAGAAAGGCTGAACAGAACTGTACTTCCTAGGTGACCGCCCCCTGGCAGCCTCCTAGTCAACACTGACTTTCCCTGGCTTGGCTAGACTCCAATGTCATTAGTAAAGCAGTTACCTAAAAATCCCCAAGGACTCATTTTTGGTAAAATGCAGCTTCCTTTGCGGAATTTCCTGTTTGTGGGATGTGGAGGAAGTTGTATAAACCCTGCTTTATTTCATCTTCAACTTTCTTTGCATACCACACACTACCAACTTGGTCATAAAGCACCTTTGCCCTCAGTTTTCCAGGCAGGGATAACAATAGACGGGAAATATTTTATCGCTGCTCTGATCCTACCCAGTGCTCTCGCCATCCTTAAGAAAGGGTTCCAAAGCTTTCTCCGTGAAAATCAGGTGTGACCGGTAACATTTCAGTGGCTTGGGGTCCTGAGAATGGAGTGGAACGGAGTGGTCGGTGATCCCTAGCTGGGAACCAGACGCAGCGAGGACTGGAGCTGCCGCTCCTCCTCCAGCAGGTGAGTCATTCAGAACAAATGCTGGGGATGTTGGAGAGCCAATTTAGGCAACTGCATTATGTCCCCTTGAGGCAAACAGAAAGTGAAGGACTAGCCTAAGTATTCTCCTCTAGGCAACTAACACTGAAACAGCTACATAGCAACAGCAATCTACCTGTAAGCTAAATTAGTTGTCATTTCTCCAGACCTACTTAAAATACAAACTTGAAGGGGGGAAAAGCCACTAAACTCGTTTTCATAAGGAGGGCACCCAATGGATGCTCGATTTTTTTTTTCTCTAACCCTCCCTCCAGCATCCAAACCATCCCAATCAGATCTGTTTTTCTTTGTTTTAATTGGATAGTAAACAAAGTGGGTTTCTGAAAGTTACGGCTCTTACATTCAAAAGAATGATAGGCAATAAAGAGTTTTGTTTTGGACAAGCAATCAAGTGCTATCTTAGGATTTGGAATGGGGGAGAGGGAGGCAGTACACCATGTCCCACTCAACTTGAACAACCCACAGTGTACTTTCTTCAACAAACATTCATTCTAAAGATCTTCTTACAAATATCGAGAGACAGTATTGGAAGTTTCCAAGCCCTACCACACCTTGAAACATTAGATGACACTAAGAGCTGATGAACCAGCTTACTGGGGAAAAGCAGAGGTGGGAACAAATGAGAAAGGGAAGTCCAGCCGTGAGAACACACTCCAGCACCACACAGAGCTTCCCAGGATGAATCATTAAACTAGCCAACCGTAAGACCTGTGTGTACAGCCTTTAAAGACAAAGGCATGCCTGGCGCCCACATGGAGCCCAAACCACTGAGCAGCTTCTAAGCAGCCATGTTGTTGTCTGTCGAGCACAAGATCTCATAAATGTTAAGCATCACTGAGCTAGCTATACACCCACGGTCCAAAAGCGTCATTTTTAAAAAGCTGAATGGAACCATATGGAATGACTAACATGTGTCTTCCTGGTTAAAGCGCATCCCAAAATGATCCAGACAAAGAGAAAAAGAGGACTGACAAGATCCAAAGGTGTTTCCACCTTCTCAACACTCTGACCAGAGCCTCCGTTCATTAACCAGTAAGATTACAGCTACTTTGTTCCAGGTCCCCAGGTTTTAAACAAACACAACCTTGCTGCCTAAATAAATGAGTGAATAAATAAATAAATTTCTTTGCAAAGGACAATGACAATGACAAAAAATAAAAAAAATATTTAACGTTGGCAAGTTTATACCCTACTAAGCATAGGAATCCCTACCTTTGCCTACTAACCCTTGACTTTACCTGGATCCAGGGATAGTCCCCTAATTTGGTTCAGTGTAGTCATTCCCAACCAGGGACTGTGCTACCTTCCTGGAGGCTTTTGTAAAGGCATTCTTTGTGACAACCAGAGGTAAGGAGAAAAGGGCATGAGTCACTGGAATCTGGTGGGTAAACACCAGGGACGTGGCTACAGAGCCAGCTACAGGCTCCAACAAGAAATCAGTCAGGCCAGGTCAAAATGTCAGTAAGGATGAGGCTGACAAGGTCTCTTACTAGTGGAGTTAGTACTCAAATTCCAAGTCAAAGCTGGGCAGAGTGTTGCACGCCTACAATCAGCGGTCAACAAGCAGGAGGACCAAGTTCAAGGTCATCCTCAGCTACAGAAGGGTCACAAGGCTAAACCCAGGCTACATCAGACAGACCCTGTTTCAAACAAGAACAAAAATTAAATTACAAATCAAAGGAGACTGGCTTGAGGTCCAAGCATTGTGGTTAGGTGCTTAGTGTTCCAAGACTCAGTTTCCACACACACGCATGCACACACAGACACATACACACATGCACGCATGCACGCACACATACACACACACAAAGAAGGATAATACGGCACAAAATTTCAGTACAGAAGGAAAGCTGTGAAGGAGGTGAAGTCACCAAGCACAGAGTCTAGCACATCAAAAGTGCCCTCTGACATCTTTTTGTTGTTGCTGTTATTGTTGTTTGAACTGCAGCTATTTCCTTCCCAGGCTCATTTCCTCTGGGCTTTTACCGGGAAGCAAAGAAAAGTGGACTCCAGCCAACTTTGCCACGTACTCTAGCTCCACAGTTTGCGTGGAGTTCATTTAATAACTTAGACTCCCGTTGGGTCTAAATTGATGTTTGAGGAACCTGGGGATGAGAAGATCACAATTTCACAGCATTTCAAAGGGTGTGTTGCTTTTCTCAGGGAGAATTTCAATCCAACAACATAGGCGTTAAATGAAAGGAGGAAATGCAATAACCCCCACCAGGTTTTTGTAAAATTGGATGAGTGGCAAAGTCTGCTGATTTGTATGACAATGAAAATCATCAGTAATTTTACGGATGACTTACTCAGGTAGTACAAAGTAGATGTTCATCTCACGGTAAGGAAAAGGTAATTTCTCCATCAGAGATGACCATGTAATAGTAAGTCAGCAATGAGCCACTATAGCCACTATCTAATACAGTCAAGTCACAATCCTCAAGCTGCCTTATAAAAAATTCATGCTTGCTCTAAACTACAAGAGCAGGTCACAGGTGTAACAGCTTTTCCCCATTACTCTTGCCCCAGTCCTAATCCTCAGAAGAAGATAGAATAACCATGTAAGTCCCTGTCCAAACAAGACACAAAAGATGCTAATAATCATATCATCGGGTGTAAATCAATTATTCTAAACATACACATGTCACCCAATCCAGAAGCAGCCATGGGTAAATGATCCATGTTGTTGCCGGCCACCCACCCAAATGGGTTATAAATTTGTTCCAAGAATGGGATCACCCAATAGAGTCTTTTTCATTTACTGTATCATCGGTTTACATGTTGTGATCCAGATTAAACTCGCCGTTTTAACTAGCGGTACAATATGGTACAACAGGGAGGTCCTGTAAGCCTTCAGGCAACACAATACATAAGTCAGTTCTTTACAAGCAATACATAGAGTGAACGGCCCTACACATATCATGCCGAGTTTGAGTGTTTCCAGAGAAAGGGTTTTTAGTGGTGAGAATCTGAGGCCAAAATGTTACAGTTTTTAATGGGCTCTTCCCAGATACTCTCAAAAACGGCTTTACTTATCATTTGAAGACCCCAGTTAGTGAGCACTCCTGAAACACTGCCAGGCTGGGGAAGGAGGCGTGCTATCCAGTCCCCTCACTACTGGGGGCCCACAGCACACTTGTTATTTTCCTGCCTTCAGGTCACTGCTCTGGCGTAACCTCTACTCAAACTAATGCCCTCCTCCACTCTGTAAACAGCCTAAATAAGAATCAATCAACCTCCTTAGTAAGCATTCCAAGTCCAACTGTGAGCAAAGACCCTGCAGCACTGGCCTCCCCAGCATCACCCCAAACACTAATCGCCTACAGGCAACTCCAAATTGTAGGTACTCAAGAGTCCTGGTTGCACACAGGCAGGGGCCACACAGAGCTAGGAACACATCCTACTGACACCAGCAACTTGAACCTCATCACTTTGTCTAGACTCCAAACCTCAGGATTCGATAGGAATCCATAGGGATTCAAAGCAGTATAAAGGTTTATACAGAAGACTAAGTGAGCAAACATACAAAGACTATTTAACATACAAGAGGAAATCAAGAAACACAAGTAATTCCATTGATTATTGCTTAATAACAGGACTAATCCCAGAAGGGCAAGTTCCCTGCAAAAGTAACACATTAACTCACAGAAATCAGGGAGAGAGAGTGTGTGTGTTTCCTGTTTCAACAGACCTCTGGGTAAAATGACATTAATAGAAATGTTTGTTGAGTGTTTTGTATATTCTCAGTATTCTGTGAGTATTTCTCCTACTTTACACTATTTCATCCTCACAAACAATTCTATGAAGCACATAACATATTTTTTAATGGAGTCTTAGAAAGATATAAACATAACCCAAGAACCAAGTAGATAAGAAACTCAGACCCAGGGCCACATGACTCAAATCTGAACCCTTAAAGGTTATCTATCCCACCCCATGCAAATATCACATCACACACTGAAGAAAAGCCCACTCCTTGCTCTACAAAGCTTGTATGTATAAAGCCTGGATCCTCACAGGGGAAAACACTGCTCAAAGTGTTCACTACTCAGCCATGCCTAGGTCCCACAACCCCTACATCTCCTCTCGAGTGATAAAAAGAAAGGATTTCATAAACAAGGAGAAGGCTGGTGGTGCGGCCAGCTCAGCGGCAGAACACATTGGCCTGCACAAAGCCCGGTGCTCCTCTGTCGGCATCACAAAATAACGACAACAAAAATTACATACAGTACGATAAACTGTGAGCACAGGAGTCAAGGATGACGCTGAACCTCCAGGTGAGGCTCAGCTCAAAGCTCTTGAGGTCTACCCTGCAGCCTTCAGGTCCAGGAACACACTCACACATTGTAGTGTAGTGTGCTCACTAACCCCAAAGCAGGAAACAGAGTAGACCTGCTGCAGTGTTTGGAACAAGCCAAAAATGAGCTTCACACACCACCACCACCAATGTCAGGAACTCATCACGCAGGATTGGATCTGGCACTTGAGGACCCAGCAAAACAATGTTCTCTGTCCTTGGGACAGCTGGCCAGGCTACAGTATAAATGAGGTACTTTATTTTTCTCCATTTAAAAAAACTGGGGTCTGGGCATTAAATATGAGTTTGGAACACTTCAAAAAAAAAGGATAGCTAGGACAAACACTTCCCTCACAGCAGTCATGCGGCCTGTTAGAGCACTTACAAGGCCTATTCTAACAGGCTATTGAATACCATTGGTCTGTCTTCATTTAGAAGAGATATAATATATATTATTATATTATTATTATATATATAATATAATGTAAGTGGTAAATTGGTGATCTCATCATTTTTTCAGTAAACAAAACTCAACTCAAGATGTATGAAAAACCTTACTGGGCATAATGGTGCGGTGCACACCTTTAATCTCAGCACTCAGGAGACTGAGAGTCAAGGCCAGCCTGGTCTACAGAGTGATTCTCAGGACAGGTAGGACTACACAGTGAGAATCTGTCTCTATACAAACAAACAAGTTCAAAATCATCTTCAGTTACATAGTGAGTTTCCCAGTCAATCTGTAATATGAGACCCTGTACATGGAGTGTTATATCCTATGTTACTGTTAGATACTTCATAATGATTCCACTATAACTTTTAATAATGAGTAAATATGATGTCTAAAATATGTGAAGGATAATGACATAAACAAATACACATAAAGTCTATTTTTACTTTGTTGATAAGACAGGTACTATGTAGCAGAGGTTGGCCTCGAACTTATGCTCCCCAGTTTTAAAGCATTTTTTTAGACTAGAAACAATAAACATCTAGTGACTGAATTGTCATACTATCCACAAGTAACAGAAAGAAAAACTGACCAAGCCCAGTTTTGCATAACTCTCAACACAATCATTCCAGAACACTAAAGAGTCAGAGCCTTGAATTACCCTACAAGAATTTGTAGCTTCCTCTAGAGGGTGGTGACTAAAAATTCAGGCTCAAAGTCACCTTACAAAAGAAATAACAGGAAAACATAAAGATAATATACTTAGAATGAATTTCTATCGAATCTCATCCATAAAACTTGGTCCAACAAATTCAACTCCATAAAATCTAAGTGGAGGTGGTAGTGCCAGGAAAGAGTATAAAAAAAAAAAACCCAGAGTGTTAAACAGAAGTGTTTTGAGTCAATTACATAGTCAATTCTGTGCCTCCACAAACCTAGAATCAAAAGTTATCAGATTTCAAGCAGGAAAAATATCAGCTATTTGGCTCTGTTTTTACTGTGTTCCATGCTGGGGGATCACTGTGTCATTTAATTTAACTCTGGCAGCTATCATGCATGATGCTTATTACTATTGCTACTTCTTGGAAGTAAAATCACATGTCCAGCGTTACATACTAGCTCAGTCATGGGTCTACACTGGTACCCAGCCTCCATGAAACGCAAACCTTGTGCATGTAACAAGTGGGTGTACTGCAGCCATCTCAAGGAGGTGGAAATGATAACCAGATTCAAGCTGCTGGGGGTACTGAAGACACAACCTACAAACTGTTCCAAGCACCAAAGAAGACATGAACTAACACTGCTGGCCACGCGCTCTACCCTGGTGATGGCCGTCAGTGCCAGGGACTTAGGTAAGTAATAGGCCTGAGAGACCAGGGAAAGAGGGGAGGGAGCAAGAAAGGAAGAGACCAAAGACTGAGGAAACCTTTGACACCCAACACTGAATAAAACCAGGCAAAACAGTGCAATGCCTATAATCCTAGGATTTGGAGGACAGAGGCAAGAGGATAAGGACAAAGCTAGTCTCAGATACATAATAAATTTGAGGCCAGGCAGGGATACATGGGAGACTCTGTCTCAAAAAAAGAAAGAAAAGAAAACTAAATAAATAAAATCTGATTTTATATACCTGCTTCTGAGCAGAAGATAGAAGTCAAACAGAAAAGGGGAAAAGAAAAAAAAAAAAGACAGTTCTCCAATTGTGAGTAAAAGTGAGGCTACCCAAGCAGTAGAACACAAAAGCCTTAAAGGATTAAAAATCAGAATCAAGATGATAAGGGACATAAGCAATTACAAAAACCACATAATATGAATCCACAGATACACTGCTCTTACAAGAGCCATATTCAAAGACAGAAATGAAGTAGCAGTTGCTAGGGGCCACAGGCAAAGAGGACCAGGGAGTTAGTTAACAGGGAGTTTCCACTGCAAAAGAAAAAAAAAAAGACACAGTTCTTTGGAGATGGGATTCTGGCGATAGCTTCACGACAGCAAGTATGTACCTAATACCTAATATGCCTAAAGATTATTGAAATGGTCCATAAAGTCCAAGTTCCTTTCCCTGGACCCCTGAGAAGTGTCTAGTCAGGGCTGGAAGATGCAAGCTTCTGTCTAGACATGCACAGGGCGTGGCCACAGATGGATAAACAGTGCAGTTTTGTAATGAGCCCCGCTGGCCACACACACCCTTGCCCAGACACAGACAGCTCTTTCCTGAGGAGGTGTAAGAACTGCCACCACTAAAGGCCAGTGCTGGGTCTCAGCTCCCCTGGGACCCAACTCCAGGAGGTGACCCATACCACACGCATACAGTGACGGGGCGCAGTCTCAAGAAGCACCCGCCACCCATCACAGAGTGATAAGAAAGCATCCAGGTAAATACCTGGAGAGACTGCAGCCACCAGAAAACTCTTCGTGGTGGTTAATCTGCTGGGAAACCTCAGTCAAACAGTTCTATTGATTTCTAACATGGAGGGGAATAGAAATGCATGAATGTGTGACCCATGAACGCAAGCCTGAGCCAGGCTAGGAAGACAGCTTGCTTTGCGAGCATGAGGACTTGAGTTTGCTTCCCCAGAGCCCATGTAAGAAACAAAGTTGGGCATTAGGGCACAATACTGACATTGAGGAGGCGGAGACGTGGAGCCCTTGGTTTCTCTGGCCAGCCAACCTAACCAAATCAGCAAATGTCGGCCCGTGAGAAGCCTGTTTTAAAAAACACAAGGTACACAGTATCCTACAAAATGCCTGAGGCTAACATCTGGCCTCACGCAGGAAGGCACACTTGCATGTGTCCCCGTACACATCCACATACATATAACTAAAGAAATACATGCCTGAACTGACAGATACTAAATCAAATTCTGCTGCTGGGTTATTGGTGTGGTGCTGAGTTCCTCATTTCCCACCCTGACAGGTAAAGTCCAGCAGGCAGATAACAGGACACAGTGGGCAGCTGAGACAGCTAGAAGCTTCCCAACTCTGTAAAGAAACGAGGGCTCTGAGATGAACACGAGAAAGGAGGGGAAGCCATTAGTAGTTCAGAATGAGAACGCTGGGGACCAAGAGGAAAAAGAAAAAGCAAACACCTTTGCTCTTCTTTGGAAGCTATTATCTGCTGGCTGTTTTATTACTGTGGATTCATTTCTTTTTCCTTCTCCTTTCATCTTGGTCAGAGATGGAGATCCATAATCATGGCTGGCAGTACTGCATGCACAGAGCCATGACCCAAAGAGAGAGAAGTGTGATGTGTGAGCGTGCGTGTGCACGTGCACATTCCAGGCTTTATGTTTTTTATTTTATTTGTATGAGTGCTTTGCCTGTAGCTAGGCATGTGTACCACATGCCTGATGCCCACGGAAGTCAGAAGAGGGCACTGGATCCCCCTGGCAGTACAGAGACGGTTGTGAGCCACCATGTGTATACTGGGAATTGAACATGCTCTTAACCACTGAGCCATCTCACCAGTCCCCTAGCCTTCTTATTTTAAAAGCCAGAAAAAAAAACCTTCAACCACTAGCGCCACGCCCCACTGCCCACCACCTGCACCCATGATTACTCCCTGCATATTTTCACATTTGTAACTTACTGCTAGTACCAGGTAGGAAGTGTAAAAGTAGGCTGTTTTCCCCCTAAGGACTGTGCCCAGTGAACAGCACTTGGCCATGCTCTTCCTCCAAAGATGACATAGTCCTCTTCACCTTCCAGTCAGAGTGTTTGGAGCCAAGATTTCAACCTCAAGATGCCAAAAGTCTTAAGTACTGAGTTATGTGGCCTTAAGCCAGGTACTGAGAGCCAAGAACCACTGTCATCTCTTCTTGTAGATGAGGAAACTGAGACAGAAAGGTTAGGCAGCATTTTCAAGGTCACACAGCTGGTAAGTGATAGAACCTGGAACCGCCCACTGTCGCCAACGCAATGCCCTGCCTCACATAGAACGTGTCCCCTTGGGGCCTAGATTCCAGGTGAGCCTGCTCCAATCTTTGGTGACCACTGATGGCCTGAGGACCTTCTTAGTAAGCAACCCCCGCAAACCCTGCAGTCTAAAAGCTCAGCTACCGTCGGCTAGCAAGCTCAGTATCTCTCTTCACTCAGCCTAGCATGGGCTGGGGCTGGATATTTATCTCCTATTCTCCTATTTCAAGTCATTGCTTGTCCAGCTTTGCCAGCAGGATGAGAACGTGTTGTCTGATCAGTTCTCACTCTGCCCTTTAGGAATCCACAGCGCACCCATTATTCCATAGCCTACGTCAGAGCGTCGGAGTTAATCCTTTTATCACCCCTGAGCCATCTCCATTCCTCAACCAACCTTCCCACCCAAAGACGGCAGCCCTTTTGCTTGTTCATCTCTTCAATTCATACAATAACGCAGCTCAACTACCAGCTGCTGCTGAGTCATGACAGCAGAACATATGGACGGGATTACTGCCCTCCAACCACTACGCCCCAGGACACTAGGAAAGAAAGAGGCTCACTTCAGATAAGAGCACAACAAGTGGGCAGATAAGACGCAAGGCATCTGGTTCCACGGAAAGATTACAGTTGAGCCTAGGTTTCCCCATCTCGGTGCTGCTGTCCTTTAGAGACTGCTGGCTCTGTTGTGGCATTGGCCTGTGCATACTAGTACAGTAGACCTCCGCTCCCCATCTGCCAGTAGCACCTTCCAATTATAAAACCCAACTCTGTGTTTGGATATTCCCTAACATCCCCCAAAGATGGGTGGGGAGCACAGCTCATGTTTAGAAATAGAGACAGTTCCCCCAAATTGGTCCACAGCAGAGCTTCTACGATTGGAAACAAATTGAAGTCAGAGCTTATTTGCTGTCAAATTGAGGCAAAGCATGCTGGGAGTAAGTGTGGAAAGTGGTCACCAACTAGCCATCCTTTCTGGCATACAGTTCATGACGTCACCCTTTAGAACAGTACCTACTTCCTGATTAGATATCATGAACAATCTCCCCAATTGTGCCAAGATCACATGATCCAGATCCAGATGACCAACATCACCTTCCCACTGCAAGGGAAACTGGCTTAAAGACTGCAGAAACAAGTGACTCAGCACACAACATACAGTGGCATTTTTCTGGGCCTCTCCCTTCAGCTATGAATATGAATACCTATCAGTTGAGCATGGTGATATACACCTTTCATCCTGGCATTTGAGATGCCTATGCACAAAACCTAAACTCAAAGGAATGACAATGATGGCGGGTGCTCTGGAAAGTCTACGATTTCCAACCCAGAGGCAGAGAGGATGCTCTCACGGGTAGTACGTGTAGGTAGCATGTTAGTGGCATTTGAAGAACCGACAGCTCTGAAGCTGATCAAACACTAATTGAAGCTCTATCTCTCTGAAATTCTTACTTATATGTATCAACCAATCCTTTCTGGCCATTTGAAACCATTTGAGCTTTTATTATTAATTGTAACCCAAGTATTGTGTTAAAAAAAAAAAAGCTTTAACTATATGACCTCGGTGTAGCCCAGAGCCTCCAAGCATAAAACTCCAAGTAAAGTGATTTCCCAGGGGGCTAGAGAGATTGATTGCTCAGTGGTTAAGAGAACATAATACTGTTCTTGCAGAAAACCTGGGAGTTGAGGTCCTAGCAACCCCAACAGGCACCTCGCAATACCTGTTACTCCAGTTCCAGGAGATCAATAGGCCAACTTTTGCCCTCTGAAGGCCACTACATACATGTGGTGCACATAAATTCACATAATCACATAACATTAATAAACAAATCTTTTTTTAAAAAAGATAATTTTCCCAACCATCCAAGATACTCACTTATTAGGTGTTGGGAGTAAGACGGACAACAGGAAAAACAATTGTATACAATAGTTTAGGTAAACCTGCACACTACCATAAACTTCTTTAAGGAACTCTATGATGGGTAAATGGAATGATCAGAAGAAAAAAACACCACAAATATCAAAGTTCAAATTAGGAATCATCAAACCAAAGTGTCACTCCAACCATATATCAGAGCAGCTTAAAGGGACAGCAAATCACTCATGACCGTCCTTGACGTCAGGAATGGTGCTGTTATTTGTACTATTCAGTATGAGAGGCATTCGCCATGAGTGGCTTCCTAGACTTGAATTCATTCTATGTACATAAAATGTCAAGTTCAGTTCCTCAGACACACGAGTAGCCACAGGATGCAAAGGATAGCCAAACACTGCAGTCTGTCCTATGGGGAAGCAGAGTCTTTCCTCCGGAGGACCATCTCTCTTTTAGAACGGCAAATGTACTGTGGAGGGAAGGGGTCCCAGACGTTACAGACGGATGCTAGAGTCAGTCTGTAACTGTAAAGCAAGAAAACCATCTACATACTCTTTTATAGGCATCTCCAAATAGGCAGCTCCCTCAAATAACTCAGTTTGCCTTCCCATTGTTGCTGCCTTCTCTAAATCAATGTGTTTTCAAGTGTACACTGGGGTCTGCTACCACCATTTATCAGGAAATTAGAATTGGAAAACCAGCACTGTAAAGCCTGGAGCTTCAAACTATGGCCTTCCCACCATCAACCAGAACTGTTTTCACGCCACAGTTGCATAGAACACCCACCCCAACCCCTAGATTCTCATTGCATACTGTCTAAGCTGAGACTGTGTCATCCCCGTGCCCAAAATGATCCTTGCCGATTCTGAATCAGGAGTTGTTTTGGGGACCACTCTTTGGAACTGGACACAAGGATTAGGCTATAAAGCTCAAGTTAGAATAGCTAATGGAGCTACCCCTCCAGATGCCTAGACCTTGTAGCATGCCCCCAGGAAATTCTGATACAGGCTGTGCTCACCTGAATTCAATACGCCAGCCCATGTTTCCAAAGCTGATCATTTTCTTCAGGTATCCAGGCCTACGATGCTATCAGCAGCGTTCAGGTGGGTGGCCATGTCCGATAACAGGCACACAGGTCCACACACACCCCCACCCTCTTCTAAACCTCTCTTTGCCCTTGTGAGTTCAGAAGGCAGAGTGAGTCGTCATGTTTTATTAAACCCCATGGATAAGTTCCGTCTATCAACAGTCTTCAAGAGTAACAACCAGAAATTATATCACCATCAATGGTTTCTTCTCACAATTATCTCTTTTTCAAGATAATTTATTTCACAGAGAATAGTTTGAGCTTACATTTTTAGCTAAAATATCACAGAAACTGATTCACACTGCACAAGAAAGCTGAGTCTTTTCTTCCTTATGTCAGTCTTTTCCCAAAGAGTTAAAGAGACACAAATAGGCAATAGCTACAGGGATATTTCCTTTACTGGCTTTTCTATATAAGCACACCAACACTGAGATAATGTCCTGTGCTTCCAAAGAGGCTTTCTTTCTTTTTTTAGTTTGAAAAGAAAAATGAAGTTATTACAATGACAAATTCCGCTCACAGACTCCAATGGGGAAAGCCAGGACACCTCGGGATGCAAGCATCAGAAATGATAGGCTAGTCTGGTGTTCTTTGTTGGCATGAATGATTACTATGTTCCTCCCATCTTTAATTTTTGCCTCTCCAAACTCAAGTGCAAAAATCCCAAAGTAACCTAGCTTTTGACCATGTGTTAGCAATTTAGAAATGGAACCTACTGTCTCAGTTACCTACTGTACTGCTGCTGTAATATCACAAAATAAGCAATCCTGAAGCTTCAGAGGCATGGGACAAAATGGGTTAATTACATATTCACCCGAGATTCTCCCAGGATCAGTGGTTTTAGAGTCCTAGTTGTAACAAATGAGGTTTCCCATAGACAGTGCAGGTGCTAAACTTCAGATCAGCCCTCCAGCTCATACAGGTTCTTCAACAAAGACAGAAGGGCAGAAATTCAACCAAAGATCACACAGCCCAAAACAAGAATGACATGTATGCACTGCATACTACAATACATCTTTGAGCATTTCAAAGTAGCCGACTAAGGCCAAATTTCATGCCAGGATGGGGACATCTGTGTGCCACAAACAAGGCTTTGAGAACACAGGAAGTTTGCCAGACCATACAATAGTCTCAATTTGAAAACGCCTCTTAGTTCTGTCTTATGCATGAAGTTCTAAATTACAGATAGACTGTCCTACCTAAAATCTGAATTCCTAGACAGTCTACCAAAATGTTCCACTCTGATAGGGGTACAGAGGGAAGCAAAGGGACCAACAAAGCAAAGGACACACACACACACACACACCAAACACAAACCAAATCTACATGAGTCTTAACTCTGCGTTGGCTTTAACTACCAACTGCACCATTTTGATCTTGTAGTGGAACCTCCCTTACTTGGCTCCTTGATAGAAAAAAACATATTAACTAAGCTCTGGTCTGAAATACTGAGTCCTGTTCCTCAGCCTTGTGCAGCAAAGCTGGGGCTCAGCACAAATGATGCAATGCAGAACAATCCGTTATGCAGGCAGGAAAGCAGCAAGGGCTACAGCTTCCAAAGCCCAGAATTCTACCCTGTAACAACAGCACTGCAGAACAGGGCCCAGAAATTCACCAAGTTCTGACAGCATATCTATCTACTGTTGAAGGAAAGGCCGGAATCCTGGCTTATCTTTAGAATATCCAAAAATGATGGTACCAGGCACTTTCCTTTACTATTTAAAACTTCCAAGCCAGAGAGACAATTCAATTGTTTAAACCACAAGGACTTGAATTCAATTTTCAAAGCCACATTTATAAAAAGAGAAATGTAAAACCCTGTGTGGTGGTTTGAAAGAAAAAGGCCCCCAAAGAAAGTAGCCCTAGGAGGTGTGACTTTGTTGGAGTAGGTGTGGGGTCATTAGAAGAGGTGTGTCACTGTGGAGGTGGGCTTTGAGGTCTCATAAATGCTCAAATACCACCCAGTGTCTCAGACCACTTCCCACTGCCTGCAAAATGTAGCTACCTCTCCAGTATGTCTGCCTGCACAGCACCATATCCCACCATGATGATAATGGACTGAATCTCTGAACTGTAAGCAAGCCACCCCAGTTAAATGTTTTCTTTCATAAGAGGTGCTGTGGTCGTCGCATCTCTTCACAGCAATAGATACCCTACCGAAAACACCATGTATGGTGGTGTGCTTGCAATTCCAGTAATGGAGAAGCAGAAACAAATGTTGGGGAGACAGAGAATGACAAACAGGTTAGTTCAAGGCCAGTAAGAACAGCTTTCTCAAAAACAAGGTAGAGATGGATAAAGGGCCTTGATGATCAAGTGTAAGGACCTGAGTTCAAATCCCAAGCACCTACATAAAAACCAAGACATGCCTGCCACATGCCTATAACCTCACCACTGTGGAGGGATGGAGAAGAGGAGACAGAAGGACCACTGGGACTGGCCAGCCAGCAACCAACCTAGCTACAGATTCCGTAAAACTGTCTCAAGGGATACTGTGCACTGGCGCACGCACACACACGCTCACACATATAATCTCACATCACACATGCAAATACTACACACATGAAAGGAAGGGAAAATGTAGATAGGGCCTGTCTTAGAGTTTCTATAGCTGTGATGAGACACCATGACCAAAAGCAACTTAGGGAGTTTCTTTTGCAGACACTTCCTAATCACATTTCATCACAGCAGGAAGTCAAAGCAGAAGAAACTCAAGCAGCATAGGAACTAGGAGGGAGGAGCTGATGCAGAGGCTATAGGAGTACTGCACACTGGCTTACTCCTTTTGGCTTGCTCAGCCCACTTTCTTAGAGAGCCCAGGAGCACCAGCCCAGACTTGTCCCCATAGACAATGCTGGGGAATGAGCCCTCCCCCATTGAACACTAATTAAGAAAATACCCTACAGGCTTGCCTACAGCCCAATCTTATGGAGACATTTTCTCGATTGAGGTTACCTCCTCTCTGATAGGTCTAGCTAGTGTCAAGTTGACACAAAAAATAGCCAGCACGGTGATTGAGGAACAACACACAACGGTATCCTCTGGTACATACTTGCCAGCATCCCCACACCCACATACAAGTATACACATAGACATGCACACCAGTCCTAAGCAGCAAACACAGAGCTCGCTCATCCTTTTATTTATAAGGCTATACATTTCACAGTGAAATCATCTCTAAGCAGAAAATAGATTCTATTCCCACACTGGGAATTCAAATCCATATGAATGTCAATTTCAAGATGTGATTTTTTTTTTGCACCCAGTTCTAAGTTTCAGCAGACCAGGGCCCTGAGACAGACTATTCCAAAGATTATAATCAGCTGTCAAAATATACTCTCTCCCCAGTTCTTCTCAACTGGAATTGGAGAGCTGTCACCAACCGGGCCTCAGTGAACCTACATGGACAAGTTCTCGTGCCAAACTAAACCACTTCCAGAATGTATTATTCATTTCAACACACATTTCTTGGCGTGTGTGTGTGTGTGTGTGTGTGTGTGTGTGTGTGAGAGAGAGAGAGAGAGAGAGAGAGAGAGAGAGAGAGAGAGAGAGAGAGAGAGAGCGAGCGCGAGCTGGTCACCATCCTGAGCCCTGAGAACACAGACATAAGAAGTAGGATTGTTACTCTTAAAACGAGATGAGATGTGACAGGCACCGATGAGAGAGACTCATACAGAGAGGAAGCACTGCGAACTCGTCATGAGAGGGCCAAATATGGCTCCCAGATGCGCTCTATTTGCTTCGCCCGGGTTTTCAAAAGAACTTTGAGCCAACATTTAAAAATTGGTGAAATTCATGTCTTTAAAAATTCCAAGCTTTTGTGGTTTCTTGAACTTGAAAAGAGCTAATGACCCTGGATCAACATTAGCACACACCACGTGGCCACAGCAGATCAGACACCCTTCTTTTTGAATGTGGAAAGCCCTTACAGTCGACCCCAGTCTCTACCACTCCAAATCCTTCATACAATCTCAGAACGTGAGCTCACCATGATTGCTATGAAAAATAATTCTAGCAGAAGGTATTGGGCATGACAAGCAAGGTCAGAGAAGACAGGGTTCTCATATACACATTCAAAGGCTGTAACTTGATTCCCAACTACAAAGAAATATTCACATGAGCTCACAAAACTCATTCTAGACATTTGTTAAAAGAAAATAACCAAACATGTTCGCTAAAATATACATACATAGAAGGACATTCATCAAAACCATGTATAAAACATGGAACAAGTGAAAAGTATGTAAATGTTCATATTCAAAGCGTGAAAACATACTATACAGCGACCAAAACAGATCATGTAGCCATTGTGATGTTTAAATAAATTTATATGTGTTTAAAAATTTTCTTAGGTCCACAGACACAGTAGGCCACACAGTTATGCCCAAAATGAAGAGGCAGAGACAGGCAGATTCCCGAGTTTGAGGCAGCATCATCTACAAGCTAAGTTCTGGTTTGTCTGGGGTGTTTGTTTGTTTGTTTTAAGGCCAAGGTATTTTTATTAGGCACAAAGTTCCACAAAGTACTATTATACAATTTCTTTTTAGTAAGAAGAAAGTATTGGTGTGTGTGTGTGTGTGTGTGTGTGTGTGTGTGTGTGTGTGTGTAAGCATGAATATATAGATAAAAATACAAAGTGAACACACACATTTCTCTGGGATAGAATATTAGTCATGTGCATACATTTTCTTTCCACATTAACATCTTTCTGTATTCTACATATTGTTTAAATGTGAAAAAATGAGACAAACAGATGACAGATTGATATAGATCAATGGGCGGATGTATGGGTGAGTGTATGTACAGATCAACTATATATAATAATCAATAGTTATATAAGATCACAACGGCATTTGAATTTTTAAAAGATTGATGTATATACTTTTTATTAAAAAGATAAACTACACATGTTCCAACACCAAAGAAAGTTATTTTCACAACCTAAGCCTTGAATTCTTAACCAAGGCACACAGACCGAGGCAGGCTGATAGCTGGGGGAGGAAGTGAGCCCACTCCATCAGATGTAAATTCCAAGACCTTGCCAAGAATCCAGGTGGTTAGATACCGGATCTATTTAAATCAGGCCAAAGTGGTGCCTCCCATGGCCACACCACATAAGCAACTGCTGCTTACATCTGGCCAAAATAAAGGCATGATAAGACCTCCAACACAATTAATTCAATATTTTCTCCACAGTTCAAAATGCTGTAACAACTGGCAGACAACCATCTTAAATCATCACAGAAAAGTCAGACATATGGCTAAGTATATTTAATATGTTTTAAAAATAAAAAGTGGATTTCCTCGCCAACAAGATCTTAGGCAAGAATTTATGTAAAAATCATGTCTAGTTTTTAACCCTCCGAACATTTCAGCAGAGATTTCCTGAGTACCTACACAGAGCAAAGACTCTACAATACACAAAACAAGGATGCTTCCTACAAGAAACACATATGCAGCAAAGAAGACAGTCAGGCAGATTTACAATTACAAGGCACAGGCATGAAAAACAGTACCAAGGAGGAAGGAAGCCAACAGAATTAGTGACATAAATCATAAGGAGCAGGCGCCTATGGCAAATAAACAGAGATGCTTGAGGATATGTCTTAGCACATTCTGATTTCTGGCTGGCAAATTTGGGAGAATGCTTTTTTTTATTTCTAGAACTATCTTCAGGGAGATCACTAAGCATATCACACTGTGTCTGACACCTGTCTAAAACATGTACTTTCACGTTAATCCCCAACAGAAGGACATGAGGGCCCCAGATATTTGTAATGTGGAAAATCAAGGTAGCCAGGTAGAACCAACTTGATGTAAGCTTGAGTCTGGCTGTCACGGACTAATGTGACCTCTCATGGCTAGGAAGAGAATAAGTTCATACACCCAAGCAAACTCTCTAACCCAAGACTCAGAAAAGTTCAAAGGCATTATCATTACTAATCTCCCATTCCTAACTCAGACTCCCAGTCTCTCTAAGACGAGATATCTCAGAGCGGGCTTTCCAACCTCAGCCTCAGTGATAGTTTTGATAAATTTCTTGTACATTGCAAGTTGTTTAGCAATTTTCCTAACCTCTATTTAGTAGGTGTCAATATCACCCAATACTTAATACACACTGGCAAATTTCCAGAAAGGACTAGGCAAAATTCTACCCAGTTAAGAACTACGGCCTTAGGGGAACTCAATGTGCAGGGTTTCTTCTTTTCCACTAAAAATTATCACAGCTGATTATGATTACTGGCATTATCTCGTGTAGTCCTCACGGTCACCATAGTAATTTGCTTATGTATTGCCGTGACAAAACAGTGACCAAGAGCAAATTGAAGAGAAAAGGGTTTACTTGGCTTATAGGTTAGCCCATCACCAAGAGAAGGTAAGGCATGAGCCTAGAGGTAGAAACTGGAGGAGAACTACAAGCTGGCTTGTTCAGCTACCTTTCTTATATATCTATCTTCCCTGGGATAACTGCCAGGAATAGGGCAGCCCTCTCCCATCAATCATTAATCAAGGAACTGCTCCACAGACAGGTCCACAAGCCAATCTGATGAAGACAATTTCTCAACTGACACTCCCTCTTCCTAGGTTTGTGTAAGTTAGCAAAAACTAACTATGGCAGCCACCCTATAGCATTGGCATTACTCACTTTGTCATCTGAGAGCTGACGTTCTACCAGTTAACAGGGAAGAAGACGAGACTGGACTTGCATCCATGCAGACTGACTTCAAACCTACATAACTAACCATTAAGCATCACTACCTCCCCAGACATTTTTTTAGTATGGGAGCCCAGACATGGTAGCAGAAAAAGCAGAGAACCTTGGTGGTCACAATCTCAAGGATCACGGATGATGACACTGGCCTGCCCAGCACCAATGAGGAACCTGCCATCGCTCCAAACTTTATCACAACCTGGGACCTCAGAACAATCATTAGGACTGGCTCCTCATCCATGTGTATAGATGCAGACCTCCAAACACATGGGAAATCTACAGGCTTCCTTCCTACTTGTCTGAATCAATCCTGTAGAAAGAGCACATGAACCATACAGAAAGGTGAAGGCTGTTTCTAAACTTGAAAAGCTCCCACAGAGAGCTATGTACCAAAATCTTCACTCCCCACTGGAGAAAAAAAAACTTTCTTCTCCCTAAAGCATCTTCAAATGGGGAACAATAACAGAAGCCAACACTTTCTGAGCATTCGCTCTGTGCAGGCCCAGAGCCACGTACCATTCTCAGACTCCATCTTATTCCTCCATCGGCCCTACAGAGTGTCTTTATCATCTCCATTTTCAGAGAGGCGATCATGGCTCACAGAGGTCCGTGCCTCCTCACGCCCAGCTGCAACATTAGCCAGACTGAGTCTAAAATCGTAATTACAACACATCAATTAATTGCTATTTGTGGATTAGTCTACAATCAGATTGAGTCTAGTTAATACTGCATATAGCAATAATTTTTGAAGCATGGCTTATCATCAGTATATAAGCAAGCGCCTTTTTAATTGCACCATCATGCCACTGTCCATAAAGAGAGCTGCGAGCCTTGTTTCCCAACAAACTCAAAGATTAGTCTTACTGCAGAAAACATTAACGGTGCCTCTATTAAAAGCACACACAATCCACTCTGCTACACTAACAGTAGGCTTGATACCTTAGCAATGAGAATATAATTGTCTTACATAACTCGTTCTCCCAGCACTAGAGATAGTTACAGAAAAGGCACATAGGCCGAGCCAGCAGGAAGAACCTTTCACCAACCACAGAAGCGGTGAAAAGGCTCACAAACTTCCCTGATGTACTCAGCAAGGGGCTGTGGCCCTAAGCCCAGAATTGATCCCTCAGCAATGTGACTTTTGTAAACACCTGGTTGGCACCTCACCTCCACCTACTCGTGCTTCCTAGGACCACCTCCCAGATAAGCCATTCACATTGGACTAATCCCTGGGGAGGCTGAGAGAGGAGGACTGCCTTCAGTCTGAGGCAACTTTACTGGCCACATGGGCAAATTTGAGCAACAATGAAAGAATGTTCCAAGAAAATAAAACTTAAAAAAGCTAATCTCAGATGTGCTCCTAGAAATTCAATTTAAGACACACATAACGGAAGACAGACTGAGGTCAATGACTTGAGTAGTCAATGAGTTCCTCGGGTAGTTCTAGTGGAATAAAGTCTCATTTTATAGATCAACCACCTGGTGACCCTAAGTACTGCCACCACAAAAATCCAGCATTCAATTAGCCTTAAAACCAAGATTCTCCTTCTAAGATGGAAAATGCAAGTTAAGTACAACTTTATCTTTGACCCCAAGAAGATTCTAGCATATTCCATTCTCCTATGCTTGGCGGGAGACAAAGGACTAAATGTATTTCCTATAAAAACCTATAATCCCAAGTCTGATTGAAGTGGGCCAAACGTGCTGTCTTCAATAATATTTCTGAAGCCCATCTATTACTATAGTCAGCTCCAGTCAGAGAGGGATCATTAAGAGTCACACAAAACTTAATGCAGACCATCATGAATTATTCACATTTTCATAATCTGCAGAGACAACTGAGCTCGAGAGCTACGTTCTCATTCTAAATTTGACAGTAAACAACAAATATATGAACAAGTACTGCACAGCAAGCACCCTCGGTACCAGGGAAATAGCATCAGTGAGGAACCAAACAAACCCCTCTCTCTTGGAACTTATATTCTACAGACAACATACTTAAGCGATCTGCTTATTCCAGGGTCAAACAAACACAAAAGGGAGGACCACAAAATGACAAGTGTCATGGACTTCGTTTGAAATCATGTGTCGGAGGAAACTGTTATATGCCCAAATCCGCAAAGTCCCCCAAAAGCCAACAAGAAGACCAAGTCCCGTATGTAAAAGAAAAGAGCCTTTATTTTATGCAAGTTTGTAAACTCGGTCTCTCTGCATAACCAACATATTGGAATAAACGAGAGCCCCGAGCCCAGTTAGAGTTGGGTTTTATAGTAATAAAGGTGGGGGTGAGAGGTTTCTGAGGTTCAGGACATTTATCTAGGGGTGTCCTGGTGAGAGTGTGCTGGCAGGTGATCCTATCTACAGCAGTTGAAATGTTAGGCATTTCCTTTGGATGGTCTGTTCCTGGGTGGTGCTCAGGTAATCTTAGTTTATGGTCCTTCCTGCAGCCAGGTATTGCTTCAGGGTAAACTACTGAGACTCAGGCCTCCATTAAACTTGTGGATGGCTGAGTCCTACTCTGGCAGATGTTAATGGTTGGAAGTAAAGAACTTCCTTTGGGTAACATGTTCATATTTATCTTATCATGGCTGGCTCTACAGAAACCTCACTGAGAGGGTGACATCTAAGAAAGGCTTAAAGTTCATGAAGGAGCCAGTCTGACAGATGTGTAGGTGACGACCTGCATAGTGGGCAGAGATAGAGAAGCGATGTCAAGGGCCCAATCGCACAAGCCTTGGAAGTTTCTCTATGAACCTTACCTTTGCCTCTGAGGGGGGGACTACAGGAGTGAGCATCAGTCATGGACTGCTCTACTATTTAACTGCTGAACTAGGAAGGTAGATGATTACTATTTTAATCATAAGAAACATTATTTAAATACATTTTCTTTTTTTTTTGTTTTGTTTTGTTTTTTTCGAGACAGGATTTCTCAGTGGTTTTGGAGCCTGTCCTGGAACTAGCTCTTGTAGACCAGGCTGGTCTTGAACTCACAGAGATCCGCCTGCCTCTGCCTCCCGAGTGCTGGGATTAAAGGCGTACACCACCACTGCCCGGCTTTAAATACCTTTTCTAATTGCATTTCATGCCTACAGAAAAGTGAGACTCAGAACACAGCAGAGCTTTTCTAAGAGGCCCAGACTACAAAGCAGAAGTCAACAGACAGAGCCAACCTTGACATCCATGGGCTTCAGCTGGGGAAGCAATGAAAAGAAACCACAAGAAACAATACATGATGCAGACACCCATGGAGTGCAGCACAGCAAAGCTCCGGGGCCCATAAGAGACTTGGCAAGGTTATGGTGCATATATACGAACTAGACTACAGACAGGCAAAGATTCGCTAACCTACTTTTTAAGACATGAATGTCAGCCCTTAACAAATCTGACAGCCTTCATTCTTAGTGTATACAAAATTCAGCATATCCTGTTACACATATATACACACTCAAGGAAAGGACCACTAACATCATAGGGTGATGTTGTGCATTAAATAACCACTGTTTATAGAGCAACATCCTTCATGTAAACCCCTGTGGTAAGGAGATGTCAGAATGTTTTCTCTTATAAACCACTTAATTCCCCTTGGTGGATATCATCAATTCTGCTATCCGAGACGAGCGGGACACTGAATGCCGACAAATGCAGCGAGCAAACTGTATGCCACTGCCTCATAAGGTCAAGTTAATCTATTTTAAATGACACAGCCAACGCCAAAGGGTGGTCACAAGGAACAACACACAGCTTGGGCTGCCTGTCCTTGCACTGTTTCCTTCCTATAAAAGCCATGAAGTATTCCTCAAAATAAACTAAAAAATACGCCTCTGAGAAGGGTCTTTTGGCACCAACAACAAAAATAGACTGATTTTTGAAAGTTTAAGTTAAAAATATATATATATAAACACAGAGTATAATTTAAGAGTGAGAGAAAGGACTGAAGCTGTTTTTGTAGCAAAGAGTCTATTTGCTATTGGTGAAGATAAATAAATAGATACTCTTCACAGAGACAAAGCCTCAATAAAACAGAGGTAAAACATCACTCGCAGACACTGGCTCAAGAGCAGAGCCCAAATGACCTGAGCAGGGAATCTCTGCCTGCTGAGCATCTGAATTTTAAATCTAAAGACTGTTTAAACTTCAGTTACTAGAGTCAACAAGCAGAAATACTTGAATATAACTCATCAGGCTTTGACAAACGTTATTGCCCAGAATAAACTAACAGATACTGGGAGTCAGCTAACTGGAAGAACTGGGGATGGGAAAATGAATGCAGTAGGATTCTAAATAAGAAAGGATGGAAAGAGACAGAGAGAAAAAAGGCAGAGGCCACAGTTGGCCTAGCTGCACACTTATCTGAGACCATCATTGGGGCACACACCCTTTAATCCCAGCACTCACGAGGCTGAGGTAGGCAAACCTCTGTGAGTTCAAGGGCAGCCTGGTCTACACAGAGTTCCAGGTTAGCCAAGGCCACACAGTGAGACACTGTCTCAGGAAACAACTCTTGGCAAGAAGAAACCATGGAAAATGTCCTCTTAGGCAGAACACATTTCAGTGAGTACCTATTTAGTGAATGCCGGGCAGTGTTTTAGGCACTGGGACTGAGGTGAGTAGAGGTGGGCTTCTTGTTTTCACAGGAGAGAAGGACACTAAAAGAGCCAGGGCTTGTAAACTGGTGACAACACGGCAGGAAAAGGGGCGCATTGACTCGGGGTTACCAGCCATGCTTACACTGGTGTCTGACAACAGCTCAGACTGAACTAAAAAAGCCAACGCCATGTGCCTCTTCCCAGTTCCAGTTCTGCTACAAGCCAAGGTCTCCCCACTAGCACCAAGATCTAAGGAAGAAGGTCAGCAAGGCAGCTCAGCAGGGAAGGTGCTTGCTGCTAAGGCTGATGACCTAAGCTTGATCTCCAGAACTCACGCAGTGGAAGCAGCAAACTCCCTCCCTCGAGTGATCCTCTAGCTCCACAAGTGTACCATGGCACACTTGTGCATGCATTACACACACACACACACACACACACACACACACAGCGGACACCAGGAGGAGGACACGCGGAATGAACACGAGCCAATGAGCGACTCTTTGAAGATTCAGTAGCAATAAAAACCAAGGGGCATGAGAGATCCATGGCTGCCCTTGCGGCACCTATTTCAGTCAGGGGGGTTGTAACTTCCACGCACTCCAACACTCTAGCCTCTGCAGACGCCCACATTCACATGTATGTGCCCACACAAGGACGAACAGGCTTAACTAAACTTTAAAAAGGAGGGAAAAGCCAAGCACAGCTTTGCACACATGTAATCCCAGCACGCAGGAAGGTGAGGGCAGAAGACTTCTATACAGCCCGGGCTACATCATGAGTTTAACATCAACAGAGCAACATAGTGAGACACGGACTGAAAAAACATGGGAAGTCAGGTAATGTATGGTTCTGAGGGTGAAGAGATTCACTGCACACGCCTGGAACCCGGAGTTCAATTCCAGAGAAAACAAAGGTAAAGAGTGAACCAGACTACACAAAGATATCCTCTGCCAATACGTGGGATATGTAGGCTGTGGCATGCACATGTCCCCACATACACATCCCACAAGCGCAAACACAAAATACATAAACAAAATAAAATTTTAAAAGGCCAAGAGAAAAAGGAATATTAAAAAGGGGTTGACTGGAAACAATCTGAGAGAAAGGATGGAGATCCGGCATTGACAGGAAAGGAAAAAAACAAGAAAGGCACACAGTGCGTTTTGAAATGAAGGGAAAATGGTCACAGAATTATTTTAAGTGTGCTGCTCGTATATTCCGATTCACCAACACAAGCACATAACACCAAACCAAAACAAAGGAATAAGGCCTGCACCCAGAACAAGTTCAGCTCTAGGAGGCACAACCCCCTCAACCCTGTGGTGAGAAAGGTTTGTGCCAATGTTTGAATTTAAATTGTGTCTTATTTATTCTCTTACTTGCCTTAAGAAGAGAGTGGAAGGACAATTTCAGTTCCTGAGTAATTTGCAAAACCACAAATTCATCCACAAAAAATATGAAAAAGCGTGACCTATAATATACTCTTTGAGAAACTGCAATCAGACCATTTTAAACCTTGAGTCTGAGTCATTTGTGGCCCAGAGTTTCACGAGAGCGGTGGCTCTGAAGGGAGGCAGCAGATCCGAGGGGAGGCAGCGGACCCGAGGGGAGGCAGTGGATCCAAAGGGAGGCAGCGGACCCGAGGGGAGGCAGCGGACCCGAGGGGAGGCAGTGGATCCAAAGGGAGGCATACCCACTTACACCTGGCACTGAGAAATTTTTTTAAATCCACAGAGGGTGACTTTGCAATACCTGCCACACCTTGTTCTGGAACAGAAGGTCACCACCTGCCTCTCTTCCCCATTTCAGGCTATATCTTAGGCCAATAATTCAGAAAATTCCCTTGGGGAGCCCCATGCCCAAAGTTTCCGAGTCAGAAGCACCTTGGGAGGCAGAATTTCCATTCCTGATTGCTTAGATCTGCTGGTTGGGGAACTCCAATTTCAGAACCAGAATCCCAGGCTCTGGGATGGCACTGGGCTATGCTCTTCTCTACCTCTGCTATGACAGCAGGGCTCTTAGCAAAGCTACCCAAACTCTCTAAACCCACGTTTCCAAGATCTGAGTCAAGTTCAGAGGACTAATGAAGAGAATGACCACGAAGAGCTAGGATGACTGGCCTGACAAATTCGGTCTTCTGGTTTTATTCTGGTGCTAAGGTGTGAACCCAGGACTCACATGTACTAAACACACACTGGCCTTGCAAATTCCAATGTGAGAAATTAATAAAAAAAAAAAACTAGCTACCTCCTATAACATTTCTGTAATCACTTTCTTTCCCTAAAACACTAGAATGATTAAAATTCAACAGGACATGATTAAAGACTGGCAAAGATAGAAAATAACCAAAACATTCATAGTAGCTTGGTTTGGAACAGTCAAATGTGCACTAGAAACAAAAGCAAAATGCACACTAGCGAATACTATGCAGCAATAAAAAGGGAACCACAGAAGGAAGTACACAGCATAAGATCTCCAAAACCTCCTGGGTGAGAAAGACACCGCAGTATATAATCAGTAGTGAGCAATCTGAATACAAGCCTTATGTGAGAGGAACCAGCACTTTGCTGGGAGTCGATTAACTGGGAAGAAGTGTGAGGGGAATTTCCAGGTAATGGAAATAGTCTCTATCTTCATTCAAATGATGGGAACATGAGAGGGTACATGTGTCAATCACATGCCAAAAAAAATGTATATAGATGTCTGTATATATCAGTTTAAAAGTTTATTTGGGTTCTTTTTAAAGATCTAAATTCTGTTATAGGTGAATAATATTTATATTTACAATATTTTTAGGCATTTTATGACCAACAACTGCCCTCTACACTTAAAATGAAGAAACTCCGGCCTAGTGGGTCCATTTAGTCTGGTTCACAATCCACTCCTAGTCCATATGCTACCATTTGCTATAGACTATTTTGGTTCACAAGTCTCTCCAGAGAACTGCCATGCAACAGAAAGAGTACAATCTTCTCACACAAGACTGCGACATTTCCACACAGACAAGTAGTACCCAGAGTGACTGTGTCCCTGCAAGGAGCTAACTGGAAAGGGAAACCCCATAAAAATATCATTTCTTCCCATAGGCCACCATAATCTACCTGGTACAATAAGACACAGTAACAAAGAAAGTCAGACACAAATATATCCTATAATTTAAATCACTTTGGAAACATGAAAAGGAAGACTGTTTCCTAGGGCCTTCTTCACTGTAATATCAACATTGGATAAGTAAGTGTGCCCATGTAATTAGCACACGCAGCAGTATTCATAATGCAGTGGCTTCCGAGCCACTCCTAGCCCATTACAAGCACGTTCAGAAGCACAAACCCACTCTCCCTTGTGAACACTTCTGTTGGCAAAAGATAGTCCTAAGGGAAGGAGCTGACACTTGGAGGCACTACAGTAACTGTCAAATCCACAGGCATCTTTCCCCAGCTACAGTGAAGCAGACAGACAGACAGACAGACAAACAGAGAATCTTTGCTAAACAGTGGAAGAACTCAATTTCAGGCAGTTTTTTGCCCACAAGTCTTAGGACCACTAATCACCCCAGAATCCCTACAGGATGAGAACTCTTTCTGCTAAGTGGCCCTGAACTCAAATCTAATGGTGCTCCCAATAAATGTCTGACGTAGTATTTTCTCAACAGCTCTACCAAGTCATAATCACCAGGGTGACTGGCATTAAATTCGGAGCCGGGATAGGTAAACGACTGCTCAAATCCCACACTATGACAACAACGATAGCTCGCTTCTACCGAGCACTCGACGGTGAACCAACACTATTCTGCACACTTTCTGTTACGACTTTTATGAGAAACTCATAAGGACGTATTCATCAGGCAAGGCCAAATAGCAAGACCAGCCCCTGGCTCCCAACACGACTGATAGGCCCAGCTACTAGGCTACCCACACACATACTGCAGCCCCGCTCAGGTCATCTGGAAGAGGCCTGCTGCTGAGAGAAATGGCTCAGCCCAGCCTTTCCTTTGACACACTTCCTTCAGCTGCTGCCATCCTGACAGGAACATATGGCAACTTTTCAGCACATTCAACTCTGCCACCTCCTCTGGTGCCTTCATCTGGGAGAACCTGCGTCACTGCACTGGGGTGCAGGAGGGATCCCTTTAAGCACTGCAGTCATTCTCCGATGGCCAAACAGAGAATCAGCCCGCCGCTCAGAACAAACTGAGAGTGACTAGCATACCCCTGCCAGGAGGCATCTAAAGCATCTTGACGAAATCCATTTCAACCCTACAGACTTCTGGGGGAGGAATTTGCGTTCCCCTACCCCAAAACTCAATCCCTAAAAGTCATCCCCAAAAGTCCCTCCTCCTCCTTGCTTAACAGAAAAGGCTCATAAACTTTTAGTAGTCCTGTGACCTTGGGCAAATCACTTACTGAAGGTCAGTGCCGGCTTACTAATTATAATATAGGACTTACAAAACAAGTCGATCGTATAGCACTGCTGTGAATCAGAATGAGATAATGCAATTAAACCACTTTCCAGAGAGGCTCTCACACAAAGTACGCTAACAATGAATTGTAACTATCAACAATCATCTTCAATAAGGACGAGGGTGCAGGAGGAGGAGGAGGAGGAGGCGGCTGGGTAAACTTGGACTAGATTCGCGCCAAGAGCTAAACACCCCTTCCCCCACTGTAAATCTCCACAAGGAGGAGACACAGACGTCACCCCGCTGTGGGGTGAATGCAGCCTCTGCAGGCGGCCGGATTAGGAATCCCCAGGGGGTCATAACCGAGCCCACCTGAAGGGGTGGCAGGGTGAAAGCAATTTTGTGGTGCAAGAGGTCCAATCAGTCACAAACAGACCCTTTTCCACGACCAGTTTTGGGAACATAAGCAGTGCCAAGAGAAAACGCCATCAGCTCCGTGAGCTTAAGCATCTCATAAAGGACCGGGGGAAGCGTCCACCTTTGCCCTGCCTCAGTTTCCCAGATGCCTCAATGTGCAGACGAGGCTGCGCAGCACTAACTAGGCAGCTGCACTGAGAAGTTGGCCAAGCCGACCTGGGAAGCATCTCCGCGTTCCAGAGCAGCCCCAGCCCCTGTACGCCACGCAGGTGGGCGCGCAGCCCACAGTCTCACAACTTTGCGTGTCTCTGGCCGGGGCCTCAACTTTGGCTCTTGGCATTCAGTGCAAACGGCGCCCCCTCCGGCCGCCCCTCTTTTCTTGGGCGCCCCCCCACAAAGGCACGCCCCGTCTTACCTTGTCTGACGGCTCTGAAGGTGACGGCCTCCTTGCAACTGTCGATGACTCCCAGCACGTCATAGCGGGGCAAGCCGGACACCCGGACCCCCTGCACCTCCAACAGCAGTTCACCTTCGGCCAGCTTCGGGCCCTCGCCGCAGCCGGGGAGTCCCGCCACCTCGCCTGCTGCCACCGCCCCCACATACAAAAACTCCCCGTGCTCCGCGCCCCCCAGCACCGTCACTCCCAGCTCGCCCTGGGGTCCCCGCTTCACGATGCACTCGTGAACGCGGCCAGTCCAGTGGTTCTTCTTCTGGATCACTTTCGACATGATGAGTTTACAGTCCCTCCTCAAAAGGAAAAATAATAAAATAAAATAAAAACTGCTAAAACGAGAGACAGGTGCCCCCACAGCACGAGCCCCCGGCGCGGCGGGCTCACGGGACAAGCATCTCTCCGAGCGCGGGAGCGAGCCACTCGATCCTCGTCGCCCGACTCACTCGCGTTCTCAAGCCATCATAAAACAAACTTTCCGGGCTCCGCCGAGAGCCCTGCACGGGCGCCCGCGAGCTTTGTTTGCATTCCGGTGCCTCCGGGTCCGCGTTCCGGCGCCGATCGCGCTCCCGGGACCAGAGTCCACTCCGGCGCCGCCCGGGCCCGCTCTCCGCTCGGCGGCTTTCTCCACACGCGCCGCGCCTGCTCCGCGCCGGCCGGCCGCTCCTCAGCGCGAGGGAAGCCCTTTCCAAGCTAGTTGCCGGGAGCCCTGGAGACGCGGCGGCGCGGGGCGGGGGTGAGGGGACGCGAGGGAAGTGGCCGCGGCCCCTTTAAGCAGATACAAAGGCTCGGCTTGTTTTGTTACAGTTCATTCTACTCCGCTCGGCGGAGCGCGGCGGCCGGCTGGAGAGGAGACGCGCGCGCATGCGCTCGGTGGCCGCCCGCGGGCAGGCCCGCCCCACTCCTCCTCCTGGAAGGGAAAGATTCCAATGCGCCTCCCGCGGGGTCCTAAAACCGACCTCCATTGACGCCAATTTCCTCCTCTCCCCCCCCCCCCCCGTGTCGTCCGCCCAAACAGACCCGTTTGGGGAACACGTGTGCGTGCCCCACTCCAGCTGTCTAACTTTTGGAACACCGAGAATCCTGCTTTGGTGATTGCAAATCGTTTCAAACAGGTGGGGGCTGGGAGACGAACTCAGTGCCGGTCTCACTCTCGTGCCTGCAGTTCCCTTGTCGCCCTCGGCCGGTGCCTGGCCATGCCACCGCTCCCGCGGCTCCTCTGTCTCCCGCCACATTCCCGCGCCTGCTCCCCGCCCAGGGGTTCAAGTCCACACGCGGAACCTGGCTCTTGTCTCTGTGACCCTAACGACCCGAACCAGCAAGTCCCACACACCTTCTACGCGTCTCTGTCTGTGCCTATCAAACGCACCCACACGTGCGTTCCCACCCTTAAACTTCGGGACCAACTTTTTAGGACGAGGAGAAAACTGCGGGAGAGTGAGAAAAGCCAAAGGCTAGCGTGGCCTTCAACCCAAGAGATCTCACTAGCCTCTCATTGTCCTTCCAGCAAAGGGGCAGCGGCCAGCCCTCTTTGGCTTCTGGGGAAGCCGAGAAACCGAAAGACTGCTTTGGGGACTAAAGATCACCGCAGGGTGCGAGTCCTGCACACGCGTGAGCGGGGGCCACCTCGGAATTCGCCTCCCTGAGGAGGGATGCAGTGATCTGGGCACTGGCGAGGTTGGGACCACCTCCATCGCCAAGAGACTGGCGCAGTAGTGGCCCAAGCAGTTTCTTCTACCTTTTAGTGATTTCCAAAAAGTTCCTCTTTGGTCACAGAGTTGAGAATCTACTAGATCAAGGGAGTTGCATTGGAGCCACTAAGGAGGTGAAAATGCCTCTGTGGTGGGTTGAAAGAAGTCTGAAGTTCAGAGTCCTCAGGCATCACCGGAGTGACAGTCAGTAAAGGGACCTCTCAGAGCTTTCACAGCAAACCCCCCACAGTTGTTAGGAATAATACATGCGCACTGGAAACTTGCAAAGTAAATAATTGTATGGCGGCATATAAAACTTCAGTCTGAGAATTAGAGGTGGGGGATCGCAGTCCTTACGGCTTGGAGTTAGGGGGTGGAGATAATCCGCCTCTCTAGAACTTTCAAGACACACGCATATATTTAAGCTCTTAAAGCCTTGTTTCTAGAGTGCTTTTCTAAGCTAATGGAAATAAAAATCTGCTTTTTCACATCTATAATCCGGGCACTTGGGAGGCTGACGCATGGAGATCAAGAATTCAAGGCAAGCCTTAGCTATATATCAAATTCTAGGGTAGCCTGGACTCCACAAGACCCCGTCTTTAAAAAGGTAGGGGGAGGTGAAAAAGTCAATACTCCCCTGATTATCTGGAAAAATGAGAGGAATTTCATGTCCAGCCTCTAGGGGATTTTGTGTTTTGTTTTTTGTTGTTTGTTTTTCAGTGGTGATGGTGTTTGGGGGCTCGGTTGGGCTTGTTTTGGGTGTTGTTTTTGGTGTTTTGTTGCTATTGTTTTTAACTCTTAAAGCACTGACAATGTCAAATGAACAGTCCCTCAAACCTAACTCCCTAGCCCTAGCAGAGATCTAGCCATCAGAACCTCTAAGATGTTCTAACTGACCTTTTGTGGCTGTGGTAAAATGCTAATCCAAATCAACGTGGTTGAAAAGGGTCTACTTAAAGTTAAGACTTACAACCCATCATCAAGAGAAGCCAGGCAGAAACCTAAGCATAGACCATGAAGGAACGCTGCCTGCTGGCTTGTTTCCCCGGAATTGCTTGACTGCCGTTCTTCCACAACCCAGGCCCACCTGCCCAAGGATGTCATAGGAGCGTGGCATGGACACTCCTATATCAGTTAGCAATGAAGAAAATCCTCCACAGACATGCTCTTTGTCAGCCTGACTCACAAACACATTGCTGTTAAACCATCATCTTTCCTTTCTTTGTCCCTAAGACTTCATGCTAATATTAATATCACAATCTAAAATGCACTTTAACTTTAAAAGTCCCATGTTTTTAAATTTTTTTTAATGTTTTAAAAGTTCAAGGGCTCCTACCAAAGTTAAAAAGATTTAACTGCAAAGTTAAATCTGTCTTGAAAAATCAAATCATTACAAACTCTTTTTTACTATTTTGTGTTGGGCCATGTTTGTAACTATCTTTTGCCTGGAATAAGATGGACTGAACACCTATTTTCTCTGATTTCAAGACTAGGTCTAACTCATTCTGCAGCCAACGACAGCTTCAAACTCACGCTTTCTTTCCTCTACCTCTAGAGGACTATGATCACAAAAGGATGCACCAAGCCTGGATTTTTAAGGATTCCCTTAATTGGTGTTACAATGCAATACTAAAGGCCACCGATTTAGCATACCATACAAACATACATCTTTAATTTTTTTCTTAATTTTGTTTTATGTGTATGGGCATTTTGGGTTTTTTTTGTTTTTTGTTTTGTTTTTTTTTAAATATTTATTTATTTATTATGTATACAATATTCTGTCTGTGTGTATGCCTGCAGGCCAGAAGAGGGCACCAGACCTCAGTACAGATGGTTGTGAGCCACCATGTGGTTGCTGGGAATTGAACTCAGGACCTTTGGAAGAGCAGGCAATGCTCTTAACCTCTGAGCCATCTCTCCAGCCCTGTATGGGCATTTTGTATGTTTGTGTATATGTGTGTACTGAATGTATGTTTGTGTACCACTTTAATGCCTGGTGCCCATGGAGGCCAGAAGAGGGCATCAGATGCCCTGGAACTGAAGGTACAGACAGTATGAGTTGCCCTATGGGTACTGGGAACCAAACCTTGGCCCTTTGGGGGAGCAGGCAAGACACTTAATTGCAGAGACATCTCTCCAGTTCAGACAGACAGCTGGGTTTTTCAGTGCTGGATTTCAAACACCCAGCATTGTGTATGCTAGACACCTCCAATCCACACCTAAGGCTGTAAGTGTGGAATGACCCGAGAGAAGGCACACCTGGGAGCTCTGAGGGCAGTATGGAAGAAATACGGTGCAGTCAGGGTTGGAAATTTCCAGGTACTGAGTTTCACATTTGCCTACTGACTCTTCTCACCCACTCTGTTTCACATGGTCTCATTCCCGTGCCCACAGTGGAAGCAACTTCAGAGCAGAAATTACATCTCTGATATCCAACCTTAGAATTCTTCCCAAATATCATGGTTCACGGCAAATGTCCTGGTGCCTTAGTTAGGGTGGCTAATGCTATGATAAGACATCATTATCATGAACAGTGTGAGGAGGGAAGGTTTATTTCAACTTACGAACTCTCAAGTCACACTCCAATGCTGAGGAAAATCAGAGCAAGAACTCAAAGAGGGCAGGAGCTGATGTAGAATCCATGCAGGATTGCTGCTTGCTGGCTTGCTCCTCATGACTTGCTCAGCCTGCTTTCTTATGGCACCCAAGACCACCAGCCCAGGGGTGGCACTGCCCACAGTGAACTTGGCCCTCCCACATCAATCATCAGTCAAGGAAATGTACCGCAGGCTTGCCTACAGGCCATCTGGTGAGAGCCTTTCTTCACTGAGGTTCCCTCTTCCAAAATGACTCTAGATTGTATCAGGTTGCTCTGAAACTAGCCAGCACAATTGACCCTTTCTCAGCTTGACACAGAAACACATCGCTGTTAAACTAAAACTATTCCCCCTCACTCATCCACAAGATCTCAAAATTAATATCACGATATAAAACAGTCCAACTTTTAAAAGTCCCAGTCTTTACAAATTAAAACGCTTTAAAAGTTGAGTCTCTTTCAAACACTCAAAGACTCTTTCAAAATTCAAATTCTCTAAAATATTTATAGCCTCTTTAAAATATCCAAAGTCTCTTCAATGTCTCTCAACTCTGGGCTCCTGTAAAATTAAAATGAGCTAAAACTTCCTTACTTCAAGAATGAAGAACCAGGGCACCATTACAATCTGAACAAAGCAAAAATCTCCAACAGCACAAATGACTCGGTGTTTGATTTCTGGGATCCACTCAACAATCCTCTGCCCTCCAAAGGGCTTAGGACAGCCATTGTACTCTAGTTCTCCTGTTCACCACATACAGCTTGTCTCCTAGGCTCAAGCTGAGTTCACTCCATACCCATAGCTGGCCTTGGTGGTTGTTCCTGGTATTAGCATCTGCAGAAACTCTAGGGACACTATTATCAGCTGGGCTGCACCTTCACCAGTAACTTCTCCTGGGATCTCTTCACAGACTGATCCTACTGCATGATGCCAACTTGCAATCTCTCTCCATGACCCTTCAATCCTCAGGTTTTCACTGCTACTGAGGCTGCACCTTCACCGATGGCCTGGCCTGGCCCCTTAGGTGCCAAGCCTCAGCTGCTCTCCATGACTACTTTATACCTTCAAAACCAGTAAAACCTGGGAGACTCTTTAACAATACCAAGTTCAACTGTCAGCATGAGGCACAGCCTCAGCTACCTGGACAGCAGCTTCTATGTGCTGACACTGAGGAAATATTTCCTAGGAGATTTTGATGGTAGCAGCAAAGCCAAGGTTTCCCTTTGGTGGTTCTGATCTCCTCCAACTCTTCAGTTCCAGATGGCTAGAACCACAGATTCTTAATTCAAGATCGCGCATAAAAAGCCTTGATAAAGCCTTTAATTCCCTATGAAACTTCACAAGCTAAGCTTTCGTTGTCTGTACTGCTCTCAGTGTTCTTCCAAGCTCCCATAGAACTGAGCTCTGAACTCTCAATGGCTTTCCGGGGCCAAAGTTTAAATGGTACCATAATCATTCCAAATCAGGTCTGTCACAGTAATGTTCCTATGACCTGGTATGAATTTCTGTCTTAGGTTTTTTTATTTTTTTATTTTTTGAACTTTCAAGTCATTCTATCTTTAATAACCTGCCATTAATTCAAAGCATGAAAAACAAAGTTAAGAGTGTTCCTTTTACAGGAGATACCCATTACGGATAGACTCAATCCCGTGCATGGTGAGTTAGGATTCCAAACAGTACAGGAAGGCGTCACTGCTCACGGATCGAGGCATTTGGTTACTGATAATTGGCCTGGGGGTGGGTAGCAGATGTAATTAAGAAACTCTCAGAGAACAGAACACGGTTGCTGGGTCATGAGCACCTTGAAGCATTTCTTGATGGTGATTCGGTGTCTTGAGTATTTGTCGTCAGGGGAGAACCGAGCAGGATGGGCAGAGCAAGTCTGTTGTCCCATAGGGTCAAATTTCTTCAACATATAGACGCAATCTCCCTGTTTGTTGAGGTAATACTGGAGAAACATGACTGCTCTTCAGCAGGAAGACACAGACCTGTCTGCAGTCAGTCGCCTTTGCCAGGGCTTTTTATTGTTATGATAATAGAACATGATCAAAAGCAACGTGAGGAAGAAATGGTTTATTTCGGCTTATGACTCTCAGGTCACACTCCTAGGCTAAGGAAAGTCAGGACAAAAAACTCAAACAGGACAGGAACTTCTGATCAGCAGCCATGCAGGAATGCTACTTACTGGCTCCTTATGACTTGCTCAGCCTGCTTTCTTATGGCATCCAAGACCACCAGCCCAGGGGTGGCACTGCCCACAGTGAACTTGGCCCTCCCACATCAATCATCAATCAAGGAAATGTACCACAGACTTGTCTACAGGCCATCTGGTGAAAGCATTTTCTCACGGAGGTCCCCTCTTCCAAAATGACTCTAGCTTCTGAAAGGTTGACATCAAACTAGCAGCACAAGTAGGGAGCTTTGTTGACTGGATATATGAATGAATGGCCAAAGCATGGCTTTATGATACATGCTAAGGACGTTAGACTTGAAGGCTAAAGCCAAGGTTATTTAAAGATTTTGTTGTTGTTTGTTTTGTTTTGTTTTTTGAGACTGGGTTTCTCTGTATAGCCATGGCTGTCGTGGAACTCTCTCTGTAGACCAGGCTGGCCTAAAACAGATCCGCCCGCCACTACCTCCTGAGTGCTGTGATTAAAGGCGTGGACTTACAGCTGCCACATTTTAAAGTATATTTTCCTTAAACAAATGTAAAGAAAGGGCTCTAACGTCTTAATGTTTCTTACTTGTGCCAGCAATTTGTCAATGTATTCTGCTGCAAAGAACGATGCCACAAACCCAGACTTTGAAGCTTACTGTGTATGCCAGGATATGTATGTGTGTTGTTATATTTAATTATTACAGCAGTCAAGTGAGGTGGAAATAACCAGAAATGGCCTCAGTTTGATCATCAAGCAAGTGAAGGCAGGAATTGAACAAATCTGACCAAGAGTTTTGAAGTAACAAAGCCAGGCATTAATCTAGAGGCAAAATCCAAAGACCATGTGCACCGAACACTTTGCTATGAGACTATAGATGCAAGCATTTAGCATATTTAGGCAAAGCTTTGTTGGAAGGGCCTCTTGAGTCTGCCAAACAATGTATTTAGGTTAATTTAGTTGTCCCAGGTCTTCCTATCTGTCTGAAGGAATACAGTGTTCTACTCTGGGGTGTGCTTCTGAGTCTTCTGAAGACTGTGTACTTTACAGGAATGTAGGGAGGATAGATTTGCAAGCATTTCTGCAGAACATAGGGATCTGAGAGCTGAATGCAATGCAGGTGATGGACAAAGCCTTCTTATACTGTTGACACAGAACATTTCCCCTTCAAGGTTTTTTCTTTCTTTCTTTCTTTCTTTCTTTCTTTCTTTCTTTCTTTCTTCCTTCCTTCCTTCCTTCCTTCTTTCCTTCCTTTCTTCCTTTCTTCCTTCCTTCCTTCCTTCTTTCCTTCCTTCCTTCTTTTTTTCTTCCTTTGAGACAGGATCTCACCATATATCCCTGGTTAGCCTGAAACTCTCTGTGTAGACCAAGCTGGTCTCAAACTCAGAGTTCTACCTGATTCTGCATCCTAGCTACTCGGATAAAAGCTAGGTGCCACGTGGCTCAGTCTCCTCTTTGTTTTAAAGTTGTTTGGTTTTTTTAAAAATGTGTTTATGTGTATGCCTGCATGTGTTTATGTGTACCATATGCATTTATGCACACATGGAGGCCAGAAGAGGGAATTTGAGCCCCTGGAATGGTAGTTACAAGGAGTTACAAGATAGCAGTGTGTGTAAATGCTGAAAATCAAACCTAGGTCTTCTGCAAGAGCAGTGAAGACCCTCAACAGCAGAGCCATCTCTCCAGCTCCAACCACGAAGTCTTGTTTTAGTTTGGTTTTGGTTTTTCAGTTTTGGAGAGTTGTTTGTTTTGGTGTTTCTTAGACAGGGTTTCTTTGTGTAGCCCTGGCTGTCATTTGTAAACCAGTCTGGCCTCAAACTCAGGGATCCCTTGCCTCTGTCTCCTGAGTGCTGGGATCAAAGGTGTGTGACACCAGACCCAGCTACCAACTCTGAACTCTTAATAAGACTGACTAGAACTAAATGAGAATGAACTGTAACAACAGGCTCACCACAAACCCAGATCTGACCTCTATATAGCTCTGTATGCTATAAGGAAGAACAAAACATAAGTATGAAGGATCAATTCATTTCTTCTGCTCCTCCCAAATTTGTTTCTTTCTAAAGTCTTGAAGCTATGAAGAAAAATAGTCACAAAAACAGTCTGGGCTGGGAGGAGAAAACTTAGGTTGGTTTGTAGGCATGTCTTTGGGGACATTTTCTTAATTGCCCATTGATGTAGGAGGACCCAGTCCTCTATGGGTGGAGCCATCACTAGCAAGTAGCCCTGGGCTATAGGAGAAAGCTGAGCCAACCAGATAAAGCAAGGCACAAAGCAGTTTTCTTCCATTATATCTGCTTCACTTTCTACCTCTAGGTTAAATTCCTGCTGTTTGGAAAGAATATTCTCAGTGTCATACAAAGTGAAAACATTCTAACAAAGCAATTTCTTTTTGCCAAGTGGCTGTGCCATGACCCTAACCAGGCTAACCAGGACACTCCTGGGTTAGAGTTTATTCTAACACTGGAGGTGACAGTTTTTAGAGAGCCATCTTAGGGGTGTACAGAGCTTGGGAAGACAACCATATGTACATAAGTTTCAAGATAGGGGAGGTTTGTGGAATATTGGCCATTAGTGGGTTACCTGCCTTTGATAGAATGAAACATTTCTATAGTTTATAGAAATATAAATATTTCTCTTTATTATATATTTTCATTCTTTTCTTCAAGGTCAACCAGTATATGCTAACTTTCTGAACTCTCCAATAATAACATTTTTTGTTGTTATGATAAATGACAGGATTGTTTAGTGAGAGAAGTCTTGAAGAGGGTCTGGACAAGCAAGGCTCCTAACACAGGGACTAACTATTTCTCCTTTTCAACATAGCTTAAGGTGAGCCACCTTCCTAGGGAAAGGTCATTGGTCAGGAGACTGGCCTGACTCCACTGGAATGCTGGGTCTCCATCCAAGCCAAAGAGTCTATTCTCTGGACCATAAGATTTCTCTCAATAGGCCCTTACTGCTGCTGTAACATTCCTGAGAATGAACGTCTGAGAATCATTTGCAAACCAGATCAGAAACCAGAGCCTCTAAAACACTTCTGGCATCTCAGGCCTTTGGCAAAGATGAGGCTACCAAGAGGCCCAAGGACATTTCTGGCTTTTAGCTAAGAGACAAACAGTTATTTTTCTTTTATTTCTGGGGTCTTTTACCTTAAACCGCCTATATAATTTCTGTCCTCCTGTAACTGACATATGAAATCAGAGTTATGACTGATCTGGATTTTCCCAATTGAATATGGCAGCCAGGATATCTCTCAACTGGATTTATCTAGAGGACCCCCACAAAGTGCATGCATCGTTCCATTTATATAATGTACAGATTTGAGGAGGAAAGAAAGTTCTCTACTGATGCCTGGGAGGAGATGTGAGGAGGAAGTAAAGGCAGGAGCTATTAGCATTACAAGTCTTAGGCAGAAAACCACAAAAGGTCATAACAGAGAACATTTTGTTATTTTTATTTATTTATGTTTGTTTGGTTTTTGGGGGGTTTTGTTTTTTCTAGACAGTGTTTTGCTGTAGTTTTGGAGCCTGTCCTGGAGCTAGCTCTTGTAGGCCAGTCTGATCTTGAACTCACAGAGATCTGCCTGCCTCTGCCTCAGGAGTGACAGGATTGAAGGCGTGTGCCACCACCACCTGGCAATTTATTTTTAAATCTCCAAATCAAAGTCCATTGGAATCTCTTGATGAGCTCACAAGGGTATCCATCTATTGGACTTCTCCTCATTTTCATTGATCTCAAAGGTTGCTCTCCAGAACTCTGAAACCAGGATCTGCCCTTAGGCCCTTTGATAGCTATTGGTCTTAATATTCTAATTGGTCTTAATAATAAAAGCCCAGAGTCAGTTATTAGAGGATGAAAGCTGAAAGATCAGAGAAGCAGAGCAGCTAGCAACTAGTTACGTTTTTTATTTGCTTGTTTTTGTTTTTCAAGACGGGATTTCCTTGTGTGCTTTGGAGCCTATCCTGGAACTTGTTCTGTAGACAGGATCATCTTGAAATCACAGAGATCTACCTGCCCTTGCCACTCAAGTGCTGGGATTAAAGTTGTTCTCACCTCTATCAAGTCCTCTGAACCAGATAAGATGCTGTCTCTAGGAATTCTCATACTGAATAGGGTATCCCGTAGATCCAAGTCCTCTGACTGAATGCTGACTCTATGAAACCTCAGACTGAATCCTGAGCTGCAGTCTCTTCCTGCCTTACATTTCCTTGCTCAGCCATATGACTTCCCATCTCCACCTCCCTAGTGCTGGGATTAAAGGCGTGAGCCACCACCACTTGGCTCTGTATCTCTTTTCAACTGATTGAATCTTGTGGAGCACAGGATGGCCTTGAACTCACTGAGATTTGTCTGCCTCTGTCTCCTGAGTGCTGGGATTAAAGGCGTGTGCCACACTGCCTGGCATCTATGGCTAACTAGTGTGGCTAGCTCTGCACGCTGATCTTCAGGCAAGCTTTATTTGTTTAATCGCAAAAAAAAAAAAAATCGCCATTTTGAGGTCCCTACCAAATGGTTTTTAGAAATGGATTGAAAAGAAATTTAGTCACATTAACTTGTAGGTTAGAATTAGAGGGCTTTCCTCTCTTGGCTGTAGATAGGTGTTGCAGTGAGCCGAGGTAGGAAATTTTATCTGAACAGCATTTTCTTTTGAAGAAGAATGTCCTTTGTGAAAAGTAGCTGTTGAAGTTAGCGTCTCAAATGGATTTAAGTCTAATGTCTAGGGAATGCTAATCCTTGGAATGTGAAAGAAATGTACCAATCATTTTAGTCTTTGCTTATACTTCCATGATGGTGTTTAACACTTTGTAGTTAGTCAAAGTTACTCATTTTGTCTTCTTGATCCCAATCAATTGAGGATCTGGTCTCTAGGAGTTACTTGGACTTGAGAACCTCTGCCTCCTTTAGCCTTCCTGAGTTTGAAAGAAAATGGCCCTCATAGGCTAATAGGGAGTGGCACTATTAGAAGGCGTGTCCTTTTTGGAGTAGGTATGGTCTTTCTTTTTTTTTTTTTTGGTTCCTATCCTAGAACTAGCTCTTGTAGACCAGGCTGGCCTTGAACTCACAGAGATCGCCTGCCTCTGCCTCCTGAGTGCTGGGATTAAAGGCAAGCACCACCACCACCCGGCTAGTAGGCATGGTCTTACTGGAGGAAGTGCATCACTAGGGGTGGGTTTGAAGTCTCAGAAACTATCTTCCACTACCTCTTCCTGCTGCCTGTCAGTCCAGAGACAGAACTCTCAGTCACCTCTCCAGCACCACATCTGCTGTAAGCCACCTTGCTTCCCACCATAATGATCATGGACTAAACCTCTGAACTGTAAGCCAGCCCCAATTTAATGTTTTTATTTATAAGAGGCGCCATGGTCATGGTGTCTCTTCACAGAAATAGAACTGTAACTAAGACACTTTCTTTTACTAGTTTTTCTACTATGTGAGGATAAGTCAAAGTTTTCTTCAACCATACCTTTGTTTGGGAGTACTGAGGAAAAATGTCCTGTGTTGGCTCTCTTATTCATAGACTGGGCCCTGCGTAGAGTTCACCAGCTGTGTCTCCATGGCCTCCCCAAGCAAAGGTTATTTGCTGCCTCCAGTCTGGACCTAGTTGACATTGGAGAAGAGGCAAAATCTTGTCTCTTTTAAATCCTTCTGACCCATTTAGCGTAGGTCTCCAAGTCTAGTTACTGAACAGGGAGAACAAGTACACCACCACTCTGGCACTTTTAATGGCTATGTAATATCTAGATAAATAAGCCTACACATTTTAAAATAAATGTTGATTAGACATATATTTTTGTTCTTTAAGTCACTCTTGTAATTGTTATAAAGAACAGACTAGTAACTCCATTAATAGAAGTGAACATTGACCTTATTTCATTATATACATAAAGTCCTCCACATGCCTTATGTAACTTAATCAGGCCTTTATAACTTGCTTAAGCTTTCCAGCTTTCTTTTTCATTCTAGAAAAAGCATCCAGCCTTCTTACTCTTCATAGGAAAGTCCTGTTTTAATAAAATATTTCCGTTTTTACATCATTCTAATTTTTTTTTCTTAATACCATAAGAATTTTCTCCTGGGAGAGTGGAAGTGGGGATGACTTGACTATGTCTATTCCCTCCTGTAACTGGAGGTTTCTCTCTTACCCACCAGTTACCAAATAACCACTCTGAAGCTTAGTATTACAAACTCTTTGGCCTATTAGCGCAGGCTTTTTATTACATAACTCTTACAACTTAACCCACTTGTATTAGTTTATATTTTACCACAAAACTTGTGACTGTTACCTCATATCTTCTTTGGTAACTTCTGGTGTCTCCCTGATTCTACCCTTTTTTCCCCCTGAATCTCTTTTTGGACTTCCCACCTGTCTATTCTGCTTGGCCATTGACCAAATCAGCTTCTTTATTAACCAATGGTAAAAAAACATATTCACAACATGTAGAGAGACATCCCACATCATTTTCCCTTTTCTGTATAATCAAAAAGGCAGGTTTTTAACTTTAATATAGTAAAATTACATATAACAAAACAGTTATTAAGTAAGAATTACAGCTACAATATTTAGTCTATTTGTATTTGACAAAATTAAAGAAAATACTCTATCATCTATCCTATCGTTGTGAGTCTAAAGTTTCATATCTAATTTATATTTTATCATAACTAAGAAAAGCTTTAACTATAACTATTTAGTCTTCAATTCCATCAAAGACCCTAGAAGGGTATAATATTACCAGGGAAGTACATTGTAAGCAACTTCCAAAACTCTAGAAATGACAGTGATATCTGGCTGCCTGTACAGTCACCCAAAGTTCTGTAACATTGGGGCATCCCTATTCAGCCTGCAGACCTAGAGTATCTGGCAGATTTTTCAGTGAATTAGGAAATTTGAAGGACTGTCCTGTCTATTTTGACAAAATTCATCAGTCACTTTCTTTTATGTCTTGCGGAATGTCAGGCAGACTCTTTCATGAAGCAGGAACCCTGAAGAACTGTCACCTTATTTTGGTAAGTTCAGCAGTCATTTTCCTGTGGGTCTTGCATGTCCAGTTTATACAGCACATTGTCAAGCAGTCTAGGCAAGAGCAGTTTCTTGCCCAAATGGCTAGCCTTGCTACATTGAAAGCAAACTTAATAAGGAGCCCATCATCCTCTTGAAGTAATTGGTACTGCCAAGAGCAGACATCTCTTACTGTCAAGAAAAATCTAAGTTCTTAAAATATTTTAAGTGTCATATTCTATAGGTTTTTTGAGTGTTTAAAGATTACCTATCTATTTGAAATATATCTCTGCATATCTAAAAAAACTAACTAACATGACAAGTTTGACTGTTATAAATGACTATTAATTTGTATTTCTTAACAATACATTACATTTATAAATGAGCTGCATGAACATTATGCCTTAAACAAGAGTAGAAGTATACAAAACTGACCTTAAATTTGTATCAATAAACCAAAATCTATACCAATGTAAAATATTTTAAGATTAACAGGTTTTTTGGATTAAAGTAGATTTAATAATCTACTATTTTTTAGCATTTCTATATAGTATTCCCTTTTTTTCTTTAGAAAGAGATTGAATGTGACCATTAACAGTTTAAAGCCAATTCCCTTTAAATAAAAACAAACATTTATAAACAATATTTTGGGGATTTGGGCATTAATTTTTATACTACTTCCTGCTGATTGAGGGTACTGATAAACTTATGGGGATCCTGAGAAAATTTACAATTATGGTTAAATCTTGGCTGTAGTTGCCTTGAAACTATTCTGGATATTGGATCACCCAGGTCATTGCTCCCATGTAGACTTCTCAGGGGGGTCTTACTTAATTATACCATATTAGCCTGAGAGGAATCCACAGTTTCTCATCTTCTATGGAAACAAAGCAGAACCTTTTCCCCAATGCAACATATCTTTAAACCCAAATTTTTAAGTCAAGAAACCTCTATGTTGGTTTAGCCTAGCAGCCTCCACAATCAAATGTCTCTCTGCAGTCAGCTCATTAATAACCAAAAAAATTCAAAGAAAGCACAATAGTATAGATAAGCCAGACTCTCTGTGTTTTCCATTTTATGTAGCTTATTAAAAATTTTTATTACTCTCTTTCCTTTTAAGAACCTCAGTTTATTATCTATAAATTATTCTTTTAATCTATTTCTCTGTCTATCCTTTATCCTCTCTCTCCCAAGCCTATGCATATTTATCAAACACATTGTGACCTGTTTAGAGGCATTTTGTCTGAATCTGGCTTTATTGCATATCTGTAATCATTTTCTGCCCAGGAGAGTTTTTTTTTTAATTTATTTATTTATTAAGGATTTCTGCCTCTCCCTGCCACCGCCTCCCATTTCCCTCCCCCTCCCCCGATCAAGTCACCCTCCCTCATCTGCTCAAAGAGCAATCAGGGTTCCCTGACCTGTGGGAAGCCCAAGGACCGCCTACCTCTATCCAGGTCTCCTAAGGTGAGCATCCAAACTGCCTAGGCTCCCCCAAAGCCAGTACGTGCAGTAGGATCAAAAACCCACTGTGATTGTTCTTGAGTTCCCATTCTTCCTCATTGTCCGCTATGTTCAGCTAGTCCAAATTTATCCCATGCTTTTTCAGACCCAGGCCAGCTGGCCTTGGTGAGTTTCCGATAGAACATCCCCATTGTCTCAGTGTGTGGGTGCACCCCTCGTGGTCCTGAGTTCCTTGCTCGTGCTTCATCTCCAGGAGAGTTTTTAAAATTCTAAGTGGGTGTTACTAGAACCAAAGCCAAGGCTTTTAGTTTTGGCTTCACCTCATTTGACTTTCCAACATGGCAGTAGTCCATTGCCAACTCTAGTATTTATGCTCACTGCCCCAACTCTAGGAACACAGTGGGTCCACATTGCCTTCCACAGTGCACCCAAGCAGCTTGTAACACACTGCCCACAAATCTCATTCAAGTTCTCCATAGTAGGACCTCTCAAAACAGACTTCTATGCTGCCAGCAAACAGAACCTATCTGAAAAATATGTGGCTACCAAGAAGCTGTGCTTGACTTCTGTTTTTGTGGGTCTAGAAGTCCTCTCTCTCTCTCTTTTTTTTTTAACTTTTAATGTCCTCTTTTTTAAAAACAGAACTTTTTTTTAAACTTTTAACTTATGTAGATCCATGCCAGACAGTGAACACCATTTGTAACTGGAGGTTTCTCTCTTGCCTGCCAGTTTCCAAATAACCATTCTGGGGCTTAACATTAATTTCAAACTGTTTGGCCCATTAGCTCAGTCTTATTATTAACTAGCTCTTACAACTTAAATTAACCCATTGTATTAGTTTGTATTTTACTATGAGGTTTGTGACTTGTTACCTCTTATCTTGCTTCTCTGGAAGCTGCTGGCATCTCTCCAGCTCTGTTCTTTTTCTCCCTGTATCTCCATCTGGATTTTCTATCTGAATCTATTCTGCCTGGCTATTGGCCAAATCAACTTCTTTATTAACCAATGGTAATAAAACATATTCACAGCATACAGAGAGATATCCCATATCACCCTCCTTTTATTTTTCCTGAGACAGGGTTTCTCTGTGTAGCCCTGGCTGTTCTGGAACTCACTCTGTTGACCAGACTGGCCTCAAACCTGATGGTCTAAGGCCATGTAGAACCTAGATCTATTCTCCTTCCTTCCTCCAGACCCGATTCAAAGTCTCCCAACTTCTTTGGGAGAAGTTGGTGGATGGAGAAAGAAAGGAGAATCCATGCTGGAGAGAAGACAGGGAGTTAAATGTAGGCTTTAGAGACTTTTTGGGAGGCCTATTGAATGAGGTTAAGGATTCTCTGGGTCGGCCCAGGGAGTTGGCTCATCCTATCTAAGGAAATCTATTTCCTTATTTTTCTTTTTTTTTTTTTTTTTTTTTTTCCGAGACAGGGTTTCTCTGTGGTTTTGGAGCCTGTCCTGGAACTAGCTCTTGTAGACCAGGCTAGTCTCGATCTCACAGAGATCCGCCTGCCTCTGCCTCCCAAGTGCTGGGATTAAAGGCGTGCGCCACCACGGCCCGGCTTCCTTATTTTTCTTGGAACTCAAGTTTATTCTGATTATTTCCCACTCCAGTCAAATCCCTTAGAGTGCAACTCTCCATCCCTTAAGAGGATTCTTACATTGAGATTGAGAGACCCTTGTAGTTCAACCCACTCATCTCTAAAGAGAAAGTTCCTTGCATTCCTAGTTGCTCTCGATCTCTGGAATGTCCCAATATTTAGTAATAGTTTGCTGTTCTCCATAATGTTTCTTAACTTGGTCTGTGTACAGCTGTGCCTGGTGGCCTTGGGACTTTCCTAGGCTCTTTCCCACATCATAGAGAAACTTTCTGTCCTGGAAGCATTACCAATCTGAAAAACCATTATTTGCCTGAGACCCTGAGGGTCACTGCCATGGGACCATGGGCCATGTCTCCTTCAAAGGAGGAGATTCAGTCAAACATTCTTCCAGATGAATTTGAAATCTGGGACCAGCGTCCAAATTGTTTCACACAAACACAAAGAAAAAGTAACCTAGCAAAGCAATTTATTTTTGAAAAAAGGTTCCATGACCCAAACCAGGCTAGCAAACATACACTGGGGTGAGAAGGTCACTTCCTTAATATTCTAATGTAGGTGGTGACTGTATCTTACCCGAATGATAACACTTTGCAATCTGACATGATCAACTAGTTCATAATCTCTCTCTCTCTCTCTCTCTCTCTCTCTCTCTCTCTCTCTGTGTGTGTGTGTGTGTGTGTGTGTGTGTGTGTGTGTGTGTGTTGTGTGTTAGCATGTGTACAGTAGAGTCAAATCTCAGGAATGTTCAGAATTTTGGCAAATAGACACATACACAAGAATTTCAAAATGGGTAGGTTTATGGACTATTGGCCCTTGGTGAGTTTAGCCACCTTTGATAAAAAGAAACAAACAACACATATTTCCTACTGCCTTGGTATCTCTTGATGATTGACTGTGTTCTGCAAGCCAAATAAATTCTTTGTTCCTCAAGTTGGTTTCTGTCCATGTTTTAGCACAGAAACAGACAAGCAAACTAGGACACAGTCTAGAGTAGCATTTTTGCCTCACTCTTCTGGAAAAGTAAGGATGGGGTATAAGCTTGTCAGCTCTTCACAAAATGTAAGTCAAGGGAATTACTACATAGACCAGTCTAGCTTTGAATTCATCCTTCTTCCCCAGCCTGTCAAATAAACCTTAATTCCTGTAGAATGCTGTTAGGAAGGTTCATTAAAGATGCCAGTATAAATATCTGTGTATAGTGAGGTAACTCACACGACACTGCTGACACGGAGCACACACCAACAGGATAGACTGAAGCCATTAATCCAGGCAGATGGTCATCAGGATAAAGGCCATTTTCCTCGTGATCTCATGGAGGCATGATTCTCCCACTAACATGTTTATTTTTCTCACCAGGCAGACAGAAATGTAGTTGACCTTCACTGTATTTCACACATCTCTGCGCTGTGAAAAGTATTTTCCCCCCTTAGTACCTCAGCTGAGAACAAAGATAAATAAAATATTATTTTTTGTGACTTTTCAAAACATCAGATATGAGTTTCTATTTCAATATACCAGAGAATGAAGGCCAAGAAGAGAGAGGATTTAAACTTTTGAATCCTGATGGACATTCTGGTTTACTTCCATTAATCCCTTTCCAGAAATAAAAACTGGAAGATTTGAAGTTAGACTGTATGTCAAAGGAACAAAGGAAACCCAAAACTTTATCATAATACTTTTAAGATTTCCCAAATAGTTCAACTCTATAAAATACTGTTTAAAGCAGCAGCCCCTCCTGCTTTATCATTCCACTGAAGATGCTTCTGGCAATGCTGCTCCCTGCATAGAGAACAGGATCTTTGCATTTTATTCAAATACTCACTCTCTGTTTCTGTCTCTTTCTTGGTGTGTGTGTCTTTATACTTTTATTTATTGACTTGTGCACTTTACTTATTCACTTTGATTACATACACTTGTGCAAGTGTACATATGTGTGTAACACGTGCATGCCACATCATTTGTGTGGAGATCAGAAGGCAACAAGGGTAAGGGTCCATTATCTTCTTTCACTCTGTGGTGCCCGGGTATTGAACTCAGGTCAACAGATTTGGCTGCAGGAGCCTTTCTCTGCCCTCTGAGTCAATCTGCATCATTTTGTGCTTTGTTGTTTGTTTTATTTCATTGGATAACAGGATAGAGTAAAGGTCTTCCTTTAAAGGCCTGGCTAGTATGGTCCTCACCATGTAGTTCAGGTGACCTCACACTCTGAACAACTTTTCTGCCTCAGCTTCACAAGTGTTGGGATGACAAGCATGTGCTGTGGGAGGTAGGAGAGTAGACCCTGGAGAGCTAAGAGGAAGAAAAACAGGAAACAGCCATGCAGGCTGGACAATGTCCATGAGCGAGTGTACATGCGGGCTAGTCAGTAGCCTCTCTGTGGACATGCACACTGACCACGTCTCTCCTGGGATCCCCTTTCTTCTCATTCTAGCTCTTATGGCCTGGTACTTTAAAGCACCCAATTTAAATGCGCATAGCCATGTATAGGAGATAGAGAAGACAAAAATGTATAAAAGCCTCTACCTTGTTTGAGGCTAGCCTGACTACATAGCAAGCCCCACGACAGCCAAGACTACAGGGAGAGAGATCCTGGCGAGAGGGGGGGGGGAGGGAGAGAGGGAGAGAAGGAGAGAGAGAGAGAGAGGGAGAAAGATACCCTGGAAGAAGAAGAAGGAGGAGGAGGAGGAGGAGGAGAAGGAGAAGGAGAAGGCAAAGAAGAAGAAGAAGAAGAAGAAGAAGAAGAAGAAGAAGAAGAAGAAGAAGAAGAAGAAGAAGAAGAAGAAGAAGAAGAAGAAGAAGAAGCAGCAGCAGCAGCAGCAGCAGCAGCAGCAGCAGCAGCAGCAGCAGCAGCAGCTTTGGGCTCTTAAGTGTCACGTCCGCCTCGACCCGCAAGGATGAAGCAACACCAGAGCTCTTCTCACTAGCAGTTTATTCAGATCTCTCTCTCTCTCTCTCTCTCTCTCTCTCTCTCTCTCTCTCTCTCTCTCTCAGACACACACACACACAGAGCTAGTCAGGTTTTCAATGGGCAGCTGCTTTGAGTTTGGAAAAGACTTGTTTGGTCATCACACATTAACTAGAAGTTATGGCCATCATGGGTATAGCTGCACAAATAAAGACAGACAATGGTCCAGCATATGTCTCTAGAAAATGAAACAGTTTTTTGCTTATTATAATATAAAGCACATTGCAGGTATACCACACAATCCTACAGGTCAGGCAGTTATAGGAAGATCAAATTGAGCTATAAAGACATGTTAAAAAAAAACAGAAAGAGATGAAAATATCCCCAGAAATAGATTGCATAATGCTTTATTAAACTTGAATTTTCTTAATGCTAATGAGAAAGGAGCAACAGCAGCAGAGAGACATTGGATAATAGAAAAAAAACTTCTGAGTTAATACAGCTAGTGTATTTCAAGGATATGTTGACCTCAGAATGAAAACCAGGAGATGTGCTACGCTGGAGAAGGTGCTTTGCTCTTGTTTCCACAGGAGAAGAAAAGCTATGGATTCCATCAAAGTTAATAAAGATTCGGTTTGAAAAAGGGAAGCATCTTTATTAAAGAAAAAAATCACAGCTCTCCAGGCAATGCTGGCGCACACCATTAATCCCAGCACTTGGGAGGCAGAGGCAGGCGGATCGCTGTAAGTTCAAGGCCAGCCTGGTCTACAAGAGCTAGTTCCAGGATAGACTCCAAAGCCACAGAGAAACCCTGTCTTAAAAAACAAAAACAAAACAAAACAAAACAAAAAAACAAGAAAGAAAGAAAAGAAAAGAAAAATAAAAATCACAGCTCATCCACAGAGGTGTCAATCCTTAAGTTTTATAGAAACCTCATAAGCGTTGGGGCAGGGTTCTGTTCTTGTCTTTGCAGAAAAATACTTATCTTCAAAAAGTTGAGAGACCTTGGACATCTAGATGTCTAAAGAAGAAAAGATAATTATCCAGAAAGAATCACCAAGCAAAGAGAAATCTGACTTATGGTACCAATATCCTCTGCAGGGTAAGATTTCACTACATAAACATACATATCTCCCTATTTCTCAATATAATGATAATCGTGACTCACTTAAAAATCAAAACTGGCTTTGGAGTTGGACAGTGGCTATCCTTCTCTAAATCCAAGCAAACTTTTAAAAGAAAAAGTCAGAAAAAGTCTCATATCTGTCTCTGTCTCCTTTCATCGCCTGATGAAGGTTAATATTCATGAGGATGCCTATGTGTTTGTCTTTGGATTCACCTTCTTATTTAGCTTCTCTAGGAACATGAATTATAAGCTCAATGTCCTTTATTTATGGCTAGAAACCAAATATGAGTGAGTACATCCCATGTTCCTCTTTTTGGGTCTGGCTTACCTCACTCAGGATAGTGTTTTCTATTTCCATCCATTTGTATGCAAAATTCAAGAAGTCCTTGCTTTTTACTGCTGAGTAATACTCTAATATGTATATATTCCATTGGATACTCACCTTACTAGACCTGGATAGAGGTGGGCGGTCCTTGGGCTTCCCACAGATCAGGGAACCCTGATTGCTCTTCGAGCAGATGAGGGAGGGGGACTTGATCAGGGGAGGGGGAGGGAAATGGGAGGCGGTTGTGGGGAGGAGGCAGAAATCCTTAATAAATAAATAAATTTAAAAAAAAGTCTCATATCAGGAACCACTTGGTATGAGACAGAAAGAAGATAAAATTTAGGGACTACTCTTATCAAAACTCTTCTTTCAGAAAGTTTTACTTCTCCTCATACCTATTTTTGTCTCTATGGTATTTTTTGTTCAATACGTGTCTATAGAATAAAATGTTTAGTTTTCCATATGAACAATAAATTTTCCTGCAGTATTCTTTGAAGTTTCCAGGAAGAAGATGGGATTCCACAACCATGATTCCACCTGGTTGATATGATGTCATTATGCTGATAGTACCAATTTAAGATTGGTTTTGGGTTACAAACTGCTCAAGATATTTCCAACTTGGCTAGCTGACATGGTGCACCTTCTTAGAACATTCTGGCCAGAACTTCAAATAAGAATTTCATAAAAACCCTACCGACTACTCAGAGATTATTTCCACTTATACCAGACAGTAATCTTGAAACTTACCATCATTTTAGTTTTTACAGAATCTCACAGAAATAACATTGCCTTCATGACAGTTGGAAGTAATTCTCAAAAACAATGTCCCCTCTCCCATCCAAGTATGTCCTCAGGGTTAGAGACATTTATTAGGGGTTGGTTATAAGTGGTATAGAATATAGGATTGGGAGTAAAGATGAAGTAAGCTCAGGGATCTCTTTTGATTTATAAAAAAGGGATTGAATGGGATGGGATAATAAGTAGATTAGATTATTACTTGTGAGCTATTATTTATAGACAATTTACATTGGTATAGATTCTTGTATATTGATACAAATTCAAATTATATTTGTTATATTGAATATGTTCTTATTTCTGTTTATAATATTTGTGCACCTATGCAAAGTTATTTTGTCATATTGTATGCGTGCATGTTTCTATCTTTGCTTAAGATATTTTATATATTGATACAATTTTAGGATCATATTACACTATACATTTCTACCTCTGATCAAGATATTTATACATTGTTTACATTTTGAGGTCATTGTCCTCCTTTGCTGCAATTTGTTTAAATATTGTTTAATTTTTTAATATGAAGCCTTAGTCTTTAAGCTATACAGGTATTAAGAATTACAGATCAATAGTCGTCCATGTTTGCTAGGTTTATAATTAGACTAATCAGGTTCTTTAGATGCATAGATTGTACTCCGCATAGGTAGGTAATCTTCAAACACTTCAAAGAACTGTAGAATATGGTATTTAAATAATTTAGGATTCTGTTGACATAAGACACAATTGCTTCTGGCAGTACATGAATCTATCCCTGAGAGAATATTGGACACCAAAGACACTCCACTTGAAGCTTGTTTTCTTCTTGGCAAAACTGGCCTTTGGGCAAAGAACCGTCCCTGCCTCAACCACTGACAAAATGCATGGTGTCCAGACTGGGCAAGCATAATATAAACAAAAAAAACCCTGCCAAATGTTGCCAAGACAGGGAAATATTTTTTTTTCAAATCTTCCTGCCTCTGAAAATGATCTGTCAGTTACTGTAGGCTTTAGCCAAAGTTGGTTGCCCTAACGTTGCAAATGAGACTTTGGGTGATTTCCCAGGTTGCTGGTTGTCTCCATCATTTATTGTACCTTTTGAAGTTGCTTGATTGTATTTCCTGTTTACTCAAGTATTATTGTTTCCCTTCCCAGGTCTTTGATGGGGTCAAAGAGTAGATTGTCATAGTTACTTTTCTCTCATGACTTGGTCAAACCATTTTTACTATTAGACCTAAGTCTTATACTAGGATAGGATAACTATTGAAGCATTTAGCATATGTTTTTCATGATATTGTTCATGATGGTTGTAATTCTAATTTTTATGTATTTTTTGCCTCTTCTTTTCCCTGGACAATACTTGACATTTGTTCTTATTGTATGTAGTTTTGTATTAGGCTTAGAACTCTCTTATTTAGATAAAAGGGGGAGGTGCTATGGGAACTCCTTCAACCAATAGCCTTTAAGATACTGGCCCACTTTGGGCTTGGTCTCATGTACTATAAATGCGGATAAAAAGTGTGTGTAGGCCTCTTGGCTGCTGGAGTAGGTTTCAGTTCCCAGTGCACGCAGAGGACTGTGGATCGCACTCTTTCTGTGAGTTTATCCCCAGATAAATAAACCTTTGTTATACTCCATTCTAAGCTATTGTGGAACTCTTTTGTATGCTAACACATCCACACACACTACCCTCATAAGGTTCTCTCCCATGTTTCCACATGGAATATTAGTTTATTTATAAAATAAAAAGCAATCTTGTCTTACTAGTAAACCAGACCATCTTGGAACTCAGAACACCATCAGCAATGGTCTCCTGAGTGCTAGGATTAAATGTGTGTGCCACACCATACTTGGAAAAGCAGTCTTTTTTTAAACTTTCTTTTGTCCATTGATGTATCATCAACTCCCCTTTTGTAAACATAGGCCTATGCGTTTTGAATGTTCCAAGAGAGAGTCCCTGTTTTGAATGTTCCAAGATAGAGTGAACCAATCCCTTTTAGCAATTATTCCGGATTTTGAATGAGACTAAAATAACAATTTGTAGTAGATTTGGGTTGCCAATGACATACCCAGTCTAACTAGCTTTACCCAAACAGGAAGTGTATTACTCTACATAACTGGCAAGGCTAGCCCGAGAATGGCTCTCAGCATGTCTGGATGAAAGGCTTAAATGACACTGCATGACTAAGCTTGACCGTAAACTTGTTGAGATTTAGGATCGCCGTGGAAACAAACCTCAGGATATGTCTGCTAGTGATTTTCTAGATTAGGCTAATTGGAGCAGAGAAGACCCACCCTAAATGTGAATGGTGCTATCCCACTTGCTAGAGTCTCAGAATCAATAAAAAAAGGAGAAAACGAGGGGCTTGAGAGATTGCTCAGTGGTTAAGAGCACTGACTGCTTTTCCAGAGGACCTGGGTTCAAGTCCCAGCACCCACATGACAGCTCACAAGAGTCTGCAGCTCCAGTTCCAGAGGATCTGATACCTTCACATAGACATACAGGCAGGCAAAACAGGAAATCACATAAAAAATAAAATAAAGATAAATTAAGAAAGGAGCAAATGAGCTGAGCATCACATTCATCTCTGCCGGCGGACTGCAGACAGAGTGACCAGAGGCTTCGAGCTCCTGATGCTATGCCTTCCCTGCCTGGCAGAATGTGGCCTCGAACCACGAGCCAAGTCCTTTCTTCCTTAAGCTCCTGTTGTCAGCGTTTATCATAGCGACAGCACAGGTAACGAATACAGATGTCCTCCGCTGTATCAGTCTGCCTCTTGGATCTGTCTTCTTTCAGTTGCTCCCCCCTCCCCCCCGCTGCCATCCCATCCTCTCTGGCTCTGTGAAGACTGGCCTTGTCTGGTCTATAGGGAAAGATGGCCAGAACAGCTTTCATAATCCCACTAAGGATGACAGTTTTCAGTAGGGAAAAGCAGTCAGAGAGACTCCAGTTCTTCTAAAGTAATCCAGTTGTTGACAGTCAAGGTAGAAACTAAGTCAAGGTAGAAACTAATTTGAGGTAGAAACTATGTTTTGGAGACTTTAACCACACCCACCAATGATTTATAAACACCAGGGACCAGTGGTGAAGTTCAATGGAAGAGCAGCATCTCATCCTGTGTGAGGATGTGGATTCAGCCCCTAAAACAGTTGTTGGCTATCTAATCATGACACCTTGTCTGTGGACATGGGGACAGTTGGGGAAACCTCACAAAGGGAGATTATCCTGCAGACTCTTATGGTTACTGTTTTATGCAACTATTGAAAAGTCCCGAGAATTGAGATGTAGTGTGAGTTTTTTTTTTTTTAATCAAAGCTGTAGCGCCTGGCCCACGTCTCTGCAGACATTTTAGAGATGCTCTAAAGCTGGCAACATTACAGTCTCAAGCCCTTTGCCATGGGAACCAGTCAAACACAGACCTTTAATATGCTGTATTACACCATAGAGCATCAAGTTCAAATGCCTCAATACGAATCTTGAGTTTCTATTAGGCTAAGCTGAAAAAGTGAAAGATGGTGCATGACATTTGAATATCAAGAACATTATTTTATTCATTTATTCCACAAAAATTGACTAAATATTTATTTTCTCAGTTAGTTTAGGAACCAAAGACACAGAACTAAAAGATACACTGATGTTTCGGTCTAGAGCAGCGGGTCTCAACCTGTGGGTGATGACCACTTTGGGTGTTGAACAACTCCTTCACAGGGGTCACCTAAAACCATCAGAAAACACAGATATTTACATTACAATTCATAACAGTAGCAAAATTACAGTTATGAAGTAGCAACAAAAACAATCTTTATGGTTGTGGTGTGACCACACCATGAGGAACTGTATTAAAGGATTGCAGCATTAGGAAGGCTGAGAACCCCTGCTCTAGAGGAAACTTACCTTCAAATTTGACATTTAGACAACAAGAAAAAAAAAACAATGTTTTGAAAGTTCACAAAGAGGGAAACCCAGAGCCGTCCTAGAGGACTTCTCATTAGAGAAGATGGTACCCTGTGAACAGAAACTGTTAGAGGAGTTTCCTGTATCCTTCCCTCTATTAATTTTTTTTGTTTTGTTTTGGTTTTGTTTGTTTTTCGAGACAGGGTTTCTCCGTGGCTTTGGGGCCTGTGCTGGAACGAGCTCTTGTAGGCCAGGCCAGCCTGGAACTCACAGAGATCTGCCTGCCTCTGCCTCCCGAGTGCTTTGATTAAAGGCGTGCGCCACCATTGCCTGGCCCCTCTATTGATCTTTTTTTTTTTTTTTTTGATTTTCTAGACAGGGTTTCTCCGTAGCTTTTTTGGTTCCTGTCCTGGAACTAGCTCTTCTAGACCAGGCTGGCCTCGAACTCACAGAGATCCGCCTGCCTCTGCCCCCCGATTGCTGGGATTAAAGGGCGGTGGTGGCGCACGCCTTTAATCCCTCTATTGATCTTAACTGCCTTTTCTGAAGTCCGAGTTTGTGATCACATTTCGGAGCTTGAAGGTGTGTTTTACAGTCATTCAGATCTTTAGCGAGTTAAAGCTGCCCACAGTGAGACTATGTGGTTCCACAAAGCTCATCTCTGCCTTCTAGTACAGCAGACCCTAGCACGCACGAGGTGAGCTTTGGGAATAGGATTCAGGAGAAGAAGGCAGTGTGGAGTCTGGCCGACCTTGCTCCTTGAACTGCGCCATCCTTGGAAAACTGTTTCCCACCAAAATCATGCAGTCAGATAAATGAGGACTCCAGAAATAGGTATGACTTGCTCTCCAGACTCACCACGTTCCTAGAATTTCAAATTCATTTTCTATGGACTGTTGCCCAGGTGAGGAAAGACTTAGCCAAGCCCAGAGTGGTTATGAGCAATGCCTCCCAGGGAGTCGTTCCCAAATTTGGAGTCCTTGTCTTCTGAACATTTCTGACAGTCCTGACTGAGACACTCTGCCTGCCTGCCTTAGAGCCTGGTGAAGATTTTGGGTGCAATCTAGAACTGGCGAATTGAGCTTCGTGTTGGGAGGTACCGAGGTTTTAATTATTGAGTTAGCTTTCTGCTTTGCTGAACGCACAAGCTGGCATACGCTGGGGAATGTTTCTGCTTCCAGTCTCCCAGCATCTGCATTTTTCAGATGTTTGACCTTGATCTTTGACCTTGCCTCTAGAATTCAGACAGCACTGGGAACTTGCAGCTGAGTGATGGAAGCAAACACTACACAGCACTTCTTTCTTCTCTTCTCTCCTTGGTCTTTATTTTAAAACCAGGGCTGCCCTATTTTAGACTTACTCAGCTTCGTTCAGTTACTAATTTTACTTTAGCATGTAGTCTTGGTATGATTTTATTTTTTAATTGATGCCATTAAATGTAAAAAATATTACAGCTATGCCATCCCCTTGCTAAGGCAAGCTGGCATTTCCTGCCACTGCTCTCCAGATGGCTGGGAACGGTCTCTAGGTTTGTGTCTTACAAACTTTTAGGATAAGAAAAGCCATTTTCGTTTCTCTCCAGCATATCTTACACACGTGTACATGCGACTGAAACCAAGTCTCATGACACCATACTAACCTTTCACTCTGGCAGAGATTATGGTGCATCTCTCCTCCGTTCTTTAACCTGTCCCTGCACGACCCATGAGCTAAGGCCGGCTTCATGTTTTTAAGTGGGCAAAAAATATTTCTATGCCGTCATATTTGCAACATGGCATACAGTGTCATAATTCTTTGTGTTTATTATCTCATTAAGTTTTCACAGTAATTCATCTTCGTTGTGATCAATCATGACTGTGATAGCAATGGTGACGAGCACTTCTGTAGTGTGTTCCCACTGCGCCGGGCATGCTGCTGAACGCTTTATATAGCGCATCTATTTAATAGTCTCCATTTGACAGGCAGAGAATGGGCCCCATTTTGCAGACAAGGGAACGGAAACTAAACAAGACTATATAACTAGAAGAGGGTCATACACCTAGGAAGAGGTGGTTGGGATTTGGGCCAAGGTTCTCTGCTTCCAGACAGATGGTTTTGGGTATTGTTCTCAGCCCACGACCTAGTGTGCTGTGTGGGATCGGTGCATCCTTGGAAACTGAGTCAGTACTGCTGCGCAAGCATGAATGATGGATACTGAGACAGTGGTAGTCTCCGCGTATCTGTGCAAGCATGAATGGAGGACACTGAGAAAGTGGGAGTCAATTGACCAAAATATAGTGCATAAATGCACGAAAATTTATAAAGAATAAAATGTGTTACTAAAAATATTATGTTTGTGATTACAGGTATGCCAATTACCCTTATCTAATCATTACGTTTTAAGCATACTAAAGGGTACTTTGTCCCCAAATACATATATCTAATTACTGCATATGAATTAATGAAAATAAATCTTTAAAATTTTCTGGAATTGAAGATATAGTTCGGGGACAGGGCACTTTCCTAGAATGTGAGAGACCCTACATTTAGTCCTAGCATAATAATGGATGATGATGATGATAATAATAATAATGATCAGCTAGTTCTTATGAGAATTTTGCCTGAACTTTTAAAATCCTCTAAGATGGGCATAGTGGTATATGTTTTTAATTCCAGCACTTGAGAGGCAGAGGCAGGTGGATCTCTGTGGGTTTTTAGTCAGTCTGGTCCACACAGTGAGTTCCAGGACAGCCAGTGAGGCCAGTAGTGAGGCCCTGTCTTAAAAACAAAAAACAAAAAGTCAAGCAAAGCAAAACGTTCTAACATCATTAAAAGTGATAATAGTAAAAACAACACAGAAAGTGCTGGTGTGTGTCATATAACTTACAAAGGAAAAAAGACACATTACAAGAGACAATGTTCAATCATCATGTTGACTCGGGTGTAGCCAACTCATGGCAAATTGGCCACATTTGGTTCAGCCGTGGCCTAGCCCAAAAGCTTGAGTATTTATAAAGCATGAAATTTTGTTCTAACTCAGTTGTACAGTTGACAAGCGTGAATTTTATAGAAGACAATGTCAAAACAGCCAGTGCCCCACGCTGTCACACAATGCCTAACATGTCCTTAGATAAGTTTGCAATCTGTCTGAGCCCAAACTATCTCCAAACATAACACATGTATGACTGCTGTTGGTTATCGAAGAATGCTTCTCAAGGAGGTTGGCACTTAGCCTAAGAATGCTGATGATAGCCAGCGTGTACCTCATTCCTTCTTTCTCCTTGTGTGCGAACTGAGTGTTACTAATCGTCTTAGTGATCATTAAAAGCCAAGTGATACAGGTTTGGAGAGAGAATCATATTTCAAATGGCTTTTTATCTCCACATGAGGCTTCCTACATCCCAGGAGAAATATTCTATGAACACATCTTTGAAGTAGTTTCCAAAGGAGTAGAGCAATTTATAATAACCATTATGTAGGATTATATGGAAATTTAGACTAAATTGCTATAGTTAGAGTTTTGAGGCTGGTCCCAACCTGGTGTTAGCAAGGACAGCCATGGGATCTTTGCACTGAAAGAATGTTTTTAAGAAGCAAAGGTAGCCTTTTCCTCTCTCCCTCCTCTTGAGAGTAAATAAGCTGTCACTGTGAATATCAAGACTGCTGTTTTTTCTTGTATTTCATATGGCACACCTCCCCCCACCCTCCTGCCTCCCAGAGAGTGATGGAGCAAAGTCTGACACAGCTCCCAAAGAAACTACACAGCTCCTGAGAATCTTTAGTGACCAAAAGGCTAAACTGCTTCGAGGCAGAGGCATATCCTCTCCCAGGCACAGGCCTCTGATCCACTGCAGTTCCTCCCCCACTCAACTTCGCCACCATAAGCAAGAGAATGACCCTTCTAGAGCCCTGTCCTCCGGCCTCTGCATTTTCCCCCCTCAGCTTCTCCGGGGAGTTGAGGAACGCAGGAAAATAGCTGCAGGGTTTGGCTTCCAGTTGGTCAACCCTGATGCTAATTTCTCTATGGGACATTTTTAATCTCCATTCTTGGCAAGAAACTGCAGAACTACAAAAGCTGCCAGCTGCATGAAAATATGTTGAAGAGGGGGATGAGGGGTGTGGGCTGAGGGTGGGGGTGGGGTGGAAGAGCAGGGTGTCTAGCAGGGTGTCTGGGAGTGAAGGGTTTATCAGACTTCTTATCCCTGCTTAGATAGCCTCATCTAGCTATCTACCAGAAAATTTGACTCACATTTTATCTATAGTATGAATATAAAAAAAAAGACTGGGGGGGGCACCCAAGTTTGTTTGTTTTTGTTTTTTTTTGTTTTGTTTTTTGTTTGATTGTTTTCTTCTCCTTTCTTTTTGTTTGAGCAGGGTCTTGTTATGATAGCCAGGCTAGCCCTGAACTCACAATCCCACCTCATTCTCCCAAGTGTTAGGGGAGTGTGCTTCCTTACTAGGAATAAAGTTCTTTTTTCTTATTCCTTATATTTCATGTGATGCCTCTAATTAGGCCAAGCACCCCGTGTTTACTTAGTAGCTCCCAACTTCCTCATGCCTTCTAAAATATATACAAATATTTTTGTGGACCAGATCATTTGCTGCACATTATAAATGGATTTTTCCTTTCCTCCATTAAATACGGTTTGTATACCTAATACATGGTGGTAGTTTGAATGTAATTGGCCCCCATAATAGGGAGTAGTACTATTAGGAAGTGTGGCTTTGTTGGGATGGGCCTGGCCTTGCTGGAGGAAGTGCACGATTGTGGAGAAGGTCTTTGAGAGTTCCTCTGCTCAGGATACTGCCCAGTCTCTCAGTCGAATTCCTGTTGCCTGTAAGATGTAGGATTCTCAGCTTCTCCAGCACAGTGACTATCTACATGCCTCCATCCTCCCTGTCATGATGATAATGAACTGAATCTCTGAAACTTTAAGTAAGCCACCCATTAAATGTTTTCTTTGTAAGAGTTGCTGTGGTCATGGCGTTTCTTCACAGCAATGAAAACACTAGTTAAGACACACATGCAAACACTGTTTGACTCCTAGGAGAAAATCACCAAGTAGATGGGCAGAGGCCTACTTTTTTTTCTTTTCTCTTACTCTTGCTTTATTTTTGTGCTTTGTTTTGATCTTGGAAATTGTTGTTATCAACCAGCAGGTCTCGAGCTCACAGCATTCCTCTTGTCTCTACCCAAAACCCCATTGGAAAAGCTTACATTTTTCGTGGGGGCAATACCCACAGAAGAATTTGAAGATCAGTGCAATGGCTGAGATATAGGAGAGCTGCGAGGTGAAGGGCGAAGGGGACTCTTGTTTCTTAGGCAGCAAGTGAAGATGTAGTGGTTAGGTTCATGTATGAGCAGAGACCTGGAGAAAGCAAGAGTGTTGGTCAAGCAGTTACCCAGGGAGAAAGTGTTAGAGGTGGAAGGAATGGCAAGGGCACAGACCCTGGGGTGTAACATGAAACCCAGAGGCAGAAACAGTGAGAAAAGCTTTGCCTCTCAAGGAGCATAGAGCTGGAAGGGGAAAGACTAATCAGGAATCTCCCTAACAGCTGTCTAGTTCTAAAAGCGCTGTGTCAAGGGGAAAGTTCAGGCAGGTTGGAAAGATCACATAAAAGACTTTTGATTGAGGGCTGGAGGTGTGGTTTGGTTGTCTAGCAACCATAACATCTTGACTTTGTATAGCATACTCTGGACACAGAGACGTGGGAATTCAGAGTCATTCTCTACTACTCAAAGTAGTTCAGAGCTAAACAGCAATAAAAACACCCTATTAAATCTAGGGAAAGGAGTGGCGTAGGACCTAGAAGCGGAAGTCAAGGATACTGAAGTTAGTGAGAGAAAGATGGCTGGAGAGGGATCGGAAGAGCCTTTCGTTTCTACAGAGAAGGGCTCAGATTCAAGAGGGGGTAAAGCAGGCAGTGTTAGCTCCAGGATAGAAATGACAACAGAGGTTGGCAGAGAGGACGTGAGAGGTAAGCGCCAGCCTGAGACAACTCACTAAAGGGTCTTTGCATTCACTTCACTGATTGAATAAATACATTGACAGTCTCTGCTCCCTGCTGGACCAAAAAAAAAAAAAAAAAAAAAAAAAAAAAAAAAAAAAAAAAAGAAGCTGTAACCCTGCTTCATTTACCTCTGTGTCCTCAACACTTACCCAGAAAAGTATTGTACAACAAAGGCATTCCAGCGATCTGATATCATCCGAAAGTCTTAATAATGAAGACGACAGGGTTCTGCCAGAGTTGGGGTTTGGAAAAGGTCAGCCAACTTCACAGGGTTCAAAGTTGTGATTTCTGTTTGAAACCTGAAGGTGAAAGCTGACGATAGGGCCAGTGAGATAGAGGGTAAAAGCACTTCTGGCAGACGCCTGGGGAGCTGAGTTCAATGCCAGGAACTTGTGTGTATTAGTTTGCTTCTCTGTTGCAGCGATAAACACCAGAGTGAGAAACAACTCGTGGAAGAAAGGTTTATTCTAGTTGACAGGTTATAGTGAGTCCATTGTTGAGGGGAGCCATGTTCAAGGCAGGAACATGAAGGCAGGAAATAAGACAGGGGGACCATGGAGGAATACTTATTGGCTTGTTTCTCCTTGGCTTGCTCAGCTTGCTTTCTTTTTTTTTTTAAATTAATTAATTTATTTATTTAAGGATTTCTGCCTCCTCCCCGCCACCGCCTCCCATTTCCCCCCCCCCTATCAAATCCCCCTCCCTCATCAGCTCGAAGAGCAATCAGGGTTCCCTGACCTGTGGGAAGCCCAAGGACAGCCCACCTCTATCCAGGTCTAGTAAGGTGAGCATCCAAACTGCCTAGGCTCCCCCAAAGCCAGTACATGCAGTAGGATCAAAAAGCTTGCTTTCTTATATAACTCTGGATCATCTGCCCAGGGGCAGTAGGCTTTGTCCCCCTCTCCCCCACATCAATTATTAACCAAGAAAGGGCTCCACGATCTGATATGACACAATCTGATAGAGGCAATTTCTCAATTGAGGTTCCTTCTTTCTAGGTATCTCTAGTCTGTGCCAAGTCAACAAAAACCTAACCAGCATATTACACTAAGGTGGATGGAGAGAAATTGTGAAATTGTCCTCTGACCTTTATACATGTTCTGCAACATGCACATCCCCCATGGTGATGAAAGTTGGGTTTTGGTTTTTCGTTTAAGCTGATGGTGAAACTAAAAACCTTCCTCAAGGAGCAGACCTGCGAAGGCCCTAGTATTACTTCATGGCATTGAGGGGAGAATAAGGAACGTCTGGACTAGGAATCAGGGTTCTGGGTTGGAAGGCTCTGCTCACTTGATACATTGCATTACAAAGTAATGTGGTTGGATACAGATAAGACTACAACACTTTCTGGCTTTGAGATTATGTGTAGTGTTTCCTCAGTAGACCAGGCTGGCCTTAAATTGAGAGATCCTTCTGCCTCTGCCTCCTGAGTGCTGAGATTAAGGATGTGTACCACCACTGCTCAGCAAATGTAGTGTCTCTGACCTGGGAGAAAAGGGAGGTGATACAGCTTTGAGAGAATGTACTGAGATGGAGCCAGATCTTGTATTATTATTTTTTTATTTAAAAATGTGTGTATTTTGTGTGTGCGAGCAAACACACGAGTCAGCATACCAGCAGAGGATAGGATTACTTTTGGGAGGCAGTTATTTCTCCTTCCATTGTGTGGACCCTAGGGGATGAACTCAGTTCCTCAAGCTTCCCAACAGGTGTACCCACAGAGGGTAAGTTTAAAGACAATATTTCAGAGACAATTCCTAATACTTGCTCCTTTAAAAAAAAAAAGTGTGGTTTTGCTATGTGATCCAGGCTGGTCTCAAACTTCTGGACACAAAGGTGTCTCACAATTAGCTGGAATTACAGATGCACACAACTCTATCTGGCTCTGGATTTTCCTCTCACAGCTGATGTGACAGATTTGATGTTTTTCACATAGGCCTCCATGTCCCCCTTTCCTAATTCCCAGGAGTCCTCAAGTTCCACCAGAGGAAACGAGAATTCTCCCGGAATGTGAGCAGGTGTTCTTGTGCAGCTCACAGGCATATTCAGTTCAGCTGGTTGATCCAGCAATGTGCATGTAACCTCCAGGGTCCTGGTTGACCCAACGCTGTGCATGTAACTTCAGGGGTTCTGGTTGATCCCATGCTGGGAATGTAACTTCTGGGGTTCTGGTTGAACCGGCACTGGGGATGTAACCTCGGGGGTTCTGGTTGACCCAGGGCTGGGGATGTAACCTCAGGGGTTCTGGTTGTGCTGAGGGAGGATCTTCTGCTCCTTCAGCCAATAGCTGCTGAAATAATAGCCCACTGGGGCGTGGTCTATTTATCTTTAAAAAAGAGCGGCAAGCCTCGGCCAGCTCTCTCTTGGTTCTGGCGCTTGGTTCCGGCTCCTGCCTTGGCGACTAGGCTCCTTTCCTGACGGTTGGTGCTTTGTGAGTTTTACCTCCCAAAATAAATACCCCTTTAAATCCTAACTGGTGTGGGATTATTGTGTGCATTAGATTGACTCAGCGCTGAGGATGTAACCTCAGGGGTTCTGGTTGATCCAGCCCTGGAGATGTAACCTCAGGGCTTCTGGCCTATCCAGTGCTGTGCATGTAACCTCAGGGATTCTGATTGGTTACATGTGGAATGGTATGACAGAAAGGCGTACTTTACTTTGATCCAAAGCAGTGTGGTTGGTGAGATGGTACCGATATAGGTTCTGGAAAAGGATGGCAATTCATGCCACTTGCAGTGTAACTCTGGGTTGGGGTTAATGCAGAGGAAGCCAGAGCTTGAAGGACGGAAGGAAGACACTGGTAGGCCCTAGAGCCAAATTCCACCTGGAGTCAGCCCTGCTTCTAGATTTTTCTGAGTAAGTCCCTACTTTCCTTTAATTTATCATTTAAGTTGAGACTTTGAGAATTGGAGGCCAGTTTTTTTAGGTGGTGAGAAATTCAGAGACAATGCTGTGCCCCCTAAAATAAAGCAGTGTGATAGGAGATCAACATAAGGATGGAGTTACTCCAAGATGTGTCTTAAGTCTTTCTCAGTGATGCCTTCCAAGAATTAATGCCATAAATATACTAGTTAAATTTGAGTAAGTAAAAATGTGTGCTTCATTTTCTTCATTGCCAACAGCTGGAAGAATTCTGCAGTGGAACATGTGCTTAGCATCCATTAGGCTGTGGGTTCAAGCCCCGGCACACACACACACACACACACACACACACACACACACACACACACGCGCGCGCGCACATGCACACAGTGTGCAGAGGAAGGGATAGGAATGGCAAAGAAAGAAAGAGAGAGAGAACAGTACTAACTGGCAAGTGTTGGTCTCTGCTATTTTTCCCCTCCTCAAAGGTAAACTATTAGCGCCTATAACAGTTTCTTGTGGATGATTCATAAAATATTTGGGGCGTGGCTCTCCCTTTTAATTGACATAGTGGTGTTCTCTATAGTAAGCCTCTTGCTGAGAAAAGTAACTTCTAAGTATCTGAAATAAATAAATTACATTTATTTATTGTATGTGTGACTTCATGTTATAGCAGGTGGGCGGAGGTCAGAGGACAACTTTCAAGAATCTCTCTCCTTCCAACTTGTGGGACCCAGGATTTGAACTTGGGCCATTAGGTTTGGCAGCAAATGCTTTAGACACTGAACCTTATTGCTGGCAAAATATCAGAAAATATTACAGCTGTTCCTTTTCTAATACTGTGTGACTGGTCACCTTTCACTCTTAATTTTATTACTATAGACTCCACCTGTGTGGAAAAACTTTTTTCTCCAACAGTAGCAGTCAGCCATACTTCCATACTGTCCATACACTTCCTGAACGTTCATCTTCCCCTTTACATCAGCTAAAAACATCAGACTGTGGAGTTGAGCTTCCACCAATGGTATGAGGCACAGTCGCCTGAATTTAGGGAGAAAAGACTGGCTCTTTTGGCTGAATGTGCACATTAGCAGATTTTGGGTGTTGGCCCACCATTTTTACAAGAAGAAATTCCCTTGCTGAATTACTTTTGCTTAGTTCATGTGTTCTTTTGTGCAAATTTGGATTGTTCGTTTCCCAACTATTTGGGGGCTTTCCAGGATTTCAAGTCCACCTCTGAGAGTATTCAGATGCCCTCCCTTTGGGGAGGTGTACCCCGACACCATTGCTGTGTCCACCTGTGAATAACACTCCTACAGATTGATAATGATCTCAGGACAGAAAAATTTTCAGTAGTAGGGAGAGGACCCAAGAAAATACTGTGGCAACTGGCTAACTTTTGTGCACAAAACTAAGGCAGGCAATGTGAAGAATGGCAATATATGTGTTGGTTGGTTGGGTTACGCTGAGGCTGAAGGAGAGAGTGCATTAGACTTGTCACTCACATGAAGTGAATGTGGAGTCCTGACCCATGCCTCATCAGTGTCCTTGGAACTTCTGTTTGCTAAAAAGCACCTAACCCAGGACAAGGCCTTGTTGTGAAATATTACCTTAACTACATAAAAGTGTGTTACATTTGTTTATGTTGTGGAATATTACTTTAACTACATAAAGGTGTGTTATATTTTTTTATGCTGCATTTGTTTAAAGATGTGAAGATGTATTGCTTTGTTGCCTAAGGCACCTGATTGGTCTAGTAAAAAAAAAAACTGAACAACCAATAGCTAGGCAGAGGAGGGCTGGGTGGGGCTCGTGGGCAGAGAGAATAAGAAGGAGGAGGACTCTAGACCTAAGGGAGAAGAGAAAGAGACAGAGATGCCCAGGGTCAGCCAGCCAGGCAGCAGCCAGCCAGCATGGAGACGTAGACAGACAGACAGACAGACAGACAGACAAAAAGAAAGAAAGAAAGAAAGAAAGAAAGAAAGAAAGAAAGAAAGAAAGAAAGAAAAGAAAGAAAGGAAGGCGGGCAAAACTTATCCCTGAGGCAAAACATAGGTAAAGAGAAACAGGTTAATTTAAGTTAAAAAAAAAAAACTAACCAGAAACAAGCCTAAACTAAGGCCAAACATTCATAACTAATACTAAGTCTCCATGTCATGATTTGGAGTCTGACAGTTCGAGAAAGCCTGATACATGGCCTCATAAGGTAATTGAGATGAATGAAGGATTCAATATCAGAGTGCAATCCAGCCTCCATTTGGGAATGCTGAGATTCTGATTAGTTATGGGAGTGTGAGAAATCTGTATTATGCAGGATTGAGATTCTGATGGTTAACTCTTATGAGGCCAGGATGGGAAACAATTAGTTAAAACGGGCTCCAAGGAAACAGGCCAACTTCTCTGGAAGAACCAAAGGCTCCGCCACCACATGTTAATTCACAGGTTTCTCTTACTTTAATCCACATCAGGCTCAGGTAGGACAAAATAGCACCAAAGTCACTTTCTCCTTCCCGGTTTCTTCCAATGATTCCCGAACAGCAGCAGCACCTATGGTGTTGGACACACTTCCCCTTGTACCAGGGTGTTGTCTGAGGTTTCTGACCTGCCCAGTTCCTGCAAAGGGCTTCCTCCTCAAAGAGAACAGGAGAATTCTGGGAAGGAGGAAGCCCATTCCTCTGCAGTTGTGACGAGGCCACAGAAGAAGCAAGATGTGATTGCTTCGCTGAAAAAGATACTGGGCCATGTGGCTAACATAGACAAGAATAATGGGCTAATATAAGTTATAAGAGTTAATAAAAAGCCTGAGATAATAGGCCAATCAGTTTATAACTAATGTAGACCTCTGTGTGATTTCTTTGGTACACTATAAAACAAAGTTTAGTCACATTTTTTATGATATTAAAAATAATTAGGGTAAAGTTCAATACCTTAATGTCAAACTGTTGCTTAAATGTATGTCTAACCAAAGTTTATTTGAAAATGCGTAGGTTTTTTGTTGTTATAGCTTTATTTAACTATAAAACTTTTACAAACTAGTTTGAAAAACCAGACTAGCGCAATTCATGGTTTTCAATAACTATTCTTGGAGGCCTAGGGTCAGAGGGATTAAAAAGAAGCAATATTTTGCCTCTTTTTCTCTGAGGTCAACTAGGTCCCAGAGGACTATGGATAGTGTGGGATGCCTTTCTGTATGCTATGAATATGTTTTTATTACTATTGGTTAATAAAGAAACTGATTTGGCCAATTTCCAGGCAGTATAAAGGCGGGCAGAAAATCCTAACAGAGATACAGGGAAAAAAAGGTGGAGTTAGGGAGATGCCAGCAGTGACTGTAGAATAAAGATGTGAGGTAATTGCCACAGCTATGTAACAACACATAGATTAATAGACATGGGTTTATTTATTTATTTATTTACTTATTAAAGATATCTGCCTCCTCCCTACCACCGCCTCCCATTTCCCTCACCCTCCCCTAATCAAGTCCCCCTCCCTCGTCAGCCCAAAGAGCAATCAGGGTTCCCTGCCCTGTGGGAAGTCCAAGGACCACCCACCTCCATCCAGGTCTAATAAGGTGAGCATCCAAACTGCCTAGGCTCCCACAAAGCCAGTACGTGCAGTAGGATCAAAAACCCATTGCCATTGTTCTTGAGTTCTCAGTAGTCCTCATTGTCCGCTATGTTCAGCGAGTCTGGTTTTATCCCATGGTTTTTCAGACCCGGGCCAGCTGGCCTTGGTGAGTTCCCAATAGAACATCCCCATTGTCTCAGTGTGTGGGTGCACCCCTCGCGGTCCTGAGTTCCTTGCTCGTGCTCCCTCTCCTTCTGCTCCTGATTTGGACCTTGAGATTTCAGTCCGGTGCTCCAATGTGGGTCTGTCTCTGTCTCCTTTCATTGCCTGATGAAGGTTAATATTCAGGAGGATGCCTATATGTTTTTCTTTGGGGACATGGGTTAATTTAATATGTCAAAACTGGTTAATAATAAGCCGGAACCATCAACCAGATGGTTATTATTATTATTAATATTAAACCTCAGAGTGGTTATTCAGGAACTGGCAGGTGGGAGAGAAACCACCAGTAACAAATGGCACCCAATGTGGGGCATGGATCCATATAAGACCTAAAAAGCCTTTTTTTTTTTTTTTTTTTTGTAAAATGATTCTAGACACATGAAAATAGAGTCAGAAACAGCTCTTTGGTGACCACATTTTTTTTTCAGATAGGCTCTGTTTGCTGGCAGCAAACAGATGCACAACTCCTTTAAGAGGCAGCGTCCTGGTTCATGTTGGTGGCATAAACAGTTCTTTTGAGAGGTCCTACTATGAAGAACTTGAAAAGGGTTTATAGGCAGCATGCTGCAAAGCTGCTTGATGGCAGTGTGGACCTGCTGCATCCCTAGAGTTGGTGGTGAGCATGGCTCCCAGTGCTGGCGGTGAACGTACCTGTGCCATGTTGGAGAGCCAAACATGGCAGAACCAACAGGCAGATCCTTGACTTTGGTCCTAGCCATGCACACTTAGTATTTTAAAAACTCTTCTGGTCAAAACATGATTACAGATATGTAATAAAGACAGAATCAGACAAAAAGGCCTCTAAATGGGACACATTGTGTTTGATAAATATGTATGGGTTTGGGAGAGAGATGGTAAAGAATAGACAGAGCCATAGATTAAAAGAATAATCTAAAAAAAGGGGGAAGTTCCAATGTAATTTTGGGTCTTTCAGCTAGGCTTCGTGGAGCAGAACATTCAACAACCCCATTTAGTTGGAAGAAGTCAGATCCCTTATTGTCCCAATTCTATTAGGGCAGTAACAGGTTACATCTTCAGAAAAAGGGAAGATGATTTTTAAAGATGTATGATAAAAAGGGAGAAAATTGTGGGAAATGGTTTTGTTTGTTTCTATCAAAGGTAGTTAGCTCTTCAAGGGCCCATATTTTCTGAACTGTACCCTTCTCCTTTGTTGCAATTAGCCAATCATGTCTCCAGTGGGATAATGTAGTCACCACTGATATCCAGTGTAAACGACAGAGAACATTTTGTCTGAGAGCTTGGTTTGGGTTCTGTTGTAGCCTCTCTGCAAAAAGAAATCACCTTGTCAAATGACTTTGTTTATGTGTTCTTTTGTGGGACGCTGAGATTATTTTCCCAACACCTGCAAACAAGAATGAGCAGCTAAGTTTATTTAATCAGTGAAAGGAAGCAGCAGCAGCAGCAAACACCTGCAAACCATTGCAGGTTTTCTTGCTTTTGTTTTGTTTTGCTTTTTCAGTTCTTCAACCTCTTTAGCCAAACTCCTGCAGAGAATTCTTTAGGCTGTAATCCTTAGCAACCTCATGCAAAGTTGCCCCAAATGTTTTTATATATGCTGCTTTGTTTGACAGCTGTGGCACATGTTCTAAACAACAGCGTATGTAAATAAAGGCAGTTGAACCAGAGCTTTGTATTTGAGACACTGGGAGGATTCAAAGCCTTTTTGTTGTTTTTGGTTTTGGCATGTAACTCTCATCATTCCTGCATGTATATGGATTCCTTTTCCTCTTTCACTGAACTACCTATTAGTTAATACAGCATGTGCTTATTATATGGGCAGAAGTTTCTGTCCTATAAACCACTCCAAAGTAACCACACAGAAGCTTAATATTAATTATAAATGCTCAGGCAATAGCTCAGGCTTATTACTAGCTAACCCTTACATTTTTAATAAACCCATATTTTTGTCTATGCTTTGCGCCATGACTTAGTATGTTTTTTGTTCATCTTGCTTCTCTCTGCAACTGCTCATTACTCCTTTGACTCTGCCCTTCTTCCTAGCATTCTCTGTTTGGCTCTTTCCCTAACCTTATTCTGTCCAGCTATTGGTCACTACACTTCTCTATTAAACTGGTCATAGTGACACGTATTCATATAGTGTAAAGGAATATTCCAAATACTTACTGTGAGGAAATACTGGGTACTTATCCTTATGTCCAGGGCATCATGTTATATGTCTCCTGAGAGCTGGCAATGGGGCTGATGAATGTATAGTCTTCAGCGATTATGAAGAACTAACATTAAACAGATACTTCCTCCATCATACTGGTTGCAAATGTTTTTTATTGTTAGTTCTATAGATACTTAATTTTGAACCTGTATCAGAAGAGGTCACTACCCGTTTAGACAACTAAATATTTGTAAGGGAAACAGACAATAGGAGTCCCTCAAAATAGAACACTGCTACTGAACCCTTACTTCAATACAGACAGAATTCAGTAAATAACTACGTATTATCACAGAAGTGACAATGAGTCCCATAGTTTGTCCCTTAATTCATTAGTTATAACATTGCTAATTTTGTACTTTAAAAATGCTTAATTTCCTCACTTTCATCTCCCCCCCCCCGTTTTCATTTTTATAAAATCACCAAATATGGAAGAACCAGTGTTGGGTTACCATTCATAGTAGGGTGTATGGGTGTGTGCATGCTTGCATGTGCATGTGTACACATGTGTGTGCATGTATCTGTGAAGGCCAGTGATCAACATGTGGCTTTTTCTATCACCCTCTACCTTTGAGACCGGGTATATCACTGGATCAGAGCTAAGGGCTGGGATTGTTGCTTAGTGATTGAGCACCGGCCTCACATGTTCAGTTCTTAGTACTGAGCAAGAAATGGAGCTAACCAATCAGGTAGACCGACTGGTCAGCAAACTCACAGCTCTGCCTATGCCTGCTCTGCCACCTCTAGATTTACAGATGTGTGCCATTGCACCTGGCTCTTACATGAGTGCCAGGGATCTGCATTCAGGTGTTTGTGTTTTCATGACAAGCTCTTTACCCAGTGAGCAATTTCCCGAGGCCCTGGAGTGTTTTTATAGCTGTAACATTTCATTCTATCACACCATCCCCACAATATTAAAGTTCTAAGATATTAGAGGCATTGCTTGGAAAAATGAGTTTGGACTCATCTGTGGCCCAGATGTGCTGTTCCTGACAAAGTCTTCTGTTATTAAAATACTTTACCTACAAGGAAATCCATGGTCACAATCGGTACAACCAGACCTAGAAAGAACTACTAAAAAGCTAACTTTCAGCAGGCCCCATCCTTATAATCCTGGGCTTCATGTGTCTTTCCTTACAGAAAAATTTTAAACATTTTTATTTTTCATTTCATTCATGTATGTGTGTGCCTATAAGTGTGAGTGTATGCAAATATGTGTATGGGTGCTCAAGGAGGACATTGAATCTCTTGGAGTTGGAGTTACAGGCTGTTGTGACCCAGGAACTGAACTCAGGTCCTTTGGATGATCAGCAAGGTCTCTTAATCACCGAGTTATCTCACCAGCCCCATAGCTCTTTTCTTTACTTTCTGTTCACTATTTTGTTCATCAAAATGTATATAAAATGTATATATATATATAAAAGCTAACTATAGCAAACAAATTGTTTGTTTGTTTGTTTTCCCCTTCACTGGACCCTGAACTTATTTGTTGAGATTAGTCTATTTGTCTATCAATTTTCTTTCCACGTCTAACATTGGATAGATGCCCAATCAATAGTAAAATTGGATTTATATTTGGCCACAAACTAGTCAAATAAAGCAAGGCAAGAGTAGTTTGCTCTTTCTGGTGCTTTTATTGTTGCTGTGGCAAAATCCCTAACAGAAGCAGCTTATGGAAGGAAGGGTTTGTCTCAAATTGCAGTGCGAATTTGGAGAAGGCATGACAGCAGAAGCATGGTAAGGCTAGTCACATTATGTCCTTAGTTAGGAAGCGAAAGAAGGTGAATGCCAGTTCTCAGCCTAGGACCCAGCCTTGGGGATGGTGGTACTCTCATTTAGGGTGGATCTTCCCTCCTTAGTTAAGCCTTTCTTGGAATACCCTCACAGACACACGCAGAGGTGTGTTATCATGGTGATTTTAAATTCGGTCAAGTTGACAATGAAAGCTAACTATAGCATTTGTATCAGAAAATCAAACTAAAATAAGAACATAAAATTGGTATGGTAAACTGAGAACACAATGGCTCATATAGTAACCTGTTGTAGGAATAAGAGCGGCGGGGCTGCGTTCCCAGCACCCCCGCCGCCTGGCTAGCTTATGCCCCGAAATAATTACACCGACACTGTATTCTTTTAATCACTGCTTGGCCCATTTCTATCTAGCCTCTTCTAGGCTAACTCTCGCACCTGGACTAGCCCATTTCTAATATTCTATGTAGCACAGCTAGGTGCGCTTACCGGGAAGATTCTAGCCTACGTCCATCCTGGGTCGGAGCTTCATCGCGTGTGTCTGCCCAGGAGCCGGGAGCATGGCATCTCTGCTCCAGAGAGCAGAGCTGTCAGTCTGAGCTCACTTCCTCTTCCTCCCAGCGTTCTGTTCTGTTTACTCCACCCACCTATGTTCTAAGCTATGAGCCCAAGCAGTTTGTTTATTACGTAACCAATGAAATCAACAGATTGATATATGACACTCCCACATCAGTAACCCAGTGAAAAAGAAGCAGTAGCTTGGCCAGGGCTCCGGGTTTCCTATTGCTGGAGATGACGAGGTCTCACTATGTAGCCCAGGCCATCCCTGAAACCCATTATCTTCCCACCTCAGCTTCCCAGATAATGGGGTTACAAGTGTGGACTGCCATGCTCAGGCTACGATTTCTTTGTGTTTAATTCTATTGATAGGTCCCACACTGTGGCTGAGGGCCAGGAAATGTGCTTCTTCATTTGATCAAAGGAGGCACCCACCTTCATCAGCTGCTGGAAAAACAACCTAAAATGATTACACTCCATGTACTGTCAAGACAGTGTGACAGAGCCCATCATAAAAAATGACACGTAGACCTGAATGGACCCTTTCATCCAAAGACCTTGAGACACCATACAAATGATAATTATCTCTTCCATCATCCCCTCTGAGGTAAGAATATTTTTCTTCATTCACAACTGAGTCTATATAAAATTATTTCTTCCAGACTCCCCAGTCATAGCTGATATCAGTCACCTCCTGAGATATGTATCAGCTGGCACGTAAGTCACATTGTAAAACAAGAGGTACTTTAAATCAGGGGGAAGTTATGTTGGGGCTACCTAGAGACTAGAGCATTATGGACTTTTGCGTTTCAAACAGAAGTTCCCAAATGATGAGCAGAAATATACTCTAGGAATTTCAAGATGAAAATCTGTTCGGCTATATGTTACTTTAATTCCATTTTTAATATTTCAATCACCCAAGAGATAAATGGGCTTGAGATGCATTCTGAAGTTAGGTGACCTGGAGCCAACATAAAGAATATCTGCCCAGCCATACATTCTCAGAGGAATGATAATAAAAATCTTAATCTAGGAGAATGTTTCATTTTATTGCCCAAGTCCATGGAAGTTCACCATGTTTGATCAAACTTTTAATATCTGGCCACAACAGGACATCACTCCTGATGATACCCAGCCACATAGTACATGCTTGGAATTTTCATTCCCACCTTCGTGCTGCCAGAGAGGGGCCTTGCGTTTTTTCAGTCTTACACAGTTTTTAAACATTTGTTCACAAATCATTTCAAGTGTCAAAAAAATTATCAGCACAAACTCCCACATATCCATTAACTGGATTCTCCAATTATCGCCATTTTGCAAATTCATTCCCCATATATAAAAACTTATTTCTATTGGTGACTGAGTTGTGTTTACTGTGGAGTATTACCCATCAGCCCTTTTCTGAGGAAAAGGGTATCGCTATATGTAGCCACACTGCACTTACCTACCAATGGTAATGGAGAATTGGTCAATACTTTTATTGAATCTATTGTCTGCATACCAGTTTCGTCAGCTGATTCAATATGGATATTTATTAATTTTTATTTTAGTACAGGATCCAGACCAAAATCATATATCTCATTGTGATTGTCTTCTTTAATTTTGATCAATGCCCCAACCAAGCTTTTCTTTATATTTCATAATGACATTTGGAAGAACACTAGCTCATTCTTTTGACAAGGCAAGAACAATGAACTTTATTGATGGTATTCAAGATGGTAGGGTTCCCTAAGCTCCTCCCCTTCTTCTGGGTGTATGGAATGGAAGCTGGGAGACTCAGATGTTCAGCATCAGTAGCTCAGCTGGGACAGGGCCTTGTCAGCAGCCAAGGGCGTCTACGTGCTTGCTAGGCTGAACGGTCCAGAGCTTCTTATTCCTTAGAAGCTATGAGGTCTACCACCCTCTTCCTGTAGTCATATTCGTTATCATACCAGAAAATGAGCTTTACAAGGTTGCCATTGAGAGCAATGTCAGCCCCAACGTGAAAGGTGGAAGAATGGATTTGTTGCTAAAATTTCAGGAGACAACCTAGTCCTCAGTATCACCAGGATACCCTTTACTGGGCCCGTTACCCTGTTTTATCATCTTCTTGACGTCATTATACTTGTCAGCTTTCTCTTCTGGGTGTCATGTCAAATCCATGAAGGATACACTGAGGATAGGAGCATGGAAGGCCATCCAGTAAACCTCCCATTCAACTCTGAAATTGCCTTGTCCACAGCCTTGGCAGAGTCCCTGGATGTTTTGGGTATCCCCGTGGCCATCAGACCATAGCTTCCCAGAGGGGTCATCCACAGTCTTCTGTGTGGCAGGGACGGCATGTGCTCTGATCATGAGTCTCTCTACAGTGCCAAAGTTATTATGGATGACCTTGGCCAGGGAACCTAAGCAGTTGGTGGTGCAAGAGGCCCTACTGGCAATCTCGTGTGAGCTGTCATACTTCTCACAGTTCACACTCACAGCAAACATGGCGGCAGCAGCAGAAGGAGCAGGGATAATGACCCTTATTGTTCTACCTTTCAAGTGGGCCCTGACTTCTCCATGGTGGTGGTGATACCAGGAGACGGCACAACATACTCGGCACCAGCATCACCAGCATCATTTGATGTTGGCCAGATCTCACTCTTGGAAGATGGAGATGGCCTTCCCATTGATAAGGTTGCTGTTCTCAGCCATGACTATTCTTTGAAACTTAGCATGAGTAGAATCATACTAGAACATGTAGACTGCGTAGTTGAGGTCAATGAATGGCAACAATATCCACATTGCCAGAGTCGAAGGCAGCCCTGGGGACCAGGATCCCCAAATGACCAAATTTTTTACTCCAACTCTTGCTTCAAAGCAGTGCCTGGCACACAGGCTTGGCGCCTAGTCAGTCTTCTTTGCAGCCTTCCCACCACCAAACCGTGTGCCAGGTGGAAGAGGACCACATACCAGTCTAAATGGCAGCCGCCCCGTCCTTTCTCTTTTGTCTTTTAATCACATTCACTGTAATGATAAGATAGGAAGGAATTGAGCAGTTATTGAAAACCTGCCTTTTACAGAGAAGCAGGCTCTCCCAGCGGATGTCAGGAAGATGCCTGCAAAGAGCTTTGGTCTATCCCTCCCTCCCAAACCTTAGCACCCACCGTCGCGTCACGTGTTCTGCTTTTTCTTAAGTCAGTGCATTTTCTTTCCTTTCTTTTGCTGTTCTTTCCTTCTCTCCACACTGTGAGATACAATAGCTTGCTTAGTTCCCGCTGAGCTGACGCTGTGGAGTTCCCGATATGTTCTCCATCACTAGAACATTCTACACACATTTTGAGAAAGTAAGCAGTTTAAAGGGTGCATTGCTGGTCTACTTAAGAAAACCATGAGTGCCTTGTGTTGGCACCCGTTGCTTCTAAGAAATGAGCGAATTGCAAGCAGGTGTTTACTGCAATGTAGTGATCATTTAGAGAACAGAAATTGTTTTCCTTTACCTCCCTCCTCAACTGTCTTTCAACCATAGATGCTGTAATGGATGCCCAGAGGGAAGTCACTAGCTCAAGGTTAAACAGGTGGAATTTTTGAATTTGAATACAGTTCTCTTGCTTCTTCTTTAACTGGATCACATTCTGCCAGGCTCATCTGATATATATTGGTGCCTATTTTCCTGCACCCTGGCAGGCAGACTAAACATGTGCTTTGGTAGCAGCAAAGCAGCACACACACACACACACACACACACACACACACACACACACACAGGGGTAGTGGTGGGGGCTTGGTAAAGTTCTTGCTATGTAAGAATGAGGACCCGAGTTTGAATCTTTTGCACTTATGTAAAGAAATGCCATACACAGCGGTGTGTTCCTATAGTCCCAGCATCGACAAGGCAGGACAGGAGGATCCTTGAGACTTACGGGTCAGCAAGCCTAGCTGAATTGTTGAGTTTCATGGACAGTGAGAGATGGAGTCCCAAAGATAAAGTGAGCAGCAATGAGGAAGACACTCATCATGAACCTCTGGTCTCCACACATGGCCATATGCACATATTCATGAACACATGTAGGAATGTGTCTATACAAACACACACATACACAAACACACACAATTAAATATATACTATACAAGAAAATCAGTGATTGGAACTCTCATCTCCTTTTCATTTCTCTTAAGGTTGTTTTTACTCTGAAATACAAGGGAATCATGGGAAGGGCCATCATCAACATCTCTTTAGTCCCCAGAGCCCTTTTAAAATTCTAACTTCAGTTCTGGGTCCTTTAAAAATAATAAAATGGTGTTTCATTTTAAAATATTCTTTTCATTACTTTCGCAAAAGCTTCCCTCACAGTGAGCTAATGAGCTTTCCCTGCAAAACATGACTGGGAGAGAATGTGCTTCTGAAAGACTGCTCTCCGGGTCCTTTGAGTGATTAGATCAGCTCCTGAGAGAAAAGAAGGGACACGATAGTGCACATGACCTGTGCTTCAGGATGCTGTGTGGGGTTTCGGGAGTACATAGCTTTCTGATTTTTCCTTCTTTATGTTAAGTCAGCTAAGGATTGCATTTTCACTTTATGTGCTGAGGAAGGGCTCTTCTCAGTACTTAATAGGTAACTGTATTGAGGTTGATTTCCATATTTCTCAATCACCACTACCATCTCCCCTTCCTCCTCCTCTTCTTTGACAGGGTTTCTTACTTGGCAGAGCAGGCTGGCCTTGAATTCACAAAAATCTGCCTGCTTCTGCCTTCCAAGTGTTTGAATTAAAGTCATGTGCCTCCACTACCCAACACCGTGGCTTCCAAGTGTTTGAATTAAAGACACGTGCCTCCACTACCTCCTGTATGCCAGGCAGGCAAGTCATTTTACTCACCCAGTTACATCCCCAGCCTCATATGTCTCTTTTATATCTGTGATTTGCTGTTCCTAAATATAACTGACTTCATTTAAATTATATATATACTCAATGTTGCTTGCCTCAAAAAAAAAATCACGAGATCTGAAGTCACCTTATTTTGCTTATATAAACAGATGGACAATTGTTGTCTAGTCAGGGGTGAGATTGTTCTGTCTGATGACCAAACATGCCAACTGGTGACAACAGCCATGCTTATCATTGATGGAGCGGTTGCTATTTGTAGGCATGTCAGAAGGCCTTTTATTCTCACTTAATCCTGACCTCAAACCTCAGTGCCAGTCGCTGGGAGACTCTGCTTTAGTAGAAGAAGATAGTGAGCCTGGGAAAGATTACAGATGGGCCACGGCTCAGGACCACATTCCACCTGACTCCGTGTGCTAAGTATTGTTCTGGCTAGAGCTTGCCTGCAGCTGTCGGGGTGTTTTAGAGGGGCCGGGTAGCACTCAGGAAACCAGGGAAGGAGCTATTACAGAGGTCTAGGTACGTGGCCACAGAGCCAGGTCTAGAATTTCAAAGGTGAAAACAGGTACATGGATTGAGTTGGGAGGGTCTGAGGGTTAAGTGTTTAGGGACATAGAGTATCCCGAGGTCCAACCCTGTTGTGACAAGGCAGGTGGTGTTGGAAAAGTTACAGAGGGTAAGATCCTTCCAAACCTTTATTGTGAGGTTGGAGAGATGGCTTAGTGGGTAAGAGCACTTGCTGCTCTTGCAGAGGACCGAGGTTCTGTTCCCAGCACCCACATCGGCTACTCATAACCACCTGTAAATCCAATTCCAGAGGGTCTGACACCATCTTCAGGACTTTGGGGACTCTTGCATGCATGTGGTACACAGATTTACACCCAGGATCACACACACACATATATATATATAGAAATACATATTTTTAATTTTTTAAAAAAACTTTTGTTCTGACTCTTCAATAGAAAACAGTAAATGAAAATGAGAATAAGATAGAAAAGATGAAATGTTTGAAAGGAAATCGTTTCGTCATTTTGGGGAAATATAACAAGGCTACACAATGATTCCCTTTCCTACACTAAGGCTTCTTTAATAAGGAAAAGCAGTCTACAGTTCACGTATCAGCTTCTGGAGTGTTTGAAGGTGATTAACTGCAGTTTGCTCTTTGGAGTAGTTTAAATCCTCCCTCTGGAAAGCTTGCCAAGCTCATCATTCTCCTTTAGAAAGGGGACAAGATAAACTCCGGCCAAGCAGGGTCCTGCATAATGAAGCTTACCCAATTAGAGGCGATCGACAGGTCCAGAGAACCCACATCTTCTACATCAATAGAAGCACCCGAAGAAATGTTTATTTTAGTTATGCATATATATCAATGAGTATGTTTGCACGTATGTGCTTAAGTGCCCTTGGAAGACAGAAGAAGACATTGGATCCCATGGAACTGGAGTGGCAGGTGTTCTGAGAAGCCCAACATGGGCCCTGGAAATCATACTCAGATCCTTTGTAAGAACAGCAAGCACTCTTCAGCTCCATCCCTTCAGTCCCTAGAACCACTTTTTCTTATCCCTGGGTCTTTCTTCCTCTTACACTTTAGCTGGCATTAAGAGAGTTTTAGAGATGCCTATATTTGTTACTTTGCCTTCTATCAAATAGACTGATACAAACAGGAATAAAGGCCAGCGGCGGAGTGGTATGAATGAGAATGGCTCATATATCTGCATGCTTAGTCCCTAGCTGATGAACTACTGCTGAAGGAGAAACATAAACACCAACCCAGCCACATATCCTTTGATCTACATTGGTGTCCTGCCTGTAAGATACGCTAGTGCATTGTGTAGCACAAAGATCATGGGAATAACCAATGAATATCTGATTTGTCTTAAGATCCACTCCATGATTTGGAATCCATATCCAACATCCCTTGAGTGACCAAAACCCAGAGACTAGGTAGCCCAGGGACCTAGGGAAAAAACAATTACTACGGATCTTTTTAAAAAAAGTAGTAATAAACTTACTCCTAATGACATTCTGCTATATTAAAGATTAGTGTTTTGCTCAGTCATCATCAGAGAAGCTTCTTCCTGCAGCAAATGGGGACAAATACAGAGACACACACAGCCAGACATTATGCAGAGAGTAAGAGACTTTGGACTGCTCAGACCTAAATGGGATGTCTCCATCAAATTCCTCCCCTCAGGGAGCAGAGAACCCCTTGAAAGAGAAAGTGGAGAAAGTGTAAGAACCAGAAGGGATGAAGGACACCAAGAAAACAAGGGCCTCTGAATAAATACGATCAACACACACATGAACTCACAGAAACTGAGGCAGCATGCACGGGGCCTGCACGAGTCTGTACCAGTTGGGGTCCTAGAACTGAAAAGGGAAGTGAACACATGGCCCATCCCTAATCCAGGAGCAATCTCCGGTTGATAACCTCTTGCAAATGAAAATCGTATCTTATCTTCTCCTCTATTTTTACTTTGCAAGTTCTTTGGGTATATATTATGGCTTCCAGTTTAAGTGTTTTTATGGGATCCTGGGTGTGCAAATGAATGTATCTCTATTTCTTGTGCCTTGGGTTCTTTTCCTTCTGTTTGTATATTTTGGCCAATTCCAACACATTAGTTTTTGTTTTATCTAATTTTATTTTATTATTATTCTATAGAAGTCTGTTTTCTTTCTGATGAGAGACAAAAGAAGGATAGATCTATATGGGAGGTGATGGGGGAGGAACTCGGAGGAGTAGTGGGAGGAGAAACCATAATCAGGATACATCATGTGAGAAAAAAATAAAATTTTCAATGAAAGGAAGAAAAAAAAGAATAGTAGCAAAGACAGGCAGACTTATGACATGCCTTGCCTGAGATACACGAAGGATGAAGGATGCAGGCGTGGGGCTGTCCCCTCCGACGTTTGCTGAATTCCTTCCCAGGGCAGGTTTCTACACTTATGACCGTTAGTCCTTCCAGCCAGCAGCTGCAGGGAGAACACCAGCTTCAGGTGAGCGTGGCCGACTCCCTGCTAACCATCTTGACTGTTCATCCCACAAACAAGTTTCTCACCTCCTCCCTTTCCTGATACTACCATCAGCAAACCTAGACTTAGGGTTCCATCGGGTATCTATTTCCTTCCTCCCGTGTTTGCCCATTCGGTCATTAGATCCCATTTGTTTAGTTGTCTGTCTCTCTGGGTTCATTTTCTATCACTGCTATAAAGAGGAAACACCCCATCTCTGCTTCTCTTTCTCTGCTTCCGGAGTCACATGGCCCTTCTTCCTCTTCACGAGTCCCATCTCTCTCTTCTCGCTTGTATGTCATTTGGGATGCTCATCCAGGCACACCAGGACAACTTCCTTCTCTCAGTAATTCTAGCCCAAGGCAGGAACACACCTATAGGATACAGATAGCCTTCCTTCTGCTCTCTACTTTCCTGTGCTTGACTTTTGTAGACCCCGCATGTCTAACTGTCCCTGGATTATTTTATTCCACACAGTGTTCTTTAGATTTATTCACATTTCACACAGGACACAATTTCCTGCCTACCTCTTTTTTTTTTTAATAGCACCTGACTATCTGGTTTAAGCCAGTCTTGAGCTCCTAGGTTCAAACCTCCCCTACCCCCATCTCAGTCTTTTGAGTGTCTAGGTCTAGACGTATGTGGCCAGCAAGACATTCTGCTTAACTTTTTACTTACTTACTTACTTTATTTATTTTTATGTTCATGTCATAGGATGAGTGTGGAGGTCAGAGAACAACCTGTAGGAGGTGGTTCTCTCCTTTCACCCATGTGCTCTAGGGATCAAACAAAGACTGGCAGATGGCAGCAAGCACCTTTCCTGCTGAACCAGCATGCTAACACATACTCTGTCCTTTAAAGACCAGACTCCATTTCAGTGTTCATGCATGTTACATCTTACAATCTTCTCACTTGTCCCTTTATAGACAATTGTAATTCTCTTCCTTGGCTCTTGTAATCATGACTTTTCTCATTGCTGGGATGAAATCCCTGTCAAAATCAAGTCATGGAGAAAAGGTTCATTTTGGTTCACAGTTCAAGGGAAACAGTTCTTCATGGCAGTGAATTCTTGGCAGCAGAAACAGGACGCAGCTGGTTGCATTTCCTCTGCTGTCAAGAGGCAGATAGAAGTGGGGCATAGTGGTGCATGCCTTTAATCTCAGCACTTCAGAGGCAGAGGCAAGTGGATCTCTGAGTTTAAGGCCAGTCTGGTCTGTCGAGGGAGTTCCAGGACAGTCAGGGGTCCACACAGAAAATCCCTTTCTCAAAAAAGAAAATAAAACAAAGAACCATTCAGCTCAGAGCCCCAGGCCTTGCAATGGTGTTGCTCACATTTAGGGTGGTCTTCCACTCATTTTAATCAGTATTTAAATGCCAACTTCATAATAGCCAGCTTAACAAGTGTGAAGTGATAGTTCACCATGGTTTTAGTTTGTGTTTCCCAGACATTTGGTGATGTTGAATAATATTCTTTCTTATACCTCATTTGTATGTTGTCTTTTGAGAAATACCTGTTCAGGTCTTTTGTTCACTTAAGAATATCTTATATGGAGTAATTTTACTTTCTTATTTTGTATTATCTCATTTGATGTTCATAAGAGGCTCAGTATCTCACAAAATCCCATTGGCAGTGATGAAATAGTGTGGTTAAATAACAGCTCTCTAAAGGGGACTCAGATCCAGACAGCCTGATTCTGGAGTCCTCACACTTTCCTGGCTCCAGACACCTTAGCACATCATGGGACAGGTAAAAGGGGGTGTGGTGGTTTGAAAGAAAATGTCCCCCAATGGGAGTGGTACTATTAAGGGGTGTGGCCTTGTTGGAGTAGGTGTGGTCTTGTTAGAAGAAGCGTGTCACTGTGGGGGGCAAGCTTCGAGGTCTCATATATGCTCAAGATTCATTCAGTGTTATACACTCCACTTCCTGTTGCCTGTATGTTGTAGGACTCTCAGCTCCTTCTTCAGCACCATGGCTGTCTGCATGCCACCATGTCACACCATGATAATGTACTGAGCTGTAAGCCACCCATTAAATGTTTTCCTTAATAAGAGTCGCTGTAGTCATGGTGTTTCTTTACAGCAATAGAAATCCTAACTAAGACAGGGGATAAACGATGTCTCAGAATGCATGTCACACCAGGAAGGAAGAATTAAAATAGTATAATGTTTGAGATTAGTGACAACTAAGCCAATGAGAATGTATCGGTCCCCTTTAGTCTTAGGAAGAGGAAGAGACCAGCCAAGATCACTCTGGCTAATGGTTTAGAAGTGTGAGACAAAGTTCAAGGGCTTTAAGATGTGTTAGACTTTCTACAGTAGGGAAAGTTGTCTTGGTGAGAAAAGGCACTTGCCTCAAGTTTGGTGACCTGAGTTTGATCCCTGGAGCCCGCATGGAAGACGAGAGTAGTCCTGAGTTCTGTGTGCCCCTCCCCACACAGAATGAGTAAATATGAAACAGAAAAGTTAAAGTAGAGAAAGTCTAACATGGGTGTCTTATTTGATTTTAGGCTTAGGAGAAGCCTAACATTATCACTATCATTATTATTCAATTCAATTATTTTTATTAAATTGATCAAGTTGTATATATAACTATTACTATAATTCAGTTTTAAAACATTCTTTTCATACACTTATTTGCAGTTAATCTTGGCTTCTACCTCCAGTCATGCGAAGCCATGCATACCTGTCCTGTCTCTGTAGACTTGTACATATAAATGGAATTATAAAATATGTGATCTTTTACAGTGATTTCTTCACATAATGTTTTTAGATGGATACACATTGCAGTTTTTATCAGTAATTCTTTCTTTCTTTCTTGTTGTGGACCAGTAGACCATGCATGCTTCCTTTTTACGGTTGACCAATAATTTTACCTTAAACCACATTTTGCTGGCCTGTTAAATGACTCACTCATTTTGGCTACCATGAATAACTTTTCTATGGATAGTCACATGTAAGGTTTTGCTTGGACATATGTTTTTATTTCTCTCAACATAGAGAGCTTGTGATTGGTTGGGTAAGTTACATGGTAATTTTGTTTACTTTTGTTTATGTTTAATTTTTGATATTTAATTTTGAAGAAAATATGTCCTACCATTTAAGTCAAGATGTGAAAACTGGAGTAAACAAGAAGCCCAGGCAGGGGGAAGGGAAATGGTCTAGGCTGTGGATAATCACTAGTTTCTCTGCTCCATATGTGGTACCTATAAGGAAACAATTATATTGTACATTGAAAACCCAATTCAAAATAGCCTTAAAGGAGGCTAGAGAAAGTCCAGCACCCAAGTAACAAGCTGAGAGAATCTTTGGGCATATGTAAACCCAGCGCTGTGGGAAGCAGAAACAGAAGGACTGATTGACTTTGCTGTCTGCCAGCCTGATGAGAAAAAGTGAGTGCCAGGTTCAAGAGACCCTGCCTCAAAAAAACAAGACACAGAGTGTGGTACCTTGTGCTTTCCTCTGGTGTCTACACGTGCACAAGTTCATTACCCCCCATGCGTGTGCAACACACACGCATTATAAGAGGAAATATGTCCCTTTCCCGGTCCTGTGGAATGATAGCTGCAGAATCTCCATGACTGGGGCATCAGCAGGAGAGGCATTTTGATGAGGATCCAGTGGTGATGGTGTGCTAGGGACCAGAGGCCTTGAACCAGACCAAGTACTCATTGCAATGAGCATTTGCAAGTGGGGTTGATTAGACAAAAGGGTAGACTGCCTGACACACCAAAGCTCCTAATGCCCCTAGGGTGAATGAAGAGGTGTTGGAAAAGCGGGAAGGACAGAGTGGGATTGGGGAGCATGATGTGAAATTCCCAAAGGATCAATAACAAATTATGTTATAAAAGAAAATGTGTCCCTTTCTTGAATGTCATAAATATGCCTGCATCACACCAGGGCTGTCTTTTCCCAGTCTGAATTGAAAAATCCAATGAGAAATTACTTTCTGAGACACCACACTAATTAAAAACAAGACAAAGCAAGCAAGCAAACAAAAACCCAGACTCTGGCCTGGTACATAGGTTGGAAGGGACATGTGCCAGAAGAAAGAATGTGTGACTGTTCCTTGTCTGTGTTGGGGCAAGCTAACCACCTCCCACGCTTGGCAATAATGTTTGCAGGGTCCAAAAGTCACAGTTCTGATTTTGTTGCTTCCCAGAAGAAAAATGGTATTGGCAAACTATAGGAAAATGATCGTATTCATGTCCCGTCTATCTGAGATGCTTTCTTTCTCTGTGTCAGATTTTGTGACATTTATGTTGTTTTGTGTGATCCTGGATGTTTTTCCTCTGTCTGCTCTTTAGTGCAAGACAGAGCAAGCATTCATGCCTCTGGTTGAGCCAATCAATTGAGTACACAATACCTTGGTTAGTCCAAGGTAACCTACATGTTTAAACATTGCCTGCAAAGACAGCTTCAGTACAACACAGTTACATTAAAAAAAAAAAAACCCACAGCGTGAAGTTTGGAGATGATTTCTAATGGGCCCCAAAGACAGCTTTTAGTCCTTAGGCTATGACCGACCAGAAGTTCATGCCACATTAACTTTCCCATCTGAAAAGCAGAAAGGTCCCTTGCTACAACTTAGAAAAGTGATTGGAGGCGGCAAATATCATGTGTTTCTCTCAATGGTAAGTATTCTCCAAGTGCAATAATAAAGCTCCCGTTTCCTCTCCGTGATTTCAAACTGAACAGGAGACAAGGCCTGGTGGTCTAATCAGTTCAAGGTTACTGCTGATTGTCTTTTTCATCACCTGCTTGTAATTCTTGCTTTGAACTTTCGGAAATGGCCCTCTGATTTTTCCCTTGTGACACAATATTGTTAGGTTCCTGTGGTTTGTTTGGTCTGTGACTATGGCCTGAGGATAGGCAAATTACCTAGACCGAAACAACTGAAGGAAGGCATATCTCTAGTCAGTGTGATTGACTCAGAACTGGGCACATGATCCAACCTGGGCTGCTGAGAAGCCTGGAGTTCTTATCAAACCAAAGAGCCCTGTTTACTGTAGATTCTCCGAAGAGGAGAATTTCTGTTGAGAGCTACTCAGGAATATCTCTGATACCTGAGATATTGGAAATCTTTCCATAAAAGGAGAGAAAAATCCCAACCGTGAGGACAGTGGAATTCAGAGATGAGGAAAGCAAATGCTGTGGGACATCCTTTCAGCCTCTGGGCCAGTGGGGAGATACAGCACAGAGACTTAGGCACAGGTAAGCCATTTCCTCTGTGCACAGCCAAAGCTGTGTACAAAGCGCAGGAACACAGACTTTCTTCCTACCTCAAAATGCCGACTCCCAGACATTCTGAAAACAATCACAGCAGTGCCTATGCCTTCAGCGTGGTTTCGGTCTGTACACAGGTGCCATACATCAAAACTTCAGTAAGTTAAAACTGGAGGAGTCCCAGAAGGCCTGCTACTTCAAAGGTAAAGTGACTGTCCCTGGACCATCTGCTGTGGTATAATTGGACTGGCGTGATGTTGGAGTTTGGTGAGTGTATTTTAGTAAAATGGATTTCAGAACTGAAGATTCTTCATAGGAATGAATTCTAGGATCAATTATTAGATAGTGGTCAGCTTCTCAAAAAAACAAAGAGTATTGAGGACCTCAGAATACATCACATACAGCAAGGATAAATAATATTCTGTGAGGTTTTTGTTTCTGATGGCTATAAAAGCAAAGTTGCACATGTTCAAAGAGTCTTAGGCAGTGAGTCTGATAGATTTTTATGTATTTTTGCCGTGGCTCAAGGTCAAAGTTTGAAAACCTCTTTAGAGGATATTAGAATTTCTTTTGCGGGTGTGTTTTTATCAAGAAGGAAGCGCAGTATATTTTCCGTATCAGTAAAGGGTTGCCTAGCATCGAAGTCAAGCCAGCCCCTGTAGACAGCATGGATTCTAAATGAAGGCTCTGAGCCTGCGTTATAGACACATTTTCCCTGTTTGCCTCCTGCATTACTAAGCCACCAGTAACAAGGGTGTGCTTTACAGTGCTCTGGGATTCTTGGGGGGTTGAAAGTGCTGCATGAAATCAAGTCTAGTCTGTTTATGGATGTAATTCCCTGTGCCCAGAGATCAGGATGTGTGCTGTGGTCTGAATTACACTGCATCTGATTCTCATTAACTGCTCGTGATTCCCCCCTGGATCCGGTTTCTCTGCCCTCTCTGAATTACTGTGCACATGGCTGGCTTCTGCAGAGTGCTCAACCCTGGCCGTCGGCAGTCAAGTCTGTTGCTCTGTTATAACCCAAGCTGCAATTGGAGCAGACCCTAAGAGGAGTGTTTTAGAAATACACACACACACACACACTCAAAAAAAAAAACCTGTCAAATGATCAAAGAAACTCACTGAGCTATATGTTTCTGCATTGGTGAGCTGATTACCAAACACTATGGACAGGAGTATGTGGTTTGATGTCTTTGGCCCAGAGAAAAGAAACTAGACAATAAATGTTTATTATCAGCACATGCATTGTGCTCCCGACTGAACTGTGTCCCTTTAACATGGGCATGTTGGAGATTTGGCTCCCAGCATGATTTGGAGAGAGGGCTTTTAAACAGTAAAGGGCATATGAGGAAATAAAGGTGAGGCTCTAATTCAGTAGGACTGGTGGTTCTATAGAAGAGGGGAAGCAAGGAAGAAACCCCTCTCCTTTGTCTCTTGTGTACCACACACACCAAGGAAAGACCAGGCAAGCACATAGGGAAAAGGTGGCCATTTGCCAACCAGGGAGGGAGCCCTCCCCAGGAACAGACCATGTTGGTACCCTGATTTCTGGATTCCAGCCTCCAAATCATCAGGAACACAAATGCCCATTGTTGAAGTCATCTACTCCATAGTATTTTGTTATGGCAACCCAAGCTGACTCAGACAGAGGACGAGCACAGCTCTTCTCGATTCCCTCACCATACAAGAACAGTGTTGCACGCCTCTAGCCCAGGAAATGTCCATGTGTGGTACCCAATGTGGGCGGTATGCTCTGAGTCCTTGAGGATTATTTGTTCATGCAAGCTTCGTAACAACTCACAAGCAGGTTGACTAATAGTCTCATAGTTTTGTTTGTTGTCAATTTGACACAAGCTGGAGTCTGGCAAGTAGAAACCACAACTGAGAAAATGCCATCATCTGGTCTGTGGGTAAGTCTGTGGGGGGATTTCCTTGACTGAGGTGGGAGGGCCCAGTCCACTGGGGGTGATGTCACCCAGGCAGGTGATCCTGAATAGTATAAGAAAGCAGGCTGAAAGACTGGAGAAATGACTCGGAGGTTAAGAGCACTGGCTGCTCTTTCAGAGGACATAGGTTTGATTCCTAGCACCTACGTGGTAGCTCACAACGACCAGTAATTCCAGTCCCAGGAGATTCAGCACCCTATTCTGGTCTCTGAGGGTACCAGATACACAGGTAGTGTGCAGGCATACACTCAGACTCATATGCAAGAAAAACACACACTAAAACAAGAAAAACAAGCAAGAAGAAAAGAAAAGAAAGCAAGCTGAACAAGCCATGGGGGAGCAAGCTGGGAAGCATCATTCCTCCATGGTGTCTGCTTCAGTTCCTGCCTCTGGGTTCCTGCCTGGGCTTCTCTCAACAGACTGTGCTTTAGGATCTGTAAGATGAATAAAACACTTGCTCCACAGATTGTTCTTGTTCATGGTCTGCATCGCAGCAGTAGAAATGAAAGGGAGACAGCTAAGGAATACCGCAGTGACAGACTCCCAGAGTTCAGTATTTACAACTACACATGTAGCTTTCTTCCTCTCCTGTGGACCTGAGTTGGGTCTGGAGTTGGAGAAGAAAGTCACTTGGAAGTGATTCATGCCTTCCTGCTTCTCATTGGCTAAAGCAAACCCCGAGATCGCTTCAGGAAACTGAGGCAGTGCTATCCTTCCGTGATTGGAAGGAAATGAAGCAGGCATCTTCCTTGAGCAGAGAAGTGTTGCTGTCATCCTCTGAAGAACAGGCTTTTACTGATGAAACACACAGAGTTTATGGATCCGTGCCCTCGTGCATGCAGCTAATAAACGGAGTAGAATTAGCAAGCATAGCAAATCAAAACATCAAATACCTCGTTACATTTGAATTGCAGATAAACAACAAATAAATTTTTAGTAGAAAGACGTCTCAAATCTGCGTAAGGAATATATTTACTCTAAAACAATAGTTTATCTGAAACACAAACATAACATCGTACTTTGTGTTTTAGGCAGGTAGCCTTAATCCAGGCAATCCCCAGATAGGACTTTGGCTCCAGAGAAGAGTAATATTCTATTCTGTACCAGTCTTCTGCTTCTGCAACCTTCTTTTGTGCCTCTGCCAAACTTATTTATTCCTTAACCAGATGACTAATGCTGAAAGAAAATTTAGGACTTCTCCATCGGAAGGGAAAGTGCTTTGGAAATGTTTTCCTACTGATCATTTCTTGATGAAGAAATAGAATCTCTCCTGCCCCCCTCAAATGGATCCTCCTACATTCAGACATGTTTAGTAAGCTACTGCCTAATGTCTCTCAGTTAATGGTAAGGAAGATGTGGGGTAGATAATCATAATGACCATTAACCCCCCAAACTTGCCCCTGGGAGATGGAAACTGGTTGCCTTTTTCATTTTGAAGCACTTAGGTCAATAATGCAATTACTTTGTTTCCTCTGACCAAAGTGACTGAGAATTCAGGCTTGAGGGGTTGAATCCATACCAGCGGTAGACAGTAGTGATGTCATCATGTATGAGGTGAGCATGGGTATGAGATGGCAAGTTTGCAGCCAGCTGAACATTCCACATTTCTGCTTCTGTTTTGCTGTGTGTGTGTGTGTGTGTTGTGCACGTCTGTGAGATAGGAGGCCAGAAGATAACCAGAGGAAGATGTTGGATGTCCTGCTCTACCATGTTCTGTATTGTTCCCTTGAGACTGGGTCTTTCACTGAATCTGGAGCTAGGCTGATAGCCAGCAAGCCCCAGAGATGTTCTGGTCTCCACCCACAACAAAACTGGAGTTATAGGGATACCTAGTCATGCATGCTGGGATCCAAATTCAGGTCCCCATGCTTGTGTTATCAAGCACTCAAGCTTTGGGATACGTCTTCTGTACACTGTGAAAATAGGTTCTCTCATTGGTTAATAATAAAAGCAGCTTTGGCCTACAGCAAAGCAGAATATAGCTAGGTGGGAAAGCCACGTTGAATACAAGGAGAGAGAGAGAGAGAGAGAGAGAGAGAGAGAGAGAGAGAGAGAGAGAGAGAGAGAGACAGAGAGACAGACAGAGACAGAGAGAGAGAGAGAGAAAGAGAGAGAGAGAGAGAGAGAGAGAGAGAGAGAGAGAGAGAGAGCAGAGTCAAGAGAAATGCAAGCCAGCCACCCAAGAAACAAGATGCCAGCAAACTGGGAAAAGCCATGGCCACGTGGCGATACATAGATGAACAGAAATGGTTAATTTAAATGTTAAGAGCTTTAGCAATAAGCCTGAACTATAGGTCAAGTGGTTTGTAATTAATATTAAGCTTCTGAGTGATTATTTAGTAGTGGCTACAGTACAGGGTAGGACAGAGAAACCTCCATTTACGTTCTTACCCACTGAGCTATTCTTCTAGCCCCAGGATTCCACATTTTGTAGATGGCTTGGGCAAGTAATTAAGTGTTGACAATGGATATAGCTGACATCTCATTGATACTTAATTAGCAACTATTCACCACCTGGCACCAAGTCTGGCAGAGAGTGCGAAGATAGTTAATGCCATGTGAGCTTGCTGATAACCTATAATGCCTATTTTGCAAATGAGGAACTAACTGGAAGATGGGCTGAGTGAGATTGGTTAAAACAGGCCAGCTTCTAAAAGGCACTGAGAGTAGGCAGTGACTTTGATTTATCTGAGGATGCGTTCGTAGGAGTCCTCATTACTTCTCTTAATTTGACTTGGACTTCCAAGGTCTGGTCTCAAGTGGCGGAAACCAGTGACTCATGGCCCCCACTAGGAATAATGACTAACAGACCATTAGGAGGGAATCGACTGGCTTGCTTGTTCCCTTGCATAAAAGGTAATCAGTACACGAGATTAGTTTCTTCTTGCCACTATGTGGCCCGAGTTTCACTCCTTAATCCTCTGAAAAATAAGGCAAAACTCTTCCCTAGGCTAGGTTTTAATCCATGGTGTTTCTTGTAATTTGCTGATCCCAGCGAGTGAAATAGCTTTCACGAATGTCTTGTCACCACCGGAGTGTTCCCTTTCTAGAATAACTGTTTTATACAAAAGTGCCATTGTGCTGTTTCCCTTGTTTGTTTTTTTGTTTCCAGTACTGAATATTGAACCATGGACCTCACATGAGGCAGGCTAGTGCTCTACCACTGAGCTAAAATCTTACTACCTACTAAGTTAAAAGACAACTCCCTGCTGGTTAGACCTTCTCAGACTATTGCTGACATGAATGTGGATTCTCACCATGTCTTAGGGCAAGGACCAAGAGAAAGCAAATGAAGGCTAGAGGGAGTTTTCATTGATGCCAATCAAACTTTGACGGATTTCTTTGGCTATATAGAGATGGATGTCACAAACTGGGTGGTGGTAAACACCTTTAATCCCAGGTCTTCAGAGGTAGAGGCAAGTGGATCTCTGTGAATTTGAGGCCAGCCTGGCTTACAAAGTGAGTTCCAGGATAGCCAGAACTGTTATATAGAGAAACCCTGTCTGGGGACGGGGGAGGTGAAACAAAGTCCTCTGTTGAGGATACTAACTTTTTTTATTACTATTGTCCAGGTGCTGCCCTAACATCTTTGTAAGGATTACAGTTTACAATTCAACACAGTCCTGTGGACTGTTCTGGCACTGTTCGTGGGTATCCAAGATGAACCAGGCAAATAAGTTTTGGGTTGGTATAACCACTGTCTTAGCTGTTATTCTATTGCTGTGAAGAGCTACCATGACCAAGGCAGTTTACAGAAGCATTTAACTGGAGACTTGCTTACAGCTCCATAGGGTTAGACCATGATGATCATAGCAGAGAGTGTGGCAACAGGCAGGCAGGCATGGCATTGGAGCAGTGGCTAACAGCTTACATCCTGATCCACAGGCAGCGTGGAGAGAGAGAGAGAGAGAGAGAGAGAGAGAGAGAGAGAGAGAGAGAGAGAGAGAGAGAGAGACTGGGCCTAGTGTGGGCTTTTGAATCCTCAAAGCCCACCACTAGTAACACACCCCCTCCAACAAGGCCACATCTGATCCTTTTCAAACAGTTCCACTAATTGGAGACCAAGCGTTCAAGCAGATGAGCCTATGGGAACCATTCTCATCCAAACCACCATAGTCAGACAATAGAACACTACATGCAATAAGGCAGATGATTCACCTATGACAGCATACAGAAGGATAAGGCCATTCACAATGTTCAATCAGGGAAGTGAGACACGGGAAACATGCTGTAGTATTCCATCTTAATAAAAAGATTTTAAAAATTTATGTGCATGAGTCCTTTGCCTGCATGTATATGTGTGCATCATGTACACGCCTGGTGACCACAGAGACCAGAAGAAGGCATAGGATTCCCTGGAACTAGATCCAGGCAGTAGTTGCACATTGGGTACTGGGAATTGAACCACCGAGCCATCTCTGTAGCCCCCATTTGTATACACTTTAAAGGCAGGTAGACATACTGCGGGGCATCAAGTAGCGGTGTTGTCGCAGGCAGAGTTCTAAGGTCATTTCATGATCTCTGCTGCCCAGTGCTTGTCCCTTGTATTAGACCTGTCCCTTAAGTCCAGTTGCATTCTCCCATGTGATAGACTGCCATTTCTTACAGTCTTAGTCTGAAACATGCCTCACTGTCTCAGGCTCTGAACACCTTTGCTACTACTTGAAAGGTTGTGAGCCTTTGCCTCCATGATGGGCTGAAATAAATCCTTTCTTTAGTGGCTCCTGCCAGGTGTTCCGGGGACAGTGACAAGAAAATAGCTAACATGTCATTCCTGCCATGAAAATGCCTAATCACCAAGCTAGCGATCTGAGGTGGGTTCATGTAATCAGGTGAGTTCTTGAATGAGCAGAAATAGAAGAATCCGGAAAGAAAAGATCATCCTGGCCTAGAAGAAGCAACAGCTGTGAACTGTCTCCAGGGACTGCCAGCAGCCTATAGGATCCGAGAAAGGTTCCTAGCTAACAAGTGGCTGGAAAGGTGGCCTTAGTGAGGCAGTCACAGGAACTGAACCCTGCCCACAGCTTGAGTGAGCTCAGATCCTAGATGAGAAGTCAAACTCTGGCTGACACCTTTTTTCCCATGTGGGGAGACCGGGAACAGAAGGTGTAAGACATGCGTGTGAGATGGCAGAGCTGCACGGTTTTAACCGGCTCAGTTTGTGTGATGGGATTTCTAAGGACAGAGAGCTCGTGCAGATGGCAGGGATGGGAGGGGCTGCCAAGTGCTGGAAGCTGGCTTGTTCTGGTGATGGCGAGGTAAGAGCGCTGGACTTGGGCTGTCACCAGCTTCACGTGGAGAATGGATGTGCTTTTCTCTCCATATTTTGCATTTGATGTGAACAAGGTTTATAAAAAGCTGGGAAGGTGGCTCAGTATGAAAACTCCTTGCCGTGCAAACACAAGGACTTGATTTTGGGCCCCCGAACCCGCATTAAAAATAACCAACAACCAGATGTGGTGGCATGCAACTGTAATCCCAAAACTGGGACTGTGGAGACAGATGGATCCTTGGGGTTCACGAGCCAGCCAGTCCAGTCTACTGGATGAGTTCCAGGCCAGTGAGACTTGAGGGGACTTGAGAGACAGCATCCAAAGTTGTTCTTGGACCTTCATATACATGTTCATATGTGTGCATGAACCTGAGTGAGCACACAAACATACATGTTCACACCCACACAAATTTAAAACCAAATGTTGGAACAAACTTATTTATGTTGATCTTAAGAATACAGAAACGAAGAGACACCCAAACCTAGGCCCATCTGAATCCATTGTGTGTTGTGGGAGCTCCTTCCACTCCTTCAGCCAATAGCCGCTGAGATACCAGCCCAATGGGGCGTGGTCTCTCTCTCTTTAAAAAAGCAGCAACTGCCCTCCGCTCACTCTCTGGCTTCTGGCTCTGCTTCTGCTTCAGGCGACTAGGCTCCCTTCCTGATTGCGCAGAGGGCTGTTGTCTGGGACGGTAATCTGTAAGATTTTCCCCTTAAATAAATAACCGTTCTATTAATCATAATTCCAAACTGGTGTGGGATTGTTTGTGACTTACGCCTTCATCTGTGCTAGGCTGTGCTGAGGCTGTACTGAGGCTGGCCCTTCCTGTCCATGATCAGTCAGTGGAAACCTCCCCTTGGTGGGACTGCTTTTGGCGGAACACTTAAAAAGAGAGGAGAGAAACAAATGAGAGGTACAATTTTTGGACTGAATTAGACCTTGGAGATAATGCCATTTTGATTACTCAGGAAACCCTAATATCAATTCCAGTCATTCCCCAATGAGGGCATAGGTGACTTTATGGTCACTCTGACACTCCTCCTCCCAGGGACCAGCAACAATTGTGTCTAGGAAAGAGTTATGACCTTTTGTCCCTGCTGCCAACAGCCGAGGATGGAAAGAGAGATAGGAGAGAGGCAGGAGCTCGCTTAGGGCGTTTGTATGGGAAGGCATCATTAGGTCAGAGCTTTCTTTAAAGATGAAGCAAACCAACTTAGGGAAAACCATCTTCTAAAACTCACCAGTCATTCAAGCAAAATCAAACAGCTTCAGAAACTAAACCCCTCTAAACGTTTAAAAAAAGATTCTCCTTTCTAAACAGGGTCATTACTAACCCTTGAGCACAGCGCATCATTGCTTCTTTAAGAACAATCTGGTATGGGGGAGGCAGGGTCAGGTGTGATGGTACACACCTCAAGCCCAGCACTTTGGAGGTAGAGGCAGGTTGGTTCTGGTAGTTTAAGGATAACCTGGTTACATGGTGAGACTCTGTTTGGAAGGAAAGAAGAGAGAGAGGGAGGGAGGGGGAAGGGAGAGAGAAAGGGAGAGAGGGAGGGAGGAAGGGAGAAAGGAAGAAAGAGGGGAGAGAGAACAGGATGAGGAGAGAAAGAGGGAAGGAGATAAAAGACTGAAATCATAACCAAGAACTGGACATTTACTAATTGTTCAGAATGATAGCACAGCACATGCATATTTCAAAAACTGCACTGTCAAATACATACAGCCATTTAGCTCTGGAAATCTAATTCATCTCTATTATGCTCGTGGATATATACAGATAATTTCAGATTTAGAAACAAGAATGCAATATCTCATGAAATTATATTGTTTATATGTTAAAATGATTATTTGGGCATATAAATCATATGACATATTTGAATTATTGGGTTATATAGGGTCTCTGTGGCTCATGAGAGATTTCTGTTGGGTAGGTTAATGGCTTGAACCCTGAAGATATTTTACAAAAGATATCTACAAGAGAAAAACTATGGTCTTAATTATATAGTATATCATTGTCATTGTTTGTGTATATGTGTGTGTATGTGTGCATGCGTGTGTGTATGTTTCTAGGGACTGAGCCAAGGTCCTCGGACATAGTAGGCATATGTTTTTTAATGATTTTTTTCTTTTCAGATTATAAATACATAGAGTATCCCTTCTCTGGAATATTTGGGACCAGAAGTGCTTCCGATTTTGAATTGGGGGAGGGATTGAATTTTTACATATATGTGATAAGCTATTTTAGTGATGGGATCAAAATCTAAAATGAAATTCATTTATATTTCATGAGAAGATTTTGCATATAGCCTGAAGGTAATTTCATACATTTATTGTGCCTTCAACTTGTCTGTGATCTGTCACATGAGACTGGGTGTCCTGGTTGGTTTTTGTCAACTTGAGACAGCTAGAATTATCTGAAAAGATGAAACTCAATTGAGAAAGTGCATCCATCGGATGGCCTGTAGGCAAGTCTGTTGGACATTTTCTTGATTAGTGGTGGATGCAGGAAGGTCCAGCCCATGAGCAGGAGTTGGGGTTCGGTGTGGAGTTTCTATCGCTGGGCAGGTGATTCTCGGTTGTATAAGAAAGGTGGCTGAGCAAGCCATAAGGAGCAAGCCAGCAAGTTCCTCTACGGCTTATGCTTTAATTCCTGCCTCCAGTTTCCAGCCTTGAATTCTTTCCATAGCTTCCCCTGATGGTGGACTATGGGCCGAAGAAACCCTTTCTTTTCCAAGTTGTTTTTGGTCATGGTATTTATCATAGAAATAGAAAACTAAGAGATCAGGTTAGAATTTTCAACTTGGGTACCATGTAGGTCTAAAGGACTTGGATGTTAGAGCAGTTGGGGTTTACAGTTTTCATAGCAGGAATGTTCAACCTGTATATCCTAACACCGCAACAACAACAACAACAATGCAGAGATGTAGACAGTAATAATTGGGCAGCAAAATCTCCCATAATGGAATTAATGTTTGTATTAACATATGGCATATATAGTTACAAAATTATAATATGTATATATTGTTATTATTTGATTTACAAACTTCTTTCACTACACTAATTGTGCTTTTTTTCATAATGGCATATATGTGACTATTTTTTCATAGAATGTACTTTATCCAACATCTTGTTCACTTCAATTGTGTTTGGTTTTCGTTTTCTTTTTTGCTATATGAAAATTGTTACTGCTTTTGATAATTCAATACATACTTCTTATGGCACTTGTTCAATCATTCCTTTAGGATTTATTTCTAGAAGAAACATTCCTGAGCAAAAGAGCAGAAATGAAAAGCTTTAGATCCATACAGTGCCTTTTTTTTTTTTTGCTAGGTTTTTATTTTACCCTTGGCAGTAACCTGCTAGGCAGAAAGATGGTTTCATTTCCCCACAAGCTTATAGGCCGGGATCTGGGGATTAGCTCTTTTATACACCTTTTCAGTTTCTAAATTTCTTATAGCTGGAAAGGAACTTGGCTTTTCTTATGCAGAATCTAGTTGCAATAACCAGGGACTTCTCTAATTCCTGAACCATCATCTGAGGTACTGTTCAGCTTCCCAGTGGCTGGTGTTGGTCTCAGTCATCTTTGACCAGAGTGGTGAAGACCCATGGGGATCTAGAGAGCGATCTAAGTGTAAGGGTACCTTGCACAGGGGCTCTCACTGAAGAAGATAAAACATGGACACCAGCTTGTTGTTTAGATAAGAATGGCCACCAGAGGCTCATATCTGTGAATGTTTAGTCTCCAGGGAGCAGGACTGTTTGAAAGGATTAGAAGGATTAGGAGGTGTGGTAACTAGAATGAAAATGACCCCCATAGACTCACAGAGAGTGGCAATATTGGGAGGCGTGGCCTTGTTGGAGGGAATGTGTCACTGGGTGTGGGCTTTGAGGTGGATCTCTGAATTTAAGGCTAGCCTGGTCTATGGAACAAGTTCCTGGATAGCCAAGCTTAGGCAGTTAAGGAAGGAAACCATGGAAAACAGTTTGTGAAGATATGTTTGAACAGGAGGGCCACGCTCCAACCCCAGCAAGCAGCAGAATTTGATAGCTTCGGCCTTGTGGTTCTGGCTTTAAAGTCAAGGACATAAGAAAGGGGTTATGGAATCTTTCTCCATGACTAAGACCCCACTGAGGTCGGGAATATTTCAGGGATGTCTTTGCGTGGAGGTCTGGAGAGATCATTGTGTGAAGCTATGAAGGTAAAGTCTGGAAACATCAGTTGGATACCCCAAAATGTTGGCGATTCCAGACCTGTGGGATCTGAGGGATACAGAGAAGAGCTGATAACAGGGAGTGGAACCAGCCCAAGAGAGAGAAGTGTGTTACAGTGAGAAAAGCTGAATGGAGTTGGAGTTCTGAGGAACACTTTGACACCAGATATGGAGATAAAGATATAGAATTTGGAGTTTCCCCTGCTGGTTTTGCATCTTGCTTCCAGTATTTCCTCACTATGATTCTTTTCCACCCTTTTGGAATGGTAGTGTGTAGTCAATCTGTGCCATTGTATTTTAGAAGTATGTGATATGTTTGTTTTGATTTTTACAGGGGGTTTGCTATGAGTTTCCAGAGAGACTTTGGACTTTGAAACAGTGTTCAGACTGAATGACTATGGGGACTTCTGAAGTTGGATGGAATATATTTTTGCGTTATGATATAGCTACAAGCCTATGGGAGTCAGGGAGTAGAATGTGGTGGTTTGAGTAAGAATGGTCCCCATAGGCTCATATATTTGAATGCTTAATTATCAGGGAGGAGAACTGCTTGAAAAAGGTTGAGGGATTAGGTGGTGTGGCCTTATTAGAAGAGGCATTTTTGGGCTTTGAAGTTTCAACAGCCCATGCCAGGGCCAGCCTGTCTATCTCTGTTGCCTATAGATCAGATGTAAAATTCTCAGCTACTACTCCGTTGCCATGCATGACACCATGCTCCCTACCGTGATGATAACTGACTAACCTCTGAAGCTGTGAGCCCCCAATTAAAAATGTTCTTTTATAGGAGCTGCCTTGGTCATCCTTTCTCTTCACAGCAATAGAACAGGGACTAAGACAGTCCCTATAAACAGGTCTGCATAAACCACAATGATGAGACCACAGCGTTATTTTCAACTACATTTGAGTCTGTGATGGCTAAGAAATTTTCGGGACAATGACATCTCACCACAGCACAGATATACATTTTCAGACTCCTTGCCAAGTGCTTCAGTCTTGGTATCCACTTAAGAAGCAGTATTGACTTGACTTTGAAGAGGTCATAAATGCCAGCCAGCCCAGTCACTGTAGGGGTAGGATCAGAAGCACCATGCAAGATATCCTATCACATGCCATATTCTGGAAATATATTTCAGTCCTACAATGAATAACTTCAGGAGTCAAAGCCATGAAGTTAATGTTCTATATGATACATTTTTCTTCCATGGAGGAAAAAAATGAAAATGCCACCTAGGAGAATTCCAGGAGTGCTTAATCATAAATTCATAGCAAATTTTGAACAGTGCCTTGGTGCCCAATTTCTATAATTAAGTGAATGAGAAGAAACATCCAACAAATAGAACATCATTATGCTAGCAGTGTCGACATTAGTTTTTAGGAATGTAAACGATTATATATTCCAGAAACATTTTTTGAAAAGTGCACACATATCTCTAAGGATTTTAAACCCCTAGATTAACATCAATTGTCAGGGGATGAAGCTCAATTGGCAGCGCATGCCTAGAATACAGGAAGGCCTAGGTTTGATGCCCAGCAGCTGTGTGTGGTGACATAAGCCTATAATCCCGGCACTCAGGAACCAGAGGCAGTAAGACCAGAAGCTCAGACCATCTTTGGCTACTGTGGTGGTTTGGATGAGAACGGCCCCATAGGCTCATGTATTTGCGTATTTAGTCTCCAGTTGTACTGTTTTGGAAGGATGAGGAGGTTTGGCCTTGTTGGAGGAGTTGTGTCACTGGGCTGGGCTTTGAAGTTAAAAAGCCTATGCTGGGCCCCTGTCTTTCTGTATGCCTGCTACCAGAGGATCAGGATGTAAAGCTCTAGTTACTGCCCCAGCACCATGCCTGTCTGCTTCTTGCCGTGATGATCATGGACTACTCCGCTAAAACTGTAACTGAGCTCCCAACCTAACATTTTCTTTTATAAGAGTTGCCTTGATCATGGTGTTTCTGTACAACAAATAGAACAATAGCTAAGACATAGGACACTATCAAACCCCCTACAGAGGGGAAAGGAAAAATTCACACTCATGGGATTTCTCCAAAAAGGAAGGAGACAGTGTCTGAGATTTTGTGTCACTGACCCCCTAAGCCCTTTTGTATGTTTAAAGCATCCTCTCTGTTTGTAAGTACTTATCCTCTCCCACATGAGATCTCAGGCCGTCCTGAGGTGGCAGAGAGTACCTAAACAGGAGGCAGAGAAGGAGAGAAGCAGCCCCTACCCTGTTCCCACCATGAAGAAGATCTGAGTTGCTGGCGAGAAAAGCTAGAGCTGTGTTACCATCTTAATGTCTGAAGATTAATAAATTAATAAATAATAAGTACATCTTTCTAAAGAAGCATGGAATCTGCTCTAGACATTAATCTGGAGAATGAAATAAAGATACAACAACGAAGGTGTAAGGATAACAGTAGAGAAAATAAATTTTTATCCATCTATACTTTGTCAAATCCAGCTCTATTAGCTAGCATCTCACAGTCAACTGCATTGCTATGTGAGATGGTGAATCTTTACTGTCAACTTGTCTTGATCTCCAAACACCTTGAAGCACATTTCTGGGCTTGTCTTTGGGAACGTTTCTAGAAAAGTTTAACCAAGGAAGGAAAATCAACCCTGAAGGTCGCAAACATCATCCTATGAGCTGAGGTTCTAGAATGATTTAAAAAAGGGGAGAAATAAGAACATTAGCAGTGTACCTGCCTTCATTTCTCTCTGCCCCCTGACTTAGACAAAATGCGACAGCCGGTTGCCTTATATCCCTACCACTATGCCTTTTTCACCATGATAGACTGTAGCACCTTAAACCGTGAGCCCAAACAAACCCTTCCTTCCTTAAGTTGCTTTTGCCAGTTATTTTGTGATCGCAACGAGAAAAGCAGCTAGCACACCATGTAAACGATCTCTCACTTCCACACAATCTGGAGTGACCGAGGTGATGATAACCATGTGTGGTTGATCAGAAATAAAGATACCCACCAAAGCCATACAGTTCTCTTACAATAAAGAAAACACCGGGCTGTAGATCTTGATCATGGGTTTCTATTAGAAATGCTGCGTCTCAGACCGTCTCTGAGACACGTGTAATGAGATTCTGTGTTTTAACCAGACATCTGTGATTCATGTTTATATTATAGTTTTGTGGTTGGTGCTGGGCTAGAAGCCAGCACTTCGCACAAGCTAAGAACACACCTTACCACGAAGTTACAGCCACAGACACATCACTGTTTTCTTTGGTTGGTACTGGTGTGATACCCAGGGTCTTGTTCACATAGTTTAAGAGACACTGATTTAGAAAATTCAGTATAGACTGAATGGTGACAGGGCACACCTTGAAACCCAGTGTACAGGAGGGCAGAGGCAGGCAGATCTCTGAGTTCAAGGCCAGTCTGGTCTACAGAGTGAGTTCTAGGACAGACTGGGTTACATAGAGAAACACTGTCTTGAAAAACAAAATAACAACAAAAAGGAAGGAAGGAAAGAAGGAAGGAAGGAAAGAAGGAAGGAAGAGAAAAAAGAAAGCTCAGGATATTTTCAATTATATGCTATACTGGAAATTCTCTTTTTTTGTTTTTTTTTCTCTCTCTCTCTCTTTTTTCTCTATGTCTTTCATTTGAGGCAGGGTTACTCTATGTGGCTTAGAAACATCTGAAACTCAAAATCCCCCTGCCTCTCCCTCTTGAGTGATGGGATTACAGGGGTGCAGCACTATATTCTGTGATAAATTCCTTATTTTCAATCCACCATTGTGGCATGCTGAATTAGAAAGAACTTAACATTGGGAGACTTGGGCCGTAGCTATGTCATCCTGGCCAAATTGTCTCTAGAAGTCTGTTTAATCACTTGGATTGAAAGGTCCTATCTGGCTCTGACACTCAGTAATTGGGAAAAATTTTGTTTGAGGCAAAGGAAAAGCTAAAGCATTGTTGAATCTTATTAAAGACTGTGATAAATTGCTTAATGAGCTTCTGCCGTGCTTAAATGGTGGCGGGTCTTGTCCGCGCATCAGACTCATTGCCTGGTCCTTTGTGGTAGCCCAGATAAAAACTAATTTCCTGTTTAATAATAATTATGGCTTCTGCACTGAGTAAGAAGCACATTGATAAGAAAAGAAGATTATTGCTAAAACAAAATAATATTTAGTGTGACAGGTGGCTAGGCATTTCTAAATCGTTTGTGTTGGAATGATGGGTAAGTTCTTTTATTTAAGACTTTTATTTATTTTTTCATTTATTTGCTTACGTATTTAGAGGCAAAGTCTCATGTAACTCACGCTGGTCTCAAACTTCATATGTATCTAAGAATGTCCTTGAACTCATGATCTTCAGGCCTCTACCTCCCTAGTGCTGGAATTATAGGTGTGTACCACCATAACCAGTTTTTAGAATATTACTTTTATTGTGTGTGTGTGTGTGTGTGTGTGTGTGTGTGTGTGTGTGTGAGAGAGAGAGAGAGAGAGAGAGAGAGAGAGAGAGAGAGAGAGAGAGAGAGTGAAGGTGTGTTTCTGGTTATGGATGTGAATGTGTATCTGTAGATGTATGTGTGTAGGAAATGTACATGTATGTCTGTAGATTTGTGTGTGTCTGTGGATGTATATGGATGTCTATAGATTTGTGTCTCTGTGTGTGTTTGTATGAATATATGTCTGTGGGTGTGTATGTATGTCTAGATGTGGATGTGTGTCTGTGAATGTATGTTTGTGGATGTATGTCTACATGTTATAATTATGCTGACTTGCCCTGTCATCTAGGTACCCTGTTTCTTTAAGAGACAAGCTTTCCCGGACTGGCTCCACAGCTACTGAGAAACAGTACCTTGAAAAACCAAAGGAGAGAGAGAGAGAGAGAGAGAGAGAGAGAGAGAGAGAGAGAGGCTCTGCCCATTCCCATACTCCCCCTTCCTGCAGAGGCAAGCTGGTCCAGGCCCTCTTTTCATTATCTCTCTCTGTCTCCTCTTCTTTGGAAAAGGCAGCTCTCTACCTCCCATCTCCGCCCCCCCTCCGCCGTGTCCCTCTCTTTCTCTCTTCTACCTTCCCATGTCCTCCCAATGCCCACTAAATAGACTCTTCATAACCCAAGCTTTCTCTGCATGGTGTATTCTGTTTCCCACAAGGTCCCTTCCCCGCCTGCCAGGGCCACTCACCCCGAAAATCTTTCAGTGTGTATTTATATGAATATATATCTTATGTCTGTAGGTGTGTATGTATGTCTGGATATGAAAGTGTGTCCGTGGACGTGTGTGTATGAATACATGTTTGTGGGTGTGGAAAGATGCAGGGGTCGGAGAACAACTTACAGGAGACTGTTTCCTCCTTTTCCCCACAGGAGTGGGTTTGGGGGATATAATTTTGCTTGGCAACCTTGGCAGCAAGCACCTTTCCCTCCCGCTGTCTCACGGGCCCCCAGTTTTGTTTGTCCTGGAAATTGAACCTGGGGCTTTGTGCATGTTAGGTAAGCATTCTATCAACTGAGCTACACCCCTGGTAGATTCTTTATTTGAAAAACATAGCTAAATGGTCTATAAAAATTTTTGTTTTGTTTAGAAGAAAAGAGGACTTGCTCTGTTGAAGAGCAAGACAAGAACAATGTGCTGAGAGACAAATTCATGCCCTGGTGACCTGTGGGTCAAGGGGAAGGCCAAGTACTTGAAAGCGTGTTCACAGGGGTCGCTGACTTGCTTGTGACCTTGGCGAAGTCTCCTTCAACTCCACAGTGCTGAAGGAACTGGATTGGATTGTTTAATCTGCGAGTGAATAGATCTACTTCATAGGGGCTGCCTGAACTTTGGGTAGAGAATTATAGTAGGGCCTCAAGCCACCTGATCATGAAAGAAGTGATCAATTAGTAATGTCTGTAGTGAGCAAGGGAATAGGGAGTGAACAAGGAAATTCCATTTGTCTGCAAATTCCTGGGCTAGAAGATCTCTGAAGACATTAATTGCTTTAAATATTTCATCCTGAAAACATTTATAAAAAAAGCTGTATAATAGGAAATGTGTAAAGAAATAAACTGAATTCTAGATTTATTATTGCTATTTTGCGGTCTTTTAACAGCTTGAGATATATATGTGTTTTTCTGTCTTAATAGCTACCTGCGGGACAAGCTCTGAGGAAAAGAAAAATATGGTTGGGTTTAACAGAAATTCAGCATGAGGTATCTGTTAGGTAGGAAGTGATTTATGTAAGGAATCCTGTTTTGTTAGAACATAGGCTGTTGTTCTGTTCGGAGCCCTTTATATGAAACAGATGCCCAATCTATAAATCAGGCACCCCGCAGTAAAGGAGATGGCATTTTGTATAAATTATGGTGCAGAGAGGAAGTTGAGGCGTGGATGAACAAATTTTCTTTGGCTTTTTGGTATAGGAGTCATTTTATCAATCATCTCTCTATGGTAATCTCCCTCTAGCCCTGTGCACCTCTTAAGGGAACTGGTAATGAAGAAAGAGTTGGAAGGTGTGCAGAGAAACATGTCTTTGACCTCATGAGTCCCTACTTAGGTCTACTACGACCCAGGGAAGCTACGTAGGTCCCTTCCAGCCTCAGATGCCTTTGGTTTTGGTTCAAATGTAACCCTCAAAGGAAACTAGATCATTGTCTTCTGTAGAGAGCTGTGTGGAGCCACACCTGATGATGCTGGCTCCTGCCCTCCGCGATCCCGAAAGCGAGCGCTCTCTGTGATAATCAACTCCTAATTATGGCTAAGACCTGACTTATGCTATTATCACGCAATGATTGTCAGCTGCTTGCATATGCGTGGACTTATGGGCAGTGCCCACATGGCAATCTGGGGTTGGTAGCCCATGCCTTTTTAAGGGCTGGGAGAGGTTTGCCCAGGGAGAGAGAGAGAAAGAGAGAGGGAAAGAGGGAGAGAGGAAGAGAGGGAGAGAGGGAGAGAGGGAGAGAGGGAGAGAGGGAGAGAGGGAGAGAGGGAGAGAGGGAGAGAGGGAGAGAGGGAGAGAAAGCTTGCTGTGAAAAAGTTCCTGAATAAAACTGCCTGCAAGGAGAGCTCCTCTGTTGCGTCTTCCTCGCTGGTCGAGGCGGGCGTGACAGTCCTCTCGCGGGGTTCCGAGAAGGAATGAAATTTTTTATCCATCATTGTCTTTAGTAATGTGCTTCTGCTTTCCCATTTACAAGGTAGAGGGCCTGCATAGATGGCGCATCCAATAAAGAGCTTGTCTTATGGGCGTGAGTACCTGCCTTCTAGCCCAGAGCCAGTGCTAAGAATAGCCAAGCATGATGGTACACTTGCAGTCCAGTGCTAAGGAGGAAGGAAACATGTGGATTCTTGGGGCTCACTGGCAAAGTAGTCTAGCCTGCTTGGCAAGTTCCAGGTCAATGAGAGACCCTGTCTCAAAATACAAGGTGGGTGCTGGGCGGTGGTGGCACACGCCTTTAATCCCAGCACTCGGGAGGCAGAGGCAGGCAGACATCTGTGAGTTCGAGGCCAGCCTGGTCTAGAAGAGCTAGTTCCAGGACAGGAACCAAAAGCTACGGAGAAACCTTGTCTCAAAAAAAAAAAAAAAAAAAATACAAGGTGGGTAACACCCGAGGAACAAGAGCAGGGGTTGTCTTTTGTGCTCTTTTGACTCTGTGAGTGAGATCCAAAACTCGCCACCCAGTCTGAGGACTGACCCCCACCTACCAGTGCTCAGTCGGACATGCATCTGGTCTTCAAGGTTTGCAGTGCAGCAAAGGACCAGAAAATATTCCGAATGACAGGTAGTTCAGATGGGGTTTCAACTGACTCAAAAAGCACTTCCTCCTAGAAAAATGTTAATTTTCTTTCTTCTGATTTTGTAATATGAAATGATTATATATTCACTCAGTTAAAAAAAAACTCAGGAAGAACTCAAGGGGCTGGTGATACAGTTCAGCACTAGAGGGGCTTCCCCTGCACTAGGGAAAATAAAAAGAAACCAAAAGGAATTGTTCTGAGGACTGACCCCACCTACCTAATTCCCTGTCTCCTGGCCCGTTTGTAACAGGTCTTACTTCTGGTTTTTATTTCTAAATAAATGTACTGTTGTTCTTTGCCATTTCATGGAGATTAGGATGCCCCGTGCTGAATTGCACTCTTCATTTTTCACCTAATGGTTTTCCTGGGGTGTTTTCCACAAGGGACAGAGAGTCTCTTCTCCAGCTGAGCAATATCACGCCATTGTCCCTTGGCTTACTTACCTACCTGTCCTTACACGGCACAGAGCCATCCCATTGCCTGTGCTCACAGCTCTAAAGGCTGGCTGTCACTTTGCTTAGTGCTGGTTTAGGTACAGAAGGAAAAACAAATTCCCGGGTGTAGAGTCTCTGAGGGAAAAGTCAATGCATCTGTAATTTGGATCGCAATTGCCATTTAGACTCCCCAAAGGGCTGTACCACTTTGCACTCTTGCCAACAGGGTAGAAGAGTGCAGAATTCGGCTATTTATTCCAGAATGTGTAATACAGTTTGGAGATTGGATCTTTGCCAGTTTGATACGTAAAAATGCTATCCCTGTATAGTGAGTGCTGCCCTGTATTTTTCTTATTACTGGTGAAGTTGAACAACTTTAAAATAGCCAAGCGCAATTTACGTTTCTCTTTCTGTGACCTGTCAGTGCTTTAAGAATATTTTTTTCATGAAAAATCTACTCTATTTCCTGAACATATATAGCTTAAAGGTCTAAGCTCAGCCTCCTTTACACGAGTACTCATTTAACTTTCTAAGCATACCTGCAAGTTGGGTACAACTGGTCTGTGTTGTTTTTTTCTTTTCGTGTGTATGCTTGTGTGTTTACATGTATGTGTTGGTCTGGACTCCAACTTCCAGCCTGCCAAGCGCTGACCCCGCCCACATGGTATTTAGGGTTGCGCCGAACACGTGGTTGTGGTCTGTGAGCCCTGCCATGCTCCTGGCCACCTGGGAGTGTGCTGTCTATAAAACACAGGCATTTGATTTGGCTTAATCTGGTTTGATTGGAATTCTTTGTGCTGGTGGAGAGACTTCTCTTCACAGTATGTGGGAACACAGTGGGAGGGTGCAAGTGTACACTTGTACATGTGCAAGGGGAGACCTGAAGTTGATATCAAGAACCTTTTTTGATTGGTCTTCCAGGTTATTCTTTTGAGTCCCCCCCTACTCCACTTTCTCTCAGAAAGGGTCTTACTATGTAGCCCTGATTGGCCTGGAATTAACAGATATCTGTCTGTTCCTGTCTCCCAGAGTGCTCCTGTCTCCCACTGAAGTAGTCTCCTGAAACCCAGAACCTGCCTAGTCTAACTTGTTAGTCACCTACCCCAGAAATGCCCTGTATCTACCGCCCAAGGGCTGGAATTACAGGAGAGGCCCCTCTCCCATCTAACATTTATGTGGGTTCTAGGGACCCAATTCTGGTCCTTTTGATAGGGTGGCAAGCGCTTTAACCTTGGAGCCATCTTCCCATCCTGAGTGGTCTGTTTCTTAAAAAAAAAAAGAAAAAAAGAAAGAAAGAAAGAAAGAAAGAAAGAAAGAAAGAAAGAAAGAAAGAAAAGAAAACTGGGGTTCTGAATGACCAAGTAACTGACAGGCCACACAATCAGGAAGAAACAAACTTGAATTTCAGGGCCTCTAGGGGCTTAGGGGTAAATCAGCCAGGGGTATGCAAACTGTGGCACAACATTAACTTTGTTATTTATAGAGTTTGTGCTCAAGAGCCACAGCTGAGTTATCAAAAACAAGCAAACAAGCAAGCAAGTAAGTAAACAAACAAAAATTTAAAAAACCTTCAAAATGTTTTAAGTAAGTTTTCAGCTTTGAGTTGGTCACGTGCAAACCTATTCTGGGACACGCCCCTTGTGGATTGGATGCCCTGCCTGGGGCATGAGTAGTAGTGCTGTGTGTCTTAGACAAAAGCCAGAGTCAACTCGTTTGAACTGGTTTTCATTATCAAACACAGAAGCAGATGGATGGAGACTCATGCTGCGACGTTCATTCTGGAAGTGTGTGAAAGACCAGCAGAGATCAGAAGTCTAACACACACAGTCCACCCAGCCAACAGACCACAGGGAGACTGGCGCGCACTACCACCTCAGCACAAGCCCAGGAAGCCAAGACAAAGCAGAAGCGACAACCCACCTTTGTCACTCAGAAAAAAAGGTCACAGAGTCACAAAGGGTAAATGGCCGGTGGAAAGCAAGCACATAAGCCAGGCCTCATCACAACTGGCTTCACATTGAGAGCCTGAAAATTGCAAGACGCTGCATCTCCTTTGGCCTCTGCTGCCGCATGGAGCTTGTGGAAACCTGGGTCCTAAGTGTTGTGCTGAAGCCCCTCCCCAAGGTAGCTGTTTGCCCCCCATGTGTAGAGCCCGTGGGGCTTGCGAGGACCATTTCCCTTCCCAGGTGTCCTCTCTGTTGGAAGTTGCTTGGGCTGCAGATGAGAACTGAAACTGAAATACCCCCTAAAGAGAGAAGTGGATGAAAAAAAATCTTCATTCTTTTACAACTCTTGACAAATCTGCAAGATTGGACACAAGAGCATTACTAAATGATTAAAAGCCCAGGTTCTCCCCTGTGGGAGTAAGTGTGGGAGAGTATTAGATTACTGCTGAATAATGTAATCACTGCAGCTTTCTGACAGCTCAAACATACAGCCAGGCCGCCCCTTTTCACTCTGTTTACCAACTGCATTCGAAAAGCCATCTTCCTTCTGGCGAATTTCCCCATTTTCCTCTACTTTAGTTTATTGTGACTCAATAAAATATGAACCTGGTGGATTGCAACTTCCTTAAAGCAGCAGTCGCATTTTCTATGCAGGGTGGAAGGAGTGTGGTAACAGGACTCGGGAAGGGCCTTTGGTGGAGGCAGGAAGGATGTGGGTCCCTCACGCGAAGGAAGGAGAATCAGATGGACTTGGATTGGGCTGCGGATTTAATTAAACTGGCACTACCTTGTGCATTCTCTCTACTGTTAGGAATCAATTTCTGAATTTCTTCCAGATGTCCATATTTGATGACAATCAAAGCAGAAACGTTCCCAGGGGGAAATAATTGCTTTGGTACTATTAAGCTGGCTGTGAGTGGTTAGCAAAAACACACAGAGCAGCTGGGCCAACATGGTGCCTAGACAGAAGCCCCTTCCTTCTGTGTTTCTCCTTGTGTGTTACTGCCACTGTGGGTTTTTGTTTTTTAGCTTCACAACCTCTAAACAGTCAGAAAGGGCAGAGCAGGGGCTGGGGAGATGGCTTAGTTGGTGAGGTGCTCGTCATGCCAACATGAGACCCTGAGTTCAATCTCTAGCACCAACTTGAAGATTCCAGGAGAGGAGGTATGTGCTTGTAACCCCAGGACTGAGGATCCCTCCAGGCCAGTTTTGCTAGTGAACCCCAGAACTCAATGAGAGATCCTTTTAGTGTCTCAAAAAAAGGGGGGGGGGAGATAACTTCTGCAGAACGATAGCTGAGTTTGACCTCTGGCATGAGCATGCATGAACACATACATGCCCCTGCCCCCACATACACACTTACAAGGTCAGGGCAGAAAAGACAAGTATCAAGCATAACCAACCGTGGCCAGCCTTGGGCACTCTGTCATATAAGCCTCTCTCAACCATTGGCAGTCACCTGTGTCCTTGTCTTGTTGAATGTGTAAGATTTTGTGGACTTTGTCTCACTGGCTACTGTTTCCTTCTACATATGATGACATACTGTAGAGATGCATTGAGTGTCTGTAGAAGTTGTCTAAGGCAATACTACTAAAAATGACAGGGCTAGAACTCAGGCCAGGTATCAGATTTGGGACCAATGATCTTACACACCATAGTGTTCTGTGAAAGGGCCTTTTCCTTATGGCTAGGGCATGGATGGAGAGGAACTCCACATTCCTGGACTAACTCAAGTGAGAGGTGCTCCATCCAGTGTCTAGTAGTGTGGCAAAGAGACACAATGCAGCTGTCTGCAAGGGAACTTCAGACCATTGTCGCGAGTCCACAATGGATCTGCCTAAACTCATTCTATGATTTGATTATGACTGGCGATAGTCAACTCAGTTTTAAGGGATAGTTAGTGAGGTGAAACTCAAAAGTTGGCAAAAAAAAAAAGGTGGTAGAGGAGGTCAAACTCAAAACTTCAAAGGTAGATTTTAAGTGTTCTTTCTAATATTTGAAGTCACATTTCTTCACAAAGATCTAAGTGTCTACAGTGGCCTTTGATTGTGTTTTAAATGGAGGCAGCTAAAATTCTATGGCCATGATTAAAAACTCAAGGGTGGCAACTACAAAAATACCTTGAAATCATTTTTTTTAAAAGTTTTAGAATCTGTTTTGCTGTTGTTGCTATATGTGAGCTTTCGTCTCTCCTTGGTGTGTGTATGTGTGTTGTGTTTGTGTATGTATATGTCCCTATGTCTGTGCATAGGTTCACATGTGTACATGCTTGTAGAGATCAGAAGTCAAGCTCATGTGTCTTCCTTAGTCTCCACCTTGTCTAAGACAGGGTCTCTCAGTGTCCTGGAACTCACTGCGTAGGCCTGGCTGACTAACCGGCGAGCCAGGAATCGCCATCTCTGCCTTTCCAGCTCTTAGGATTACAAGTGTATGCCACCATGCCCAAGGATTGAACCTGGGTGGCCATACTTGGGCAGCAAACACCATCCCAAATCAGTGATCCACCTCTCCAGCCCCCCTAGCTCTGGAGATCAGTCAGCATGAGGAGGTCATAGTCACCCTGGCCTTAGGTGTAGCACCCTTTGAAGCAGCCTTACTTCATCTGGCTGGAACCAATATTTTCTTAGTACACTGAGATTTGGTCTCTTCATCTTTTTTTTTTTAAGTATTTACAACTTTCCTACTAATATGTCATGAAGAATCAGTGCTGTTAAAAAAAAGTCACCTCATGAAATTTGTGTCAGTTATAAACACCCTTTAAATGTGAGTTGGGCTGTGAATCTGACATGTGCCACTTCTCTGGGCATTTGTGATGTCTATGGAAAGCACCATGATGGTAAATGTTGTGGCTTCTATTAGGAGCCTAGTACATCACCACATCACCGAGGTTACTCTTCAGTTGCTGGGCTGAAGTTGATCTGTGTGTGGTTTTCCTTTTGTTCCTCACTCAGAAATAACACACCTCCAACAGAGTGCGTGACTTTTAAATGTTCACTGCTTGGTGGAATTTAGATAAGAACACATTCAACATACTCCAACTCTGACCTCCATGGAGAGATTCCAGCATGCCTGATCATTCTTCCAGGGGAAACCATTATTCTTTCTAAAATAAAATTGAAAATGCATGTACATGTGTGTGTGCATCCATGTGTTTGTGTGGTACAAACATATGAGTGTACAAATGTGCACATTTTTGCCCATACATATGGAGATCAGAGCAGGACACTGGGGGGAGGGGTGGTTTCCCTCTAATCCTCTCCACTCTATTGCCTTGAGACAGGGTCTCTCACTGAACTGGGAGACCATCATGTCAGCTAGGCTGGCTGGCCAGGAAGCTCTCAAGATCTACCTGTCTCTTTCCCCCACTGCCAGTGCTGGGGTTGTAGGCATATGCATCCATGTCACATTAATTTTGGGTGTCGGTAATCCTCCTGCTGGGGAGGTGAAGACAGTAAAATGCCTTGAGCTCATTGACAAGTCAGCCCATCCTAAATAGTGAGTTCCATGTTCAGAGAGAGACCCTGTCTCAAAGAACAAAGTGGAGAGCAACCGAGGAAGGTGCCTAACAGCAGCCTCTCATCTCGATACATAAGTCTGCACACATACATGCTCCCTTACACACCCATGCACACACCGACTAGAACATGAATGCACACCACGTGTGCATACACAAAGGAAAAATGGTCAGTTATTTTGTGGAACATTTCTCAATTTTGTTTAGTGTGATGTCTCCTCAAGTTGAAATTCAGGATGTATATTTTTTGGCAGTGATGCCACAGAATTGCTTTTGTGCACTTCTAATTGCTTATGAGACACGTGATAGTGAACATTTGCCCACTGACTTTAGCTTCTGTTATTAATGTCACCAATCTATATTTATGAACTATAATTCTACTATAATGGGGAGCTATTCCTCCTCCAATTTCCTTTATTCAGTTATTTACCTATGAATTTTCTGTTAATATATTATTGCATAGAAAGATACTAACTTTTATCTCATTCAATACTGTGGTAGTTTGAATGTAATTGGTCCTCACATAGGGAGTGGCACTATTAGGAGGTGTGGCTTTATTGGAGCACATATGGTCTGGTTGGAGGAAGCATATCACTGTGAGGGCGGGCTTTGAGGATTCCTATGCTCAGGAGACTGCCCAGTGTCTCGGTCTACTTCCTGTTGCCTGCATATTAATATATAGCAGTTGCCTCTCCAGCACCCTGCCTACCCGCACACCGCCATGTCCAGCCGTGATGACAATGGGCTTAACCTCTGAACTCTAAGCAAACCACACAAGTAAATGTTTTCCTTTGTAAGAGTTGCCGTGGTCATGGTGTCTCTTCACAGCAATATAAACCCTAAGCAAGACAAACACTTTGTTATTGTTTTGGTTTTGGTTTTGAGACAGGGTTTCTCTGCGTAGCCCTGGTTGTCCTGAATATGTTCTGTAGATCAGGCCGGAGTCGAACTCACCAAGATCTGCCTGCCTCTCCCTCCTAAATTCTGGAATTAAAGGCGTGCACCACCACCAATGGGCTTAGTTATGTGCGTTCTGTATCAGTTACTTGTCTGTTGCTACAACAATACATCTGACAGAAGCATGTTAAAGTGAAAGGTTTATTTTGGGTCACAGTTCCATCCTGGCATCGGGAGCCTGAGGCAGTGGGAGCCTGAGGCAGCTGGTTACCCTGTGTTTGCAGTGAGGAAGTGGAGAGCAATGAATAGCCACGTCCAGCATGTTTTCTCCTTTCTATATAGTAGAAGACCCACCCCATGGGATAGTACTGTCCACACTTAAGGCTGGTATTCCTATCTCAACCTAGGCCCTCACAGGCATGCCCAGAGGCTTATCTCCTAGGAGACTTTAGAGCCTGCCAAGTTGCTAGGAACCATTACACTTTGTGTTCATTATTTGCTTGCTGGGTACCAGCCTGTGTTGTGCATATTTAGTTCTCTGCATGTCATCCATTATCATCACTATCTTATTACTCATCTTATCTCAACTTCGCTCACTGTGACACCCTTCAAGCTGACCCTTCTTTCTCCCCGTTTGTTGACTCCTCTTAGTGTTGTTGTTGTTGTTGTTTAATGTTTCCCTATACTCTAGAAGCACAAAATGTTCAGGCTCATCTTGTGCTTTCCCTGGCTCAGACCCAGAATAAACCATTTCTGTAAAAAGCCATTGTCCTTTTCATTGGGAAATGACCTTGACACCGAAATCTAGGTTCTTTGTGTGGGCAGTGCGGTACGATATCACTGTTTCCAAGTTCTCTGGACAGAAAGAACCAAACAATATAAGACTAACATGCACATACACAATACACTTATAATTCTATAACTCTCACGTAGTTGTCTCTGTCATCTCTCACATACACAATACACTTATAATTCTATAACTCTCACGTAGTTGTCTCTGTCATCTCTCTGTGTCTCAGCACACACACATATATATGTATGTATCACCGTGGTACCATATGATAAGTCCGGTTTCAGTTAACAGAGGGTTTCTGTGGGCCTCCATCCTGCTCTTATTTGTTATCCTCCTTTTTGACCAGCAAAACACAATCTCACTCATAATATACAGATAAAACTAAGTAGGAGAGTATGCTCTTAGCATGTGCAAAGCCCTTAGCTTGATCTCTCACACCATCATAAAATAGAAACAATGTACTCACTAACGTGTTCTGCCTTTTAGTACATAGAAGTTTAGAACTAATAATCTATACCGTTTTGAAATTCAATGTTTTGGGCGATTCATTATTTTTGCAACACGTAGCAAAGGATGAATAGTCCAATTTTACATAGGCTGCTTTGCCTCAGCCCCTTCCCACCTTCAGGGACTGTCATGTCACTCAGAATACAGGTCCCTTTGTTAGTCTGTGTTCCGTCTGATTTCCCACTATATCCTGGTTGACTTCACTTGTGTATTCACTTCTGTGTTGTAGGGAAGCCGCTTGTTTATTTTCCTGGCTGCCAGACTCCTGAAATAATCACAGAAACTATATTATTTAAATCATTACTTGGCCAATCACTTAAGTGTATTGCTAGTTAGCTCTTACAACTAGTATTAACCATTTCCAGTATTTCCATTTCCACTATTTTATATTTTACCACAAGGTTTGTGGCCTACCAGCAAAGTTCCAATATATCTGTCTCTGGTAGTGGCTCCATGGCTTCTCTCTGACTCCACCTCCTTTCTTCCAGCATTCAGTTTAGTTTTCCCTGCCTAGTTAAGTTCTGCCCTGCTATATGTCCAAAGCAGTTTATTTATTAATGGTAATCACAACATGCAGAGGGGAATCCCACATCATTTCTGAATATAAAACATTAACAAAATTCTACAATTTAGTGTTTTTACTCAGGTGTTATCTGTCCTTCACTCTTTTTACACTTCCCAACTGTTTCTACACATTTCTACTTTTTCTTGAGAGAGGGTTGATGTTGGTTATTTCTCCATTGATGTGATAAAAACCATAGAACAGAGCAACTTACAGAAGAAAGAGTTTATTTGGACTTAATTTTAGAGGATTAGAGTCCATCGTGGCAGGGAATCCCAACAGCAGGCATTGTGGCAGGAATATTTGTTAGTTCACATTTTGAACAACAACAGGAAGCAGAAAGAGCTAAGAAAAAATAGCATTTGTCTTTACACAGCCCACCAACAATGGAGTAATTGAAAGCCACATACCTCCTGAATCTTCCAAACAGCACCATCAACTGGGGATCAAGTATTCAAATGCCCAAGACCATTGGATGGGGGACACATCCTTAAAACTACCACAGCTTCTCACTATGTAGCCCTGGCTGACCTGAAATTTGATGTATAGACCAGGCTGGCCTTGAACTCACAGAAATCTACCTGCCTCTGCCTTCTAAGTGCTGGAATTAAGGACATGTTACCATGCTTGGCTCCACTCATTTTTATGCATGCATGTGTGGAGTCTATAGGACAACCTGCGATGTCATTCTTAAGAGTACCATATACCTACTTGGAGACAGAGTCTCTCTGTGGCTGGAAGCTCAGGCTAGAGGAACTGGTCAATGAACCTTAGAAATCTACCTGCCTTCACTTCCCCAGTGCTGGGGTTACAAACCACCGTGCCTGTAGATCACATGAGTTCTGGTGAAATGGCAAACACAGTGCTGGTGAGCCTTAGGGTCTGAGCATTCATTCACCATGGGGGAAATACAGAAAATATAAAGATACAGCTGATTCCACGGCACACACCACCACCATCCCTGCTATGGAGGGAGGAGTCTTCAGGGACAGGCACATCTCTACCTACTGATGGGATGGAGAAAACTGAAAGATACAGTTGATTCCATATGGCACACCTCACCACCACCCCTGCTAGGAAGGAAGGAAGTCTTCAGGGACAGATATCTCCCACACCTACTGGTGGGATGATGGGTGAGGGACACTTGGGGTAAAGACCATCTGGTTTACTGAAATTGCTGCGTTACATTGCATACTTATCAGTCTTTTATTGATGATAAAAATTTTTGCTGGAAGCATATGTGTCTTGGTTCCTGGTGACTTCCAGAAATATTGAATGCAATAAATATCAGTTGATAAACATAGATATAAAACAGTACAAGTCCTAGAGTTTAAGATTAATGGGAGTGTGAGCGGCTCTCCCCTGAGGAAACTATACATTTCTCTCCTGGGTGCAGTTCATCCAACCAAGAAAGGGGTGCAGGTCTAGCCTAGGAGCTGGGAACAGGCATATCTAAGGAGGTGTGTAACTATTCCCCCATTGGCCCTAGGCTAGACTGAATAGATAGCACCAGCCCCATCAAGCTCATTAGAGGTGAAGGAAATACACAGAGACCCCATAGAATAGTTATCTCCAAAATCAACATCCAGATAACTATTACAGATGGATGCTATCTTCTCATGCTCAATTCAACATTGGTAACAGTTTGTCTTCTCTGTGGACTTCTGTGATCACCTGACACCTGCTCAGAACAGGTGACAACAGACTTTCAGATTGCGTCACCAGGTTTATCTCAGCAACCTCACTGTTTGTCATAGGATGGTGTTTTGTGACTTTACATTGTTGCCCTGCCCACCTCCTATAAAAAATATTTTATTATATATACATAAGTGTTTTTCAGATTTAGAGACGAGTTTGAGAGACAGGCCAGTGTACCCAAAGGAGCCGAGAGGGAAACTAGGTCACAGACAGTAAACATGGGTATAGTACAGGAAAAAAACAGATGTTCCAAATCCATAAGGTTATTAGAAATTCCAGTGCCAAGGATGGGTTACCTCCTAAGGAGTTTTTGGCCGGGGAGGTGCTAGATGCCCCTGAAATAATAAAGGTGACTGCCATTGGCACTGGTCACACTCCAGAAGTGGATGGTAAGATGCTATCAGAAGGCATCTTCCGCTTTACTCATAGGACTTGAAGAAATACAGTCAAGACTAAGCTCAAAGTGTCCCTTCCCAGTGGTCTGCCTCTTATAGTGCTAGAAGGTGCTATTAAGTTGCTAGAGAGAATTGTGGCCCAAAGTTCTTCCTGACTGTGGATCCTGTCTGCTTCAAGATGAAATGCCAGACACTATGCATCAGCTAGGAGAATAAGGGCATGAGTAATTACGAAGAAAGCCAATATTCTGATTAGACCTAAGGGCCTTGTTCCACAGAGGAAAAAATTATGTCTGGTACTAGGAATTGAGATAAAATGTGTGATCAGGGAAATCATAGGGTCCAAAGGAAAAAATAATTGCTTTATTTTTGATAAATAAATATGATATACAGGCTAAGGTGCTCCCCTAAATTGGTAATTACAAACAGGTTATTACCGCTGCTGATGTTCATTTCCTGTTTCTGATTTTCTTCCTTTTCTACACTTGTATTTTACAGCAGAAGAAATACCACTGAGACTGAGAACAAAGGGTAGTCCAGAAACAGAGAAAGAGAGTCAAAGCAGGCAGGGCAAGGCTTCCATGCCTCGCTAGAGTTAGAGCCCAGAGAGTCAGGCTTTTTGTCACCGGCCTCCCATGGCTCATTGCAGAATAGTTGGCAGGAAGAATATGAGAGCTGTGAGGTCAGGTAGAGTGTTGTATTGCAGTTTCCTCCAAGAGTGAAACTTTCCATTTTAGGGGAAAACTTGTTAAGAGATAGGGCATTAAAAGGGAGATGAAACATTCCATTAGGCAGAGAAGTTCATTAAACTCAGGAAGTAAGCAGCTCAAAGGCTGCAGGAAGTCCCTGAAACCCATCAGATTCAAAAAGTTCTTCCTTGTCCAAGTGAACGTAAGCTGTAAGGGTTACTTAGAGACCCCTAGGAGTCAAGCTAAGTCACTGGGAAGAAGCAGAGTTCAGCCGAGAAGAGGTTTAGAGCAACTGACTTAACTGGAAAGGACATTGTCCAACCTGTTGCTCTGCCTGCAGGCTCTGCAGTGTGCTCTAAGTTCCCATTTTTTGTGAGCTGTCACCCTTGCTTGGTTGGCTTCTGACGATGCAGCTGTATCTGCATCACTTCTGCTCCTTCAAGTAACCCATTACCCATATTCCTGTAAGCAACCGCAGGAAAACTCATTGGTTCACCAAGCTGGACTTTGGTGGTATCCACACTTTGGTCTGTCATCAGTTTCCTTTTCGGCGTGATTAGATCTTTGTTCATGTCACCTCAGGAGTAGTATTATATAATGTATTTTCTTAAATCTTCTTATGACAGGTTGCACTTACTCTGTTGCCCTCCCCCAACTTTATCCCTACTATTGAAATCACTCCATCCCCCCATGGAGAACTTCCTCCTCCTCCTCCTTTTCTCACAGCACCCCAGCTCTCCAGTGTGTGTTTCTCAGCCACTCCATTCCATGTGGCCAGTGAAGCATTTTTTGGTATTTTGTTGTGTTCAACAATAATATAATAACTTGTATGTATTCTTATATTATTGGAAGCATAAAATCAGTATAAATTCCTAGAAAGGAATGATTAAGTCAAAAGGTAAATGGATATGTAGTCTTATTAGATTTCCAAAATACCCTCCATAGGGATTTTACTAGAATAAACCCTCACGGCAATGTCAGATGATACATGTTTTCCCGTCGTCCCCTGCAATTCTGACTTGCCAGAGTTTATAATTCTTATAAACCTGGCAGTAGAGAAGTGTATTTAACAGTTATTTTGAACTTTGTGTCTGTGGGTGAGTGTGCACATGAGTGCAGGTCCCTGGAGCTGGAGTTAAAGACTTGTGAGCTACCCAGTGTGGGTACTGAAAGCAAGACTCGGGCCTTCTGCAAGAGTGATATATGCTCCCAACCTCTGAGCCATTTCTGCAGGCCTAAGAAATGGTATTTTGATGCTGTTTTAATTTTTGTTTAGCCAACTAGGAGGGAACTTGAACATGTAAGTTTGAGGGCCATTCATGTGTGCATATGTGTGTGGGTTAATTTTTTTCTTTGTGTGGTTTCTCCTCTTCTTCTATTAAGTTTTAAAGCCTATTTCATTAAAAGCAACAACAAAGCCTTTACTTTGGAGACCTCATTTTGTGTAGCCAAGGGTGCCCCCAAACTCATGATCTTCCTACTATAGCAGAAGAGAAAGATTTGGGCTTTTTTCCCCCCCATTTTTCCTTGTATTTTTTTTTCCTATGAGGAGATATAATGTTCTGTGACCCTGTCTCAACTCTCGGAAGTAGAGGCAAGAAAGTCATGAGTTCAAGGTAATCCCTGATTTATATATCAAGACCTTGTTTCAGAAACAAAACAAAACAACAAAATAAACACATGCCCAAAGAAGAGGAAGAAGAGGAAAGAAAGAAAACTGGGACAGAGGGACAGAGGGACAGAAGGACAGAAGATGACTCCAGGAATTGCCTCTGGATATGGAACATCTGCATGTAATGCTCGAACTTACAGTGGCCTTCTGGCAAATCCTTTAAAGACTCGGAACAACTAGAGATGAAGTTATAAATATAAGGACTAGAACTTTCTGTATCCTAGTTCAAGTGTGAAGGCCAGAATAGGGTATCAGATTCCCTGGAACTTGAGCTGCAAGTAGCCGTGAGCCATCATATGTGAGTGCTGGGAATCGAACTTGGGTCCTCTGAAGAATGTGCTCTTAACTACTGAGCCATCTCTCCAGCTTTGGTAAGTATTATTTTATATTATTCCTCACCCTCTAGTGCTCTCTAAGCACCTATTCTTTAACACCAGTTGGGTGGTCCTGAATACTGGGTTTTGTTGGAGTAGCTCATCCGTCACAGGTGTCTGCAATTGTCCATCTTTAGAACGCTTCAAAGTAACCTGGGGGCTATTGAAACACCACTAGACTCCACCTGCTGTGAGAGCTGCTGACTCCGTAATTCTGGGTGAGTTCCAATGTCCAAGTTCTTAGGAAGTTCCAGCTGATGTCAGTGCTGCTGACACAGATGCTCTGCTCAGAGAACAGACACTATTATACTGTATTTAGTCATAGATGCCTACTTTATTTTGTTTTTGAGATAGGGTCTCATGAGATGCCAGGCTGGCCTCAAACTCATGACCCCTCTGCCTCATTTTCTTGAGTACTGGGATCACAGGGTTATGACATTAGACCCAAACAATAGTAGACAAATTGAAAACTCAAATAGGTTGTGGGGAGATGGCTTGGCTATTGAGAGTTCCTGTATTTCTTGCAGAGGATCTGAATTTGGTACCCAGTACCCACATCAGGTGGCACATAGACACCTTGAACTACAGCTCCAGGGGAGCCTATGACTTCTAAAAGTGCCTGCACACAAATGCACAGACCCCACTCCCCTGAGACACACATACGTACACATAATTAAAGTAAGCAACTGAGGGAAAAAAAGCTCAGGTTTATCATGGCTTCTTTTCCTGTCAAGAAATATAAATCTTGGGGCTGGGAAGATGGCTCAGTGTGCTGTATAATCATAAGGACTAGAGTTCAGATCCCAGCACTCATGCAACAATCAGGCATCCTTCAAATGCCAATCACTCTAGCTCCAAGATATCTGACACCCTTTTGTGGCCTCCATGTGCATAGGCACACAACACACACACACACAAACACTCACTCAGATAAATACAACTCTCTATCACCCTGCATCCTGAGTGAAAAAAATCTATTTTCTTACATCATGTGGATGATATTATCTATGTAACTGTCACTATTTGTTGCATTACTACCATTTTTAAATATTGCTATTTTTTCAATATTTATTTTCCTTTTTTAAAATTATGTGTACCTGTGTACATGGGAGGGCAGGTATGGGTGGGTGTGTTCATATAAAGGGCAGGTATCCCTGGAGGCTAGAAGGTGTTGAGTTCCCTGCAGCTGGAGTTATTGGAAGGCCCATCCATTTGTAAGACTGAATTTAGTAACTTTTGCCAGCAAAGAAATGAATACCCAAGTGCATCTTGAGTCTTTCTTTCTCTGTGTATGAGAAGAATTTGAGCATGCTGTCTTCTCTCTTTTCAGTATGTCTATTTGAGCATAAAGACGACCAACTGCTTCCTCCTCTGAACGGAGGGGAAGAAGTTATATTTGGATGTGGTACGTCCATCATCTCAGACATAAAAGAAGGTCACCCAGCAGGGGCAAATCGAGATCCATCCTGTCTGTCTCTTGACTATGGAAGAATTGATTTCCAGGTGTACCTGTCCCCCTAAGCCAGAATAGCTGTTCAAGTGGGACCTTTGCATGATTCACATCGAATCCTCAGCAGAAGAAAGCTGTCTGCAAAAGGCAGATGGCATAATTATCGTCTGACTGGAGCAGTTTTACAAGGTAGAGTTTGAGGCAATAATTGAGACACATAATACAACTCTTTTAAATCTTGAGATTTATTTCCCACTCACTGAAGAAACAACACAGGGCTGAATGGTCCATTAATATCATTGATCTGCTACCTCCAGCTGTTCTGATTGTTGATGCTCCCCAGCCTGTGTAGGTTGGGGTGGGAAATAGGAGAGTTGGGGAAAAGACTCTGTTTTTGTCAATGTCAAGGGCTAGAATTTGTAAAAGACACTTCTGTATACTTCCCATTCACAAGAACTGTCAAGCCCAGTTAGTTCTGGGGATTTGCTCTGTATCCGGGTAGCCGTGTTGACGGTATTAAAACTGATTTGGGAGCTGGGGTAGTGAGGGAAAGAGATGAAGCATTGTGAAGCTTCGAACCATGAGCCAGTCATGAGGAAAGTCCCAGACCCCTCACCAGCCTTGCTTGACTTGATGACATACTTTGCTGTAAGATTTTCTAGAAGGAACTGTGTCTAAGAGTGGCCCATCAAAGAGGAGGGGCCAGTGCCCACCTCTCCCTCTTATCCCACTTCCCATTGGCCAAGATTACCCCACAAGGGAGCTAACACTCCTCTTTCTGTAGCATAATCCAGTCCGTGGAGGCTTCCCTGCATGTAGACAGCGTATACTGTGAATGAGTGACCCACTGTATATGGGACATTGCTTGGGAGGGAGGAAAAGGCAGAGAGGAGAACCTGGGAAGGTGACCATGATCTGGGTTCCAGTGTGCTATTTAATGTCTTTTGACTTTGTTGAAAACAGTTCTAACTGGTTCCCCTCTTGGGGTTGTTTATAAAATGTAATGGCTAGCCAGAGGCCAATAGAGAGAAGGCCATTAGAGATCAAGGTTCCCCTTGATCTTTGGACAAAAATTCTTACATCATAGAAGTGGTTGTGTCTCCACAGAAGTGGTTGTGTCTAGCATCTCTGAAACCTAAGGAATGAGTCCATCTCTCTACCATGCCCCATACATATCTATTTGGATGCTATAAATATCTATCTGTCCTTCCCTTCATCTCTTTTACCTTATCTTTATTCCTTCCTCTTGCTTGTGACTTATTTCATTGAGAGCCTGACCTCCTTCATGGCACTTTCTTTTCTGGGAAGCAAGCAGAGTACAAACTGGCCATTCCAAATAGTTCAAAACAGAGCTGTTCAAGCATTTATTGTTTATTATTTAGGTTGTTTTTGAATGAGCCCGACATATTTGTTTCCTGTGAACTTAGAAATACACATAAATCAAAAGTTAAACCAGAGGCTCTAGGGATAGCTTGGAGGTTAAGAGCACTTGTTGCTCCCTCCAGGGACCGGGTGCGATTCCTATCACCCATGTGATGATTCAGAGCCATTTGTAACTCATTTCAGAGGCTCCAATGCCTCCTCCTGCCCTCATAGAGCACCAAACACTCACATGGTGAGAGTTAGCTAGTAAGAGACTAGAGCTAATGGGCCAAACAGTGTTTAAAAGAATACAGTTTCCGTGGTATTATTTTGGGGCATAAGCTAGCCAGGCGGCTGGGAACCAGGTGGCAGGAACACAGTCCACTGCTCCTTCTACAACATGGCACACACACATACATTCAGGGAAAAAGAGATGGCTCAGAGGTTAAGAGCATGGCTGTTCTTCCAGAGCTCATGATTTCAATTCCCAGCAACCATATGGAGGCTCATAACTATCTGTAGTGAGATCCGGTGCCTTCTTCTGATGGGCAGGCAGAACACTGTGTACACAGTAAATAAATAAAAGTAAATCAATTAATTAATCAAAAGTTTTATTCAAAACTTAGCCTACAGAGGGACACACACACACACCAGAAGCAGCTTTCATAGATTTTGAAACACCTAGCTTTGCTTTCAAAGCATCTTTAAAAACAGAAGTTTGTTCCTATTGGCCCTCATGCTACGTAAGAGCAAGCCCACTTAGTAGTTATTCTTTTTGTTCTAGAGTTAGAGCCTAGGTTTTCCTCTGAGCATCTTAGTAACTTGGGCAGGTTGCCAAATACTCACCTAATTTTCTCCATAATCAGGATTATAACAATATCAAGTATTACATTAGTCAGCTGCTGTTGTAGGCAGGCCTCCTTCACAAGGGCTTTGTGATGGATAATGAGGTTAGGGCTGCCAAGCTCCTGTCACAAAAGGCCTAAGAAATCCCAAGAAGCTCTTGTTGTCCATAATTGTCATCATCATCATTCTATTGTTGGTCATTATTTTGTCATTGAGATTCATAAAATGTTGGCTCTGGTCAAGGAATTTACTTAGTTCCAGTAAGGCATTAGAGGCTTTGTGAGTGGAACTTTTTAAAATTTTTTTATTGTTTTTATTGAACTATATATTTTTCTCCACCCCCTCCCTTTCTAGCTCCTCCCCTTCTACCCTCTCCCATGGTCCCCACGCTCTCAATTTACTCAGGAGATCTTGTCTTTTTCTACTTCCCATGTAGATTAGATATATTTATGTCTCTCTTAACATCCTCATTGCTGTCTAGGTTCTCTGGGATTGTGAATTGTAGACTGGTTTTCATTGCTTTATGTCGAAAAGCCACTTATGAGCATATGATATTTGTCTTTCTGGGTTTGGGTTACCTCACTCAATATGATGTTTCCTAGCTCCATCCATTTGCCTGCAAATCTTAAAATGTCATTATTTTTTTCTGCTGTGTAATTGTACCATTGTGTAAATGTACCACATTTCCTTATATGTTCTTTGGTTGAGGGGCATTTAGGTGCTTTCCAGGTTCTGGCTATGACAAATAATGCTGCTATGAACATAGCTGAGCTCATGTCCTTGTGGCATGATTGAGCATCCTTTGGGTATATACCCAAAAGTGGTATTGCTGGGTCTTGAGGAAGATTGTTTCCTAATTTTCTGAGAAATCGCCATACTGATACCCAAAGGAGCTGTACCAGTTTGCACTCCCACCAGCAATAGAGGAGTGTTCCTCTTACCCCACATTCTTTCCAGCATAAGTTGTCGTCAGTGTATTTGATCTTGGCCATTCTTTCAGGTGTTAGATGGAATCTCAGAGTTGTTTTGATTTATATTTCTCTGATGACTAAGGATGTTGAGCATTTCCTTAAGTGTCTTTCAGCCATTTTACATTCCTCTGTTGAGTGTTCTCTGTTTAGATCTGTACCCTTTTTTTTTTGGATTATTTGTTCTTTTGATGACAAATTTCTTGAATTCTTTGTATATTTTGGAGATCAGCAGGGTCAATCTTTCAATCCTTAGGTTGTTGCAGGAGATGCCAACGTTGTGCGTGATTTTTTTTCTCAGAACTGTCTCAGCCTCCATCAAAGGGCAAGCATGCTTTCTATGGTTTCCTGAGGAGTTTCTGTTTTCAAAGCCTGGTAAAGGGAGATTCATGGAAGTCTAGGTCTCAACCCCAGAAATTTCCCCATGCTTAGCGTGTACAAGGTTTTGAGTTCAAGTTTAATCCACTTGTTTACAGTCAGCCTAGAGTGATTTTGCAGTTACACAGTCTGGTCATTGGTTTCTAAGAGAAACCAAGGACTTGTCTCTAAATCCTGCAGCTGTTGCACTCAGAGCAACAGGGCTGTCCCTTCATGTTTTGGAGCATATATCACTGCACAGACTCCCTCACTGACCTTTTTTATTTTTCCTGACGAATTTGTCCTCTAAAGTAGCACATTAGAGTGTCTTAACCCAGCTATTCCTAACTGCAAAGACAGTGATTCGTGAGATGCCTGCTCAAATTTCTCCATGAGAAGACAGAAACAGGAAGATGGTTAGGAAGATTCATCTGTAGAATTTCTCCCCACGTATCCTCCAGACCCAGTCTGTCGAACCACTGTGCTCTAGAATCTGCAATTCTGGGAGCTTGACTTCCGGGAAGGTGGAGAGAAGAGCACACTGAGTCCTCTTTAAAAGCCTCCTGAGGAAGATGAGGCTAAAGAGGAAGTTGCCTGCAGGCAAGAACAAGCAGGCCCCTGTGCATCTGTTTCTCTCCACCCATTTTCCTCCCTCCTGTACATCCACATTATTCCCCATGGCTCTGTAAAAACACGGTTTCCTGTGTGACCACCTGGGTGATTCTCTTCCTTTCAGGCTTCTCGTGGTTGCCATTTCTCAGCTCAAATGACCATTCTGAGGAGTGGCTGTCCAGACACTCAGCTGAAGGGTCTCCCACAAAGCCCCAAACAGTCTTCCAACTCTTCCCCTACTGTAATTATTTTTAATTCTAGTAGTCTGCGTTAAGGCTTCTCTTGCTGTGGTTAAACACCATGACCAGAGGGAATCTGTAGAGGAAAGAGTTTATCACTATCTGTCATCTAATGAAGTCAGGGCCCCGGAAGCAGAAACCTGGAGGCAGGAACTAAACCAGAGGCCATGGAAGAGCGCAATTTATTACCTTGCTTTTCTGTGACTTTGTTCAACCTGCTTCCTTATTCACCCAAGACCATCTTCCCTGAGGGTGGCCCCAACCACAACAGCCTGGGCCCTCTCACATCAATCACTAATTAAGAAAATGGACTAAAGGTTTGTCCACAGGCCAATCCAGTGGGGACATTTCCTCAGCTAAAGTTCTTTCCAGGTGACTCTAGCTTGTACTAAGTCGACATAAAACCAGCACAGAATTTTACTCTCTGAAATAGTTCTGTTTATTTACCGTTTTCATTTTTAACTACTCAACTGATAACTTTATTGTCATTATCTGAGCAAGCTTCATAGAAAATTGTGTGAGTTAGCTCCAAGAGCCCACCCCTGAGCTCATAAGAGTCTTCCTTTCTTTTGAGTTTCCCCAGCTTCTGGACAAGAGACGTTTGGGTTAGTTTCATCTCTGTCCTATTTTCTTCTCTTTAGGGCTTCTTACAGACTAGGTTTTCCCATGGAGCCACATGAACTTTTGTCTTGGTGAGGTTTAGCATTGCTGTGATGAAACAATATGACCAAAGAAACTTGGGAAGGAAAGGGTTTATGTGGCGCATGCTTCTGTAGCTGTGGTAGTCTGAATGCAATTGCCCACCCCCATAAGCTCATAGGGGGTGTCACTATTAGGAGGTTGAGGCTTTGTTGGATTAGGTATGGCCTTGTTGGAGGAAATATGTCACTGTGGGGGTGGGCTTTGAGGCTTCCTATGCTCAAGATCCCACTCGGTGTCTGTTTTCTGATCAAGATGTAGCCAGTACCATGTCTGCCTGCACACCACCATATTCTCCACCATTATGATAATGGACTGAGCCTCTGAAATTGTAAGCAAGCCACCTCAATTAAATGTTTTTCTTATAAGAGTTGCTGTAGTCATGGTGTCTCTTCATAGCTATATAAATATTAACTAAGACAATAACATTGCTCATTTTTAAAGGAAGTCAGGACAGGAAATCAAATGGGGCAGGAACCTAGAGGCAGGAGCTGATGCAAAGGTCACAGAGGAACACTGCTTTCTAGCTTACTCCTAATGGCTTACTCGGCCTGCTTTTTTACAGAACCTAGGACCACCAGCCCAAGGGTGGCACTACCCACAATGGTCACGAACTAAGAAAATGTCCCACAGGCTTGCCCACAGCCTGACCTTACAGAGGCATTTTCTCCATCAAGGTTCCCTTCTGTCAGATGACTCTAGTTCAGCAGGTCTCAACCTGTGGGTTGTGACCCTGTTAGGGTCAAATGACTCTTTTACAGGAGCCACCCAAGACCATCAGAAAACATAGATGTTTACAATCTCATTCACAAGAGTAGCAATGTTACAGCCTTGAAGTAGCAATGAAAATAATTTGGGGGTTGGGGGGTCCCACACATGAGGAACTGTATTAAAGGGCTGCAGCATCAGGAAGGCTGAGATCCACTGCTCTAGCTTGTGTCAAGCAGACACAAAAGTAGCCAGCACAAACTTTCATATAATATCCTCCATCATGTCTGGAGTTATGTCCTTCTTTGTGCACTAGGAAAACTGCTTCTGTGAGCATCTTCATCATCTTAGGTACCACATACGATCTGCAGCATTCTGGCCCATGATGAGCTTCTGACGAACTTTGACCTTCCAATTAAATGCTTGCTTGCGGAATCAAAACCAGGGGATTGTTTGCTGCCATGAAGGATGGATAAGCTCCAATCCCTAGCTCTTTGTCGGATCCCCAACACTAACTTTAGGAGGACTTCTGGCAAGGCCTGTATCCAAGTAGCAGATGAAGACAGCAACAGGTTGACCTTCAAAACTTTCCTTATTGTATTTGTGATGTTTAATACTGTCAATTGGAAGTCTAGAAACTTCTAGCTCTTTGTCAGATCCCCAAAATTTAACTTTAGGAGGACTTCTGGCAAGGCCTGTATCCAAGTAGCAGAGGAAGACAGCAACAGGTTGACTTTCAAAACTTTCCTTATTGTATTTGTGATGTTTAATACTGTCAATTGGAAGTCTAGAATTTCAAGGAGAACGCCTCCAGGCACACCTGTGGGGGAAATTATTAGGTTAGTTTTTGCCCACACCTGGGAGAAGTTCTCTTGATGAGGAAGACAAGTTCTAAAAAGCAGATAAAACAGTCCCTGGGCTTGGGTCCTGGACTGCATACAAACGAGGATGCTAACTGGGAGTGAGCGTTGATTGCTCTCATCTTCCTTGACTGCTTCAGGCCCTATTGACTTCCCTGCCTTGAACTGTGAGCCACAAAATTCCTTCCTCCCTTCCTTCCTTAAGTTGTGTTTGTCCAGTTATTTTATCACAGCCACAGGAAAAGCAACCAAGACAGTTCCTTCTCCACACTTCCACCCAGCCTTCACCGAAGCTCATCCATGCTCATCTCCTGGGGGACCAGTACAACAGGCTGCAGCGTGATTTGTCAGGCAGTCTTTCCCAGCATGCTCTGGTAGTTGATGTGCAACAGCTGTGTTGACCATCCTATCTCCTTCTCTTTGGGAATAAACGATTGAGCAAGGTAATCAATTTCACCCACTCATTTTCTTCTGAAATTCCTTTGATGTCACTTAAAGGAGGAGGAGGAGTGTGTGTGTGTGTTCATGTGTGTGTGCTCATGTGTGCTCGCGCATGCAGGACAGGATACTTCATGAGTCTATGGAGGCCAGAGGACAACTTTGTTATTCCTTAGATACAATCTACTTTGCTTTTCTGAGACAGGGTCTTTCTGTCCTGAATTTAGCAAGAGGCTAAGCTGGCTGGCCATAGAGGCCCAGGGATCGGGATCCGTATATCTTTGTGTTCCTACTGCTGGGATTCTTCCTTTTTTCCTTCCTTCTTTCTTTCCTCCCTCCTTCCCTCCTTTCCTTCCTTTCTTCTTTTCTCCATTCACTTACTTATTTATTTTGTGGGTCATGAGGATCCAACAGTCCCTGGGTACTGGGAATTTAGCTGCTATAAGGAGCACTTGGTGTGGGTGCAGATGATTCGGAGGGCTGCTCCAGTATTATCTAAGATTATTTTATGTGCTCAACCTCCCCCGCTTTCATTCCATAGTCATCTGTAAAATGAAAGTAGTCATTCCTAGCTCACAGGTATTTGTTTATTAGGACATATGTGTGTTTGCATGTGTATACATGTATGTGCAGGTGTGTGCGGAGAGCAGAAGTCAATCTTGTGTTGTTCCCCAGACATGCATTTTGTATAACTAGGCATATGAGTGTTTTGCCTGCATGGATGCTAATTTACCATATGTGTGCAGTGCCCACAGCAGTCAGAAGAGGGTGTGGGATATCCTGTAACTGGATTTACAGACGGGTGTTAGTTTGCTGTGTGGGTGCTGGGAACAAACACAGGTTCTCAGCAAGAGGAACCAGTGCTTTTAACTGTGAGGCATCTCCTGGCAGCCACCACCTTGTTTTGGAGATAGGGTCTGTCAGCTGTCTGGAGCTCATCAAGCAGTCTAGGCTGGCTGGCCAGTGAGCGCCGGAGACCCAGCTGTTTCTGCCTCCCCAACAGTGGGCTATATACACCATACCGTCCCTGGCATTTTCAAGTTTGGCGCCTCGAGCCCTGGTGTGCCTGGATAGGCTCCCAAGATCTATTCCACTAAAAGTAGTGAAGAGAGGGAGATGAGCTGACAGGAATTGAGGCACTTTTTAAAAAATTTAGTCAGATTGCACTCCCTTCTGTTCTTCTGATGTTGTTTCGGAAGCCAGTGCATAACTCTCCTGTACCTGTGTCTTGCTCTTATGTTCTGAGTCTCTGAATTTCTAGTGGCAAATGGTCTGTGTTCACACTGTGGAGGAGGTCAGAGTCACTTTCCAAGTCTGTGCCTCAACTTTGCCACCTCCAGGGAACTACTGATTGGATCATAGCCCAGTTTTAGCCTATACTGCTAAGTATCGGAAAAACGTTTGGTTTCCATTAACATAGTGACATGCTAGACTGAGGAAGTGGCTTAGTTGGTAGGATGCTTGTCATGTATGCATGAGGACCGAAATTTGATCCCTAGCAGCTAAATAAAACCAGGCATCTCAGTGCTGGGAAGCGAGAGAGAGGAGGATCCATGGGACTCGTTGGGCAGCCAGCCTAGCCAAATTGGTTACCTGCAGGTTCAGTGAGAGACATGATCTCAACACCTAGGGTGCAGAATAATTGGCCTGACCTTGCTCTGTGACCTCTGCATGCATGTGCACACTGACATGCCTGAACACACATACACATACCCAAACTTACAAACACATGACTTGTGGTGTCCCCTTTCTTGCTGCCACTGCCCTTCCATGCTAGCATCACATCTGCCATTGATACCAAGCGTCCTGTGTTCACAAGGGAGGAAGCATGATGAGAATGACTGGAATCACAGATATGTTGGCTCTGACTTCTCTAAGACACTCAGCCAGTTCCAGCAGCCCCTTGGCTCGGGATTTCTTGCCTTATAAAGAAGCCACTTTTGTCTGAGCTTGTATTTTCCAAAGCCTCCCTCTCTAGGGATATGCACACCCATTGCTTTTGGTAAGACCAGGGATTCAGAGAATAGTAAGAGTTTAAACTACCATGACTCCATCATCTCTCCTCTTTGTAGAGACGACAGCCCAGTTGTCTACTGCTACATCACAGCCTGAATGGCTTCCCTCAAGCCGGTTACCTCTTCCAATTTTGAACTGCCTAGCTTTGGCTTGGTAATTCTTCCATTCTTTGTAATATCTGCCACAGCTAGTGGTACCTGAAGGTCACTGGGTTTGTTCCCCTAATGCCTTGACAGGGGTAGCTGAAGCCTGGCTTACCTGGGACACTGGCTTCCTCTCTTCCCATGGAATCCTGGGGCTTCTTCCTGTCCACATGGCCCCTTCATCTGGCCTTCTCTCCATATTGCACACATGGCGCCTCAAGTCTTTCTGTGTTTGCTTTTGTTGTATTTCTCTCAGGACCTTGCATAATGCTAGGCAAATATTCAACCACTGAGTTAGGTGTTTTGAGACAGGGTCTCCCTATGTAAGTCCAGGCTGGCTTTAAATTTATTACGTAGCCCTGAACGGCCTTGAACTCTACTTTCCAAGTGCCGTAATGACAGCTGTGCACCACTGTGCCTAGAAAGACAGTAAGGCTTTAGCCCTTGTGCATATTGTCACATTTGTCATCCCTGTTGATCAAATGAGAATTATTTAGATCAAAGATAGAGGGCTGCCTATTTTATTGGGGGACACTCTTCACAGGTTCATTAGTACAGAAACTGAAGGTTGGACTTTGAAAGCTGGGCATCCAAGAGAGTTGAGTCACGACTATCTAAATAGGAGACTCATGGAGGAATGAGAGCTGTGTGGTGGGACGGGATGGGTATGAGTAGAAGGGAAGGCTCTCATATGTTTGGCCCAGGGCTCCACGTCTGGGGCCACATAGGTCTGTAGAGAATATTCCTATACATTGTAGAGTATTTAGAATCATCTGTGCTACAGCATTCTTACTATAGTTAGATGCCAAATATCCTTCAAAGCTCCCTGAGTTAAAGGCTGGTTTCCAGAGTGGCACTGCTGGGAACAGCTGTGGATTTTCAGGAGGTAAAGCCTTCTGAAAGGTTTTCACTGCAAGTGCCCTCACAGAGGCGATTCTGAAGTCTTTGCCTCTTGGATTATGAGGAAAGCAGCTTGCTCTGCTGTGTGCTTCCCACATTGTCAACTGGTACCCCATCATAGGCCCAAATTATTGGGGTCCCTCTATCTTGGACTAAAACCTGTAAAAACTGTGAGCCAAAGTAAACTTTTTTCAGTTAATTAACTCAGGAATTTCATTAAAGTAACTTGAACCTGTCTATTGCACTGACCTCTCCCCTCGAGAAGCCAGTAACATACTCTTTTCAGTTGTGGCAACCCAAAACATCTCCAGATGTTGCTTAATGTCCCCCTGGGTACAAGCCACTCCCTAGTGGAGAAGCCCTGCCCAGTCACAGCGGTGTTTGTAGTGTATCTGTGACTGTTCAGAAGCACAGCTACAAAAGTGCCTCACAGGTGGGTCAGTGTGCTCATTTCCAGTCTTCAGTTTTTACAGCTGGAAGTGGAAAAAAAAACAGAATCAGTTTCACATGCTTTGGTAAAAACTTTACAATGTTCATAGGCTTTATAGCTCCTGCCAGTAAATGCCCCAAGTACACTTTTTAAAAAATATTTTCCTTATTTATCATCTGATGTGGGAAGGTCATTTGTCTATCTGTTGCTTCCATTTGTTAATTAATAAAGAAACTGCTTGGCCTGATAGGTCAGAACATAGGTGGGCAGAGTAGACAGAACAGAATGCTGGGGAGAAGGGAAGTGAGGTCAGATGCTATGGAGCCAGCCACCAGGTCAGACATGCTGAATCTTTCCCGGTAAGCCACCACTTCGTGGTGCTACACAGATTATTAGAAATGGGTTAAGCAAGATGTGAGACTTAGCCAAGGAGAGGCTAGAGCTAATGGGCCAAGCAGTGTTTAAAAGAATACAGTTTCCATGTAATTATTTTAGGTAAAGCTAGCCAGTGGCTGGGAGCCGAATGACGGGAAGCGGCCCACAGCTCCATCTACAATCATCTATCTATCTATCTATCTATCTATCTATCTATCTATCTATCTATCTATCTATCTATCTTTATCTACCTATCATCAATCTATCTCTGTATGTGTCTGTGTGAGTATACACACTAGTGTGCATTTGCCTTGCTTGCAAGGAGAACTGAAAAGAGGGTGTCCTCATTGTTGTTTGCCTGTTCCTCTCTGATTTTTTTTCTTTCTCTTTTTTGAAACCAGATTTCTGTTCCTTTTGGGGAATGTTTTTTTGAACCCTAGACTCATACTCAGTGAGGCTGTAAGCTAGCAAACTTCAGCAAGTCTCCTGGCTCTGTCTCCTTTGCTTCTGGGTTACAGGTATTTATGGTTTATCTATCTATCTATCTATCTATCTATCTATCTATCTATCTATCTATCTATCATCTATCTGTCTGTCTATCCATTCGTCCATCTATCTATCTATCTATCTATCTATCTATCTATCTATCTATCTATCTATCTATCCATCCACCCATCCATCCATCTATCTGTGTTTATGTGTCTGTGTGAGTATTCACCTATGTGTACACTTGCCCATGCCTGCAAGGGGAAGTGAGAAACAGGTGTTTATGGCTAATGAATACCCACTTGTTATTTGGGTGCTGGGATCCAAAATGTGTTCTTCACAATTGTGGATCATTTGCTTTAAACCATCTAGTCATCTCTCTAGTCTTCCAAGTTCACTTTTAAGGTCCTTCTCCCATGTGCATGCTGGCCCAGTGTGATGGTTTGAATGAGAATGGTCCCCATAGGCTCATGTAGTTGAATACTTATTTCCCAGTTGGTGGAACTGTTTGGGAAGGATTAGGAAGTGTCGTCTTCTTGGAAGAAGTATGACACCAGGGTTGGGCTTGAGGTTTCAAAAGCCCATGCTATTTCTAGAGCTCTCTCCCTCTCTCTCTATCCCCAGTCTCTTCCCCCCCTCTACAAACACACACACCTCATGGTGTGTCTCAAGATGTGAGCTCTCAGCTCCTGTTCCAGTTCCATGCTTCCTACCATGATGATCATGAATTTGCCCTCTGAAACTTTGAGCCCCTATTAAATACTTTTTTCGATACATTGTCCAGGTCATGGTGTCTCATTACAGCAACAGAACAGTAATGAAGTCACCCCATAAGCTGTGCTACTTCTCTGCTGGTACACAATGTTCAGAGCCCTTCTGCCTTCCCTCTTTCTTTCACCAAATTTTCCTGTATATGAGTTTTGTTTGGTATGGGTTTTGGTGGTGGTGTTTGTTTGTATGTTTTTCTGAGACAGGACTAAGCATCCACCCTGAGGCCTTGCAACATTAGATCAGGTATATTTAGTTATACTGTCAGAAGAAAGATGCTCATTAGCACAGGAAAGAGGGAGAGGGAGGGGGGCAGGGAGAGAGAGAAAGAGAGAGAGAGAGAGAGAGAGATAGAGAGAGAGAGAGAGAGAGGGAGGGAGGGAGTCTTAGGATTTCTGTTGCTGTGAAGAGACACCATGACCATAGCAACTCAACTCTTATAAAGGAAAATTTTTGTTTGTTTATTTTGTTTTGCAAAATAGCGTTTCTTTGTGTGACAGCCCTGACTGTTCCAGAACTTACTTTGTAGACCAAGCTTGCCTTGAACTGCTCACATAAATCCACTTACCTCTGCCCCTTGAGTATTGGGATTACATGGGTGTGCCACAACTTCCCGGCAAAGGGAAATATTTAATTGGGGCTGGTGTATATTTCAGAGGTTTAGTCCTTTATCTCATGGCAAGAAGCATGAAAGCATGTAGGCAGACATGGTGCTGGAGAAGTAGCTGAGAGTTCTACATCCGGATCCACAGGCAGCAGGAAGAGGAAATGAGCTACTAGACTTGGCTTGGGCTTCTGAAACTTCAAAGTCCACCCTCAGAGATACACCCCCTCCAACAAGGCCACACCTCTAATAAAGCCACTCTCTGTGAGTCTGTGGGAGCCATTTTCATTCAGACCTCCACAATATGTATACATATATAAGACATGTGTTGCTTTTCTTTATATGTATTTGCATATATATATATATATATATATATATATATATATATATATAGTGTATTGGTATAGGAGGTCCTTCTGTTTGTGTGTTGTTTTCATTGGATAATCAATAAAGAAACTGCTTGGCCTGATAGGGCAAAACTTAGGTTGGCAGAGGAGACAGAACTGAATGCTGGGAAGAAGGGCAGACAAAGAGCCGCCATGGAGCTGCCAGGTCAGACTTGCTAAATCTTTCCCAGTAAGCCACGACCTCGTGGTGACATACAGATTTAATGGAAATGGGTTGAAATTAAGATGTGAGAGTTAGCCAATAAGAGGCTAGAGATAATGGGTCAGGCAGTGTTTAATGAATACAGTTTCTGTGTGATTATTTTGGGTGTAAGCTAACAGGGTGGCTGGGATGACAAGCAGCCTGCTCGCTCCTGTTACATGTGCATGTAGTTTGTGTGTGTGTGTGTGTGTGTGTGTGTATTTACATTCTCTTTGGTTGAAGACAGGTTGACTATATAGATTAGAAATAATAGTTAACTTCTAGTCACACTTGGACAAACTGGAGAAATTGATCTGGTAACTTGAGTCGAAGCTTGTCATTACCATGGTGCTGAATAGTTTTTTTTAATTAATTAATTTATTTATTTATTAAAGATTTCTGTCTCCTCCCCACCACCGCCTCCCATTTCCCCCTCCTCCCCCAATCAACTCCCCCTCTCTCATCACCCTGAAGAGCAGTCAGGGTTCCCTGCCCTGTGGGGAGTCCAAGGACCTCCCACCTCCTTCCAGGTCTAGTAAGGTGAACATCCAAACAGCCTAGGCTCCCCCAAAGCCAGTATGTGCAGTAGAATCAAAACCCAGTGCCATTGTTCTTGACTTCTGGTGCTGAATAGTTTTATGTCAACTTGACTCAAGCTAAAGTCATCTAAGAAGAGTGAACCTCAATTGAGAAAATGTTCCCATGAGATCTGGCTGTAGGCAAGCATGTAGGGCATTTTCTTAATTAGTGATTGTTGGCAGAGGCCCAGCCCAATGTGCGTGGGGCCATCCATTGGCTGGCATTTCTGGGTTCTATAAGAAAGCAGGCTGAGCAAGCCATGAGAAGTGATCTAGTAAGCAGAACCCCTCCATGGTCTCTGCATCGGCCCCTGCCTCCCTGTTTCTGCCATGCTTGAGATCCTGCCCTCACTGCTTTTGTTGATGAACGGTGAGTGAAATAAGCCCTGTCCTCCCTAAGTTGCTTTTGGCCATGGTGTTCCATCCCAGCAATAATAGCCCTAACAAAGAGACTGTCCCTAAGCTATGAAGGCTCATCTTCATAAAAGTTAAGGAAACTTGTCTGCCTTTCTCATCCCTGTGCTCAGAGTGACTGGAAAGCACATGGCGGAGGGAAGGTGCTTGGGATACTCTTGTGAGGATGCTTGTGCTAGCAAGCAAAGGATTTAACTAGAAAGAGATGTTGACGCAGTACCATGTATACCTGTGCATGGTATCACCACAGTCACGGCTGCTGGGCCCTGAGTCCCCCTTGTCTGGAGGTTCATCCACTCTCCACAGGCTGTGTGCAGCTGTGTACTTGGCCCAGGTGATATTTGCTCTAGGGTTTTATCCTTGATTCTGTTTTCTCTTTAACGTGGATGGAGGGAAGTGGCTGATTCTGGAGTCATTTTAATGCTGGAGTAACAGGATTTCCTGCTGGGTATGGCAAGACAATGGACAAGCATACCTGGGACATCGAATCAAAGTTTAGGGCCAGAGCAGCAGGGTAAGTTCAAAATTTAACGAGAGATGAGAGGAAGCTGAGGTAGAGTGGAGGAATCAGAATACAGCTTATGTGGTGGTCTTAATTGAAGTAGGCCATCCGTCTGTAGCCCAGGCTGGCCTGGAATGCACTGTGTCTCAGTGTGTAGCCCAGGCTGGCCTGAAACTCACTGTGGTCCTCATGCTGGCCTTAAACTTCTGGTAATCCTCTTATTTCAGCTTCTAAATTCTGGGGTGATAGCCATTACATCTGGCAGTCTCCCCCTGTTGATTTCAGAGTAAAGTCAGATATCTAAGGAGAAATTAATTAAAATATAAAGGGCCAAGCCTTAACTAGAATAAGAAAGTTACTGGGGTATGACTGGATGTTATACCAAGCCTCATGTTGCTTTTCCTCTCTCTGCTTCGTGTCCACTATGAGATGACCAGCTCATTCCTCCACATGTTCCGCCCAAGTTCATAGTGTCAAGCAACCATGTACCGAACCCTTGGAAACAGTGAATCCAACTACATCTTCCCTCCTTGAAGCTGTTCTCTTGGAGATTCTGGTTGCAATCACATGGAAACAGCGACAGTGGAAGTAATAGCGTTCTGAAACAGAGAGCTGTGCTTTCCCAGAGCCAAAGCTTCTGTCTTCATGAACTCACAAGCTTCTGTGCAGGGAAAAGGCAGGTGTTTGGCAAACTGCAGCACGTATGGGAAGAGACTACTCGACCAGAGTAAAGAGTCAGGTCAATGTGCAGGCTCTCTCCTCCAGCTCATCCATCATTCCCTTGTCTCCTAATTGCGAGTCTCGACCCCCAAGCTGGCATTACTTGTGCCTGGAGCCTTAGTTCTACATAATTCTCAGAAGAATTAAGTTCTAGGCTTTTTCAGGCACTGACAACTGTCTCTTCTGCTGTGGTTTTGAAGCATTTTGAACTCACAGGAAGTCCTTGTTAGCCAAGGAAAACTGACGCTAGGCAGAGATTTGAAGCCAGGAGAATGTTATAGGTGTGTGCATAGGAAGAGGGTGAGTTTAGCAGGAGTTTACCTCGAGAGAGAATGAATATAATACAAAAACAAGAGAATCAGTTTCCCTTGCTTAATAAACTATTATTTCTGATAATAACTATGTACAAGAAACAAAGAATTAAGTAAGTGTTATTATCTGGCTTGAAGGTTTGGCTAACAAAATTGTATGTAAAATGGCTTGGCAAATGAACCTGATAGTGGAAAATGATTTCTGCTTATACACAGATGTACGCAGACATATGGTCTTTAGAACTTTTGGAACTGAAATATGCCTACAGAAACAGGGTAGGTAGGCAGAGTATTCATTTTCATTAATTGTCCATATTCACGCACCTAGCACCTACCTCTAGAGTAGAGCATAACAGCATCCTTGCTTGTTCAGATTTGGTCACCATCCAATTCTCTGCTACAAAAATCTCAATCTTCTTGATTTCTAAAAGCTTGCATGAGTTTTAATCTTTCTTTAACTACACTCAATGGAGACCCTCCCTTTTTCTCCACGTTACATCTGTGAGCCCTACAGGTGTTGTGGCTGGTAGCTTTTACAAATTCATTCTTCTTGCTGTGGCGTCTCTACCATACACATTAAGCTTTATTCCCCACTGGTTGATAGTTGGGAAATTCCTAGTCTGAGGCTGTTGGGAACAGACTGGGACAGTATTCAGCCTGCACTGTTCCTAGAGTTGCTACCATGGCACTTGAGAAAGCCACAGAAGCAAGAAATCTCTCCAACCTTCCTTTGCTCACCTCCCCTGAAGCAGTCCATAAGACCCAATGAGCATCCCCTGAAGCAGGTCATAAGGCTCTCATTCTAGAAAGCTCCCTGCCCCAGGCCTGGAAGAAGGGGCAGAGATGAAGACACTGAGATGCCAAGAACTGCCAAGCCCTCCACTTCTAGCTTATCACCACGAGGCCACACCCCTTGTCTAGCTATCATACTTCTACATACCCCTGTAAAAATAATGTTTGGTTTTTGAGTCTCCATCTCTAGAAGGTCCCACATTATTCAAAAACTATGTAATTGGAGTACCTTTCTCTGTCCCTCTGTCTTTCATTGTAAGGACTTCAATCAGTGCTTGTGTTCATGTGTGAATTTCGGTCATATGCTTTCCAGTTGGGTCACAGGTTAGTATTTTTCTTCTTACCTGGGGATCTGTTCATTTGATTTGAACTCTTTAAAATCTTTCCCCTGTTAGGGCTGAATGGGTTAAGGCCAGCAATTAGTCCATTTACCTAAGAAAGGACACAGTGGTTCAGCAGCAGAAATGAGAAACCGTTATACCCACAGTGTGGCGAAACAAGGTGAGTAGCAGGGCAGAGAAGAGGTTATTGAAACAGGGATTTGTGAAAGGAGGGATGCCATTGATTTCCCCTAAATGTTTTACCGAAAGACATCGGAAGACCGATGGAGCTTCCAGTTACACCTTCTTTCATGCTGCTTCTTGGATACAGGCAAAAACATTTCCCATCACACGTCATGCATGCAGCTGAGAAACAGTCCATTTATTTGGACTAGATAAAAGACATTTTGAAGCAGTGAAGGGGATGTATCTCTTGTGTACCCTGCAGAACTGTCATGAAGGCCTTGTGCTGTAGTTTAATTGGCGGTATTTTTATTCTTCCATGGAAGTGGATAAACAATATGTACTTTAAAAGCAATATTAGCTAAAAGCTGATGAAATATATTTAAAGTTATATTAATGTCATAGCTTCTTAGCACAACCATTGAGCTCAGCAGTTTGCAAACAGTGTCTCCTTTAATTTAGTCTTCACAGCAGCCTCAGGTGGTGGGTATAATATTTTTGTCCGTGGAGAATCAGACTCTTTATTTATGTGCATTGTTGTTTGACCTTGGGAGTTACAGACAGTTGTGAGCTGCCATGTGGGTGCTGGAGATTGAACCCTGGTCCTCTGGAAAAGCAGTCAGTGCTCTTAACCACTGAGCCATCTCTCCAGACACTTTAAATGAGGCAGATCAGAAGTAAGTGATGAAGCCAGTATTCAGAGTCAGGTATTTGTCACTTACAGAATACCAACTTCTCAAGACAAAGAAATCAATGATTTGGGGCTGCTCTATTAGATGAGGAATTCAGTTGAAATGAGGAGGGGCAAGGAGATAGTTTTGGCATTGTCCTTCGACAGCAGTATTCTCCACTTCGGTGTGTGTGTGTGTGTGTGTGTGTGTGTGTGTGTGTGTGTGTCAGAGGAGTGTGCGTGCGTGTGTGTGTGTGTGTGTGTGTGTGTGTGTGTGTGTGTGTGTGTGTCAGAGGAGTGTGCAGGTATGTTGCTGTGGGTGTTCTTGCCTGTGCAAATGTGTGTGGAGGGCAGAGATTGATGTCTGGTGTCTTCCTCTATCACTCTCCACATGGAGCTCACTGTTTTGGTTGAACTGGCTGGCCAGCAAGCCCCAGAATTCACCTGTGCCCCCTGCCCTCCAACACTGGAGTTAGAGATGTGTGGTGCTGTGCCCAGCTGTCACGTGGATTCTGGGACTCTGACCTCAGACACTCATGTGTGCAGCAAGCGCTTTACCCACTGAGCTATCTTCTGGCCCAACTCAAGCTGTTCTAGTTATAAAAGCCACCTCCTGGGCCAACTCTCTGGTCATCTGTTGCCAGCATCATTATAAATATGGATAGTTTCCTTGTGAGCGCCCCTGCTTCTGCCATTATCTGGGTGATCTGTTATCAACACAATTAGAGCAAGGTTCAATACAAAAGTTAGGACATGTTCCTGCTCTGCCCCAAACTTTCCAAGGCTTCCTGTCTCACTTGGACAAAAATCTAGAATCTAGGCATCCCATGGCCTTAGGTCACTGTCTGGCTCCCTTTCTTATTACTATCCCCTCCCTTGGGCACAACATCGTCTTTTTTATTTGCCCAACTTGGCTCTGTCATACTTTGTGTCCCCTGATTATGGACTTGGAGACCAGGGTTTGAATATAAATCACTTGTTTGGAAAGTGCCCTTAGGAAACCAAAGGGGAGCTGGGAAAGAGGGAAGCACTCCTCTAAAGGATTGTTATCAAACCAGCAACCACTAGAGGCAACTGATCAAATTTCTATGGCAAAATCAGATCCAGCACTAGCCATGTAAATCATGGGATAATGGTGTTATCTTGCCCAAATAGCAAAGGCCTGGGGAACTTCTCCACCAACTGTTGCCTGCTCCTGGGCTGTGTCTGTTCTCATTCCTGTTAGTGGCTTTGTGTGGGAACAGAGCAGGCTCCAGTGCCCAGAAAGAGCCCTGAGGTAAGAAGGATATGAATGCCGGGACGTTAATATTGGGCTGAGATGAAAATAATAAAGTTTAATGCGTAGATGTGAACAGGACCTGGGAAATGTCCACTGCAGGCCATAAGCTGGCTTGGATAATCACTTGGCTGTGCCTTCTCACAATAATTCTCCAGAGCTCCTAACATAGGCACTTATCTCCTGTGGGTTGTCTTTCTACCTCCATTAAATAAGAGCTCCACAAAGTGGGTGCACTTTGGCCTGCAAGGTTTGCTGCCTTAATCCCAGGAATAGAGTCTGGTAGATTGCAAGAGTGAAATAAAAATTGAATGAATGAATCAATAAATGAAAGATGATCTTTTCAAGTATCTATTTTGTTCCTATGTTTGCCATCTGAGTTTAATACTTAGGGATGAAGACTAACCTATAGGCACCTTTAAGGCTGATGTTCCTGTTATTTTATATTAGGTCTTGATTGTGAATGGCTTTGAACATACCCACCCCCCAATCACACTGAATATCTTTGTTGTGTACATATTCATGTATGTGCAGGTACACATGCAGGTTTGCACACAGGTACCTGTGTGCACATGTGCATGGCACTTCAAGGACAATCTTGGTTGTTTTTCACACACCATTATCCCTTTTTTCCTTTTTTGAGACAGGGCCCAGAATCCACAAGCAGGCTAACCTGGCTGGCCAGTGAGTCCCAGGACTCTGGGTCTCTCTGTTGGCATTATAGGAACATGCCATCACGCCTGCCTTTTTTTTCTCCACAGGAGTTTTGGGACTTGAACTCAAGAACCCACGCTTTTTTTGCAGTAAGGATGTTTTTCAGGGGTTTCCCCAGCCCAATATTGAAAATCTTATTGTATGTCAGTCCCTGTTCAAAGTGTAAGGAACGCTGTGGTACATCAACAAGGAGTGACTTTGGCAGGAAGCAACAGAAACACCAAAGGAAATGGCCTTACCCGAGTGAGGGTTTTAATTTTCTTGTGTAATTAGAAGTCTAGACACAAGCAGTCCCTGCTCTTATCATCACTCTGAGGGGCCATCGGGGACCATGACTGCTTCTCTTTCTTGTAGTTCCAAGTTTGTTGCCCCAACATCAGCAGCTTCTATATTCCAAGGAGGAAAGAGAAATGGCAAAGGGAAATTTTATGTTCCAGCGCAATGCTCCCCCTTGGCATGATTTCCTGGAAACCTTCCCCCATGGATTCTTACCCACTTAGTATCTTCTCCTGTCAACAAGGGAGCTAAGAAAGACGCTTTCAATTTCTAGTTTTTTTTCTGTTTGTTAGACTCTTTGTTTGCACACACAAATCTGAGGGAAAAGTTAAATACAGTTAAATTGGGAACCAGCCACACTAGCATGAACCGAGTAGGAAGCATGGCTGTCACTGTAGTGCAGAAAAACAGACTGCAAGGCCGTGAGCATCCCCTTCTGCTTGCCAGCTGCTCCCAACAGTCCTGAGTGCTGTGCAGTGGTCAGGAAGAGGAGGAGCTGAAAGGTGACTCAGATTCTGCCATTTACCTGGAGTTAGGGAAGAGCTGACCTTGGAGCTGGCTTCCGGTGGCAAGAGAGAGGCAACCTCACCTTGACTGACCCACTGTTGCTTATACTCTAGGAAGAGAAAGTGGTAGAACCACGCCCACCTAGCTCTGTAAAAGAGAAGATAGTAAACATGCTCTGTGAGCCCCCCCTCCCCCCAGTCCCCCACCCCTGCTGGTGCCTTTTTCTTCTCTCCTTCACACAAAGCAGACGTTTAAGTATTTCCACAATGGAAAATGACCATGGGAGGTAAATATGCTAATAAGTTTTTGTTAGTTATTTTCTTTTGAAGTGCATGTGTGCGTGTGTGTGTGTGTGTGTGTGTGTGTGTGTGTGTGTGTGCGTGTGTGTGTGTGTGTGTGTGTGTGTGTGTGTGTTCCTCTTGACAAAGTGTGGCACTCAGGTCTCACACAAACTTTTGTATACAAGCAAAGACACCACCAAACAAAACAAAAGAAAAAAATAATCGTACTTTTCTTCGCTCCCCTGTCAGGACAAGGTGGGTGAAAATGTTCTTTTCAACCCCCAGAGAAATAAGCATCTGCAGACATTAGAGCTTTTCTGTATTACATGTATTTATTCACGTATATATTTATGCAGGTTGTACAGGTTAAAGGAGCGCTTTCAGGAACTTGTTCTCTCCTGCCAGCACGTTGGTCCAAATCAAGGTGCCAAGCTTGGCAGAGAACTTTATTACCCACTGACCCGTTTCGGCAACCCAGATGTGGACAATCTGTAATAGAACAGTTTGAGGGAAATTCTGTTAATGAGTAGGCAAGCCTGGTGACTGCGGAGCTTATAAAAGGAAGTATTAGCTGTTAACTCAGTTCTGTGTCTTCCAGAGCCTGTCCATGGCAATGCAGACCCCACGAGGGGTTCAGACATGGCCTCAGAAACACTTTTGCAGGCTGCTTCTTATTTCAGAAGTCCGGCTCGTACCTAAACTGCCCTTCCCCTGTAATCAGATTGATGATTAATTATCATCATAGAAACTTCATCCACTAACTGATGGAAGCAGCTGCAGAGATCCACAGCTAAGCCCTGGTCCAAACTCCTGGAGTCCAGACATAGAGAGGGAGGAGCGATACTATGAGCAAAGAGGCCAAGACCATGATGGGAACCCACAGAAACAGCTGACCCCGACTGACAGCTGGGAAACCAGCATAAGACCAAACAAGGCCCTCTGAATGGTGGTAGTTGTGTGGCATGGGCAGTTTGTGGGTCCACTTGCAGTGGAACCAGTATTTATCTCTAGTGCATGAACTGGTTCTTAGGAGCCCATTCCCTTTGGAGGAATTCCTTTCTCAGCCTAGATACAGAGGGGAGGGCCTTGGACCTGCTTCAAGTGATGTGACTTACTTGATTGACTCCCCACAGCAGGCTTCACCCTCTCTGGGGAGTGGATGAGGCGTGAGGAGAAGGTGGGAGGAGTAGGAGGACGGGAGGGAGAGGGGATTGGGATTGGTATATAAAATAAGATTGTTAAAAAAAAAAAGTCCCTGTCATGGAAGAATATGGCAGGATTTGGTTTTGGTTCTACAATGCCAGAGCCTGACTGGCATCCTTACTCTAGGCAAGAACTCTACCACTGAGCTCCGATGCCCCTACTGATAGCCCTGTGTGTGTGATCATAATAGGCATTTTAAGGTGGTTGGACTTGTTTCTCCTTGAGCCTCAGCCAATGTGAGTTTTCTTTTTACTGGCGATCATTTTCTAGCGGTGCCTTATGCTGTGGTCTGTTGTCCTTCACACAAATTGAGAACTCTGGTGGCCACTAACAACACCCTAGCTCAATGAGTATCAGCAGACGCATTCAAGTTCACTTGCAAGAGAGTCAACGGGGAGCATAAAAGTGTCAGTAAACACCATGGTTGTGACGTTGCCCCATGTCTCGGTGGCTACTGATTTTTCATTGTTTTGCAGAATAAATGCTTCCCATCTTCGTTCATTTTTAGGTTGGGGTGGGGTCACTCTGTGTTTGCCCTTTGAGTGAAAACTAAGTGCTAAGAAGATTCAGTGCTTCTCAAAGCTGCTGCATACCGTGAGAGGGTATTCTCTTCTCTCTAGCCTTCTCTGTTCTTTATTTGCATGTTTCAGATTGCATCCTCTGCCGCCATTCTTTCCCTCCACCCTCCTCTATCGTCCTCTTTTCCTTCCACCTTACTTTATGTGGTGCTGGCAGTGAAACTCAGGCCCCACACATGGGACGCAAATGCTATGGGAGAGTTATCAGTATTCCGTCAATCATATTTTAAATAAATGCTGATTGGCCAGGCAGGAAGTATAGCTGGGTCAACCAGACAGGAAGTAGAGGCGGGGCGATGAGAACAGTAGTATTCTGGGAAGCAGGAAGCTCCCTCCACACTCCTGAATAGACCACCGAAGAGGCAGGATGTAATCTGCCCGGCTGTGAAAGGTATGGAGCCATATGGCTAACATAGATAAGAATATTGGGTTAATGTAAGCTACAAGAGCAAATAAGAAGACTGAGCTAATGGGCCAATCAGTTTTATAACTTATGGAGATCTCTGTGTGATTTTCTTTGGGGCTTGCCAGCTGTGGGGAACAGGGCAGAGCAGATACCCCCAACAAGCAGGCCCTTTATGTTACAGGCAAATACCCTACCACTAAGCTGGACTCCTCGTCCAAAGTTTCTCTTCTGAGTTGTAAGATCTGTAATACAGCCAGGCACTGTATGCTCCCATGTGGTCCCAGCTACCTGGGAAGCTGAGCCAAGAAGATGCTGGAGTGAGTACCACCTTGGAAACCACACGAATCTATCATGAAAGGGGAGAGGAGAGAATAGAGGAGGAAGAGGTGTGGGGGATTTTGTTTAATAATGAGTTCGGACATGATGTTTAGGACATTATCTTCCCACTTTCTCTACATGGAGAAGCCCTCCATCTTCACTCATGTACTCATAAAGCTTCATACTTCATTTTTCTTCTTGCTCAGAATCCATCCTGCCCTTGCACAGACTTGGCAAGTATTCTACATCTGAACCATGTCCCAGACTGTTTTCTTATGTGTGACAGAGTCTGTCCCCCGAGTGGCTGGGATTATAGGCATGTGCTACTCCACACAGCTAAAAAACCAAAGCAAACCAAAAACTGTGTTCTTGACTCCTGAATTCCATGACACTAACACCCTAATTCTACCTATAGAATAAGCATAAAAACTGAAAGATTTTGAGAACCAAGATTTGTTCTTAAATGTTACTCGGATGATTTAAACATTCTATTAAGTTAACATGAAGAAATTATTTATAACGATTTATAACCCAATCCTTAAAATAACAAGAAGAGATAGTGATATTATTCTGAGTGAGAGGGAAGCAATAACATGTAGTTTTGGACGAATATGCTTTTGTGAAATGAGTTAGGAAATCTGAAATATGAGGCTGGAGTGTGGCCGGAGAGTGACCTAGCCGGAGAGTGTTAGCCAGCATGCATACCAGCAGGCCCAATCCCCAGCATAGCCCCAAACCCAAACTAAACAAACACCCCCAGAAGACACTGTCTCTGAATATCAAGTCCTGAATAGAAAGGATGTAACTCTTTTCTTTCTTATTTTGTATTTTTCTGCTAAGTTTAGATGATCTTCATAGCGACCAAATGCGTCAGATTCTGCAGGAAGAAAGGCTGGCTCTGTAGTCAGCGGCAGAACACCTGCCTGTCACGTGCAAGGTTTACAGGTCCATCCTGAGTCTGTCTCTCTCCTGTCTCTGTCTCTCTCTCTCAGCTCAAGACAAAAGTAAGAACGAGTATAACATAGGAGCTGAAGAACTGACCGTTCACTTAATGTGTAAACAGAATTGGAGCGGCTGCAATTTCCTACACAAGTCTGGGAGGAGAGATGCATGGGTCTTCCAAAGCTCAGCATTTTTCTACTTACTATTTAGAGAGCTTTATGAATACTATACTGTTTAAAATAAATATGAAGATGAAGGGTTGAAATGGCAGTCAGGCTCACAATGAAAAGATGCTAGATAGCCAGACATGGCGGCACATTCTTATAAGCCCAGCACTTGGGAGGCAAAGACAGGAGGGTCACCAATTCTAGGCCATGCAGAGCTAAAGAGGGAGATCTTGCCTCAAAGAGAAATTTGAAAAGGACTGAGGTTGCCGTTTAGCAAGCAGCACTTGCCTGGCTCAGCGTCGTGAGGTACTGGGTTCCATCTCCAATACAAACACACAAAAAGACAGGGAAGAAACAAAGTCATAGGAGAACATGTACAGATGGCCTCGAGGGAGAGCTGTGCTCCTCAGCCATCCACATGGGGGACTGCTAGATGATGGAGGAAGGTCATTGGCTAATAAAGGAACTGCCTTGGCCAATTTTATTGGTTAGAACATAGGTAGGTGGAGTAAACAGAACAGAACGCTGGGAGGACGAGGAAGTGAGCTCAGACTCCACAGCTCTCCGCTCGGGAGCAGATGCCTCAGAGAGACGCCATGCTCCCAGCTCCCAGGCAGACGCAAGCGATGAAGCTCCGACCCAGGATGGACATAGGCTAGAATCTTCCCGGTAAGCGCACCTAGGGGCGCTACACAGATGATTAGAAATGGGCTAAATTAATATGTGAGAATTAGCCTAGAAGAGGTTAGATAGAAATGGGCCAAGCAGTGATTAAATGAATACAGTTTGTGTGTTGTTATTTCAGGCATAAGCTAGCCAGGCAGCCGGGGTGCTGGAGACACAGCCCCACCACCCATATTACTACAACTAGAGCCTGGCTACTCTTGTTCTGTAAGGTGAGCGTGAGAAACACACACAGATAATGAGGAACTGTGAAAAACCCGGCATGCCACAGGAACTCAATTAGAATTATTGTGTTGGGTTTCCCCCTTATTTTTATTTTCTGATTTATTTCATATTTTTTTTATGTGTATGAGCATTTAGCCTGAATGTATTTTTGCACCATGTGTATATTTAGTGCTTGTGGAGGCTAGAAGAGGGTGTCAGATCCCCAAGAACTAGAGGTACACAGGGGTTGTGAACCACCATGTAGGTAGTGGCAAATAAAGCCGCGTCTTCTGGAAGAACAGCCAGCGGTTATAAGCATGGAGTCATCTCTCCAGCTTTTCCTTTCTGTTTTTGAAGATAGGATCTCACTGTATAGTCTGTGATGGCCTCATTCTTGCCATCCTCTTGCCTCAGATTCTCAAGTCCTGGGAGTATAGACATGAGACACTGTGGCTACAGATTTTGGATTGTGATGTGCCCACGCTTGCCACCCACTGTTGGAAAGCAAGAAGAGCCTGAACATTACAAACTGCCATTTGCTGTGAGATGTAGTTTTTCCTCTTGAACGTCCATTTCTGTGGACTTCCTCCCAGTTAGACTGCCTAACGGGGTGACTGGCTTGTCCGGTCGCTTTATCTCTTGCCATTTAAACACACATCCTGTTGAGATAACCCCCAAGACTGTACTACACAGCCAGGAAAACTATAACTGTCTGTATTTTGTTCTGTTCCTTCTGGTTGTAGGTGCCATTGATTAGTGAACAAGAAAGCTGAGGTCTATGAATGGAAGGAAATGTCTTCTGCAGGGAAGTCCTCTGCCGTGCTTGCTAAGTCTGCGCAAGGAACTGGGGTCAATAAAGTGACTAAGAGAGCATTCCTAAGTCAGTTTGTCACAGAGCATGGCCCCTATACCAGAGATAAGACAATGGCAAAATGTTAAAGGACCATCCCTGAAAATCTAAAAGTGACCCCTAAAAGCCAGAAATTGAACCCAAAATAGGTAAAACAGAAAATCGCTGTTGACAATGAAGTTATTCTCAGGAAAATATCAGCAGCGTTAATGATTCTGCCATGGTTGTCTGATGGAGAGGTGCTCTCAAGATGCCTTGATTGCTTGGAGTTACTTCAGTTATAAATTTTAATCATATAAAGTGGTACCTAGTGACACCTAAACATATTGAAGGACTTAAAGGATGAATTAAAATCATTCACAATCATTGTGGGCATCAGTTTGAAGACAGCCTTGGGAAGCGTTTTCCATAGATTTCTGTGTTGATCGTGATACTAGGGTGGAGGGCTTGTCAGTTTTCATTGTGGACACTTGTCATTTTTTGTCATTATTTCTTTTTTATTTATTTATTTATTTATTTATTTATTTATTTATTTATTTATTTTCATTATTTCTTATATAAGGGAAAGCCTGACTTTTTATAATTCAACTTTAACAGAATTTGTTTTGGTGTCTATCCATTGTGCATAGTGACGGGTTTTGACAGGCATTTTCAGACATATATAATGCATTGTGATAATCTCCATTCCTCCACCTTTCCCTCCTCCCTCCACAGATATATTTCAATTTCATTCTTATATGATGAACTACTCTTTTAATTAACTTACATATTCATTTCAGATATGTTTTTGTTCCTGATTGATTTTAAAATTTGAGCCTAACCTTTAGAAACTCAGCTTTAATAAAACGTAAATTCACCCTGTAACGTGCTAGGCAACAGAGCCCTACAATGTTAGAATGAGAAGGGCCTTAAAGAGCATCGTTTCTCTCATTTCTGTTTGTAGGATAATTAGTACAGAATTGTTAACCGCGGAGATATGTTAATGAGAATACTGTTAATTTGAGATTATTTTGATTTACAAATCTGCTTAAAACGAGAGAGGGACTACGGCACAACCCTTGCCTAGAATGTGCAAGACAAAGTGTTCCATCCCCCACACTGTCATGTATTGCAAACTGGCCTAAACATATACCTTGATGGAGGTTTGCCTCGAACTTCTGATCCTCCTGCCTCTATCTCCCTCCACCTCTAGAGTGCTGAGATTATAGGCATGCACCACCATGGCCAATTTTGTGTAGCCCTAGAGATGGAATCCAGGGTGGTGTAGGGGTTCCTTCTCTTTGTGTGTTGCTCTCATTGGTTAATGAATAAAGAAACTGCCTTGGCCTAGTTGATAGGGGAGAACTTAGGTAGGCAGAGAAAACAGAACTGAATGCTGGGAGGAAGAAGGGCAGAGAGAGAGCCACCATGGAGCCTCCAGAGTCAGACAGGCTGAATCTTTCCCGGTAAACTACTGGCATGTGGCGATACACAGATGAATAGAAATGGGTTAAATTAAGATGTAAGAATTAGCCAATAAGGAACTAGAGCTAATGGACCAAGCAGTGTTTTAATGAATACAGTTTCTGTGTGGTTATTTTGATGTAAGCTAGCTGGGCAGCTGGGACAAACAAAGGGCCCCCCTTTCCATGGAACACCAGGGCTTCATGCAAACCCTTTACCAACTTAGCAACATCCCAAGTCTGTTTCCGAAGAATATTCATTTGAAAAGAGTTTTACCATAGATGTCTGTGTTGACCAGAACAATTTCGAGCTTTATAATAAAACTGATAGAAATTCAGGTAGCTCTTCCTCAGTTGTGCACAGAACTCAGCCCTCTGGACAGCCAACATTGTCCCTCTCACATTGTAGAAGAAGGTGGTTTTGTGTGATCCACTCCAGCACTCTAGTGTCCAGCTCTCTGCCCACTGCCTTCCCTTGAGTAAATTGGAAAGCTAACAGATTCTCTCACTAGGATGAGTTCTACGAAGGTTTCCAGGTGTTCTTCTGATACCTCTGTTTTTACCTTTAGGGGACTCTGATCCTTTAACCTGAGATGGACCAGTAGCTACTGTATACCAGGAAGCTGTGCATCGCCCTTTCTGGTCTTTAGATAAGACACTGGAATGTGAGGAAACTTAGAGACTGCATACAGGAAGTTGGATTGATTGCCTAGTCAGTTCTGAATCTGTGTTTACTCAGGTCTTACATGGATCTTCTTTCTAGCCCACTGTATAAAGACATTTTTAGTCTGTGACAAGTGGCTGTTTTTTGAATTTGAGTTGTTGCTGTTCCCATAGCAATCACTTGTTATCAAAAATGAATGCTCCATCACCCTGGGGCTCCTTTCTGTACCATTTGCTTTACCTTTACCCCACAGAGCCCTGTCCTCCCAGCTGCTGGTCTCTCACTTCCTCCTTTGGTTGGAATAGTTCTCTTGACCTTGCATCAAACGGCTTCTCTGTTCTGCAGACCCTCAACCGGTATCTGCTATGGCGTGAAATCGCAGGCTAAACCATTGCCTTTTAGCTCACATCCAGAACTTCTGATGGCATCAAGAAGGAAGCCTCTGGGAGGAGGTGGAGGTGTGGCTTTCCAAATCTGGTCACATCTACTGCACAAGTGTAAACGTTTTATATTACTGTGTTTCTTTGATGTTTATCTTGTTGTTTAGGATGCATAATTTCGATTTGCATTTATAGTAGCTACATAAAGTTTCTTTTAAAATTAATCTGTATATTGCCATGTGGCAGTGACTTACCAGCAAAGATTCGGCATGTCTGACTCTGGCAGCTCCGTGGTGTCTCTCTGACTCAGCCCTTCTTCCTCCCAGCATTCAGTTCTGTCTTCCCCTCCTAAGTTCTGTCTTATCAACAGGCCAAGGCAGTTTCTTTATTCATCAATGGTAATCATAGCACACAGAGGGGACTCCTGCATTACACTACACACACCACACCACACACACATATACACCACATATACACCACCCCACGTATACACACCACACACATACATGACATACACCACACACACACACACATGAAATGTAGACAACGAGACCCATCCTGAGTGTGGTGGTGCCATCCTAGGGTCTGAGGTCCAGGAACAACAGAAATGAAAAAGAAGAAGGAACAAGTGAGCTGGGCACCAGCTTCCCTCTCTCTCCGCTTCCTGGCTGTGAACATAGAGTGACCAGCTGCCTCACACTCCTGTCACCTTGGCTAGAGGGGCTTTCCCACTGTGTCTTCCCCACATGGTAGACTGTCCCCTTAAACCATGAGCCCAAATGAGCCCATCTTTCCTTACATTGCTTCCGTCAGGTATTTCTTTTGTCACAACAGGAAAAGGAACCAGCAGAGAAGGTACTAAAAGGTGGAGACCTGGCTGGTTGCTGCCCAGCAGATAAAGGTGCTTGCTGCCGAGCCTGATCGCCTGAGTTCAATCCCTACAACCCACATGATGGAATGAGAGAACTGACTCCTGCAAGTTGTCCTCCAACCTTCATACAGTTAAAAAAAATGAAGTGAAGACATAATTGGGGCATGTGTGCATTTAAGTCCCCGACCTGTGGAGTTAGGGACAGACAAGTCTCTGGAACTTACTGGCCAGGCAGTCTAGCCCCATGTCCATGAGAGACCCTGTCTCAGAAACAGAGTGAATCACTTCTGAAGAACAAGACCCAAGGTTGACCTCTGGCCTCCACACGCAACTATATGCGTGTGCACTTGCACACATGTACACACACATATACACACACATGCAGACATATACACATATGCACATGCATCAACACCCTTGGACACACACACACTAGCACCTGCACACATGTACACATACATACACACACACATGCAGACATATACACATATGCACATATACACATATGCACATGCATCAACACCCTTGGACACATACACACACCGGTACCTGCACACATGTACACACACACATGCACACGCATGCAGACATATACACATATGCACATGCATCAACTCCCTTGGACACACACACACCGGCACCTGCACGCATACATGTATCCACACATGTGGACAAAGACACAAATAGGAACTTTAAGATTTGTGAAGTTAGAGTCCTCAAAAGCAGGATTTGTGAATTCACAGAGAAGTGTGTGAGTCTTGGTCTTTTCTTCTGCCCCATGAAGACACGAAATTTGTTCCTTCTATTCTTCACGTGGCAGTGTGCTGAGAGAAATTGCCATGTAAGAAACAGGCCCTCAGCACACAGCAAGCCTGCTGGCCCCATTGTCTCTAATCCTCCAGTTTCCAGAGCTATAAGAAATTCTTCCTGTAGTTTATAAATGGTGTAGCCTGGGGTATTTTATTATGGCAACTGGGATGAGCTAAGGCACTCACAGAGCCACAATGAAGAAGACGCTTGCTGGCACCACACAATGTATCTACTTATCTTTTCTTCCTCAGTTCCCATTAGAGTCCCTCACATCTAGGATTCACTAAGAACTCATTTTCTGTTTTTGTGGTGCTAGCTGGAATGGTCAGAACATTTGGGGAGGGGTAGCAATATTAAAGGTATTGAATTGGAAGACAGAGAAAATAAACAAGCATTTACACATCATAACTAACCAAAACTTTGATAGCTCAACACATACAGTATTACACTGTGTAATATTGAGTGCATACAAAGTGTACATTCTAAGCATAAAAATATAGAATGAATCAAAGAAAAACAAACAGCCCTTTGGCCCTGACACGCCCAGTACAGGGCAACCAAACAGCCAGTTGAGGAAGGAGCAAGGCGTCTAGCCACAAACGCTTGGGTGGTCTGTCCCAGGTCGGGAGCCGGTGGCCTGGGTACCTCTTGGAATATACCCATTAACCTCTCGCTCCCTCTGCTGGCCTTGCCCAGCATGTGCACTGCCTTCTTAACAACCCTGGATACTACACGCTGGAGTCCATTGAAACTGCTTGTGATGGACAGAGCGTCCGGCAGCTGCCTTTTCTGCAACAGTTGTGACCTGAAAGCCGACATCCACACAGGCAGTTTGATTGATGGTGCTTATTCAGATCCAAAGAAACTCTCAGCCCTGACCTCTCCTGCCTCCCTCTGTCCCAGGGAAGGGAACTGAAGGCCGGCCACCCTGCTCACACCCAAGGTTCTCACTTGGCTTCCTACTATCTCTCTGGTTGCTCCTCTCAACTGTATTTTGCTGCTTTTCTCTCCTCTCTCACCCTCTGCACAGCCCCCGCCCCTAGCTGATGCCATTTATAAGTCAAACACTTCACTGTGCAACCCTGTCTTTAGCTGCAGAGCAGAGCTAGGTTAGCCGCTCTAATTAGACAGCCTCTTATGTCTCCATTTGTGCGTAATTCAAAGCTGTAAAAAGCTTTTCAAAATAGGTGTGTGCTCGACTTGACAGTTGTGCTAAAACAATGCCTCCGATGAGGAGGAAGCAAGACATACTTGCCGTTTCCCCTTCCAGGATTTAGAGAGAGTTGGCGGCCCCCCCCCACCCCCCCCCCCCCCGGCAGGAGACTAGCCTCTCTTTGGGAACAACTCTCTTTCTATAGCGCCATAGGAAGCAGCACACGTTTCTTTTGCAGTTATTCGAGCCCCCCCTAGCCTGCAACACAGGGACTGAAGAGTGAACTAGGACTTAGGGAGGCTGTCTGCATCCCATAAATAAACAATGAGAGCCTGGCCATTTCATTACAGAGCTTAGATACACAGGACAGATGGTCCGTGGCAGCGCTGCACGTGCATAACCCATTTAAGAGACAACATTATAGGGTCAGAGGCATTAATGTGCTCTCCGTGCCCTTCATCTACTCAAGTTACGAGTTGCGAGTTATGGTTAACACTGCTTCAAAGCTATAGGTCAGGCGAATTACTGCAGTCAGTGACACTGAGAAGACCGGGGAATTGGTGAACGGCAAGAGGATGAATCTTAAATTGGCCTGGGGATTTATAGCTCTGAGCTTAATCTAATAGATGCTATTAGCCATTGATCCTTCTCATGGAATCGTAAGTGGAAAAAAATATCAATTCAAGTTTACTTACATACACACATGAAGAGGTGATTAAGTGGTCAACTCATTGATTCGTCTGAGAGGTTCGGACTTTCAGATAGAGATAGTTCTAGGTGCTCAGGAGTTGTTATGGTCAGTGCCGGGGCTCTGGCAAACCTCACAATCAAGGCGCAGCCAGCTGCCCTCAGTCCTCAATGTGCTAAGTCCTGGTTAAGCTGTGGCCCTGCCCATGACTGACTCGTCATTACATCGGCTCTAATCAGTCCTGGAAGGCGGTCCCACAAAGTGTGAGAACTGCGTGAAATCTTTCAGAGACACTCAGTCTTGCCTCTCCCACAGCACGAGACTCCTGGGAGAACTCTAATTTCTTAGGGTTCATTGTTTCAAAAGGAGCAGCACGAATAGCAATGGTTCTCAACCTGTGGGTCAAGACCCCCGCCCCAGGGTCACGTCTTGAATATCCTGCATATCAGATATTTGCTTTACGATTCATTACAGTAGCAAAATTACAGCTATGAAATAGCAATGAAAAAATAATTTTAAGGTTGCAGGTCACCACAACGTGAGGGCCTGTATTAAGGGTTCACAGTATTTGTAAGGTTGAGAAGCACTGCTCTCAGGGAACCCTGCTAAGATGGTTACTGCTAAGTCTTTTCTTAGAATGTCAGTGAAGACCCATTAAGGGGAAATTCCTTCTGGTCAAGAGACTAGAATCTCTGGTCTTCATAAAGGCTTGATAGTCCCGTTGGGTAGCTCAACCATCTAACCCTGGGACTACCCCTTGAGAATCAGAGACTGCCCCTAGAAAATGGGTTCTCAAGCCACAGGAAAGGGACAGGCAGAATAACTATCCTTTTAACGAGATAACTTTTCCTTCCCAGATTCTGTGTCCTCAGCACAGTGTTTACAGAATGTGGCCATGCAGCTCTGTGCGTTTGTCTGCTTCTCCGAGTTATGAGAAAAGTGGTCTCGTCTCTTTTTCTTTCTCAGTTCTAAACTTGCTTCTCCTAACATTTTGGGGTTCCGGACTCTTCCCTAAAGAGTCTTTTCCCACTATATGACTCCTGCTACTGTGTCTGAGCTCTGTCTTCGTCACAAAAAAGGGGGGGGTGATAGGAAGGAAGAAGGAAAGGAGGGAGGAAGGAAAGGAGGAAGGAAGGAAGGGAGGAAGGAAGGAAGGAAGGAAGGAAGGAAGGAAGGAAGGAAGGAAGGAAGGAAGGAAGGAGAAAAAGAGAATTAGTGCTGAACTTGACATGACGATGAAATGGCCCGTGTCATCTTGGTGGAGGAGATATTTGAATGGTGCGAATGTGTTCTTTTAAGCTTTGTTTGTTGGGGGGTGGGTATATGCCGCAGCGCTTGTGGAGGTCAGAGGACAGCTTGCTGGAATCGATTCTCTCCTTCCTCCATGAGAGTCCTGGGGACTGAACTCAGGCAGAAGGCTTGGCAGCAAGTGCTTTACCCTCTGAGCCATCTTTGGGAGATGTGTTTCGTTCATTCAGAATGCAAAAGTCTAGATGTGAGTCACAGAGGCCCTTGGCTGACCAACAGTGCTCCAGCATCCTGGAAAGGAGTGCTTGAGCGACAAACATTCGTGCCATTTTCCAGTGTCCTTTTAAAAGCTGACATGATTTTCACATAACTAAAAATTAACTCTTGTAAAACATAAAACTAGCTGGGCATTGGTAACACACACTCTTAAACTCAGCACTCAGGAGGCAGACACAGATGGATTTTAGTGAGTTTGAGGACAGCGTGGTCTACAAAGTGAGTTCTAGGACAGCCAGGACTGTTACACAGAGAAACCGTGTCTTGAAAACAAACAAACAAACAAACAAATAAAGCATAAAACTATTGGTTAATTAAAACTAACCATCTCAAAACAAGCAATTCAGTGGCATCTAGTATAGTCACTATGTTGTGCTTACCATAACTACCCAACAGATTTTAAACTTCATTATCATTAAACAATAATGTTTTCCTCTTGCTCCCTCCTCTCTCTTTCCCATCCTTTTTCTTTCTTGAAAGAGTCTCACTGTGTAGCTCAGGCTAACCTTGAACTCTCTGATCATCCTGCTTCTGCCTCCTAAATGTTAAAATTACAAGTACACTCTACACTGGACTGAGTTCCTAAAGTCCAGTTGAAGAGTGGGAGGAATGAGAATGTGAGCAAAGAGGTCAAGACCATGATGGGTTCACCCACTGAAACAGTCTACCTGAGCTAATGGGAGCTCACCAACTCTAGCCAGACAGGAAAGGAACCAGCATAAGACCAAGTTAGACCCTCTGGATGTGGGTGACAGTTGTATGGCTTGGGTAGACTACGGGGCCACTGGCAGTGGTACCAGGATTTATCCCTACTGTTCATACTGGCTGTTTTGGGAACCCATTCTCTTTAGATAGATAACTTGCTCAGCCTAGATACAGTAGGGAGGCCCTTGGGACTTTCCTCAAAGCAATGTGCTTTACCTTCTCTGAGGTGTGGATAGAGAGGGTTTTAGGTGGAGGGAATGGGAGGGGAGGAAATGGGAACTGGGATTGGTATGTAAAATGAAAAAAAAAGATAGCTTTTTTTAAAAACAAAACAAAAAAGTATGCTCTACCTCCCATTCCTGGCTACTGGGAATTGGGACTCTGTGCTCTGTCTTTACAGATCTCCCCACCATTGACATTTCCGGTGAACAGAAACATCCAATGTGTAATCTTTTTTCTTTTCTCCTTAGCACTGTGTTTTCAAGTTTCAGTTATGCAGAAGCATGCATCAGTTCTTCATTCTAACAGGGCTCAGGACATGTCACCCTTTGCAAAGGCGAGGAAGATCCCACCCCTGTCATCTGAAGTAGACCATAAGCCAATTTTCTGATCCTCCTCTGGAGAAGATAATAAAATTCTCAGCACTAAGTGCCCATTCTCCACATAGATGAATGAGCAACAAAAACAGCTTAAGGCAGGAGCTTATTTTCCTCCCAGTGAAGGTACAGTCGGTTCATCATGGAGAAGAGGGTTCAGGGTACAGTCCATCGTGGAGAAGAGAGTTCAGGGGTACAGTCTATCATGGAGAAGAGGGTTCAGGGTACAGTCGGTTCATCATGGAGAAGAGGGTTCAGGGTACAGTCCATCGTGGAGAAGAGAGTTCAGGGGTGCAGTCCATCATGGAGAAGAGAGTTCAGGGTACAGTATATGGTGGAGAAGAGGGTTCAGGGTACAGTCTATGGTGGAGAAGAGGGTTCAGGGTACAGTCCATCATGGAGAAGAGGGTTCAGGGGTACAGTCCATCATGGAGAAGAGGGTTCAGGGGTACAGTCCATCATGGAGAAGAGGGTTCAGGGCACAGTCCATCGTGGAGAAGAGGGCTCAGGGTACAGTCCATCATAGAGAAGAGGGTTCAGGGTACAGTCCATCGTGGAGAAGAGACTACGTTGGCAGGAGTCTGGAGCAGCTCACATTACAACCACAGTTAAGAAACAGATTAATATTAGTGGTCAGTTTGCTTTTTCATTTATATATAGTCCAGGTCCCCTACCCAGGGAATGGTTCCACCCTTGTCTAGGGTGGGTCTTCTGAGTTCTATCAACTTAATCTAGAAACTTCTCCAGATGTGGTCAGAGGTTTGTGTCCTAGGTAATTCTAGATCCTGCTAAGTTGACACTGTTTATGATGTAATGTATGTGTAGCCTGTGTGTCCCTGGTGTCTGCAGAGGTCAGAAGGAGGCAGAAGATCCCCAAGAATTGGATTTATGGATGGTTGTGGGTGCTGGGAACTGAACCTGTGTCTTCTGCAAGAGCACAAAATGCTCTTTATCACTGAGTCATCTCTCCAGCCTAGAGTTTTTAGTCTAAGAGCAAGAAAAACCACAATAAGTCATAAATAGGAAAGGCACATAATTTACATCATAAAATGAAAATGCAGACCCATTATTAAAAATGATTACGTATAGCTGGAAACAGTAGAACATTAAACAAAGTAGAGGGCTTTTCTAAGTACAAGGATCTATAAGCACACATGTGAGAAAAGAAATGCAATAATTTCAGAGGCCATGTGACCACAGGTACACAAAATAGAGAATGTGATAACAACAGGTGACATAGGGACTGTGATGGTTAGCCTCAATTGTCAACTTGGTCTGGAATCGACTAAGAGATGCACCCGAATGAGTCTTTAAGTGTTGTGGGAGCTCCTTCAGCCAACAGCTGCTTTTGTAAAGGGAGAGAGACCACGCCCCAATGGGCTGGTATCTCAGCAGCTATTGGCTGAAAGAGCAGAAGGAGCTCCCACAACACCTCCCCCTTTTGTTTAAGTAGATCTTAAGGCTTTGGACATTTAAGGATCTGTCCAGGGAGGGTGAACTGAGGGCAGAAGATCTACCCCCTAGTTGGCAGCATCGTCTGGTGGCATCCCAGGCACAAAGAAGTTCAGTGCTGTCCTGCCTTTGCTTCTTGCTGGTGAGTACATCTATCCCATTGTCACTGACACTATCCTTCCCTGTCATCTGTACTCAGCTTCTTAGCCTTCCAATGTAGACGGAAGGCCAGTGGCTTTCCTGTGTCATAGTGGAGCTGCTAAGGCAACCAGGTCTGTGGACTGAGCAAATATGGATTCCTAGATTTTCTAGCTTACAAATAACCATTGTTGGACTACCTAGACTGTATTAGACAAACCAGTCTTCTAAATCCCCATTTCAATGCACAGTGTATTTTACCATCCATCCAATCTGCCAGTCTGGTTACTCTAGAGAACCCTGACTAATACAGAAAGCTAGTCTTGAAAGTTGGGAACGACTTCTCACCTGTACAAGCTGACCCCCCCGAGTCGGAAAAAGGAGTCAGCTATATCATGACCTGGGGGCAGTGTATCCAAGCAGGAAGAGGTTGCAAAGTAAAGTGGCTCCATGTGTCCCTGATGGAGTTAAGCAATAATCGAGGGCTGGGCTGGGCTTGGTTATCTCTAGTCTATGTCTAGATGGGACTTCTAACACCAGACTTCTTGAAGAAGAAACCCAAGGTTTGACATCTCTAAGCAAAATTAGAGCCTGTTCTTGGGCATGAAGCCAGCGAAAGCCCGTCTTGGTAGCATCAAGCTGTAGCCCACAGTTCTTAAGGAGGAAGACACAGCACACTGGTGTTCCCCAAACATATCCTAGATTCTGCCTAATTTATTCTGCTGTAAGAGAACACACAATTTGTCAGCATTGTGAATGGTGGGATGGGTAGATGTGGGGTGTGGAATGTGATCTGAGCCAGGAAGTGTAGTGGGAGGCCACTTGTTCTTCCCGGCTGTCTGGCTAGCTTAGACCTGAAATAATCACACAGAAACTGTATTAATTAAATCACTGCTTGGCCCATTAGCTCTAGCTTCTTATTGGCTAACTCTTACATATTAATTTAACCCATTTCTGTGAATCTGTGTATCACCATGAGGTCATGGCCTACTAGCAAAGTTTCAGCATGGTGGCAACTCTATGGTGTCTCTCTGACTCTGCCTCTCTTCCAGCATTCAGCCTAGCTTTCCCTGATACCTAAGTTCTGCCTTGCTATAGGTCTGAAGCAGTTTCCTTATTCATTAATGGTATCACAGCACACAGAGGGGACTCCCTCATCAAGGAAGTATTAAGAAACACTCCATCGTGACAGGCTCATCCAAAGTCTGCCAAATTGGATCTTTAGAGGATGCGTGTTTGGGAAAGTACCACCCTGGGTCCAAAGGGGACTGAAAAGAGGCTTAGAGTGCAGAAGGATCAGTGTGCTACTCAGACAGCCCAGGTGTCTCTGAGCTGGAGTAGACCTACATCGCAATTGCTGCTGACTGACAGGGCGTCTCTTAGGCCCTTTTAAAACTCTAATAATCATAAGGTTCTGGGAATTGAAAAAAATGAGAGACTGTCTCTAGCCAACGTTTACAAGGACCATATAGGTGGAAGGATCAAGTGCCCGTCTGCTCTGACAGTTCTTTTTGCAACTGCAGAAACCCAGGTGAGAGAAGCCGGGCCTCCATCACAGTCTACGCTTCCAGAGCCCTGGGAAGATGGTGGCTGAGTCAGAGAAATGAGGGCCGCCAGAAGAAATCCCACAGGAGTTACTGTAAAATCAATGCCAGTGCTTGAGAAAATTGAATCCACAAAACCAGAGACGATAAGCAAAAGGAGAAAAATCCACACTTTCCATCACTTCCCTAAGCAGAGCAAGAAATGGTGCTGAGAGGAGCAGCGAGCCCGGCTGACAGGAGGGCAGTGGCCACACCAGAATGCATGTAGTCTCCCAGTGCTTCCAGGTTAGACGGTCTTTATTCGGAAGAAAAAATACCCTGTAAAAACAAACTTAAAAGAGATTAAATTTATTTGGATTCAAGAGGTCTCACCCCATAGTCATTACTTTAAAGCCCAAGGCAAGCCAGAGGCGGGCTAGCAAGGGCATGGCGGGGCAGAGCTGCTCTCACTGAATAATGGCCCAGGAATATTGTCTGGGTCCAATCATTTCGCCTCTAAGGGTGAATATGAATGTTCCCCAACAACCTTCTTAATCATGGCCGTAGTTCTGAAAGCCAACAAGGCAACAGAACCCCAGGGTTAGCCCATTATTACTAGCTACAGTATCCAGGCCAACGAAATAAATGTTTCCATCCAGTTCAGAATATGGAGGGAGCACCTAGAGGAGAAGGGCTGGGAAAGGCAGTAAGGCACCCCACAGTGGACGGCTAGCCCTCACCCAAGAGTCAGCTATGACCTTTTAAACCATAGCAAATTTTTCTTTCTTTTACAGTTATTACTTGAAAATTTCATATATAAGGATAATGTATTTTGATCAAATTCTTCCCCACTTCCTCCCCTCCAGTTCCTCCTTATACCCCTCATCACTTTTCCCTCCCAACTGCAATGATTTTTATATACTTTATTGAGCTCAATTTACTGAAGCTTCTGGTACCAGACTTGCCCTCCAATGCCTTCTCATTAAATGATTTAAAGTGGACTCCCTCCAATCACAGGGTCTCCAAATAGAGTCCTATATTATTGCTTTTTGTCACTACCCCTGCTGTGGTAAGGAGTAGGTAAAGACGGGGGTTGAGGAGAAGACATTGCTTCCAGAGGCATATCTCCAGTGATCCAGTACCTCCAACAACATCCCATACTACCTCCCAATAATGCTAGCAAATTATAAATCCACGAATCCATTAATGGATTGGCCTATAGGAAGAAGAGCCCTCATAATCCAATCACTCTCCAAAAGTCTCCTTTCTGGGGCTGGAGATATGGCACAGTAAATTACTTTTAGTGTAAGTGTGAGGGCGTGAATTCAAATTCCCTAGAACCCCATTTTAAAAAAAAAAACCTGGGCACAGGAACATAGGCTTATAATCCCAGAAGGAGACGGGAGGATCACTGGAACTTGGTAGCAGTGATTCCAGGTAAATAGGTGAGGTCCAGTTTTGGTGAGAGACTCTGGCTCAAAGAGATGGAGCGCTATTGAGAAAGACCTCAGGCCTTCGCACACTTGTGCACCCACACACTTCCTGTGTGTGCCTTCCACATATGTCCTGGCTTTCCACGCTGCTGCATTAGGAATCAACCCTTCAACATGTAAGTCTTTTTGTTTTGTTGTTGTTGTTTGAGACAGAGTTATATAATATAGCCCTGGCTGTCTTGGGCCTTGCTGGGTGGACCAGCCTAGCACTCACAGAGATTCATCTGTCCTCACCTCTCCAATATCAGGAGTAGAGGTTGTGTACCACTGTGCTTCGTGTTGAGCACCACTGTGCTTTGTGTTGTGTGAGCGTTTTGAGGGGATAGTTCACACTCAAACCAGGACAGCTCACATGAGGCTTTCCCAGTTCTTGGTAGATAAATACTTGGTTGTTTTAGATCATTCTAAATGACTACGCCACCCACGTGGTCTTTCAGGGTCGTATCTGTTTCTCGGTGGCCTTCATACTCATTGCACTTGTGAACTACCAGTCAGGGTGAGCAGTATCTGTGAGTGGATTCAGTCAAGTGAAGGGTAGTGGTCCATGGACTCGTGTGCCTTGGCTATGATGGCAGCCATCGCTGAACCAGCATTCACTCAGCCTGCACAATACATCGCCTTCCTCTTCTTAAAATACCCACCAGGACTTAGAAACGTGTTTAATTCTTTCAGAATGAAGTGCTGAGGGAGAACACCGTCTCTCCTGCTAGAGCTAGCAATAGGCCTCTGGGTGGAAGGAGGCATTAGCCAATGTTCTCACTGCTGTTTGCGCTTTCATTCTCTGCCATGGAAGCCAAAGTTCACTGAAAGCCCATTAAATTCCACAGCATTCCCTGCATCTACTTTTCTTGGCTTGAAAGTTTGGTCATTTGTTTGTGAGAGATCTCTAACACTGATGATTTTGTCAATGTTTTGAAAAAAAGTGGTCATACTTGTAGCAGAGTTGTACAAAGACATCTCTGAGTTGGCTTTGAAAATATTAGCTTCCTATTACTGCCCACAACAAAAAGACAGCTTCCAACTTAAAAAGCTAGTGATGACAATTCTAACTCTATCTTCAAAAATCTAAACTGTAGCCAGGTGGAGGTGGCGCACGCCTTTAAACCCATCCCTTGGGAGGCAGAGGCAGGTGGATCTCTGTGAGTTCGAGGCAGCCTGGTCTACAAGAGTTAGCTACAGAGAAACCCTGTCTTTAAAAAAAAAACCCTAAACTGTGTGTATTTATAAACAAAGAATAAAATTTGTAATGGTATATATCAAAATGTTACATCATATGGGGGTTAATATATTTCTGTCTTTTTTTTTTTAAACAAAGAGGCATTAGCCCAGGCTAGTCTCAAACTCAATATGTAGCTAACAATGATGACCTTGAGCTTTTGATCCTCCTGCCTCCTCCATAAAGTTCTGGGACAGCAACTGTGTGCTACCACGCCTAGTTTATATGTCCATTGGGATCAGACCCCGGGAAGCGTTCTATCAAGAACTCCATTCCCGTTCCATGCTATTCCTTCTTAGGGTCATAGTTTTCTGTACTGATACACATTATTTGTAAGATAAAGAGGGAAGAAGAGAAAACTAACCCAGGTTAACACTGTGGGTTAAGATCTTAGCTGTTGGGAGACAGATGGCACACACACTCTAGAGCTTTGAAGTGAGCGCAATGGTTTTGTGGAAGAGTCTGTCAGAGCTGATGGGCCAACAGGATGTGATTTATCACTCAAGGAATGGCAAATGGGAAGCTGCTCTCACTAAACAAAAAGGTAAAAGATAAAGGAGAGAGCCTGAGGCCAGAAAGACTATGGCAAAGCCAGACTGAGGCCAGGAGTTACAGAGATCAGTTCCCATGGCCTTGCTTTCGTTGCCTGATCTGAACCCCATAGAATCCAGGCTAGGCATCACCGAGGGTCACCTCAGGCTGTAGAGCAGGCCAGGAAGCAAAGAGGATGATAGGCAGACAGATGGAGCATCTCGCCAGCCACGCTATAAAGATGTTTATCTGATGCAGACTGTAACTCTTCTATGACTTCACAATTTAAAAAAGAAAAGAATCTTATTGTCCTTTATTTTCTTTTCTTAGTTCTTCATAGAACTGAAATAAATTCTGTATCCAATGGAGATGATTAACAGGAGAGCACTGGAGGTTGACCATAGGTTAAGTATTGTTAAATAGGAGGGCCATCTCTTTTCTTGGTCTAGCCTTCTCCCTTTCTAAAGAACTTTACATCCTCAGATCTGTATGACAGAATCAGCAGTGACTGTTTCCTCTCCCATGGGATGAGCACGTGATTGAGCCTGGCTAGTCAGCATGCCCTGTGGCCCCAGATGTAAGAATAGGCAGGTGTGTGACCTATTGAGCCATTTGGAGATGTTTCCTAGAGACGTCTGGATTCAAGATCTTGAGTCTAAGTAGTGACCCTTTCCACTGTGTAGAGACCGGTTGGTAGAGGCCAATGCTATGGAGGGAGAGAAGATGGAAAGACAAAGAGAGTCAATTCCAGACGATGCAATTGGACCCTGCATTTACCTGAAGCTAGCACATGGCCTGTGCACATCAGCTTTATACATCAGTGATCTCTGTGCATATTATTTTGAAATCTATTCTTCACGCTTGAATCTGAAAAGGTCCTGATTCCCTCCAGTGTGGAGGACGAGGGCCTGGCAGCAACTGTTCATTGAACTCCCATCAATACTGTTTTCATCTCTTCCTAAGATAAATTGTGGAGACAAATGCTACTTTGTTGTTGTTCTGCCGGTAAGCAGAGAGATTTGGTGGATAGCCCTGGGGGATTAAGTTGTCAAGCAGGAAAAATCTCTACTCACCTGCAAAAGCTCATAAAATAATCATGCAATGAGACATCAGCTGGACCAGTATATAGTTAGAATAATTCCCACAGTGGAGAAATGGGCACAAGCTTGAGTTGTGCCAGACCAAATAGAAGTCTCCAAACCCCCATGGCACTTCTGATCTCCTCCTTTACTATTGAAGAAACACATACAGCCTGGGTATACATACATGACGTGTGTATGCCTGGGTCGAGGGAAGAATCCAGGAACTGATTCTCAGTCAACACCGAGTCTATTCTATGACCAAACGTGGGGCATGCCAAGACTGTGTGAGCCAGGGTACAGTGTGGAGCGCTGAGCCATGTGGTGGTGATGTCATACGTCTCTAATTCCTGTTGTCTCAACACTCAGAGCAAAGAAATAATGTGAGCAGACTGCCCCGTTCTGCCTGCCAGCCCCAAATAGCAAGTGGAGTGTGAACATGTGAAGCCATGCAGGGCTACTTGGCTCAGGGACAAGTAAGAAGAGAGAAGACAGAGCAGAGGGTGTTAGGAGACGGGTTGAGGCCCTGTGTCATGGGCAGCGGTCATGGCAGTGGCGTGTTTAAATGCATCGCTTTCTGCTAGTTTAGGAATCACACACAAACTACCCACACACATTTCTTTGATTTCCTTTAGGCTGGAATTGAATCCAAGGCCTTGCACCTGCATGAGTTATGCCTCTGTCCCATTTGACATGGGGTTTTGAGAGCTCCATTATCTATCCCTTGCCTCTCCATGCTGAACCCCCCTCCATGCCTTCCAGACTCTGTCCTGGAGACTCAAGGAGTTGGCCCTGCTACTCTCTGTCTAGAGGCCTTGTACCCACACTCTCCACTGCTGGGCCTTCTGCCCATCACCTGCCCCAACCTTCACTGAGGCCCTGCTGGTCTTCCCAGGGTACATAAGACCAATCGTCTGAAGAACATCTCTCCGTGGTTCCATGTGCCGATCAGGAATTCACTTTCAGGTGTGTCCTAGCTGCTGCCCGTGGGCCACTTGGGTCCCAAGAAGGTTGTGAATGTGGCCCAATAAAAATCAGAAGCCTGCTTATAGCATGATTGATTTGCAAAATTCTGGAACCTGATTAAGCCATTCTCAAGCCTGAAGCTGGTAGATGATCATGCTGTGTTACAGGGTCAAAGGGCTGGACATGCCTGAAAACCCAATCTTGGTTTATATGATTGCGTGTTCTCAAGCAGTCAGTGGCCTCATTAAGGGCAGAGACTCCCTCCTTTTGGCTTTGCTCATTAAAAATAAATTTTGTTTAGTTACAAACGTAGAGCTAAAAATCTATTTATTTGATGAAACAATGAAAGGGCGAATGCCCGCACACATGAAGCTGAGAAGCAACCGAGAATACAGCAGGCATCTGGTCCAATCAGAAGAAGCTGAACTACCACGTTTACCTTTGGCTTATTGTCACTGTCGACACACCGCGCTGTGCTTCTAAAATTGAACGTTGATGCCGGTCACGTGAGCGTCTCGTGACAGCACAGCTTCAGATTTAGTACACCTGGCAAAGAGCTCAAATGGCTGCATTTGTCACAAGCTCCCCTGTGCTGCTGAGGCTGCTGGAGTGAGGGCCATAGTTTGAACTCCAGCCATCTAAACAAAATAATGTAGTTACAGGAGTATATTAGCTTAGGGTGATGCAGCCAACCAGATGCTTCTGGCTACAAGTAACAGAAAGCCCAGCTCGGCATGGCTTCCTTCAGCCTAATGGAATGGCTATACAGCCTAGTGCCTATAGTCCCCACCTCCCATGAAGCCAAAGAGAACTGGAACTCATGAACTGGAGGCTGGATTGAGCAACATAGCAAGATCCTGGTCTAAACTTAATTTAAAAGTTAGTTCCTGGGCAGGGCATCAATGGCACATGCCTTTAATCACAACACTTGGGAGGCAAAGGCAGGCAGATCTCTGTGAGTTTGAGGCCAGCCTGGTCTACAGAGCGAGTTCCAGGACAGCTAGGGCTAAATAAAGAGAGTCTGTTTCAACAAACAAAACAACAACAAAAACCAAACCGAAAGCCCAAACCAAAACAAAACAGTAAGTTCTTTAACACCTTACCCCACATAACCTACACTGGTCGAATTAGTTAAGAGATGATTTATTCTCTTGATGCTGAGGGAACCAAAAACCTCTTTTCTGCCAGGTAGTACCATCTGGAGCAATAACTGCTCTAAGGAGAGGCAGCCATTTTGTCACTGCCGAGAAAGCCAACTGAGGGAAGAAAAGGGACTCAAGATGAGCAGCTGGACAGAGACAAATCTGAACCTCGATCTTACCCTGTGTCAATTCCATCATGTTAGTCTTTTTGAGTCATGTGAGAAAAATGAATCAACTTTATTGTCTATTTTTTGTTTAAAGGCAGAGAGTCTCACTCTATAGACCCATAAGGCCAGGTTGACTTTGAACTTGCAGCAATATGCTTGGCTCAGCATCCAAAGCCCTTGAACTATAGGTGTGAACCTAGGTGCCTGTCTTATTTTACAGACTCTTGCTATCTATGTAGCCCAGACTCACCTTGACGTTGTGATCTTTCTACCTCATCCCTTCCAAGTTCTAGATTTCTAGGCCTGGCTTAGAGACAGGGAAGGGAGTGACTATTGAATCCTAGGTGGATGGCACCTAATGTCTTACAATGTGAAGAACAAACTCCAAACCAAATATTACTCAGAACAAAATGTCCAAGCATCAGGGCCAGAATTCCATGTAAAAATAGAACCCGTGAGCCAGGCGGTGGTGGCGCACGCTTTTAATCCCAGCACTCGGGAGGCAGAGGCAGGTGGATCTCTGTGAGTTCGAGGCCAGCCTGGTCTAGAAGAACTAGTTTCAGGACAGGAACCAAAAAAGCTACGGAGAAACCCTGTCTCAAAAAAAAAAAAAAAAAATAGAACCCGTGTAAAAATACCGTGCAAGGGCATGGTATCACACACTTACAAACCCAGCATGAGGAGGCAGAGACAGGCTCACCCACTCTGGGGAACACTGACCAGTCAGCCCAGACTACTTGGTGAGTTCCAGGTCAATGAGAGACCTTGTCTCAAAAGCCAAGGTGGATGGCACCTGAGGAATGATACTTGATACCCACTGTCCCCATAGAGCCACCATTTATTTATAGTTTATTCAGGAACGCTGGTAGGCGAACATAACAAGGAATTTCAAACTTCAGTGTATCTGAGAGCTAACATGGATACTTGTTTAAAATGTAGGTAGCCCGAGCCTCACACTGGGTTGTGCACCCAGCTGGTTGCTAATGTTCATTCTGATAAAACGTCTTGAGCTGTCTGTGTTCCTCGGAACACACTCTACTAAACAGGGTTTCCGAAGACACAGGCTTAGAAGTGGGATTGTACTCTCAGGTTTGAGCCTAGGTAAAGGCCAGAAATAGCCTCAGGAGAGGCACCATCTTGAGCCAGGAACACATCTCCTGGTGGGATTCCAGGCACCGGCAGTGGGCGGGGAGATATTTTGGGCTGCACCGCTGAGGCCCTTGCTGCTCCTCCCTTCGCGCTGTGGTGGGTCTTGGGAAGCCAAATGCAAACCCCAGCTGGTTTCTGATCTTGTCTCCTTGGAGGAAGGCTGGTCTGAAAACAAGGTTACCGTTTCCAAGGCGCTGAAGGAGCTTTGGGGGGTTTTTTATTGACATTCGTTTTTATAGCTCTGAGGAGGTTATTTCTATCCTTTCTGTCAGTAATGTGAGATAGTTGGAAAGAAAATGAGATTCCCCCAGGAGTATGCGGTTTAGCCAAGTCCCGTAATGTCATTGAGAACTCTGAAGAGATTTATGGAGCCGGTCTGAGGGGCACCCTCAGACGCTCTGTGTTGGGTCTATCTGTGTTCACTGCAGGGTCTGCGTGTAAAACTGGGTGCTAAAGTCAAGGGAGCGCTCACAGGCCTCACTGACTTCAGCCATCCCTCAATCCCCCAAACCTGCCCGCAGGAGACAGAGATGATGCTGTAAATAGACCCACCTTGCAGCAGCTACAACAGAGCTGACTGGAGTCTGTTCTCCTGGCTGCTGGCATTGTTTTGGCAGAACTGATCCTTAAAATAGCACAGCCTGGATGCCTTCTGCTTCGGGTTTCTGCAGGGTTATGCCCTGTGTGTGGTTCTTCCGGACTTCCTGTTGCCTGGGAAAAGGCCACAGTTTGGAAGAGAAGAAAAACAAAAGATGTGGGCCTTTGGAGGCACAGCAGAGGGTTGAAGTTCTGCCTCTGTGTCTTCCTGGCTTTGTTTGCTCTGGACAGTCCCTCAACCCCGGCTCAGAAGGCCGAGAGCTGTAAATGTGCTTAGAAAATGGAGACAGTCTAAAGCCAATCTTGTGGAGCCTAAGGGTGGATCCAGCTCTATGATAAAGAATGCATGAATTCCGTCTATATACACAGACTGAACTCTCTTTAATACTGTTTACGACTTGGGTATCTCAGGGGTTTGTTGGTCTTTTTGAGACAAGGGGCCACTATGTAGTCTTTGCTGGCCTTAGGCTCACAGAGCTCCACATGTCTCTGCATTCCAGAATTAACGGCATGTGCCACCACCACACATGTCATGAGCTGGGCATTTTGATACAGCTATCTTCACTCTTCACGTATCCTAGGCGGTACGAGATCCACAATTACTTTACCATTTTCCTTCGTGTCTTTGATTGACAGCTGTCTCCCACCAGAAATCCATTAGCAGAGCCCTCGCCCATTCATTAAGCATGTCTCGAGGAAGTGAGCAAAGGAAGGAAAGAAAAATGTGTTCAAGTTAGTGACCACAGGTCTGGAGAATGCCTTCTTTTGAGTCAGGGATCATTTGTTTGCAAGAAACCAAAGCCCAGCCTAGCTAATATGAATCGAAAGTGATGATCAAGTCTGGAAGTGTAGCCAGGTCTCAAGGGGCAGGATGCAAGAGGAAAACTGGGCACATTCAGATTAGCAAGTTTGTTTGTTCAACCCCACTCTCCCTGTCCCTTTCCCCTCCCCTCCTCTTCTCTTCCTTCCCTCCATCCCCTCTCCTTCTGTCCTGTTCCTTTCCGAAGTTAATTCTGTGTTCTTTAATTCCTCGACTTTGATCTTATCTGAGGTCAGATCACCTCAGCCCGTCCTTGAACACGAGGACTATATTATCATTATCAGTGGTATCAGTAAAAGGGATTGGTTTTGGCTCAGGACCTCCAAGACCAAATTCTCAGCACACACACAAAAAGATTTATTTACCCCAGAGGAACAAAGGGCAGGGAGAAGGAGACAAAGATCGGAGATATACAACAAGGGAGAAGGGGAAGGGAAAAACGAAGAAGGGGAAGGGGTATTTTTCTTGGGGGCAGAGGACATGACAAAGGACTGCCTCTGGATAGAGAGGAGGCAGATGTGGCCCGCAGGAAAATGGTTATAAGGTAAAAAAGGGGAAATCCTGTGTTAGGATGCAGTGTTTAATTTTAAGTGGGCATGTTAATTAGGGTAGCCAAAGGGAGGCTGTTGATTGCTGGACTTCAATACTTTGATACCTGGACCTTGGTAGTCAGCCTCAGGAAGAGGAAGTGGCCAAATAAGGGAATAGGACCTCGGTGATTCGCTTTAGGGGTAAAAATCTATGGGCTTTCAGCATTGCAGAGGGACGAGGGGAGAAAGGCAAGGCCTGCCAGAGTCATGCTGACCATGCTTGAGCCAGCTAGAGTCCCTTCAGTCAACACAGCCATTATTACTATTTGTGCTGCCAAGAATCCATCCTCAAGTTTATAGAGCCCTTGTATTAGTTTCTTTTATGTAATTGTAACGAAAGTGCTAGAGAGGACAGTTTAGAAGAGGAAGGGTTTCTTTGGGACCACTATTTCAGAGAGCTCAGTTAATAGTGCTGCAGGGACCCATTGATTTGGGGTTTGTGGAGAGGCACAGCATCATGGCAGCAGACACACGTGGAGGAGATACTTTACCTCATGGTGGGCCGGAAGAAGAGTGGGCCACAGAAATGGGGTCAAGGACAAGATATGCAGAAGGACCATCTCTTGTAAGTTTAGTTGTGAGCCTTTAACAGCTGAGCCATCTGTTCAGGCCTGCCCTCTTAAAGATTTAGTTATGTATTTTATGTACATGGGTCTTTTGTCTGCATATACATCTGCACACCAGAAGAGGGCATTGGATCTCACGGGACTACAGTTATAGGTGGCTGTGAGCCACCATGTGAAATGCGGGGACTAGAACTCAGGACATTGGGAAGAGAAGCAGTGCTCTTCATCACTGAGCCATCTTTCCAACCCTGAAGGGGCATCACTAGGTATCCATTTTCTGGTTGTTTGACTAGGAATGACCTCCACAGGCTCATATATTTGAATGGTTGGGCCCCAGATAGTGAAAATATTTGGGACAGATTAGGAGGTGTGACATTTTGGAGGGGTGTGTCTCTGAGGGTAAGCTTTGAGGTTACAGAAGCCATTCTCAGTCCTCTCTCTCTCTCTCTCTCTCTCTCTCTCTCTCTCTCTCTCTCTCTCCCCCCCCCCCCCAACTACGAATCAGAATGTAAGTTCTGAGCTCCATTTCTTGTTCCATGCCTGCCTGTTGCCATTTTCCCCACTATGACGGTCATAGGCAATAAAGCCTACAATTTAATACTTTCTTTTATAAGTTGCCTTGGTCATGGTGTCTCTTTATAGCAACAGAAAAGTAACCATGGCATACTTCTTCCAGCTAAGGCCTACTTTCCAAGTTTCTACCACCTTAATAACAGCACCAGTAGCTGGGGACCGGATGTTAACTAACACATGGATGCCAGGGGCTTCATATCAAGTCACTAACAGTCTCTAAGCCCCTAAGACACACTTCAGGAAACAATGAGGATCTCCACTTAACAAATGAGTAAACAATGGGTCCAATGAGAGACGTTGGAGAAGCCGGGGGGGGGGGGGGGGGTGTATTCCTATGGCCCTTCCCCTTCTACTGTTCAGAGCCCCAGAAGCAGAGGGAGGGATTGAGGCTGAGAAGGGGCCGTTACTAAATCTTGTTCATAGCATTGACACTACATATGTTCTGGAGAGCCATCCATCCCCCCATTAATTAGTTAATTAATAATTTATTGCAGACATCTTCCTAATGTCTACCATGCCTTTTGTGTTGTCCCAGGCAGTTTCTCACTGCTGAAATAAAACTGTAATAAGGAAGGCAGGCAAGTGCCCTCACCTTCTGGAGCCTTCTACCTGCAACACAGACATTTCTGTATTCTAGCGAACAAGTTCATGGGCGAGATGATAAATGTGTAGAAATTGCCAACATGACGTAAGACAATGCAGCTGGATTGTCGTTTCAGGAATTTTTTGATATTGACCTAGAGAACTAGAAATTCCACAAAGTTCTTTGATTTTCAAAATGGGAGAAATGTGGAACCTGACTCTTCCTTCTGCTGCCCCTGTATGGAAGGATGATTGGAGGCGAAGTAGCTCATTTGGGATTGGAGAAAGGACAAACGAGCCATTCAGTCACGTTTTGTGACTCTCTTTGGAACCTTTTGAAGCTGAGTGGCTCCGAAGCCTATCATTTTTTAACAGCAATCTTTCTGTCTGTTTGCTTTGGGTGCTCGTGTAACACAGCTTCAGATGGAAAACTCAGCTATGGCATGGAGCAGGAGCTCACCCACACACCTCAATTTCAAGCCCCTTGAGGTTTTCCTGAAAGTGTTCCACAGAAAGTGTCACAACAGCTTCTGAGTAAGATGGCAAGACTAGAGACCATTTCCCTGTGACTCGGTGACTAGCCAGGGTTCTCTAGAAGAACGGGGATGGTGGAATAGCTGGCTATATGTTTTAAAAGAAGGATTTATTGCACCAGATTGCCCAATAGGATCTGAATGGTCCAACAATGACTGTGTGCACACTGGAGAGGTCAAAACACAAACCCATGGCTGCTCAGTCTAGGAAGAGGGACAGCTCTGAAGGCCTGGAGAATTCCTGTGGTCGCTTGTCTTCACTCCACAAGGGAAAGGGGAATAAGCTGGTTTCTGACAGCCATGAGGGATGGCAACCATGGCAGCAACAGGAGAGCCTCAATGACCAGCAGGAAGCAGGCAGACAAGTGCTGCTTTTTCATCAAATCTCTTTACGGCTGAAGGGCCACTGAAAGGTGCCATCCACTGTGGGGGAGGGTCGTCTCCTGTCAGTTCATCCTTTCTTGAAATGTCCTCCCAGACTGTTCCCAGGATGTACCTCTTAGCCAGTTCCAGATCTAATGCATTTGATAATCAGAATTAATTATGATGTCCAGCTAAGAAGAATAGGCAGTGTAAGAGAGAACAGGCTCTATTCCAAAGAGAACGAGGAAGAGTTGTGAAAATAAACAGAGGTAGAAAAACTGAAAGTGCTGAAAAAAAAAATACAGGTGAAAAACCAAAGAGAAGTGAGTCAAGTTGAACACAGCCCTCACGATGCTGCTTGAGTGGCAGGGGAAAGAAGCAGAATCCTCATCCAACAATCCAATGTCTCAGGGTGACTGTTGCTGTGATGAAATGCCAGGACCAAAAGCAACTTGAGAAGGAAAAGGCTTATTCGGCTTACAGTTCCACATCATGGTCCATCATTGAAAGAAGTCAGGGCAGGAACTCAAACGGGTCAGGAGCCTGGATGCAGGAGCTGATGCAGAGGCCATGGAGTTTGCTACTTACTGGCTTGCTCTCTGTGGCTTGCTCAGTCTGCTTTCTTAAAGAACCCAGGACCACCAGCCCAAGAATGGCACTGACCACAATAGGCTGGGTCGTTTCACACCAATCACAAATTAAGAAAATGCCTACAAGTCTGCCTACAGCCTGATCTGATGGAGGCGTTTTCTCTCTTGAGGTTCCCTCCTCTCAGATGACTTTAGCTTGTGCCAAGTTGACATAAAACTAACCAGCGCAATTGGCCCTCTGTCAGCGTGACACACAAACACATCACCATTAACAACTTTTCCTTCCCCAATCATCCCCAAGATCTCACATTAAAAACATAAATAACTTTAAAAGTCCCACAGTTCTTAAAAACTCAAGTTCAGTCCCTTTAAAATATTATCTCTTTAAAATCCAAAGTCTCTTTTAAAAGTTGAAATCTCTCAAACCGTGAGTTCTTGTAAAAATCAAAATTAAGTTAAATGCTTCTGACTTCAAGAGGGAAGAATCAGGGCAGTCGCAATCTTAAAGCAAACCCAAACTCCAAAAGTGTAAATAACTCAGTGGCCGATTATCTGGGAATCAGATGATCTTCTCTGGCTCTGCCCTCTGCAGTACACACAATTTGTCTTCTAGGCTCTGCCTGGCTCCATTTCACAACTGCTCCTCTTCTTAGTGGCCATCTCTGAAATGCTGGGGTCTCTTGATACAAAGGGGTTGCCCTTTCACTAGTAGCCTCTCCTGGGCTCTTCAGGAACCCCAGCCCTGCGGCACAGTGCCAAGCCTCAGTTGCTGTCTGTGATTCCTTCATGCCTTTAAAGCCAGTACCACGTGGGAGACTCTTACACTACCTAGTTCGACTGCCAACAGGAGGAACAACCTTGGCTATTTCTGGAACACAGCATCTGTGTACTGACCCTGAGGAAGTATTTCTTCGAAGACTTCTCCTTAATGATGCTGGTCTCTTCTTAGAAATCACAGCTGATTCTTCAAACCCAGTTGACCAGCATCCATTGTCCCAGAAACACAAGAGTTTCATGTTAGTGATTCTGGTATCTTATTAATCACAGCCAATTCTTCAGCCCCGGCTAACTAGAACCACAGATTCTTAACTCAAATGGCCTGGTAGAGTCTTTGCTTCCTTCTGAAACTTAATAAGCCAGGCCTCCATTGTCTGCACTGCTCTCAACCTTCTTAATCTTTCAAACTCCTATGAATAGTTCACTGAGTTCTCAAATCAACGACTTTTCTAGCCCAAAGTTGCAAATTAGACAGTCTTCCCCAAAACAACACGGTTAGATCTGTCACTGCAACACCCCACTCCTGGTAACAACTTGTTTTAGTTAGGGTTACTGTTGCTGTGATGAAACACCATGACTCAAAACAAGTTGGGGAGGAAAGGGTTTATTTGGCTGACATTTTCATATCATAGTCCATCATCAAAGGAAGTCAGGACAGGAACTCAAGCAGGGGAGAAACCTGGAAGCAGGAGTTGATTCAAAGACCATGGAGGGGTGCTGCTTACTGGCTTGCTCCCCATGGCCTTTTCAGCCTGCATTCTTATGGAACCTGTGATTATCTTCTTCCTACATCATGGACTGGGTCGTCCTACATCAATCACTAATAAAGAAAATGTTCGATGGGCATACCTACAGCCTGATCTAATGAAGACACTTTCTTTCCTTTTTATTTATTCTTCTCTCATATATTATACCCACCTCTTCCTAACCCCTCCTCCATACCACCCCTATCCCCAGATCCACTCCTTGGATCAGGCCTTCCTGGGATATCAACCAAACATGACGGGTCAACTTACAGCCTCCTCTCCCACTGCTGGGAGTCCTACTAGAACACCAAGTTACAGAACCATAACATGTATGAAGTGAACCTAGATCAAACCCATATAGGCTTCCTCTCTGTGAGCTCCTATAAGCCCAGGTTAGTTGATTCGAGTTATTTCTTGTGGTATGCATGACCCGCCCCCCCAGCCCCTACAATCCTTCCTTCCCCTGTTCTACAAAATTCCCTGAGCTCTGCTGAATGTTTGGATGTGGGCCTCTGTATCTGCTCCCCTCAGTTGCCAAATGAAGCCTCTCTGATGAGAATTATGCTAGGCTCTAGCTATGAGTATAGAAGACTATCATTAAGAATAGTTTCATTGACTTATTTTTAATATTTATGTATTTATTTGTTTGTTTATTTATTTGTTTGTTTATTTATTCATTTATTTATTATGTATACAATATTCTGTCTGTGTGTATGTCTGCAGGCCAGAAGAGGGCACCAGACCTCATTATAGATGGTTGTGAGCCACCATGTGGTGGCCGGGAATTGAACTCAGGACCTTTGGAAGAGCAAGCAATGCTCTTAACCACTAAGCCATCTCTCCAGCCCCCTCCCCCATTGACTTATTTTTTTGTCGCCTCTCTCATTCCTGAACTTCTAGGCAATGTCAGGCATAGTGTCCCTGTCATAGCATGGGTCTTAAGTTGTATCGGTCATTGATTGGTCACTCCCCCAATTTATGTGCCACCTTTGCCCAGAATGTCTTGCAGACAGAAAAAATTGTGGCTGGGTTGGTATCCCAATCCCTCCACTGGAATTCTTGCCTGGTTACATAAAACACCCAGCTGAGACTTCATATCCCTCATTACTAGAAGTCTTTGCTAGGTTCACCCTCATAGATTTCTGGGAGTTTACATTGCACTAGGTATTTACCTCACCCCCAAAATGCTCCCCAATTTGAGTCATCTCTCCTAGTACTCTCTCCCTTCATCCTCCACTCCGACCTGATCTCTCCTATTCCCATCCCCATCCAGACCCAATCCATGCATGAAACTTATTCTACTTCTCCTTCTCAGGGAGAGCCATTCACCCCCACCCCTACCCATGAGCCCTTCTTGTTATTCGACGTCTCTGGATCTGTGGACCATAGCATAGCATGATTTGATAGGTTGCCATTTTGTCCTATTGATGGTGTCTTTCACCTTACAGAAGCTTTTCAGTTTCATGAGGTCCCATTTATTGACTGTTGTTCTTAGTGCCTGTGTTATTGGTGTTCTGTTCAGGAAGTTGGAAGACACTTTTTTTTGTTTGTTTGTTTGGTTTTTGGTTTTTTGAGACATGGTTTCTCTGTAGCCTTGGAGCCTGTTCTGGAATTTGCTCTGTAGACAAGGCCTTGAACTCATAGAGATCTGCCTATGGAGACATTTTCTTAATTGAAGTTCTCTCCTCTTAGATGACTTGAGCTTGTGTTCAGTTGACATAAAACTAGTGAGGACATCTAGGCAACCCCAAAGCAAAGACACTGAGTGTCCTATGCTCAGGGCAAGCCCTCAGCCCACAGAAACCTCAAATCAGATTGCACACTTTGGGGAGGCAGCAATTCCTCTGTTGAATGGGTCGCTGTACTATATTCAGAGGGTCATATCTAGACACCATCTTAAGACAGAAACTAGATTACCTGGTGTGGAGGCTTGAAGGAAAATGTCCCCTATAGGTTTAGGAATTTTAACACTTAGTTCCCAGTTGATGGAATTATTGGGGAGTTATAAATGTACAGTGTTGCTGAAGGAAGTTTATCACTGGCAGGTAGGGTGGAATATTTAAAGGTTTATACCCTTTTCTCACTTCATTTCGCCATTTCGCTATTTCCCCATTTCTAGGCTTCGTGTTTGCAGCTGAAGATGTGATTTCTCAGCTTCCTTATCCTGCCACCCCAAAATAAACTCCCTCTTCCTTAAGTTGCTTTGTCATGGTATTTTGTCAAAGCAGCAGAGTAGAAACTAATACAGTCCCAAAACCTGACAACAGTTAACAGCCACAAGTCAAGGCTCTTTTGAACAGAGTAAACACTGCCTGAGAGAAGTAGGGTGATTTAAAACAAGCAAACAAATAAATAAATTTAACCAATGACCTCTCTCCAGATATTCGATTCTCAACACCAATCCACAGTAACATGAAAAGCCAGACAACTAATTAAGCCCTCCAAAAAGCTGTAATTCCACAGCAATGGCTTCCACTGAGAATGACTTAGATGGAATCCCAGACAAATAAGTCAGAAGAATGATTTTGCATATGTTCAAATAAATTTCAGAAGATGAATGAATCTCAAGAGGATACAGACAGGTGAAATAAGTAAGAAAGTGAAAAAAGTAAGAAAGAAATACCATAAAGAGACAGAAACACTAAAGAAAACCAAATGAAAATGCTGGAAATAGAAAGAACAGTAAAATACAGAGCACGACGGGGAGCTTCACTGCTGTAACACATCAAGGAAAAGACAGACTACCAGAGCTCAGAGACATGGTGGAGAAATCGGAGCAACTGGACCAGGACAAAAATAGATTGATAAGAAGGTGCAAGTGAGACTCCCAAGACATATAAGATACAATAAAAAGACCAAATGCAAGAACTGTGAACATAAAAGAAAGATAATACTTTTATTCCAGAGGTATAGAAAACATTTTCAACAATACAATAGTAGAAAATATCTCCACATTAGAGAAGAGATGCTAATCCAGATGTAGAAGGCATTTAGAACACCTGGCAGATAAGATAGGAAAGCAGATCCTCTCATTATACTATACTTAAACCGCTGGATATACAGAACAAAGAAGTACATCAAGTCTCTAAGAAAAACATCAAACAAACATACAAAGGCAGGGCCATCAGAATAATAGAGTTCTCCACAGAAACTTAAGAAGCCAGGAAGGTTTGGAACAATGTATTACAAGTTCTTAAAGACACAATTGCCTCCCCATACTACAATACCCAGAAAAGCTATCATAACTGAAGGAGAAAGAAAAGCAATCCATTAAAATGACACACACTAAAGGAATCCATTACCAATAAGCGAGTTCTACAGAATGTATTTGAAGAAATCCTTCAGATTTAGGACAAAGGCAAAGACATCCACAAGGCCACAAGGAAAAGTAGAGCATGCTAGAATAATAGCTAAGCTAGGAATAGGAAAATACCAAGCACTGAAATATCTGGACATCTTTCAATACTAACTCTGAATATCAATGGTCTCAGTTCTTCAGTCAAAGACATGGATGAAAAGACTAGAAAAGAATACAGGAATCATGTATTTATTGTGTCCATGAAACATGGTTCACTCTAAGAGAGATGCAACCTTTGAGTGAAGGATGAAAAGAGGTATTCCAAGGAAGCAGAGTTAGGGAACAGGTGGGTGTCATTGTTCTAATATCTGACAAAACAGACTTCAAGTAAACAATATTAAGAAGAAATAAAGAAGACCACTACATACTGATTAGCAGATCAAACCATCCAGGGGATCCGACAACCCTAAACCTATATCCACACAACATGGGTGTATTAGATTTCATAACATACTACTAGGTGTGAAGTCACAGATTAACCAAAACACAGTAACAGTGAGCAATTTCTATTCTCTCGCCAACTGATAGGCCATTCCCTCATTAAAGAAGCATCTGAATCAATTGACATCATACACAAAACATATCATCCAAACACTGCAGAATACATTCTTCACAGAAGCCCAGGGTGCCTTCTCTAGAATAGACCACAGATTAGAACAGAAATCAGGTCTTAGCAAGAAGAGAAAATCTGAAATAGCCCTACTATTCTGTCTTATCACAGTAGAATAAAACTACAAACAAATAGCCAGAGAAACTACAGAACACACATGAATGCATGGGGACTAAGCAACATATTATTGAACATATTGATTTAGTCACTGAAGCATGGGGGATCTGGCGTGGGTAGAGAAGAAATGACCTCCCTCCACCATACCCCTGACCCCTCACTGTCTGTGGCAGGTGGGAGAGATGCCCCTGAGGTCATAAGAGTGTGAGATCTGTTCCTGTCCCTTGCTGTACCTCACCTGAGTGACACAGTAGAGCTGGCCCTGAAGGTAACTCTGAGGGAGAGTGAAGCCTCAGGATACAAAGCAGGATAGCTGGCCCCTCCTTTTCCTCATCACTGCTAGCGGTGATCTAGCCAGGGCAGTGCTGGAGAACTCATCCTGAGGGTGAAGGTGAGGGGGACCTGGAGGGCTGACCAACTACCCAGGCCCAGAACCAGGGTTATGAGTTGGTCCACCCTAACATCTACCCCATCTGTCATCTGCTGGAGCATGTGGAGGGGCCAGTCCTGCAGACCCAAAGCTGTGGGATCTTCACAACATAGAGCAACAATACAATATTCAAGAGGGGTCCCAGTGAGGACCCAGCATCAATAATGTGGCAGAAACCAGAGGCCTCGAACCAGACCAATGACTCTTGGCAATGAGTACTTCCAAGTAAAGAGATATGGATAAAAGAGTTTACTGTGTAACTCATTGTGTCACATGACAGCTTCCACGATATGAAATGAATGCGATAGAGATGCAAAATGCAAAAGACACAAAAAATAAGTAAGAAGAAAGTTTTTAAAAATGCCCTTTGTATTGCAGACCAATAGTGATTAAGGGAAGTGAAGGGTTTATTTTGACATACAGGTTATAGTCCGTCACTAAGGGGAGTCAGGGTGAGAACTCAAGCAGGAATCTGAAGCAGAAACCTTGGAGGAAGGTTGTGTGCTGGCATGTCTGCATGCTCATGCTCAGCTCACTCCTCTACAGGACCTCACAGCTAGGGATGGTACAGCCCATAGTATGCTGGGCCATCCTACGTCAATTAAAATCAAGACAGTGTTCTACAGACTTGCCCACAGGTCAATCTGATTTGGGGAATCACTTAATTGAGACTCCCTTCTCAAGTGACTCTCTGCGGTGTCAAGCTGTCAGTTAAATCTAACTAGTACCTAAGGCCAGCAGCTGACAACAGACATCTCATGAAATTAAAAAGGTTCTGTATAACCAAGGAAACAGTTAATCAAGTGAAGAGACAGACTACAGAGGGGATAAAATAAATCTTTGTCAGCTACACATATAACAGAGAATTGATGTCTAGGATATACCAGGAACTTAAAAAATAAACAATATGAAAACAAATTATTCAATCAAAAATGGGCTAATGAACTGTACAGAGGGTACAAGAAATGGATAAAATATTAGAAACATATGATCGACCAAATTTAAATTTAAAAATGTAAAAACAACTCCAGCAGATACATAACAAGCAATGAAATGGAAGCAGTGTCCCTACTAAGAAAAGCCTAGGACTGCAGAGCTCACTGTTGAATTCTGTCAGACCCTGCCCCCAGCCCCATCAGAGGCCATGTGGGGGCGGGGGCAGAACCCAGGTAAACCCCCCACTCCCTCAGTGACTGCCCAGTCTATTCCCAACTGTCCCTCCTCTCCTCATCACCATAAACCTATTCACAACTTCCCTGTTCAAAGCCCCCTGCTCCACCAGAGGTCACACCCACTGACAAAACCCCTATTCTAGTAGGCAACACCCTGCTGAACCAGAGGCCATGACCTGGCGGTCAGAACTCCAGCCCTCAACTCAAGTGAAAGCTGCAGCTTGCACAACATCAACTAGATTGAACCAGAAAGGAAAGTCCCACCACCACATAATAACCAAAACACTAAACCCAGAGAACAAAGAAAGAATATTAAAAGCCGCAAGGAAAAATGTAGAGCTCAATAAAAATCAATTTTAAAAATAGGATCTGGAGAAGCTACAGCATAATATAGTGAATGGGTTTTTTAGAAATAAAAAAAAATTAGCACCTTCCTATAAAAAAAAAGCCGCAAGGGAATAAGGTCAAGTAACATGTAAAGGCAGACCTAACAAAACTAACAACTAACTAACAAAATGGAGACTCTAAAAGCCAAAGCTCTGTGGGGGTGTGTCCTGTTGGAGTAAGCATGACCTTGTTGAAGTAGGAAGTGTGTCTTTGAAGTCAAGCCAGACCTAGTGGTTCACTGTTTCTTCCTGCTGTCTGTGGATGAAGATGTAGAACTCTCAGTTCCTCTCCAGGACCAGTTCCACCTACACGCCGCCAGGCTTTCTACCATGATGATAATGGACTAAACCTCTGAACTATAAGCCAGCCCCAGTGAATGTTTTCCTTTATAAGAGTTACCATGGTCATAGTATCTCTTCACAACAATAAAACCCCAACAAAGACAGACGTTGATACCAGAGACGTTGACAGAGAATTGCTTGTGAAGATCCAAACCTGGGTCCATTTTTACCTTATTTGATGGTCAGAGAGTTTGGAGTTTGCTCAAAATGTTTGGTAAGCATAGTTACACGTCTCAACTCAGGATGCAATTACTTGATTCTTTTGACATTAAGATAGCTTCATGCCATTCTGACGGGTAGTCAGGATATGCAAACATACTTCTGCTCTTTCTTTTGTAACTATGAGGTCACCTGGGGAGTGGCTGCCTCCTTCAGGATAGTCCACTAGAGCAGCTCCACTGCCTAAACATCAAAATGCTAGTGATTTGATGTCTCAAAGGGTTAAAGCAGTTGATTGTTTGAGTTGTCCTTTGTATCATGTTAATAGAATCTTTTTACATCTCTCCACCCCCACCCCTCACAATCCCTGTTTATGTTGGGTATAAAAACTATAAAAAAATAAATGCACATGATTTTCAGTAGTCACTAAAATGCCCTCCCAGTATTATTCTATGGTTTCTGTCTTATTATTTTTATGTGTCTTCATATTCTTTCCTAATATTTCTAAATTCCCATGCCCCTATCCTGGCAAGATGTATTTTCATCGAGGCTGATCCACGAAAATTGCTGTCATAGGTTGGACCATGTTTTTGTTTGGAGGAAAGAGGACTTTGGAACTTTCAGTTAGGAAAGCCATCAAATGCTTTAAGCACTGCTTGATGGGTCACACTAGTAGCAGCATGGAAGACAGTGGTGCTGAGGGTGATTTGAAGTATGGGGGTCTGGCTGAAGACATTTCAGAACAAAATATTTTTCTGTAACCTAGAAACTGTTCTTGTGACATTTCAGGTAAAAATGTGACTGTTTTTTGCCCTAGTCTGAAAAAGTGCTTGAAAATAAATTGAAGAGTTTTAGAATAATGGCATTGGCTGAAGAAATCTCAAAACAGCATGGTATTGACTTTGTCATATGATTATTAGTGTTCACTCTTATGCAGATCTCTAATAAAAAGGAGCAAACCGAAAAGGTAAAAATACAAAATGTACAATTTGATGAGAAAAGGGGAACCAGGAAGTATAATGGAGCTATGGTATGGGAGGTCCTTCTGTATATGGGTTGCTTTTATTGGCTAATGAATAAAGCTGATTTGGCCTTTGGCAGGGCAGAATAGAACTAGGTGGGAAAACTAAACTAAATGCTGGGAGAAAGTAGGAAGAACCAGAGAGACACCATGAAACTACTGAAGGAAACAGATGCCCCAGAACCTTACAGGTAAACCATAAGCCTCAGGGTAAAATACAAAATAATAGAAATGGGTTGATTTAAGATGTGAGAGCTAGCTAGAAATATGCTTAAGCTATTGGCCAAACAATATTGCAATTAATATAGTTTCTGTGTGTTTATTTTGATTCTGGGTAGCCAGGACACAAAAGAACAGTCTCTATTAACAGAGCTAAGTTCCATGTTCAAGGAGATAAACAGATTAATGAAAATTAAATGGAATAAAGGGAGTGGTAACCTCTGGGCAAGATCCCACCAGCAAAACTTCCAAATTGTGAAAAGGAATTAAAGAAAAGCTTAGCGAGTATGGTGGTACATACCTTTAATCCCAGCACTCCAAAGGCAGAGGCAGGTGGATCTCTGAGTTTGAGGCCAGCCTGGTCTACAGATCAAGTTTCAGGGCAGCCAAGCTTAGGAAGTGAAGGAAGGTTGGTGAGGATATAATTGAACAAGGAGGCTGTATTCCAGTCCCAGAAAGAAAGAACTTGGCAGATTTGGCCTCATAGTTCTGGCTTTAGAGTCAACAATAGAAGAAAGTTTATGGAATCTCCATCCAAAACTAAGGAAAACCTCTGAGGCCAGGTGTGTATCAAGGATGTCTTTGCATGGAGACCTAGAGAGGCCATTGTGTGAAGCTGTGAAGGTGAAGCCTGGTTTGCCGTGGAGACCCCAAGATTTTGGAGATCCCAGAGTTGAGGGATACCTGCCAAGGAGAGCTGCTAAGAAGGAGTGAAACCAGCCCAAACGAAAGAAGTGTGTTGCAGTTAACAAAGCTGAAAGGAGTTGGAGATCTGAAAAGTATTTTGACGTCAGACATGGAGAGGCAGGGTTTGGAGTTTACCCAGCTAATTTTCTGTCTTGTCAAGTGTTTCCTTACTATGCTTCATTTCCTCCATTTTAGAATGGTATATATATCCTGTGCCATTGTATGTTGGGAGTATGTAATCTGTTTTATATTTTAATTTTATAGGGGATTACAGTTAATAGATTACATGGATCTCAGAAGAGAGTTTTCACTTTGTTATTTTGTTTTTTGTTTGGGGGGGCAGAGTTTCTCTGTGTAGCCTTGGCTGTTCTGGAACTCACTCTGTAGACCAGGTTGGTCTTGAACTCACAGAGATCCACCTGTCTCTGCCTCCTGAGTTCTGAGATTAAAGGCATGTGACTTTGGACTTTTAAACAGGCTTGAGACTGATAGACTTTGGGGACTTCTGTAGTTGGACTTAATGTATTTTGCATTATGATATAGGTATAAGCATAACGGGGCCAGAGAGTAGTATGTCATGGTCTGAATGAACATGGCTCCCATAGGCTCATGGGAGTGGCATTATTGGAAGTGTGGTTTTGTCAGAGGAAGTGTAGCCTTGCTGGAGGAAGAGTGTCATTGAACTCAAGTCAAGCCTAGTGGCTCACTATCTCTTTCTGCTGCCTATGGATCAAGATGTAGAACTCCCAGCTTCATCTCCAGAACCATGACTACATGCTGCCATGCTTCCCCCCATGAAAATAGTGGGAAAATAGCCAGTCCCAGTAAAATGTTTTCCTTTATAAGAGGTGCCATGGTCATGGTATCTCTTCACAGTAATAAAACCTTAGCTAAGACAAAAGCCTACAAACTCATGGACACTGAACAACTCTCTATTTAGTGACTATTGGGTTGAGTAAGAAATAAAAAAGAAATTAAATACTTTCTAGAATTCAGTGAAAATGAATGCTTATCATACCCAAATTTATAGAATACAATGAAAATGGGGATAAGAAACAAGTTCGTAGCACTAAGTGCCTACATAAACAAATTGGAGAGATCTCATACAAGTAACTTAGCATCACACCTAAAAGCTCTAGAATTAAAAGCAACAAACATACCAAAGAGGCAGGCACTTATCAAACTGAGGACTGGAATCAATAAAATAGAAACAAAAAGAACACTACAAAGAATCAATGAAACAAAGTGTTGGTTCTTTGAGAAAATCAACAAGATAGACAAACCCTTACATAAAAAACTGAAAGACACAGAAAGGATATCCAAATTAACAAAATCAGAAACAAAAGGGGGGATGTATAACAGCAGATTTCCACAGTAGGAAATCCAAAGAATCATTAGGTCATACTTTAAAAACTCATAAAATTGGAAAATCTAAAAGAAATGGATTATTTTCTCAATAGATACCACTTACCAAAGTCAAATCAAGATCAGATAAACAATTTAAATAGACCTATAACACCTAAGGTAATAGAAGCAGTTATTAAAACCCCCAACCAAAAAAATCAAACAAACAAAAAACCTATAGCCAGATGGTTTTAGTACAGAATTCTACAAAATTTTCTTTTCAAAGAAGAGCTAATACCAAATCTCTTCAAATTATTCCATAAAATAGAAACCATGAAACATTATCAAATTTGTTTGTTTGTTTGTTTGTTTTAGAGTTAGAAATAGGTCTTTATTCAAAACTCTGATCTACCAGGTTAGTGTTTTCCACCAACTGGGGGAGCAGAGACCTTCACAGGCTTCACAGCCTTTTGCTGGTGCTGCTTTTGCAGAGGCCTTGGCAGCAGCCATTGCTATCTTCTTAAACTCCTGCTTAGCCTTTTCTGCTTCCTTGGCAGCCCTGATGGCCTGCTTTAGCTGAACTTTCCTAACTTCTGGCTTCTGATTTCTCTTGGCCATTACATCAGCAAGGGATGCACCAGTGATGGCCCACTGGAATTTGAGTGAGTGGAGGGTTCTTTCCCTTTTCAGCATTTTCCAACTGTACTTTTTTGTGTTTTCTTCTGTAGAGGACAGTCCAGTTTATCTGCAGATGATTTTTTTTTTTTTTGGAAAGGATGTTTGGTGTGGGAGAATTATCTGTATTCTGTCAATCATGTATTTTAATAAAACACTGATTAGCCAGGCAGGAAGTATAGGCGGGTCAACCAGACAGGAAGTAGAGGCAGGGCGATGAGAACAGGAAAATGCTGGAAAGGAGGAAGCCCATTTCTCCCATTCCTGTCCAGACCCAGCTGAGAAAGGTACCAAGCCACATGGCTAACATAGATAAGAATAATGGGTTAATATAAGCTACAAGAGCTAATAAGAAGCCTGAGCTACTGGGTCAATCAGTTTATAATCTAATGTAGACTCTCTGTGTAATTTTTCTCTGGGACCAAATGGCTGGGGGACAGGACAGGACAGAAACCCCAACAAGCCCGGCCCTCAATGTTACAGATGTGGTCTTATATTCTGCATTAAGAAACTGGAAAACCAGGCCAACCTGATCTACAAGAGATAGTTCCAGGATAGGCTTCAAAGCTAGGAAGAAACCCTGTCTCAAAAATGAAAATAAAAAGAAAAGAAAAAAAGAAAAAGAAACTGGAAAACATTGACATAGCGCCGCCCATGTCCAGGGTAGATTTTGTACCCACTAAAACAGCACAGCTCAACCTTCACAGTGAGAGCTGCTGCCTAGCCAGAGGAAAGATGGCAAAGAGCATCAAATTTGTTTTATGAGGCCAACAGTCAACCTAACACCCAAACCACACAGTCAAACCACACAATGATTCAACAAAGAAAGAGAATTACAGGACAATTTCCTTCTTGAACATAGATGCAGAAATACTTAGTAAAATACTCACAAACTGAATCCAAGAACACATCAAAAAGACTGTATTCTTTGATTAAGTAGGATTCATTCCAGAAATATTGGGAGGGTTCAACATACAAAAAAAATCTGTCAATGCAATCCACCATGCAAACAAACTGAAAGAAAAGAACCACATGATCACCCTAATAGATGCTGAAAAAGCCTTTGACAAAGTCCAGCATCCCTGCATGATAAACAACTTGGAGAGATTAGGGATAAAAGTGGCATACATCAACATAATAAAGACAATTTACAGCAAGCCTAGAGCCAACATCAAATTAAATGGAGAGAAACTCAAAGCAATACCAACTAAAATCAAAAACAAGACAAGGCTGACCACTCTCTTCGTATCTATTTAATACAGTTCTAGCTGGAGGAATAAAACGACTGAAGGAGATCAAAGGGATGGGAATTGGAAGGAAAGAAGTCAAAGCATCACTGTCCACAGGTGATTTGATAGTATAAATAAGCGATCCCAAAAATTCTAGCAGAGAATTCCTACAGCTGATACACATCTTCAGCAAAGTGGCCTGATAGAAAATTAACCCCCCAAAATCAGTAGCCTTTCTATATACAAATAACAAAATGGACTGAGAAAGAAGTTAGGGAATCAATATCCTTCACAATAGCCACAAATAATATAAAATATCTTGGTTTAATTTCAAGCAAGTGAAAGACTTGTATGATAAAAAAAAATCAAATCTTTGAAGAAAGAAATTGAAAAGGCTATCAGAAGATGGAAAGACTTCCCATGCTCACAGATTAGTGTAGTGATGAGGCTTGCAAAATAGTAAAAATGGCTATCCTACCAAACACAATCAACAGATTCAATGCAATCCCCACCAAAATTCCAATACAATTCTGTACAGACCTTGAAAAGACAATATTCAAATTTATAAGAAAAAAAACAGAATAGCTAAAACAATCCTGTACAATAAAAGAACCTCTGGAGGTATCTCCATCCCTGATTTCAAGTTGTGTTACAGAGTTATAGTAATAAAAATGACATCGTATTGATATAAAGTCAGACATATTGATCAATGGAATCAAATCACAGACCCAGACATAAATCCATATACCTATGAAAACCTAATTTTTGATAAAGAAGCCAGAAAGACACAATGTAAAAAAAGGAAACATCTTCAACAGATGGTGCTGGTCTAACTGGATGTCAGCATACAGAAAAAAAGGCAAATAGATCCATATCTATCACCCTGCACAAAACTCAAGTCCAAACAAAACCAGGTACATGGAGTCAAAAAGAAGAGAGTGGGGAATAGTCTTGACTGTATTGGCACAATCTTATTCTTCCTGAATAGAGCACCAGTAGCATAGACACTAAGCTAAGAAATCAATAAATGAGACCTCATAAAACTGAAATGTTTCTGTAAAGCAAAGGACACTGTCAATAGGACAAAATGGCAGCCTACAGAATGAGAAAATATTCTTACCAACCCCATATCTTATAGAGGGTTAATATCCAATATACATAAAGACCCCAAGAAACTAGACATAAACAAAGCAAATAATGCATTAAAGTGGGGTACAGATCTAAACAGAGAATTCTTAACAGATGAATCTCAAATGACTGAGAAACCCTTAAAGAAATGTTCAATATCCTTAGACATCAAGGAAATGTAAACAAAACAACTCTGAGATTCCATCGTACACCTGTCAGAATGGCTAAGGTCAAAAATGTAAGTGACAGCTCATGCTGGCAGGGATGTGGAGCAAGGGGAACACTCCTCCATTGCTGGTGGGAGTGAAACTTGTACAACCACTGTGGAAATCAATATTGTAGTTCCTCGGAGAGTCGGGAATCAATCTACCTCAAGGCCCAGCTATACCACTCCTGGGCATATACCCAAAGGATGACTCATTCTACCCCAACTATGTTCATGGTGCCTTTATCCATAATAGCCAGAAACTGGAAACAACTTAGATGTCCCTCAATCAAACAATGGACAAAGAAAATGTGATACATTTAAACAATGGAGTATTAATCAGCTCTTAAAAACAATGGCATCATGAAATTTGCAGACAAATGAATGGAACTAGAAAAAGAAAATTATTCTGAGTGAGGCAACTCAGACCCAGAAAGACAATTTTATTCTCACTTATAAGTTGATATTAGCTGTAAAATAAAGGATAACCATGCTGAAATCCAAAGAGCCAGAGTGGCTAAGTAACATGAAGGGTTCAAGGAGAGACATATAAATTTCCTGGGAAGGGGGCATAGATTCTGTGAATGGATTGGGTTTGGTAGGGGAGGGAAGAGGAGAAATCAGGTGGGGTGGGGGACAGATGGAGGGAGAGAGTACTGGGAGGAACAACTGGAATTTGGGAGCATTTGGGGATGATGTGAAAACCTAGTGCAGTATAAACTCCCTGGAATCTTGAAGAGTGACCCTAGCAGAGATTCCTAGTCATGGGGGATACAGAGCCAGAAGCAGACACCTTCTATAACCAGGCAAGGCTTTCTTTCAGCAGTGGGACAGAGATACCAACCGAGTCACAAAACCTTCAACCTGCAATCCCTCCTGTCTCCAAGATATGCTGGGGTCATGATGGTTACCAACTTGTGGAAGTGGCCAACCAATGGCTGGTCCAACTTAGGAGAGGGAGCCCATGCTAGGAGAGGAAGCCCATGACTAACGTTCCTAAATGGCTAGGAACCAGAGGCTTTATAGCCCAGAGACCCAGGATAGAACCAAACACGACTGGGGGTGGGGATTCAATGAAATGATTACTAATGATATATTCATAGATTGGTGCCTAGCTCAATTGTCTTCAGAGCAGAGCCAGCCATCCAGCAACTGATGGAAACAGTCAAATGCTGCACAGAACCAGGGGAACCCCTCAGAGGTGGGGTGGGGTTTGCAGGAGCCAGAGAGGTGGAGGAAACCAAAAGAACCCGGCCCACAGAATCAGCTAAGCGGGGCTCATGGGGGTTGACAGAGACTCAAGTGGCACTCCTGGACCTTCTAAGCTCATGGACTAGCAGACTAAATATTGTAAGAAATGCTGTATTATCAGGAGTAACCTTTACATCCAATGTAGTCTCTATCAAATTTTAATCACATTCTTCATAAAACTAGAAATCAAAACTCCCCAAATCCATGTGTATAACTGGTAAATGTAATTGTCAACTTGATAGGATTTAGTATCATCTAGGAGAGTAACCTTCATGCCTGTGTAGGAGTCTTCAGAAAGGTTTAACTAAGGCATAAAGAGCCAGTTCGAACACTGTTGGGTGAGGCTCAAGTCTACTTTGGGAGGGGCTGTGGTTTAGATGTGGTTTGTCTCTGTGTTCATGTGTTGGGAGCTTGGTTCCCGCCCCCTCCCTCCCAGGAGGGGCAGCATCAGAAGGTGATGGAATCTTCAAGAGTGAAGCTAGTGGCGTGTCTGTAGGTCAGTTGTGGGCTTGATCTCAGAAGACATTAAGGTATTTGTCGTTAATCCTTGAGAAAAGATTGTGACCAAAACCTGGTGGTCCCATTCCGTCTCTCTGTCTTCCTGTCTTGATACTGAGCCTACCATCCACCATGAGGTCCTCACCTTGAGCCTCAGAAACTGGCTTCACTTGAAAAAGTTAGTCTGGCTCAGCAATTAATAATTACATAGATTTTGGAAATGATCATTACAAAAACTTGGGAGATAATGTTTTCCCTACAGGTTGGCAAACTCCGGGACCATGAACTCAGATGCCCCTGTGCATGCTACAGTCTCTTTTTCATCCTTCTAGCTTGATGAGTCTAAGTAGCTTTAACCCAATGAAGATAAGACAGAAAGAGACATCCATGACCTTTCTAAATCTGCATTTGTTTTTCACCTCAGCCTGGTGGTTCTCATTAGTTTTACAGACTGGAAGGAAATAGATTTTGTGTCATGTAAATTATTCTGAGTTCATGGTACTGAGCAGGAAATCAGAGTTGAGTCCTGAGAGGTATTCTGTTGAGCCAGTTAGCACGAGCCCTGATGATGAACATGAAACATCCTGGCCGTGGCTCCTAATGCATTTTCCTCATCCAGAATTCATGTGCAGGTAGGACTCCACCACATCAGTCCGAGTCCCACCCATGGCGATTGGTGTTTAGTTTCCATTTTATTAACAGGATTACTAATTCTTTTTTTGTTTGTTTTGTTTTGGGTTTTTTGTTTTTTATTTTCGAGACAGGGTTTCTCTGTGGCTTTGGAGCCTTTCCTGGAACTAGCTCTCGTAGACTAGGCTGGCCTCAAACTCACAGAGATCCGCCTGCCTCTGCCCTCCCCCCCTGAGGGCTGGGATTAAAGGCGTGCACCACCACCGCCCAGCTAGGATTACTAATTCTTAAGAGATAATAGTGGCAGTTACTTACTGAGAGGATGTTCAGTAGCTTTGAGTTAATGAGTCCATGAAGTAGACAGGGAAGCCCAGAATCCATGCCTTTTTGGTGGGCTATAAGCCCTTAGAAACACAGCTACCAAGTCATCTGAGTTCCACAGCACACACCAAGCATCAAGAGGAAGCAGGCATCTGTCATGGACTTGTGTGTGTGTGTGTGTGTGTGTGTGTGTGTGTGTGTGTGTGTGTGTGTGCAGATGGACGTGCACATGTTTATAGAGGCTAGAGGATAACCTTGGGTGTTCTTCCTCAGGCACTAACTACTTTGTGTTAAAACATGGTCTCTCACTGGCCTGGAACTCACCAATAGATGAGGCTGGCTGGCCAGAGAGGCCCAGAGCCACACCTATCTTGAAGTGCACACCACCACAACCAATTAAAAAACAACAACAACTGGGTTTTGAACTTAGGTATTCACACTTGCAGGTAAGTACTTTGGCCATCAGGCCATCTCCACAACCTACAAGCCCCATTTTAATGTGTGGGAAAACTTAAGTTTTGACAAGAGCTGCACATGTTTTGGAAAAAGGAACTTGGTCTTTATTCTCTCAACTTAAGCCAAGTCCTCTGCTGCATTCAGAAAGTATCAGAAATAAAAATTTAAAGGTAGCATTTAAGAAATTTTTATTTAATTTTTGCATATATGGATGTTTTGCCTGCATGTGGTCTGTATTGCTCGCCTGCCTCTGTGCCAGAGGAAGCTAAAAGAGAGCATCCACAGGACTGGGTTCCACGGGCCTGGAGTTACAAATGCTTGAGAGTCCCCATATGGGGGCCGGGAATTCAGCTCGGGTCCTCTGGAAGAGCAGCCAGGGCTCTTAATCGCTGAGCCATCCATCTTCCCAGCAGGATGCGTTGTTTTTATTTGATTGGTCAGAAACATGTCTCAAAAGAGGAAAGAAAAAAAATATACAACTCTGCTTAAATGAAGCTTATAAATTCAGATATAGTTGTACAAGAGAAAACATTTATTCCCAGTATACCTGGTCTGTACTTGGTCTCTCATCATCTCCGATATTGCGAAATGAATAGTTTCCTGTGTGCAGTAATCTGTGACAAAATGTAAATTGACATAGTGTGTTACTGCTCTGTTATGAAAATCAATCGTAATTAAAGGGAACACTCAGCTGACAACGTTGATAAACCCGAATATATTTGCGAGCTCTTAATTTTCTTTACTCTTAATTGCTCCTTCTGGCTGTTCCAACTCTGAATGATTTGTTATCCAAATATCAAATAAGCTACTCTAGTCTGAATATTATTAAGTGTTTGAATGACTAAAAGGATAGACTAAGGTTCCATTTTCATTAATAATTTCTCTGATCTTGGACTTATTCTTTTCCATTGCTGTCACTTCATTCTCACTCATGGCTATGTGGGAAACAGTGGCTTGACCTTCTTCTGGCCCCGACATGTGTGCACTTACATGCACACCTACAGGAATATCAATGCATGTGCACACATACCTGCACATGCCCACGTGTGTGCATACACACACACACACACAGAGAGAGAGAGAGAGAGAGAGAGAGAGAGAGAGAGAGAGAGAGAGAAGTGTTGAGCAAAGGGGAGAACAAAGATCCCGTGCCACTGACTCTCATGATCCAAGGTTGGCAGGTGGGAGAGGTGCACGGAGTGATTGTTTTCTGTTGCTATGGCAGCCTGCCTGAGATGGAGTAAATGATAAGACATGAAGTTTGCTCCTTAGAGTTTCAGAGGCTGAGAGTACAGAAAACACGGGGCAGCATCTGGTAAGAGCTTTCACACTGGGTCAGATGTTGGGCAGGAAATTGAACAGTGAGAAAGTGAACTCAGTTGAGACAAAACATGAGCCAAACTCTTTCCTTCATTAGGAGTCTTCTTGTGTGCTAATGTCCTTAATCCACTCACGAAGGCACGGCCCTTGTGATGCAATCGTGTCTTACAACTCTAAACAGCAGCAAGTACATTTCAGCATTAGTTTAGAAAAAGCAGGCCATGTCGAGTCCTTTGATTGATTGATTATTTTAAAGATTGATTTATTTTATTTTATTGACACAGGGTTTCTCTATAACTTTGGAGCCTATCCTGGAACTTGCTCTGTGGATCAGGCTGGCCTTGAACTCGCAGAGATCCCCCTGCCTCTACTTTAATCCCAAGTGCTAATATTAAAGGCTTGCGCCACCATCACCCAGCTTATGCTATTATTTTAAACTATATGTATGTGTGTGGACATGCGCATATGACTCCAGATCCTCATGAAGGCCAGGGGGCATCAGATCCTCCTGCAGCTGGAGTTCCAGGCCTGATGAAGGTACTGGGAACTGAACTCATGTCCTTTGCAAGAACAAGATACGTTTTTACTTGCTAGGTCATCTCTCCAGCCTCAAATAGTGATTTTTGTAGCTTTACTTTGTTTTGTTATTCATTCATTCATTCAAGACAGGGTCTCAATTTGTAATTGAGCTAACCTTTAACTTGATGTGTAGCCAAGGCTTGCTTCAAATTTATGATCCTCCTGCATCCATGTTGTAGGAGCCCGCTTGTTTGTTCCTGGCTGCTCAGCCCCAAAATAATCACTCAGAAACCATATTATTTGCAATACTGTTTGGCCAATAGCTTAAGCATATTTCTGGCTAACTCTTATATTCTAAACTAGCCCATCTCCATTAATCTGTGTATCACTGTGTGGCTATGTCTTACTAGGTAAAGTTCCAGTGTCTGTTTCCACCAGAAACTACGTGTCATCTCCCTGACTCTGCCTTCTTTCTCCCAGCATTCAGTTTAGTACCCCACCCCTAGCTCTACTCTGCCCTATCAGGCCAAGTCAGTTTCTTTATTAATTAACCAATAAAAGCAACACACAGACAGAAGGACCTCCCACATCACCTCCACCTCCTGAATGCTGAGATTATAGGCGTATGACATGGCACTGAGATGGTTGGACTTTTCATGTCATATCAAGACTCAAGTTGAGTCTAGAACCATGAAAAGGCATTAGGGAGGCCCTTGTCTTCCAAATGGAATAGTGGGGCATGTGGAAGAATTTTAGGCTTGAGATCAAGAAGTGTATTCACGTTAATGTGATAAAAAGCCTGTTGCTGGGCACAGTGTGTGTAAGCAGTCAGCTGTCTGCTCACTTTGCATGGGGCAATAACCTACTTAACTGAGAAAAACAGTGTTCCTTGACGTGGAGGCAATGTAATGAAAACACTTTCACGCGGAGGTTCTTATTTTATTCTTTGCAAATGAACCCCACTTCACAGATGAGAAAACTACAGTTCAGCAAGATGGAGCCTCTTGCTTTACCAAGCTCACCAGGCTGGATCAGAGCTGTGACCCATCACCTCCAACCCCTGGCTCTTTCTAGGAAACAAGCCTGGGTTCTGAGCAGAACATTCTCTAGTTTGTCTTCCGAGAAGTTCTGTGGTGTAGCACGTGCTTCTCTGTGGGTCCCTGAGCACCCTTGTCACAATGCTTGCTCTTCTAAGAGGAAAGAAGCTATCTCAGAGATGCATTGCATAAAGTCATTACAGCCACTATTTGATGAGGCCAAGGGAGAAGGCCCTCATGGCTTAAAATACAAGCTGTGTGCCGTATGCAACAGTCAGGGGCTAGCATCTCATAGAACATAGTCTGATGGGAAACTTCTGTTGCCCTTTTGAAAAGAGACAGGCACACGGCAGGACTCACTCAGACTGTGCTGTGCTTATTCTTGTGTTTGTGTTTTTGAGCTGAGTCCGTAGCTATTCTAATGTGCTGTCTTCTGATCTCTCTTCCCTGTCCTGTTTTGAAACCTTTCCCAAAAGGCCCTAGCTCTCTGGGCTCTGGATACTATTAGCAAGATAGCATTTCTCTCTTCCCACCTTTATCGTCTGGTCCTCTGTGGCTTCCAGAACTGGTGTATTTAAGACACAGACTAAGAAGCCTTTCTCAACATCCTCTTTTACATATCAGAAAGGACCTGAGAGGAGATGGTGGGGCTTATGTCTGAACCCCAACAGTCTGAGACATTACTGAGACTGCTGCAGTAACCAAGGCCCTACTTGCCATTTGTATGGAAGTTTCCATCTCATGTCCTCCATGTCCCCACTGTCTCTGGGACCTCTCAGACTTGACTAAGATCTAACTGAACTCCACATAGAATCTGAAACTTTGCATGCTAAGTCATTTACGGAAAAAAAAAAGTATGCCCTAATAACTACTCAGTTACACCAGTAGTCAGGGGTCCTCAGGCAGGGGTGGCTCACTCCATCCCTCAGTAGACCTTTGGAAATTTCTGGAAGCATTTTTGCTTTTCACATCACAGGAAGGAATGGGTCAACATTTAGGGGTAAAGGATAGGGATGCTCCTCAGTATCTATGAAGCCCAGGACCACCACAGTGAAGAACCACTGATGTTGTTGGGTCTATGAAATCCAGATGGTAGAAACACAAGCTGAAGGTTTTATTCCATGCCAGGCCTTGTCATAGAAACAAGAGAGTCCAAGTCAAGCAAGACTTTTCCCCTGACAGTTCACTCTCAGGGGGAAGTAAATACATTATTCAGTTGAAAATCATAAAATACCCAAAGCCCGTCTTAAAGATATGTTTAATTTTCTCGTGTAATAAAACCGCCAATCGGTTGCTAGGGGATTGCTTAACTAGACAATTAACTATATCTGGGTGACTTGTTTCAGAAAGTCACTTTGATTTTTCCTCCTACTTGCAAAAGAGTTGCCATAGCTCCATTCTCACCAGACAACCCCCAGGTCAGAGAAGGTGCAGGGCTTAAGGGATCTTCCCTAATGGACTCTTCTTCTGATGAAGGAGAAAACTCCTTTGTACAAGTCCACCAGGGCCCAGCAGCCTTCTTCTTCTACCGCATTTGCACAAAGTGACACATCTGTTCATGGTTACACCCTGAAGGGAAAGTTTCCAGTGGTATTGCTATCTGCAGTATGGGCTAGGGGTCAGGAATTTCTGTAATTTCTGTAAAAGATCGTGTGATGACTGTTTTGGGTATTATACAAAGTATAAGGCCTAAGTTACACATTTTTAATTTACGACTTTTAAAATGTAAAAACTGATTTTAGTTCATGGGCTGTACAGAAAACAAGCCATGAACACACAGTGCAGTTATGCCTTGATAAGAATAGATGGAAGAGATGGTGGCATCTCCAAGATGACTGCCCATGAGCAGCATCTCTGGCGCACATGCTTGTAGACAGAAGTACGGGAATCCATGAGAGCCCAAATAGAAGGATATCAAAGATTTATTAGGGAACACTCACGAATAACAACAAGGTAGAGAGCTGCTGTCTACCGCTCTGCCTGGGGTGAATGGAGCCAGCAGTCTGATCTCTGGCCACCACATTAGAGAGCAAGCGCCTGCCCCCTTCTTTCTGTTAAGGAGTTGTTACAAGAAGCTCTGCGTCTATTGGGCCAGATAGCCCAATGCCATGGGCGAGGTGAATACAACTATACATACCCTTGTGTCAAGAGGTTTGTTGGACCAACTAAAGTGATGGTGTGTGAATTCAGAGGCACAATCATGGATACATTGTTACCTCTACCTCAGCCTCACGGAAGCACACTGCTGAGTTGTGGGAACACCTTGTGGCCAGCTGAGAGGCTTGCATTGTCAGCAGGTACCTGACTGAAGAGTCTTCAGTCCTAGATGAACATCGCTTGACTGTAGCACTAGCTGATACTTTTTTTTTTTTCGAGACAGGGTTTCTCTGTGGCTTTGGAGCCTTTCCTGGAACTAGCTCTCGTAGACCAGGCTGGCCTCGAACTCACAGATATCCGCCTGCCTCTGCCTCCCGAGTGCTGGGATTAAAGACACCCGCTAGCTGATCTCTTGACCATAAACTTGGTGACGCTGCTTCAAGGCCCTGCATCAAAGTATCTATAAGAGGAGACATGTCTGTTATCTTAATTTCTTTAAATTTGGGAGTTTTTATAAATAAGCCGTAGGTAGCTAATACAGAGAATTCCTGGGGGTTGGGACTGCCTTAGTCCCCAGTCTCGTAGAATGTAATTTCAGACACCTGTGAGAGAGTGGGAAGTGTTGGTGATGGTGAAGCTCCTGGACAACACACAGGGATTCAGGGAACCAGGATCTTGGGTTCACTTGTTAAATAAGGGCTTTAACCCATTGCTTTGGACTTCCTATGCAAACCTTGGGATGAAGAAGGTCAATAATTGTGAGAAAAACAGGAGAACCGGCAAGAGTTTTTGTTATTCTCTTTTTTGTTTTATTATAATAGAAAGCTCAGTTCTATTTTCTTGGAATCAGGATCTTGCCACTACCCCCATCAATCTTAAAAGGTCCTGCAGCAGTTGGACCCACGTCCAAGTATGAAACACTAGGCAGAGATCATCCATGGAGGCTGTTTCAGGACCAAGGACAGTAGCTGATCAACTGCTCCTAACCCCACCCCCATCAGAAAATCTGGGGCTTGCTATCCATTTTCCCGAATCCCATCCCTGATCTATACAACTAGAGGAGCTGCATCCCATATTTCAGATTCAGCTCTGATAGTTTGTAAATTCATGTTCCAGGTTATTTGCACAGTTTCCAAACCTGATCAGATACCATCAGCCACTGCAGAAGGTCAGTCCTGTCTGTCAGCTGGACATCATGCTGAAGGCGCGATACTTGGCTCATATTGGTTTACCAGGGGAAGGGGGCAAGCGAGGGCATGAATTTATTTCTTGTTACTTGGCCACAGCTGCACGCTGTCCTTTGCCAAATCTCTGCAGGGAAGACAGGAAAAAGTCATACAATTTTTTTTTTCCTTCTGATGCTTGTAGTCTGGAGGGAGGATGACAAGGGCTCCCCGCCCCCTGGGAGCTCTCCTTGCTGACGTCACTCTCCTTTGGATGCACACTGTTCTCATCCCCTGCACAAGACTGACTCTCAGACAGGGAGCATGGAACATCCATTTTAATTCTGGAATGACTTTAATTCACGGTATTGCCATGCATCGTAAGCCTCATCTATCTTGTAGAACAGAAAGCTTAATCTCCCAATGAAGAACTGTGAGGCTGTCATTACTAGACCTTTTCTTTCTTTCTTTCCTTCTTCTTCTTCTTCTTCTTCTTCTTCTTCTTCTTCTTCTTCTTCTTCTTCTTCTTCTTCTTCTTCTTCTTCTTCTTCTTCCTCTTCTTCTTCCTCTTCTTCTTCCTCTTCTTCTTCTTTGAATGTGACTAAGTTCACCACTGAAGTTGTTTCATCTGCAAACAGGGCTGGCGATCCTGTGATACCTGTGATACTGTGCACAGCTCATGTCAGCGGAGTATTCCTCTTTTCATGTGTAGATGGGAACCCCGAGCCTTAGTTCTGTCTATGTCTCATTTCAATGTTAGTCCCATTGCTGCCTGGCCAAGACTCAAGCCTGAGTGTGATGGTGAGCTTTCTGTCTCTTGCAGAGGCCTTTTTGAGGGGCAGTTTCCACTTCCTGGTGGTTGACACTGATTGCCAACTTGATAGGATCTGCAGTCACCCAGGTGACAAGCTTCTGGGAGTGTCTGTGGGAGAAATTTTACACTGGGTTAACTGAGGAGAAAAGACCCACCCTTAATGTGGAAACCAGTTGTGGGCCTGGACTAAACTGGAAAAATAAAAAAAGGAGGAAGTTAGCTGACCGTCAACCTTAGTTTCTTTTTACTGCCTTTTGTTAGGAATATTTTCCTAAAGCAAGCTCTCCACTGACGCAAAAACCCCAATCAAGCCAAATCAAAACAAGCCAAATTAAGAGATATCCAGGTTTAATTGGAGTTCTGCGGTCTCGAGTGGCCCTCAAAGGTGACCACCAGGAGGAAGAAAAGGAGACCACATGTTCCTCTTTTGGGTGTTCACTTAAATATTCTTGGGAGTGGTCCTGACCTACTCAGGGGTAGGATAGATGCAAGGGGCTGGGACCTAAGCTCCCAACTTAACACCTTTTTTTATTAACCATTTATTATTATTTTTATTTCCTGACTGCAGTTTTCCCTCCCTCATCTCCTCCCAGCCCCTCCTCCCACCTCTTCTCTGTCCCCCATCCCTACCCCATCCACTCCTCCTCCATTTCTTTTTTTTTTCCTCCTCCATTTCTTGTTACAATTGTGTAGCTTGGTCTTCTTGTAGGACTCCTAACAGTAGGAGCAGGGGCTGTCTCTGACTCTTTTGCAGCTTTTGGGACCATTTTCTTCATAGTGGGCTGCCATGTTTTCTCCACTTTCTAATGTGGATACAATGTGACTGGACCTACACTCCGGCCCCCATGCCTTCTCCACCATGGTAGTCTGGACTCTTTAACTGTGAGCCAAACAGAACCTTCTTCTTGGAGTTGCCTGTCTCAGGCATTTTATCACAGCAGTGAGAAAAGTAACCAAAGCAAGAGGGGCAGTCTGCAAGGCTCCATAAAAGACAGCCGCCTGGAGATTATCTGTGATTAGGGCTGGGCACACACACGGCTCAGTGGCTGGAAGCTCTTGCTGCATAGGCATGAGGACCAGGCTTTGGATCCCAGCACCTACATAAAAAGCTGGGTATGGCTGTATGCATAGGCCTGCAACCAACCAGAACACTCTAGGGAGAGACAGAAGCTTCTTGGTGACCTGCCTAGCCTAGATATAGTGGGAGGATCTGCTCAGAGGCAAAACAGGACACTCAGTTTCCCTCTGACCTCCATACCTGCTCCCTGCTCTCTCTCTCTCTCTCTCTCTCTCTCTCTCTCTCTCTCTCTCTCTCTCTTCACATACACCACACACACACGCATGCAAGTCATCTGTAATAGAAGAAAATTATGCTAATTTATTTTTCTAAAATTAACATAGGACACAGGGAGGAACAGGGAACATGAACGAGACAGAATCATGGAAGAGAGACTGTAAAAGATATTCCCTACTTTGTGTAAGCAAAGATGTTCCTGTTTGGGTTAAGGTTTCATTTCAGCCCCTGGCATCCCTATATCCAAAGAGTCTGGGATGTTTGTTTGGAAGCGTCTCTCAGCCCTGGCCTCCATATACCCACATGTCTGGAATGTTTTGGTTAAGGCTTCACCTCAGCCCCTGGTGTCCCTGTATCCAAAGACTCTGGAATGTTTGGGTGGAGAGTTCCATCCCAGGTTCCCTTCCCTGGGAGTTGCCTTAGTCCAAACTCTACTCCCAGAAAGCCTGCCAACAGATGACTCCTCCTCAGAGATGCTCAAGACCATTCCCACAGAGTATTTAAACTGCCCCCCAGAGAACAAATACATGGTTTCCCAGTCTTCTTTCCCAGGCCAGCTAGGAGCACTGGCATCCATTAAACCTCAACCTTTTCTAATTCAGTTTGATTTGGTCTGATTCAGTTATTGTATCAGTGAAGAGATTTATTAGGACACAAAAACTTTTCAATTCCCTTTTATGAACATGCATGTTTAAGATATCTTTCTTTCATTTACAACGTAAAGGAATCTTAATACACGACTATCTGTGCTGTTAAGAGAGTGAAGCACTCATTAAATGGTGGTGCACGCATTTAATCCCAGCACTCAGGAGGCTTAGGCAGACAGATCTCTGTGAGTTCAAGGCCAGCCTGGTCTACAAAAACGAGTTCCAGGACAGGTTCCAAAGCTACAGAGAAACCCTGTCTCAAAGAGAGAGAGAGAGAGAGAGAGAGAGAGAGAGAGAGAGAGAGAGAGAGAGAGAGAGAGGAGAGGAGAGGAGAGAGAGAGAGAGAGAGAGAGAGAGAGAGAGAGAGAGAGAGAGAGAGAGAGGAGAGAGAGAAGCAAAATAAGAGTTTCCCCAAAGCGCTTTGTTGATCACTCTACAAAAGTCACAGTAATGCCCTCTAGGTATTAATCCCTCACAAGCATTGCTTCTTCCCATCCTACCCTGCAGCCCCAATGCCCTGACAATGGGCAAAACCTTCCTTTGGTCCAAAGCTAATGCATTTCGTCTATCACAGTTCTCAATAAGTTAAATAATAAGCGGGCAGATCTCTGTACTCTTTCAGTACGGGTTTACAAAGTCCAGCTGCTCACAATCAAGTGCAACCAGCTTGCTGCATTGCTTTCTGAGCAGGGCCTTAAGGGACGCCCTGCTCTTTCATGTTTTGTTGCAAGAGCATTGGCCTAGCTGCTGTCTGGGGTGGGGCCAATCCACCATCCACCACCATTGGTTTCCTGGGCACCGAGAAGAACCTTTTCCAGCCGCATTCTTGAAATTCCAAGGTAGGACAAACAGTTTTGCAGATGTTCTCTTACATTAATTTCTTTCTTCTTTTTGGATGCTTGCAGAATCTTAGCGTCCTGAAGCATTTGAAGGGAGAGCGTCCTTTATCCTCAGAGCCGCAATTATTCACGGCTCTGATTTGTTTCCCAAACATGAACTATGTTGTTGGAAGCATGGAGCTTGGACTTTCTCCCACAAGGTGGCAACCATTGAAATGGGACTTACAGATGTTACTGATGTTTTCCACAATGGCGGAGGCTGAGGTGGTGTGGCTCCAAGTCAGCTACACTAAGCTTCCTGTTGAGAAAACCTGTTCGCGACCTTAAGAAACCAGTTAGCAATTCCTACAAGCAGGTCTGTATATCCAGAGATAATTTTTGTAGAGTACTTAATTTGTTTTAAATACAGATTCTTTCTTGAAGAAAAAAAAACTGAGGCAGGACCTCTTGTAGCCCAGGTTGACCTCACACTCTCTATGTAGCCAGAGATGACCGTGAACTCTGTATGCTCCTGTCACCAACTCCCAGGCTCTGGGACTATAGGTGTGCACCATCATCTCTGGCTTATTTTGGGTTTCCTGGGACTTTACTAACACTAGAGTCTATTCATGAAAACTTTTATGTGGTCACTAAGTCATTACTGATGCTCACTCAAATTTAACATCTAGACATCTTAACATCGTACAAACTTAACACTTGGTCCATGCCTAGAGTCACCGAGGCTTCACGTGCCATATTCATTTACCATGCACTAAGTAGACTGCTTCTCTTCCTCAATAAGATCAGATTCATTATCTATCTGGGCTTTGCACATTTTATTGCCTCTGGCTTAGGACACAGGTTTTTTTTTTCCAATCTTAATAAAGTTGATTCCAACTTGCAATTTAGATCCCAACTCAAACGACTCCCAAGGGCCTTGTGCTACTTCCAACTGAAATGGCTACCGGTCACTCTTAGTTAGCCAGAGTTATAGCTCCATGACAACAGAAGTCTTATTGTGTTCATATCTAAATGACCACCTTTTGCAGTCTGTGCCAAGCGTTTGATAGGTACTTGCTGGATGGAAACCATGCCTGGCTTCCATGCGCTTTTCCACACTGGCATGCAGATTCCAGATGCCTAGTGGGTACTGGAGGCAGGTGGTATAGATAACTTAGAACATGTTTACGCTTTCGTTAAAAATGATTGCGGGTTTTAAGTTCCAGCCTCACTAATTGTGATGGCTAGTCTTAGCTGTCAGCCTGACTACATCTGGAGTCAACTGGAATGCCCTTGAGAGATTTTCTCAATAGATCATTTGAGATTGGAAGACTCACCCTACATCTGGGCCACGTCTTCTGTTGGCAGCCTATATGAAAGGACCTGGAAGAAGGAAGCATTGGCTTTTTGCTTGTTTGCCCTCACTGTGGCTGGCATGTTCATCTTCTTAAGGCATCTTCAGGATTCCAAGGGAGAGTGAAGACCAGCTGAGGCATCCAGACCTTTCAGTCAGGAGACAGCCATTGCTGGACTACCCTGCCCATCAGCTGTTCTAACAAATCTCCTTTTAGTGTGTGTGTGTGTGTGTGTGTGTGTATGTGTATGTGTTCATGTGTGTGTGCATGTGTATGTATTCATTCTACCAGTCTGTTTCTTTAGGGAATTAATACACTAGTCAAGAAAGAGGCACTATTCATGTAGCCCATGTCCTTCTGAATTATATGTGTGTTTTTCTGTGGCGAAGGGCTGTGAGGTTCTTTGTATTCCCAATGACATGCACAGCACTGGCTGAGGCACACTTGCTGCTAATCTGGACCTAGTCAACTGCAGCTGCACTAAAATATGCACTTGGCTGCAACAGCCTAACCTTGCAGGCTAGGGAGGCCTGCGTTGAATTGCTATGCAAGTTGTAAATCAAATACTTTCATTTATATGGTTTTATTAATATCTCTCTGTCTCTGTGGTCTCCCTTTTTCTCATTTAATCACCAGGACCTATGCACAAAAAGTAGGTGTGCTCTAGGCCAGTGAAACCTTCCCTCCAGAGAAGGCTGCCAAGGTGGAGGCACCTGAGGAGTGATATCCACGTCTGTCATCTGGTCAGCACGTGTACCCACACACTCGGTTATTGTTAGACTAGCTAGCAGCAGAGATATTTCCAACACAGCCCAGTACCTAAAGATATTATGAGAATTTCATTTTCTGTAGACCAGAATGTTGCATGGGTAAAGCCAAGTTTAGACTGCAAAGCTCTTGGAAAGTTTGTTTGGGGCCTTCGTGACAGCAATACTCAGGTTCTCCAGGCGCCCAGCAACTCTCCAGTCTCTGTGACAGCCTCTCAATAATGCAGTTCTAGCCTTCATATTTTCAGTTTTCTTAAACATGTCCTAGCATCTGCATCTGAGCCCTGTCTCCTGCCCCAGCCTTCCCTCTTCCTTACCAAGGGAGTCACAGAGCGGCTGCTGTGGCTGAGGACTGGAGTCACAGCCAGAGCCACAGGAAGAGTGAGAACGCCCCTGCTCCCAGAGCTTGTGTGAAAACCATGCCCTTCCTCACCTCCTTCCTGCAAGTTGGATTTTCTGTTAGGTCCCTTATCCTACCCTAGTATTTGTGAGAAGTCTGGGGAACCAGTCCTAGAAACTCCATCAAATTAGATTGATTCTTAAGAAATGTATTGGTTCATTAAACTAAAAATTCTGTGGTAAGTCACCTTCAGGCGCAGCTCATGGTCCTGAATTGCTATTCTGGAGTCACTGTGGCAGAGCACCCAAGTGCTTTGCATAATGGGCGCTCATGACTTCACAGATCTTAGAAGTGTGGGACCAAGGTGCATGCAGAGTCAGTTCCTTCCTGGGAGATGAGACAAAAATGGTTTGTCTCTTCCTAGACTCTGGCAGCTTGCTGCCAAGCTTTGGGATTCTTGTGTGCACACTTCTGTGACCAACCCCAACCCCCTTTACAGAAATTCCATTCATAAGAGAGCTCAGGACCGCAATAATGAGTTAAGTATATCTCCATTTCTGAATTATTTTACCCTGAGGAACTGAAGGTTGTTATTGTTGGTAAACAGAGAACCACCCACATTCCAGAACCAGGTGCTCCCCTGGCCCACTTTCAGCTGCTCAGTGCCATCAGCCGCATCATTACCAGCTGCCAAATCCGACACATTTCCACGGCTGCCATGAGTCATGTGTCCTTTATAAAGCTTGCCCCCTTCCTATCTGTCCTCACCCAGAGGCAGCCTTTTGTGTTCCCCACCCCCACCCCAGTAAATCTCTTGTGTGAGGTCTGGGGTGTGGTGTGACCTTTGCAGCATACCTTGGCCCTCCAATCACCACAAAAACTCTGAGGTGTCCCAGCTTATGAATTATAGGAGGAGGAAAGTACTTCAACCCTTGACGGAAGCATCTTTGTGTCTCCAGGCTCTGTGTCCTGTGTTTAGAACATTCTTAGCCAGACTCCCTCTAAATTTCAACAAGAATGGATTCCAACATCTCCAAGTTGAAAATAAGTGGTTTGTTGTTGTTTGTTGTTGTTTTGAATTTTTTTTAAAAAGTTCCTTCTTTGCTTGTGTAAGACAATCCTGAAGCCATTTTTGACAATTCTGAATCCTCTCAGCCTCTGTGCCATAGTGCTTCCCCTCCTCCCCTGGGAACCAAGGACCTAACAGCTACACTTGCATGTACTCAGTTCCTGAACAATTACCCATATACGTATGTTTTGGTTCGGTCCCCTGGGAAACAGGGTCAAAATGACCTCTTACCTCTTCTGATTTGGCAACAGCTCTCCAGTCAATTATTGGTAATAGCCCTTTCGAATAAGCCAATCAGAATAGTCAAAGAACAACCCCCCTTGCTTCTGTGGCCCCTTTAAAAGTAGACTGTACCAGCTATTCGAGGTCCCTCGGCTTCCCGAATGCTGGGGGATCCTGTCATGACAGAATTAATAAAATCCTCATGCTTTTGCAACGGCTGTGGTGTATGAGATGGTCTCTGGGGGCGACTCTTTCTTGGTGTTTGGACGCTAGAGTCCAACATTTGAAGTCTTAAGTGTTTCGCACAGGCTCATGGTCTCTAGCTGGTGGCACTTCCTTAGGGGTTTGTCTCTGTAGAGTGTGACTTTACATGTCAGAGGTAAGTGACACGGAGGTCATATTTACTTCTACACCTTGAAGATTGCCGCCACTTCTGGTTTTGGCCTGGGCTCTCTGCTTCCCAGTTCATGACCATGATGCAAGCAAGACTCTTCCATCGCATGGTCTCACTGCTGGAAACTCCACGACGTCTTTCTGCCTTTCTCGATGTGATGGACTGACACTGTGAGCCGAAATAAATCCCTTCTCCCCCAAGTGATTTCTGTCATGTATTTTGTCAAGGTGGTAAGAAAAGTAACTGATGCCTGTAGTTGGCCTGACATGGATCCCAAACCTGTCACGTGCCATCCGCCTGGTACCTGACCACAAGTATTGACTCTTCAAAAATCCCAGGCTTCTCTTCATGCTAGGGTAGATGAGGGGAAAACATAGATTGAAAGTGAAGGGGGGCATGGGTGTCCTCAAGGAAAAATAGCAAGTATTCACCAAGGGGACAAGAGATGACCACTGTGCTCAGAGATGCTGTCTGGTATGGTCTTAGCATAGCACCAGATGCATCTGTGAATCTTCACTTTCCATCACCTATCTGAAGACACGTCATCTTCAACATCTTGAAAATGTGAAATTTTATCATTCTTTTTCCCAAAGTGTTTAAACTCCTTTCCCTGCTACGTAGCATTTGAGATGACTGAGTTCTAATTCTATAAAAGCCTTAAGTTTTTTGTATTCAGATGGGGGCTGGGGCTTCCTGCATTTTTTCCCTCTTACTGACACAGTGTCTGTCTGTTACCTGGGACTATCGGGTACAACACAAATTCTTAATGCAGCTGTTGGTAGAATGAGCTCAAAAATAGCAGCGGTCCTTTGTTCATTATTCCACAGACTGAGACGGTTCCTGATTGAAGAAGTTTTCCCCATAAAATTTTAAGATCTTTACCAACTCCCCAAGCTAAGCATTTGCTCCAGAAGTTGTTCCTAAGTTTACAGAGCTTAGAACACCCACCTTCTCCTACATTAACATTTATACCCACATCTCTGTTTTGAACAAAACTTTCTAGAAGTTCACTTCCTCATCTGACAAGGCCTTCCTAAGAAAAGAGACACTGTGCCTTCGGCACTTATTAATATTCATCATTATTTCTAAATGAAGACCAAAATGCGATGATATTGTCAGCTTATGGAAATGCATTGTGAAAAGTCACAAAATATTGCTAGGCAGAGGATGCCACCTAAAGCTTCAAACAAATAGTTGGTAGAGCTTGGATCACCTAGCATCACGCTGTGGATAACCCAGAAAATGAGCACACTGAATGTGGGTTTCTGCATTAAGTGTCATATGGTTGGTGCCCCAAGTATAATAAAGGTTGGTAAAGCTGCCTTGAAATTGTATAGTGTTAATCAGAAGGAATTATTTAAGATTCTCTAGAGATATAGAGCCAATAGGAAGTATGTATAAAAGTAACATAAAGAGAGATATTGAACCAGGTGTGGTGGCACACACCTTTAAGTCCAGTACTCAGGAGGTAGGTTTCTACGAATTCAAGGTCAGGCTGGTCAACACAGTGAAACCCTGTTGTGGAACTTTTGTTTACACTATGTGAAGATGCATCACTGTGATTGGTTTAATAGAAAGCTGAATGGCCAATAACCAGGCAGGAAAGAATAAGTGGGACTTCTGGACAGAAAGAGAGAAACTGGAGAAGAATCTGAGGTGAGCGGGGAGATGCCAGCCAGATGTGGACCAAGTCAGACATACGAAATGGAGGATAGGATGTGGCAGAACATAGATTAAGCAGGTTGATTTGAGTTATAAGAGCTAGTTGGGTCAAGCCTAAACTAAAGGCCAAGCTTTCATGATTAATAAGAAGTCTCTGTGTCGTTATTTTTGGGCTTGCAGCCAAAAGAGAAATTCCAACTACAGAACCCTGTTTGGAACACCACCAAAAAAAAGAGAGAGATCTTTATTACGAAGAATTGGCCTGTATGGTTGGGAGGAAGTACACAGATTCGTAGGTGCACAGCTAAATCTGAAACTCAGAGTCAATGACGTCAGCTCTAATGTGAAGGCGCACAGGCTTGCGATTCTGGAGCATTGTCTTTCGGGTGGGTCATGGAGGTAGGAGACAGGGCGATGTCTCTGATCAAAGACAGGCAGCCATGCAGGCCGCAAGGGCTCTCTGCTTAAGGCTAGCCTTTGGTTTATCTAGGCCTTCAGTGCACAGGTCAGGTCCATCCACGTTAGGGAGTTGTTTTATTCCATCTTCATATTTAAATGTTTAATCTCATCTGAAAATAACTTCGTAGAAAGATGCAGAATACTACTGGCCCAAATGCTGGGGCTCCCCCATGGTTCTAGAAAGTTAACACAGAAATTAGGCATCATATATGCAGACCTACTTTCAACTCTCTGGGCAAATAGGTGAACTGTTCCAAGAACCAGCCTGCTTACCTACATGACTAGAATAAAAATACCTGGCTAATAAAACTTCAGGCAGATGGCCTGGCACTCATCGATAGCACTTGGCAAAGTGACTATCATTGCTAGGAGGTTTTTTTTTTCCTTTTTAATTCTTAGAAAATTTCATACATTTGTGTAGTGCATTTTGATCATATCGACCCATCTTTATATCATCCCCACTCCCTCTCGTTCCTTCCACCCCAACTCCATGTCTTCCTTTTCTGTCGTTTTAGTAACCCAGGGTCCAATGAGTGTTGTCCATATAGACATGGTTGTGGAGAATTCACTGGGCAGCCTACCATTAGCCATGGCCCCAAAGGAGAATAATGGTTTTTGTCCCTTGGCCAATATCAACTGATAATAACTCTGAGAAGGGTGGGGCCTCATGGGGGACCCTCCTACCCTTGCTGGAATTTTGACTGTCTTGATCACAGTTGCTGTGAATTGGACACGTCATGTTGGGACGTGCATGTCAATTGTGCAATGGCCACGTCGTGTCAAGAAGTCAGCATTGGCCAGCTCTTCTTCCCATCCACCAGCTCTGATGTTCTGCACGTGCCTTTTGCCATGTTGCCTGAGCCTTCAGGCAGGGAGGTTAATCTAGATGATTCGCCCACAGCTCAGCACTTACTTACGCTTGGCACTTTGACCAGTTATGAGCCTTGGCCCTAACTGCTACACCCTGCAGTAAGGAGTTTCATTCACTGAAGTCGAGAGCAGCCCAAGTCTGTGAGAATAAAGATAATTATTTACAAGGCATTCTGGTAACATGATCATCTAGCAAGACAATAACAAGAGGGTCCACCCCAGGGCCAGTGATCTTCCCAGTTGTGGGCTTTTGAGCAGATGCACAGCATAGCATGAAATCCCTCCTGTGAAGCGGACCTCATACCCAATCAGAAAGTGATTGTGAATTCCCATACTCATCATACCACGTCATTGCACCAGGAAGCACATCTTGCCACTCATGTCCGTATTGGTGCATGCAGCGTCAAGTGCTGGCTGATATCACGGATGCCTTTTCTCCCCGAGAAGCTTGCATAGCACCTTCTGGAAGCATGTAACTTAGCCAGCATCCAGAGGGTTTCCCTGTCAGTCAAGATGGATTTCTCCATGTCCTGTATCCAAAGTGAGTGGTCTTTGGCAACAGGGTCTTATCATCTAGTTATGGTAGACAACCAAGAGCAATAACAATTGCTTTGTTGTTCTGGGTGTCTCTGGGGTCTCCCTGACCAACATAGGCAGGTATCCCATTTAAAAGAGAAAACAGACAAGCAGAAGTCATAGTGAGACAATCACAAGGGCGCTTGAACCTTTTGCTTGAGCGTGACATTTCTGTAGATGGAATCTTCAGAAAACCCCACCTTGGAAAGACTTTTAAAATATTTTTTTATTAATTCTATGAGAATTTCATAAAATATGTTTTGATCTCATTCACCCCCAGATACACCCACACTTACCTACTCACCCAACTTCATCCCCTGCCCCTTTAGCCCATCAAGTCCAATTTATCTGTCCAAATGTTCTTGGCGATGGACCAGTCTCTGGAACATGGCTGACTCACCAGGGTTCACATCCTTAAAGAAAACTGACTCTCCATCTCCCAGAGGCTCTCAACTGCCAATAGCTCCTCAGCCGGGGGTGGAGCTCTGGGCTCACGCCCTCCTCTAGCGTGGGACTCTGACTAGCGTTTGTGTGGGTCTTGTGCTTGCTGTCACACGCTTGTCATGAGCCCTGTGGGGTCATCAGGGCAGCTACCCTGCTTTACCTGCAAACCCTCTTCCATTCTAGTCACCCACTCTTCCAGCTCTTCAAACCTTTCTGTCCTCTTTCGCACAATGGTCCTGGATCATTGTGGAAGGATGTGAAGGGAAGGAGATGACACAGAAGTCCCATTTAGAGCATCCCACAGTCTCTTATTCTCTCTGTGGACCAGCCATGAGCTTCTGGGTTAATGACTTCTTGTGCAAGAGGAGGCTTGAGTGTCATATTAATCTTTGGGTAGAGCACTAAGTCGTTTGGATTAGTTTAATACTATGCCCAGTAACCTGAGTAAAAGTAGTAATAAGAATTTCAACTTACCAAAGTCCCAAAGAATGTTTTCACTGCTTGTTGAATCTACAGTACAAGAATAAGTTATGCCTGCGAGTACTTAGTCTGAGAAGCCATCTTTGCGGCTGGAGAGATGGCTCCAGAGGTGAAGACTTCCCCCAAAGAGTGAGGATCTGAGTTCAGAGCCATAAAACCCGTATATATCTGGACGTGGTAGGACATGTCTAGAATCATCTTAGTGCTCCTACAGCAAGATGAGAGGTAGGGATGAGAGAAGCCCCAGAAGCTTTTGGGCCAGTAGTGGAAAGCCAAGACTGTCACCCAAGGTCGTCCTCTTACCACCACATGCAGACCATGGCAAGCATGCACTCATACCCTCACCCCAAACATACACGCGTGCATGTACAAAGATGTTTTTAAAGGGGAAAAGAAACTCATTTGTGTATGTGTAGAGTGTAGCGTGCTTGAAGGGGGAAAAAACTTGAGCCAATATTCTGGTGTCTTCCACAGAACGTGTGCACCGTGTTGAGATGTTATATAAGCATGAGAGCTTGGGGACGCTCAATGTTTTTACAGCCCGCGTGGGGAAGCGAGGAGGGAGGCTGTGGATGATGACATCTTTTACAAGTGACAGCCCTTGTTTCTCTAATGCGCTGCTTTAATATAAAGCCAATGGGTGGCTTGGAGCCTAGTAAATCAAAAATACGTCTGAACCTTATTGATTAAATAACAAAAATCAAATCAGTCTTCTCCTGAAACCTATTTGCAGTTACAGGATATTACCCAAAATTTCAGACTCTTGAGAGAGAAAATGCCATCCAAATACAAGGTATTAGTTTAGAAGGTCTCAGACTCTTGTATTGACTTGACTCAGGTTTCAAAGTCTAACGTTAGATTATAGCTGCCCAATAAAACGAATGGCATTATCTGCACACTGGAATGAAGGACCATCTTAAATTGTTTTTCCCCCCTTGGGACCTCTCAGGATTTTTGTAGGATCTGCTGAGGATCTCGCTTTAGGTTGCCTTAATTGGAAAGAGGTGAGATGGAGGTTTAAGATGTGGAAGAAACGACCCTCTCTTCAAAGGGAGAAGGTTTCCCATATCTATTTCTACCAGATAATTAAGCTTATTATCCTGATGATAAATGACCCCCTTAGATCTCCTTCTAGACCTGTAATTTTGTAATTTCAAGGATAAATCCTCTGTCTAGCTACCGAGGCAATTACGGTAAGTCTCACACTTGGGCAAAAGTGAGATTACGACTGGAGTCGTGCAGATAATTACTATCTTTCTCTGCTCCCCTGGCCCTGGAAGCCTGGCATCCTTAATCAAAGGAAAAGCCCTCTGGATAGAGTGAGCGGACGGCTAACTGCACACACGGAGATCCACAAATGAGCTGGGTACCACAGAGAAGTTGGCGGATGTGATCTCTGCCTCGCTGAATTTTATAAGTGCCGAGATGCTGGACCGAGCAAAAGAGATTGCCGTGCGCTGTGCGCAATTTGAGTAATAACGACGAGTAACAGGACCGCTCTGAACAGGGAAGCTTTTCCAGAGACCACTGGGACAAGCCACGCCTTCCTGGCCTGTGAAGAGGGTCACCGCAAATTTGTAAGCAAAAGCGTGAGGCTTCAGAAAATTGTCCTCAGCAAGAATTCATAATACGTCCCTCTTTTTCACCCCCAACAGCTTTCCCTTGTGCCCTGCTGAATGTTTTCCTACCTTTCATTTTACGAAGGATATAATACCCACTCTTGTATTCTGCCCTCTGGTTCCTCACAGCACACCCATCCTCCAGCCTGTGGTCGCCCGGATGGTCGTGTGTAATATATGGAAGTGGGTAAGCTGGCTGGTGCATAAGAACTCAAGATATGAACTCGTCCCCAGGGGAGTAATGGCAGCTAAAGAAGGCATTTCAGGCAACAGGCTGTGGGTCGGTGTGTATTTTCTGACTATCTACTATGGACAGGAGTTTTATGCAGAAATGTTTTCATTCTCTTTTGTTGACATTAGTACAGGTCACTGATGAAGATGTGGTGGGCTTCTTCACACTACTGGGGAACTGAATTTCCATTGTCTTTATGGGAGAGGACATGGTAAGATGAACGGCAGAAACAGAATTAATTTTTATAAGGCTGGTTTGGGGTTGCAAGAAATGAATGGGAACCAGACATAGTGAGTGGCACATGGTTTTAATCTCATGCCTTGGGCAGCAAAAGCAGGCAGATCTCTGAGTTGAGTCCAGCTTGCTCTACAGAGAGTCCCAAACTACTACACAGTGAGACCCTGTCCCATAAAATAACATAAAATGAAATAAATGACTGGCTCCAAAGTGGTGGCTATTGCTTGAGAGCTGGAAAACATGTCGGCTTTGCCATCGGTTGATCTGAGGAACTAAGGCTGACCTACTGTGGAGTCAGATACGAGGAAGATGAGACCTGGCATGAGCCAGGCTCTGGTTCTGGTTAGATAGCTCAAAAGTTTCCAGATCCATCTGGTTTGCCCAAGTCTTAGTGGAATGAGTACCAGGCTTGTTCTGCATCAAAGCCGTTCTTGATTAGCTTGTGGGTCCCAGAAAGTACAACCCCAAATCAAAACGCTAGTGTTCTGGGCCCTCTTTTGCCCTACAGGGAGGAGCTCCCAGGTGGCTTTTCTGTTTTCACATCCTTCAGACAAAGCTGCTCAGTGTTCTCTGCATTGTTTTTTTTTTAATTAATTAATTTATTTATTAAAGATTTCTATCTCTTCCCCGCCACTGCCTCCCATTTCCCTCCCCCTCCCCCAATCAAGTCCCCCTCCTCATCAGCCCAAAGAGCGATTAGGGTTCCCTGCCCTATGGGAAGTCCAAGGACCACCCACCTCCATCCAGGTCTAGTAAGGTGAGCATCCAAACTGCCTAGGCTCCCCCAAAGCCAGTGCGTGCAGTAGGATCAGAAACCCATTGCCATTGTTCTTGAGTTCTCAGTAGTCCTCATTGTCCGCTATGTTCAGCGAGTCCGGTTTTATCCCATGCTTTTTCAGACCCAGGCCAGCTGGCCTTGGTGAGTTCCCCATAGAACATCCCCATTGTCTCAGAGTGTGGGTGCACCCCTCATGGTCCTGAGTTCCCTTGTTCGTGTTCTCTCTCCTTCTGCTCCTGATTTGGACCTTGAGATTTCTGTCCGGTGCTCCAATGTGGGTCTCTGTCTCTGTCTCCTTTCATCGCCTGATGAAGGTTAACATTCAGGAGGATGCCTATATGTTTTTCTTTGGGTTCTCCTTATTTAGCTTCTCTAGGATCACTAATTATAGGCTCAATGTCCTTTGTTTATGGCTAGAAACCAAATATGAGTGAGTACATCCCATGTTCCTCTTTTTGGGTCTGGCTTACCTCACTCAGGATAGTGTTTTCTATTTCCATCCATTTGCAACCTGCATTGTTTTTAAGAGGTCCTGTTAGACTCAACTCCTGTCGGATCCACCCATATCCGTTCGTGGTGATTTCTATAACCTCCAGGCTTGTTCACCTGCCTCCCCTTTGCCATCCTGTGAGGGTCCCTTAGACTAAGTGTGTGAAGTCCTTGTCATGAAGTTTGGAGTTCTTGACTGAGATCAAATCAAGGGGGTGGCATTCTCTGAGAATATTAAGTGTGGAAACTCTACAGTTGATCTTACCCAGAAGTGACGCCTTCCAGTTGTTTTGACTTGTTAAAGTAGTAGCATGTCTCATCTTGCTAATTAGAGGAAATATAGCTTGTTTTAAAAAATTAAATATTGCAAAAATGTCAGCCTGTGACATAGAAGGAAAGCTTTCTGAAAAGCTTAAAGCAGAATAAGTAATTAAGTTGAAGGGTGATATTGTAAGATATTTCTATAACTACTTGAAATCACATATTCGTGCCCAAAAGATACATTCCAAATTTTTACTAGTGTTCACTTTGGAGAGGTATACTGGATAGTGGCGCTATCAAGAAGACCAGTGAAAATTTCGAAATTATCTATAATTTTTGTGATGTGAGTTTTTGTTGTTGTTGTTATTGCTTTGTTTGTTTTTCGAGAAAGGGTTTCTCCGTGTAGTCCTGGATATCCTTGAACTCACTTTGTAGACCAGGCTGGCCTCGAACTCACGGAGATCCACCTGCCTCTTCCTCCTGAGCTCTGGGATTAAAGGTATGTGCCACCATGCCCAGGGTGATGTGTTTTAAGTAAAAGATTTGAAGAACAATTGACAAACCACTAACATCAGCTGTTTGTTTGGACGGTGTCACACAGATCTATTAGGTTTTGCTATTGTATGTGCTGTAAAATGTTTCCAAATTAAAATTTTAAAAGTAAAAGCACTTTTCTAGTAAAATTAAACAAATCCAAAACTGTGAAAAAGATTAAACTGACCTATGGACTCACCAACTCCCAACTATCTACGATATTGATTGCTAAAGTGATAATACTTTTTCAGATTTTTTTTTTTGCCCCAGAATTTGTTGATGTGCAATGTAGTCACTTGCTTTGCTCTGTTTTTGAGGTCCACAGTTTGATTCCTGATAGTAGGAAGCAGGGAGAGCATCTTGTAACAGAGACTAGTTAAAAATATATTTAATTTGTTTTATAGAAAAGTTGAAATTGGCACTATGAGGGTGAATATGGGGTCCGACTTAGTTCATGGACACAAAGGAAAGACTCTAAAGTGAAGGCTTTTTCTTTCTCCAGATGGCCGAGACCAACCTACAGTTCTTATTGGGATTAAATCAACCTCATGTCTCTTACTTCGATCACCCACTTATGAAAACGATAACATACCAGCTTTATTCTCTATCTTCTGCAAGCACATCTAGCTACTGTTTCACCCTTCTTTAATGATTGCAAATAGCCTTCATTAAATGTGCAAACTGAGCCCACAGTTTGGTTCTTTTGCCTAGTTGCAACTTGGTATTACTCAGTATTATTATTATTAACATATGTGTTGAGCGACAAGAGCACTGATGGATACTCAGGATACAGGCCAGATCCATGCATGTGTAGAGCCCCTATTTGCACAAAGCAAATGCCATGAGCTTCTGGCTCACAAGTTCTGAAATCTGACACTGCTTACTAGGCTGATGACGGTAGTTTATCATGTGTGGCTGGAGGAAAGAGATGAATAGTAAAGCCCTTTAATGGTTCCTGCCATCCAGGCAACAAACCCTCTGGCCTTTTCCTCTTTGCCCCCAAGCTAATCAGCATCTCTGTGGAGTAGGATCCAAGGATAAAGTCAACATCAAACTCTGTGGGTTCCAGAACAGATGGAGAGCAGCTTACTAAGAGGCAGTTGTGAACAGAAAACATTGTACAATTTGTTGGCCTCCGAGCCTTCTCAAAAATGACCTGCGGTTTTACATGCTACAAGCCATTTTCTGCACCCATGGGGAACCAGGAATGAGAGTTTCTAATGGTCCAGGGAAAAGGAGGGAAATCTACAAAAGGTGAAGTAGTTTTAAAACCCTTGATTCCTTTGGACTGCCAGCACCAAAAACTATAACTAGGAATGCCTGGCAAGAGAGGAAGTGAGACAGCTCTCTCCATGCCAGAGTTCTCTTGAGCAGGAGGGAGGGAGCAAGAGCATGTGAAGGGTTTTGCACAGCCTGGCTCCTTTCCACTGTGCCAGAACTCCATGACATTATGAGAAAGCAGGCATCGAGGGAGGACTCAGAGTTGGAAACTTTTGCTGCAGAGGCTATTACTGACCTGATAAGATTTCAGAAATGCCTCTCTAGGGAGAAAATGGAGGACAAAGATTTTCTTATATGTTTGGACATTTGTCTAGTACATGCCTGCTATGGGCTGAACCCATGTTCCCCTTCAACTATGTACAAACCCCTTGTGTGACCATCTCTGGAGACAGATCCTTAAGGAAAGCCATGAAGGTCAAATGTGGTCATAATGGTAGGGCTGTAATCCAAGGAGACTTATGTCTTCCATGGAAAATGGGCCCCAAGAAGTGTACTTGACCAGGGGAGCAGTTGTGTGAAGACAGAATGAGAAAGCTGCTGTCTACAAGGCAGGAAGTGTGCCCACCCCACGGACCAACCCTGCTGCCACCTTCCTCTCCAACTCCCAGCTTCCAGAATAGTGAGAGCATAAAGTGTTACTGATGAAACCACCCAGTCTGTAGTTATAGCATTGGTAGACCTGGCAAACCAACACAATGCCTGGTAACACCTAAGTGTCGAAACTGCCTTTCTGCATGCATTCAGCTCCAGAAAATGCTGGAAAGAACCCACTGCTGGATTTAGGCAGGCCCAGTTCAAAGCCCAGTTGGTCACTAACTAGTTGAATCACCTCCCCAGCTAATCAGTATCCCTATTTATGTCTCCTCATCTGTAGAAGGAGAACAATGGCAGCTTCTACCGACAAGTGTGCCCTGAGACGGACTGCTTTCTGTAAGTAGAACATGTGTGTAAAGGCGCACGGCTAGAACTCTAGAAGAGGCCTGGCTGTGGCAGAGACACGGAGGGCCTTGTTTGTGTATCACATTTTCAACTTACCAAGTGCTTCTGCAGCCATTCTTTAATTGGATTTTTTATAGCAATCTGATGAGATTAGTGGAGAAGGACACATGATACCCACTCAAGGCAGGAGGCAACCAAATTCTGAGAAGGCGAGCAGCTAGTCCAAGCTCAAATTTCTAATAAATATGGAGCCAGGCTTTACATAAATGTCCCCTGGCCCCAAGTCTATGGCTTTCATTGGTAAATGAGTACTCTCTCTGGTTCCTTCCTCCCTCCCTCCCCTCCTTTCTTCTTGTCATCTCCCTCCCCCAACACATACTGAGTTTCTGTCATGCTTTCAGAATACTTCTCTTTCCTTCCCCAGAATCCTGTTCTTTTCTCCCTTGTTTGTGTGGATATGTGCATGGAAGCTCGCCTGAGAAAGCAGCAGTGTGCCCGCGCCTCTGCATCCAGCGCTGTCGTCCGTCCGCACTGGGAGGGACCACCTACTTCGTGCCTCTTCTCCCAACATGACTGCTTTGTCACTTAAAGAAGCCAGGGCTCAGCTCTCAAGGACGTATTATAAATAGACCCTTAGCAGGACTGTCCTTTCTTATCGGTGAGCTGACACACACCAAGCACAGACAACTAGTACACAAAGAAAGAACAGTGCCCGGGACGGAGCAGATAATCAATATCTTCAAATGATTTGAGAGCAAGTTCTCCCAGGGGGGAAGCGAGGAAGGCCTGAAAATGACAGCCTGGGAAAGCTTTCTGGGGTCTTCTGTGGAGGGGAGGGCATTGTTTAAAGAAACAGGTTTTAGATTGCCGTTTTTAAATTTGACAGAATGTCAACATCGCCCTTTTATGCTCTTCCTACAAACTGGGAAAACTAAAGCTGTTCAGATGCTCCCTGATCGCTGGTGTGATGTGGGAGTTGCAGTGACTCCCAAAGGGAGGGAGGCTCTGAATTATGAGTCGTTACCATGTATTTCTAACCATTAGAGACATGGATTTTATGTGAGGGTGGGGTGGGGCCAGTACATAGGTATGTAGAGGCCAAAAGACCATCCCACCTGCCATTTTTCAGGGCTTTCAGTTTTTGTTTAAGACAGTGACTCTCTGGCCTGGAAATTCCAAGTGGGGGCTTGCTGGCCAGCAAGCCCCGGGATCCTCTTGATAGCACCTCCCCAGAGCGGGGACTGTAAGGATGCCTCTATGCCCAGCTCACTCGCTTTCCCTCCCTCCCTTCCCTCCTTCCTTCCTTCCTTCCTTCCTTCCTTCCTTCCTTCCTTCCTCCCTCCCTCCCTCTCTCCCTCCCTCCCTCCCTCCTTTCATCCTCCCCCTCTCTCTTATTAAGTTCAGTTCTGTGGCTGGAACTCCTGTCCTCTGACTGAGCTCTCTCTCTGCTCTCTCCCCAAGGATGAGAACATTTAAAAACTGAGAAACACTGTCCTACGGAGTCTTCAGAAGAGAAGCAGGGCCTAAAAGGTTTTAGTTCCTACCTGAAAAGTCCCAGTAGAGTATGAGAAGCCCATCAAATGCAGCTCTTCTGTTTTGTAGATAATACAGCTAGAACACAGAAAGGTACTCCAGGTATAAGATCTAATAACTAATAATAAGATCTAAGAACTGTGCCGGGCCCAGTTCTCCCTTCAAATTGCAGTGAAAAAATATTAGTGGGAAAGACCAGAGAACTGCTGAGTCATTCTCTGCTCCAAAGACAGAAAATTCAAGTGTGCCCATTGGAAGCTGCCTCCCACCAAGGACATCTGCCTGAAGGATGTCCCCAGGGAGAGGATCACCCACCAATGCAGATCTCTCCTGCCCTTCTAACTGGCTGCAGAAGGGTCCAGGGTGTTTCAGTGATTATTCCAGGAGCTGGAGTAATGACTTGGAGAAGTAATGTGGATGAAGCAGCTGTTGGCTTCCCATGAATGTAGATCATGTTCCCGTAAGACAGAGCATCTGTAGTCTGTAATTATTCTACCTAACAAATCTCCCACACGATGCTGGTAAGCCTCACCCTCATGCTTAGCCCTGGCTCTCACCCACACCCCAACCCCTCTTTCCTTGGTCCTCTTCCCAAATGACTCACATTAGCTGTGTCAAGTTACCATAAAGACTAGCCGCCACTTCATGACCATCAAGTGTCCCTAAACACGACCTTGATGTTACTCTGACATGAACCAAAACCCTGTATTTGATCGTGATTGTTAACCTTTATTTCTACTCTCACCATAGTCTTCAAGCTGACGGTGATCACAAACAACAGCCCAACCTTCTCTGACTCTCACAAAAATTTACCGTTTTGTTTGCCATGTCTATGACTCTGAAGTTGACCTTTACCTGGAACTTGACCCTGACTCCATGAGCAGCAAAACAGGTGGATCACATCACAACCACACACAGGAAGCAGAGCTGAACAGGGAGTGGAGTTAGGCTCTATATCCTCAAAACCCATCCCTAAGGACATTCTTCCTGCAGCAAGACCACACCTCCTAAAGTTCTGTAGCATCCCCAAACGGTGCTATCAGCTGGGGACCAAGAGTTTCAAGAAATGAGCCTGTAGGGGATATTTCTTTTTCCAACTACCACACTGACCCTCTCCACATCACAGACCCTAAAATATGCAACCACTCTCCTTCTGACCCTATTCTCTTCAGCCTCAGCCTAATGCTCACACTCTTACTGATCCTGACTTCCAACTGGACTCCAACATAGACCCACTACCCTGAATCTACTCCTAAGCATGATCTTAAAGCTCACTGTCTTTATAACTTTGGCCCTCAACATGACCCTGACCCTCATAATGATTATGACTATTAGCAATGACCTAACCATCACTAAACTGAGTTTGAACATGAAATTTTATGTACTCATATTCTATCTTAATCTAGATTCCTTATAATTTACAATAGAAATGCATTTTGAAAAGTATACTTAATTCTGAACTTGCTTATTCTTGTACTTTGTGTTTTCAAATACATTCCTTTTATTTGCATGAAGATGTCAAAGAAAAACAAAATGCTTGAGAAGAATATTTTGTTGTTTTTATTTGCCTTACATATAGCCTCAGTTGATTCTGGCAGTTAATAAGATTTTTCTTGAGAGACTAATGTCTTATTTCTTCTAAAATTTCCCCAATCTCTTTACATAAGTACAATTTTCAGAGATACTTTTTTTTTAACTGACAAGAAGTAACTGTATGAAGCGTAGAGTTTTCTAGCTTGGTCTGACTCAGAAGAAGAAAATGTAAGTCAGATGACTGTGAGTTTCTGAGGGATGTTTAAAATCTTATCAACCCTATATGCGTCTTGGTTGAGGCGAGCAAATATGGTATTGAAAAGCTCTATCAATGCAAACAAACTGGCTTGCATGTTCCTCTCCAATACTTTATTGCTTCTTAGATTAAACCAAGATGAATGTAAGCCAGAATAGAGTGTGTGTGTCGGTCAACTCAAAGCTGCATTCTTACTGTGGGGGGCATGGCAGAGGAAGAGCCTACTCTGTGGCATTGGAAGAAGCCAAATTAGTCTAAACAAGTTCAGATTCAAATGTTCTTCTCAAAAATATCTACTACCAGGCTTTGTGGTGCACAGCTCTACTCCCAGCACTGGGGAGATAGAGGCAAGAGGATCTCTGTGAGTTCTAGGGCAGCCAGGACTGCATAGAGAGAACCTGTCTCGAACAACCACAAAACTTCTTATTGCTCCTTGCAATGAGCTAAGATGAATGTAAGAGCAACGTGTGTCCATCTCAAGGGCACATTCTTCTTTCAGGGTAGGAATATTTGCTCTTCCCATTCTTACATGCATGGGAGAGCATGCAGACATGAATGGAAGTAGGGACTGTATAAGAGGAGGTGGAATGCTCACTTCCCCTTTCTGGCCTCCACCATCTAAGGACCAGCAAACACTGGATGCAAGTTCTGCTGGCACCTGGATCTTGGGCGCCCTAGTCTCCGGAACAATAGGTGACGGATGCTCATTGTTGAAGCCAGCTGGTCGATGCTGATCTCTCATCGCACCTGGGCACAGAGCACATTGGAGTGATGCTAAGCAGTAGCAATGAGAAGGAATTGTAGAGAGTTATCCAGCTCAGCTCAAACCTGCCTTTTAAAGTCCTTCTCGGAGAAAAACAGTGAGCACCTAAGGAAACAAACCACATATCAAAGGCACATTTCGTAGAAGAGAAGCAACTAAACATAATATTAATCCATTCTTTATTCTTAAAATGTCAGCGAATTAACAAAATATGTAAATCTCTTTGACTCATAATGCACATGCATTTGGATTGACCTTTTCAGAGCTTTTAATTAATAAGAAGAAGACTCATAAAAATGTACCTGGGCAGTTTGTAGCCTCCTGTCCTCTAGGAAAAGAACTGTTACTGTAATTAAAGATAGTAGCTGACATTTTTTGTGCTGAATACAAAGACTGCAGGTATAACATTTGATTTTTTTTGTTTATGCATTTTTTTAAAGTTGTGTTGTTCATTAATACAATAAACTTAATATGACATATTCTGTTTTATTTAGTATACTAACAATTATATTTTAACATTATAGTGTTATATAATTACGTATGTTTACATATTTATATATACCTTAAGCATACAAAGAAAATATATCCTTTACTATGTACATATTGCATAAGTAATGTAACAAAAGTTTTTTTTCCTTTTTTTTTTTTTAAGATAGGGTCTCACTATGTAGCTGGTCTAGCACGTGCTATGTAGACCAGGCTGGCCTCAAACTCACAGAGACCCACCTGCTTCTGCCTTCCGAGTGACATTCCTCCCAAGTGACATTCCTTTGGTCATCAAGTTATTTTAAAGCTGATGCTTCCTGCACATGCTCCAGCCCCCCTGTTAGAACGTCCCATTGACAGCCTCGACTTAAACTTTCTTGTTCAAATTTTAAGATGATGCCATCACAGTTAGTTCTCTGAATACAGACAGCTTTTAGAAATTAAGTCAGTTATGAAGACTAATGCCCTCGTCATCTTCCCAGGGCTTGACGGCTCACTGAATGTGAGGTAGATGTATTGGCGTAAATAAATGCAAGGCAGAAATTGAAGAATATATACAACTTTAATGTTTAAATAAACTTACAGAACCGAGGTTCCCGCGTAGTCGTTTCACAGGAGGCAGGAAAAAGGGAGCGCGCAGGCTCCATGCTCTATTTATCAGTCAACATTCGCCCGAGGCAAACCCGCCCCCTAAAGGGGCTGGCTTAACCTTACATCTCCCCCTTTTGTCTAAATAAGATAGAACTAAACCAAATATAACTATAAACAATAATAACAAATGATAAATATAACAAACAATATTGAGAACAAAAGTTTTGTTAGACATTCTATCTCAAGGAGTCTAAATAAGGTAGAAAGTAACTATAATTAAATAATCTTCAATTCCGTCAAAGATCTGAGAAGGGAATAAATATTATTTAACAAAATGAGAGATATCCAGAATGTGCAACAATTGACAGAGACAACTGACTACCTGGGCAATCATCCAAAGTCTCGTTTGCAATGTTGAGTCAACCAACTTTGGCTAAGGCCTAACATAATTGACATATCATTATCAAATGCAAGGAACTTTCTTAGAATTATCCTACCTTGTCTTGGCAAGATAAGACAATCCTGTTTCATATCTTAGTCAGTAGTTGAGGTATGGGCTTTTCTTAACCCAAAGGCCAGTTCTGCCAAGAAGACAAGCTCCTAGTGGAGTGTCTTTGGTGCTCAACGTTCTCTCGGGAGTAGAGTGGTGTTGCCAGGAGTAATTGTGTCTCGTTGGCATAGAATTCTAGGTTAGATTAAAGGCCATTTTCTACAGCTCTTCAAAGAGGCTGAAGATTATATTATCTATATTAAAAATAATTTCTATGTGTCTAAAAGACCTGATTAACTTAAAAATAAATATGACAAACATATAATTGTCAATACCTATCTAATTTGAAAACTAAGAGAATAAACAATTGTGCAATATATGAAGACAATGATCTTCACCTGTAAACAATGTCATTACATATTAAATGTAAACAATGTTATTATATAAATAGTACCAGAGGTAGAAATGTACATTGTGATATGATAGATGTATCCATACAATATAAGCATACTCTTATACAAAAATAGAGGTAGGGATTTTGTGGGTTTTTTTTTTTGAATAGGTGTTAGTTATTTTATCCACTGCTCTGGCAAAAGCAACTTGAAGGAGGGTTTTTTGGCCTCACAGTTTGAAGGTAGTCCAGCATGACAGGGAGGCACAGTGGCAGGAGCAAGAAGCAGCATCCCTGCTCACAGACTGAGACAGCAGAGGAAGAAAAAACACTGATCCTCAGTGAATTGTTTCTATTTCATTCAGTCTGGAACCTCAGCCCATGGAATGGTGCCACCAACATTAGGGTAAATCATCCCACCTAACTAATCTAGACAGTCCCTCGAGGAGAAGCCCAGAGGATTGTCTCTTTGGTGACGCCAGGTCCTGTCAAACGGACTACGATAGTCATCACAGCATAGTGGACAAAGCTGGACGCATTCCTCAGTTTGGGATGATGCTCAGATCTCAGGGCTGCCTGAGCAACCATGATGCCAAAACACTTGAAAATGGGAGTTCAGTGGAAATTCAAGTTGTCAGCACCAGGCAGAGATAAACATCAGACCCACACTGGCATGCCAGCTCTGTGTTCCAAAGCATGCCCTACTTGCTGCAGGCACAGTCTTGATAAATCCCCACCGTGGGTCACCAACCAGAATGAAGGGCGCTCCAGCTCTCTAAACACCAGCCAATGGACTTCACACAGTACCTTCTGTGTTTATCGGGCATTTGTTCTCAGGGCCACTCAAGTTTCTCTTCCCTGGAGGGAGCTATGCCTATCTGGTTGTGGCGGTGTGGGGGTCGGAATGGTGAGGCTCTGTGTTTCCACCTGAGAAGTTGCCACTTATTCTTCTAATGACATGCTATTGTTGAATATTTTTGCACAGAAACTTCATGTCTTCATCATCTGCAGTCCTCGATATGAAACAGGACCAAGGAAGCTTCTAGAGTCTGGTGGATTCCCATGTCTCCAGGCCATTAGTTTTCTTGTCTGTTTCAGGGCCTCTCAAACTGTAAGTGGGAAACTTTTTCAAATGAGCAGATAGCTGAACCCTTGGGACTACCCGGGGCCACGATCCTCTCTCCTGTCTCTTTGTGGCTGTAGGGAAGACAACACTGCAATAGATCTCTGTCCATTACAACCAGGCCTCTTTTAGCCAGCGACCCAGTAATGGCTTTCACTTTATCTCTTTCGGTGTGTTACCTTCCTATTGCTCCCCGATACATTCTGGCCAGCGTGTGGGGGCAACTGTGCACTTGCACCTCTTCCACAGTACCAGAGGGGGACAGTACAGCCGTTGCTAGGAAACGGAAACGAGTGCTACAATCCCCTCGACCCCGTCCTGTGCGCTTCACAGAAAAGAGCCCAGCTGGACTCTTGAGTTTGCAGGGACTAGTCCAGGTGCATAGCTGCCAAACTGCTGTTCTCAAGGAGCAGCGCTGGATGGAGTTCCTGGCAGCCTCAGGAACGCCTGCTGTGGCGGCTTGCGGTGAATCCCAGCTTAGCAGAGATCTGTTGCATTCCTCTCCTTCCTCCAAAGTAGGAGGCAAGGTCTCAACAAAAAGCCTGATGCCCTCCCACCAAACCCTGTTCCTTTAAATGAGTGCTGTTGTGTCTGGCCAGGCTCTTTTGGTGTTCGTATGTGTTCAGTGTCTCCACCTGCTGGTTCTTAGCTATGCTTCTCTGTAATTTTCAAATACGAAAAATACAAAACTGGGTTACACCAAAAAGAACGGTTGAGGTATATGCATTGAGAAATAACATTGATTTGGTGACAAAAGGACCATTCTCATGAGCAAAATGACAGCCATTTTACTTATATTTATTCCCTATTCATATAGTGTTAAAAGATTTGTTTAATATCCATTATTTGTAGGAATTTAATCAGGTACACAGGAAAATGCGAGCATTGAGAAGGAGGCAGGCATGGGGGCGCACATCTGTAATCCCCATGTGTGGAGTGGAGGCAGGAGTTCAAGACCATCTGCTGCATAGCAGGTTCTGTGCCAGCCTAGGCTACGTACTAAGACAAGCATACAACATTCTGACTATAGTATCCTGCTCAGAGAACGGTGTCTCTGCACGGCTTAGATCCAGACAGTTGGCATCTGCATTAATACTGTCTTTCAAGCTGGGAAGAGTGGCACATGCCTTTAATCCCAGCACTCAAGAGACAGAAGCAAGCAGATCTCTGTGAATCTGAGAATAGCCTGGTCTAGAGTGAGTTCCAGGACGGCCAGAGCAAATAGTGAGCTTGTCTCAAAAAACGAAAACAAAATAAAACAAACAAAACAGATTTTTAAAATATCTTTCATTGAGTAATCAATTTTTTCTCTGGAAGAATGAGGTAATTGTCTGGAGAAACTTAAAAGCATTTATCTTAAAGAAATGTGTCTTCCTGGGGCAGGACAGATGGCTCAGTGGTTAAGGAAGGCTAAGAGTGAGCACTGCCCTTCCAGAGGACATAAGATTGGTTCTCAGTACCCACAACTGCCAGTCAACCCAGCTCCAAGGGCTCCAGTACCCTCTTCTGGCCTTCCCAAGCACCTGCACACATATGTATACACATCCACACATGGACAAACACATATACACATAATTTAAAATAAGAATAACTTAAAAATAAGAATGTGTCTTTTAAATTTTGAAAGGCAAAAATGGGGGGTTTGTTCAGGTTGTTCAGTTTGTTCAGGTTGGTCTCACAGTTCCAGTATAATTGACTGAATAACTTTTTCCAGGCCCTGAGTCAGACTCCCAGGAACACACCAATAGATGGATATATTAGGTTTATTCCTAGTTACATTAAAGAAGGAACTGTATGCTGTCTCAATAAGAAAGTGTCAGAATGTACTTATTATAAACTTTGTCTTCTTTTAGGAGACCTAGGAAGTGAAAGTTTTGACCTAGATTGGATGTCGTGAGAATAATGTGGCCAGATATATAACTGGATGTCTTGCACATATACAACAAATATTAGATGATAACCTAAAGTTTTTACATTTATCTATAAAGGATAATTATCAGTAAGTAAAGCATGTATATCAAGCAAATTTATCTTACAAATAAACAACTTTAAAAAATCAGTAGAAATTCAAATATAAATTCTGTTATACCCAGTGTAATAAATTCTCTGCTTTAATTATCATCTTAATAGAGGCGATGGCTTTTTTTTCTCTTTCTGTAGACATAAGTGACACCTAGAGGACAGGAAGTTTATAAACACAGTTATTTTTCACTAAGCATTATTTCATAGTCATTAATATTTTGAGGCAACAAACACACATATATGTGTCTTGTCTTCTAAAGATATTTTCTTAATCTGTGAGTTCATTGATATTTTAAGAAATAAGAGTCAGTTAAAATTATGGCTTATGAATAATCATATCTACCTATGTTTACAAAGAATGTACCTTCATTTTATTTTGGATTTAAAATTTATTTTTATTTTATGTGTACAGGCATTTGCCTTCAGTCTGCCTCTGTACTGGGTATGTGCACTGCCTGAAGAGGCCAGAGGAGGCTGTAGGATCCTCTGAGACTGGAGTTATGGACAGCTGTCAGCCACCCTCTGGGTGCTGGGAATCAAACCCAAGTCCCCCAGAAGAGCAGTCAGCGCTCTCAGCTTCAGAGCAAAGTGTAGCAAAGAGTAGATTCCCAAGAAAGAGACTTGTTAAATGGATGTGCTTTGTTTGACTACATTTATCTTAGTTCCTCTGAGAAGCAGTACGAAGTTTCTTTCGTTGGTGGTGTTTGTTGTTTTGCCTTACAGCTGCCATTAAATCCAGCTCCAGGGAAGCTGATGATTTGCCTTAGAATAATCTTTTTTCTAGTCTCTTTTCCATTTGCCCAAACTCGTGCATGTAGAGCTTATGTGAGGAAAAGAACCCCGAAATGTAGAAGCTTGCCTTCATGTCAACTGTGGTTTCTTCCCAAGAAGTAGAGGAGGACAAAGGTAATCCCAGCCATGTGTGTGAATCTGAAATGTGCTCTTGGCAGGGATTTCTTACTGAGAGCTAAAATGAGTGCAGTTGAAGGGTGTAGGAAGGTGAAGGGACAATTTGTAAAGACGAAGTCAAGCTCAGCTCCAGATGTAAACCCCTGAAGACAGTTCTTAATGACTACTCGAATTAATGAAGCTGAGCCCAGGCCTTATCTGAGGCAACTCAATGAGAATCAGACATTTTCCTCAACTGCCTTTCTTGCTTTGGAGTGGACCATGTCAACACAAATTAGAACAACGAATTTACAGGCACTCAGTACAGATGTCAGCCAGATTAGAGTGATATGCAATTCTCCACGTTCCCACAGAGAATTCTAAGAAGGCTAGATGAAACTGGAGTGTGTGTCTGCAAAAGAGTCTGGGTTCCGATTCAACGTCCTGATGGCAACGCTCAACATCATGTCCTGGGTCATGCTGAAAATTTCACATCAGCATTGGACTCTGATCAAGGTCAGGGTCAGTTTCATGAGGAAAAGGAAATATTAGGTTCCAGCTAAGCAGAGGTAGGGGTCAGGTCAGAGTCAGAGCTGGGACCATGGTAGCTGAGAGTCAGGACTAGGACCAAAGTGAGGCTAGTAGGTTAGTGGCCAATGGCATGCCTAGGGCAAAGGTCAGATTAAGGACCAGGATGAAGATGTAGTGTCAAGGCTCACGTCAGGATGAAGATGTTTCAGCCCTACGTCAATGAATGGGTTCAGTATAAGAGTGAGAATCAGATTCAGAATGTCTGAATCAGGCCAGAGTAGAATGCTTTGTGAGAGTGAGTGCTGGGGTCTAAGTTAGGCTTGCTTAGCTTGAGAGTCAGAGCTGGGTTTCAGGTGGTATCAATGGAAATATCCATCTACTTGAGGTCAGTAGAATGGAGACAGTCAGCCTGAGGCTCATCCAAGCATAGGTAGGCTAACTAGGAAGTGAGGTATAGAGTAATTATTAATCAGGAAAGAGTGACAGTGAGGGTCAGATTCAGGGTCCAGGCCAGTTTGAATTTCAGGGTTAGGGTCAAAGTCCACATCAGACACAGGTCACAGTTGGATGTAGATCAGACTGAGTCACGGCAGGATAAAGACTAGAAAAGAGGCAGAGGAAGACTCAGATCCAGACCATGTTCACAGTGAGGGTGAACCCAAAACCAAGGTCCAATGGTGAAAACCCAAGTCAAGGTGAGAGCTGGAGTGAAAGGTCAGATGCAGTGTCATGATCAGCCTCACACTGAACATGCCTAGGACCTGACCTTGCTTATCTCCAAGTTCTGAAAAAATCTTGGCTTTGACCTTGATCCAGATATAATCTTCACTCTAGTCCTTGAACTTGACTCTGGCCATCACTTGGACAGAATATCAATCTCCAGCATGATGCTGACTGGCCTTGGCCTTCAATCGGAACCTAACCATGACTATCAAGCTGGTATTTTCTCTCAAGGAAAAGCTGAACCTCACTCTGTCCTCCCTCTAACCTAATTCTGTCCATGGCCATCATCTGGAGCGTCCTTACTTCAACCCTCCTACTGACAGAGCTGCCCTTCATCCTGAATCTGATACAGATTTTCTACCTGAGCTTAACTCTCAAAATCTTTGGCAATTACCCCCACTTTCTCTCTCATATACCGATACCGACCATTCATTTGACACTCACATTACTCTGACCATGACACTCATTTTGGCCATGAGCCTATCTCTGACATGATCCTTGCCTTGACTCTCAAATTGAACTTGACTGTCACCTTAAGCTTGACCCTGAACATGATCATCATGAACCACAGCTCTGAACTTTCATTTTGATTTGGAGCCTTAACTGCACACTGCACCCTGAACTTGGCGCTTACACTCACCCTTCTTGGGACCCTTGTAGTGGTTTGAATGAGAATGTCCCTCATAGGTTCACATGTTTTAACACTTGGTCCCCAGTTGGTGGTGCTGTTTGGAGTGACTTGGAAGATGTGGTCTTGGAGAAAGTATGTCACTGGGGGTAGGTTTTGAGAGTTTAAAGGCTCAGTGTCACTTCCAGTTTGTTCTTTTTACTTTGTGCTTTGGGTTGAGGGTATGACCACATACCTTCCTGTTCCTGGCTACAATGTTTGCCACTTGCTGACATGTTTCCCTGACATGATGGACCCTGATCCTTCCATAATCATAAGACTAAATAAACAAACTCTTTCTTTCTCAGTTACCTTTGTCATGTGTGTTATCATAGTAACAGAAAAGTAACCACTAAAGACCCTTAACCCAACTGTGATGGGAAAGTTTTTGCTATCTCTTACATGTTATTTGTCCCTAGCCCTGACCATTATTCTGCCCCTGACCAGTACTGTGACCATGACTCTGCTCCTGACTTTGACAACTCATCCTGAAGCTGATTCTCACCCTCCCTTCCTTATAGTCCTTATCAGGCTGGAGAGATGGCTCAGCCATTAAAGGCTCACAACCAAAATATAGTCCTTATCATGTCCCTGGTTGTGAACAAAGTCATCCATTAACTCTTGTCTCACACTGACACTGAAATTGACCTTCATCCTGCTTCTTCCACCCTCCCTCCCCCTCAACAACACCCCTTATCCTGAACCTAGTCCTCATTCCCCTAGGCTGTGACCCAAACCTTCTTCCTAACCCTGAAACTGGCCTTCAGACTCATCTGAGCCTTGACTTGTACTTTACATTAGTCTCATCGTGACATTCACTATGACTCTGACAGTGATCTTGATCTTCACCTTAACCTGTCACTGATCATTGTACTAATACAATCCTCAGCTCTGACTCTGGTCTCTCCTTTCACGCTACTACGAACTCTTAACCTGATCCTCTTCACTGTTATCCGAATACTGAACTCTTCACACCAGCCCTCTTCACGACTCTGGGATCACACTGACCCCGAGCCTCACACCAGCCCCTTTAGCTGTACTCTTATGCGAGCTAGACCGTTATCACCAAATTGAGTTTGAGCATTATGCCTTTATATGTACACACTCTTGTTTCATCTAGCTTTCTTGTGACTTTGGATAAGAACCTATTTTGAGAATTATACATATTTATCAACTTGCTTATACTTTATATACTTATTTTCAAATATGCATTGATTCAAGTTAGCATGGTCTAATACAATGAGTTAAAAAACTGTAGGTTGTTCATAGTATTCTCATTTGTTGCTATGGCAACAGAGTTATGATGGTTCATAAATTAGACAGATTAGAAACAAAAGCTTTTCATGAGTTCTAACCAATTCAAGCAAAGAGACCTCCTTGCTGGCCATGTAGACCACGGGTGTGCTGGGACCCACACAATGCCACTGTTCTTTAATATTTTATGTTAAGCAGGTACTGGGAAGTACGGATTAGCTGGCAACACAATCCAGACAGTGGAGAAGAGCAAGTGGCATGGCATACAGGTCATAGTTCCCAGCTCATGGCACACTGCTGTGGACTCAGAAGCCATTGCGACCAACCTGGTAGGAATGAAGATACTCTAAGAGACATCAGGGTCCCTTTGGCTATGATATTGTCGAAAGAATAGACTTTAAGAAACTGAAATTTCGCCAGGAATCACATGTTAGTTGCAGCCAGCCAAAGACTTGTCTCTCAGAAGGAGATTTCACACAGTTTTGCCTTGTTAGACTGTTTTGCAGGACAGACCAAAGTCATCACAATGACTAGTCCTTAACAGGCCAAACCACACCTTTCCAGGATTGCTTTGTTATGTATACATCTTATGTTTAAATCTGAGCTTTGTGCAAGGACGTTAAAGATGGTGCAGGTACAAGTGGATTTAGGATCCTGAAGATGTGCTTAGAGCTAGGGGAAATACTGGATCTCCTTATTCATCCCTCTTCCCAATGTGACAGGTTGAATAAATCTCATTTCTCTGCTTTTCATTATTGCTTCTCTGTTTAATTAGGTTATTGAGAACATGTGGCTGAGCCTACCTTGTTAGGGGTACCCGGGCCCAGACGTTGTCTCCTATATTACTATAGCTGCTGCATTGGAGCCTTTTTGTATCTTTTTCATTATAGAGAGTATATGTGGCAATTTCTCTCCATAGGCATGTCTCTAGAGAATGGTAAAACACACATTAAATGTGTCCATCAAGAACAAAGGTTATCAACTATCAGTGTGCTTTCATCATCTCCCCACAGAGGGAAGCAGATGTGCTTAGCCTTCAGAAGCTCCTGCTTTCAGAGATTTATTTATGTGTTTATTCTGTGTGTGCGTGTGCACCACATGTGTTCGGGTACCCATGGGGGCCAGAAGAGACACCACATCCTCTAGAACTAAAGTTACAGAAGTTGTTCAACTGATGTGAGTGCTGGAAACTGAACTCAGGTCTCCTGGAAGAGCAAAAAGAACTCTTAATCATTGAGCTGTCTCTCCAGTCCTTCAGGAGCTAATTTTACAAAGCTATTTTGGAAATTGAAAGATTCAATTTACTAGCCATATAGTTATGCTTCTTGTAAAATCCAAGTGAGAGGGGTTTTGGAAAGCTCATATTGGAAAAGGTCTTCACTGAGAAATGTCTGATAAGAAAATGCCACTGAACTATCTTACAGCAAATGACAAAGAATACAGAATATTGTCTTTGTGCATTAGCTCAAAAGGTTAGTCTAGTGTGATCACTAATGAAAATAAAAGACTGACATTTCTACTTCATAGACAATCATCCTGCAGTTAATTAAAGTGGCCATAGTCGCCCTGGACAAAATGCAACTAATGGCTGGCTCATTGCTAGGATCATATTTTCTGTAATGTAATACCGTAATACTGTAATCATGTATTTGTACATTTATACATATGCACATATATGCATTCTTGGGTGTTGGCCTCATAAATATTCATCATACCACTCAACCCTTGAATCTTATTTACTTCCTTGATGGCATTCCACTTTACTCCTTATCAGAGAAAACCAGCCAGCAAAAAAGAAAAATTTAAGAGTTAGTAATGTGAAGAAATGGCCATGATATTACTAAATCCAGGAACTAAAACAAACCTAACCATTTCTGGACCAAGCGGAATCTGCCAACTTGCCACGTGAGCTCATGATTTTTATTCCTCCATTACAAGTATTGCAGCTTGCACATTGCATGGCGCTACTTTTGCCATGGTGTCTAACTTGGTTTGGAGAAAGCAAATGACCTTTACTTACATACCCATAAACACTTGAGGGGATGAGGCAGACAACTGCACTCACAGATGATCAAAACTGAAGGAAGACAGGCTATTGTACAATATTGTATTCTACAGGTGGCAAGAGAGCGAAAACAGAATTGAATTCCTAGTGCGAAATCATCAAGTCAAGAAAGCTTGTATTTTAGGAAAGACAGGATTTTATTGGCTAGCTCCACATGACTGTCAGGTGCAGGGGACTTGGGTGTAGAGAGGTGAATTTCAGAAAACAGATGCTGCTTCCTCATTTGGCTAAGAACACTGTCTTTGGGGGACAGGGAAGTGCTTCAGGCTTTCTTTACTAATTGTTTGTTCTGTGTTTTTTTTTTTCCCCAGAACTTAAAAGGTGAGGTTGTACTGTGCCACAGTGTTTTCACATTTCACTGATTGGATGAAGTTAGCAATGTATGGTACAAAGGTTTTCATGTTTATCTATTGAGACTGTGCATGTACTGTGCCAATTTCACACTCCTTGAGCACGCATTACTCTTGAATGAGAAAGGAGAAAGCAACTGTTGAGGGTCAAAGATAAAGACATAATTTTAAGAAACCAAGAAGCAGCTTTAGAACTCCCCATCCCCAGAGTCTTATAAGTATTTCTAGTTAGGAAACAGATGTTTTCACAGGTCTAGCTATTGTTCCGAAATTAAATTGCTGCAAGGCTTTGGTTGGGACTGCATTGGGGGTTCTTGAATGTGTTGTTAGGAAACTGGAGAGAATTTCACAGGTGGATGGAGACATTTGAAAACATAAATGCAGGGGTCTAATGCCCATACCCATTCAAGATTCTGTGATTCATCTCAGCTGCATATGGAGCAGTGTCAACCCACACTTGGAATGGAGCATACTTCCTTGTGTGAGTGGAAGACAGCTGAGCTTTCTGTCAAGTGAGCATACGTGGAGAAAATTCCTTTGACCCTATGCTAGAATCATTCCTTCGTGTTGCGGGAGCTCCTTCTGCTCCTTCAGAACTACCAAGGGTTCAGGTAGTTTGGGGTAAGGCAATACTTAAATGCATGGAAAAGAAAGCAGAAACCAGGAGACAGAAAAGGGGGTCTAAGATGACAGATCATACATAACCAAGAAGGTAAATACTACAAGTTACTAGGTCTCAGTCCTCATGAGTAGCTCTGAAAAACTGTCTGGAACACACATAAACTCTCTCCATGAGGGTGAGGTCTGGGGTCCCTCTGTACACACATACTTGATTGTGTCTATGGTTGGGCAAGAGGAAGACTGGCATCAACTTTGGAGGAGGAACCCTGTCAGTCTTCCACAACTGTTTGCCTTAGCTGGAGGTAAACTCAGGTGAACCTCAGCAGCATCTATTACAAATGCCTTCCTTTCTGGAGCTAACAAACTTCAGACAGACAGAAACACGGAGGTGCCGTATTTGACCATGAAGATCATATACTGTTAAATGTCAAAGACTGCCACTCACGTTGACTGCACAGCAGTTACTCTTCCGAGATCTTAGAAATGAAGATGCTATAAAGTCTATAGTATAAACCATTGGACCATTATATAGTTTCTAATAGTATAAACCATTACATAGTTTATAGAAGAAACCATTATATAGTTTATAGTATAAACCATTACATAGTTTATAGAAGAAACCATTATATAGTTTATAGTATAAACCATTATATAGTTTATAGTATAAACCATTCACATAGTGAAAGACCCTACAGACCCCCTCCTCAAAACCCGCAGCTAGCATGCTCCAGGGGGAATGTCCTATTTGCTTTAAAAAAAACTCTCCAGATCAGCAGCCAGCCTGCTCCCGTAAGAACATCCCATGTGCCTGAGAGAGCAGGAGATAGAGATAGAAAGACTGCAAGGCAAGATGTCAATAAGATAGGATATCAACAAAGCAGGTTAGCTATAAGATAGGAACAGGATGACTGTTATCAGGCATCCATGCTGAGAGGGGAAACCATTCATGCCCCCGCCTCATTCCGGTCAACCGATAACCACGCTTTTGCTTCTGTAAGCTTGCTTTTTGCTGACACCCTTGCTGAGAGAGGAAACCATTCATGCCCCTGCCTCATTCCGGTCGACCGATAACCATGCTTTTGCTTCTGTAAACTTGCTTTTTGCTCTTCCCTATAAAAAGACCTCCCCCCAGTTGGCAGGTGCGCAAGTCCTCCGAAAGACTTGCTGCCCGCAGGTACCTGTGTTTACTCAATAAACCTCTTGCTAATTGCATCCTGTGGCCTGGTCTCGGAGTGTCCTGGTTCTGGGGTCTTCATCAGAGAGGAAAGGTCCTCTCTGAGGGTCTTTCATTAGTTATCAGTAATATACTGGGCATCCCTTGAAGTTGCCCAAGGCAGAACCTGCAAAACCTTCTCCACTGTCTTTCTCCTAAGAAAATCCACCAATGAAGAGCGTTGTTCTTGATATTACCGTAGAAGGATAAAGAGAGGAAACTTCAGAATAAAGCAAGAACAAGGCTGCGGTTAGTTTTTGTCAACTCACTGCTACCTAGAATTACCTGAGAAGAAAGCCTTAATCAAGAGATTTTTGTGCATGCCTTTAATCCCAGCCCTTGGCAGGCAGAGGCAGGAACTCTATGAGTTCAAGGCCAGCCTGGTGTACAAAGTGAGTTCTAGGACAGCCAATTATACACAGAGAAACCCTGTCTCGAAAAACAAACAAACAAACAAACAAAAAAGATGAAAAATAAAAAAAGAAAAGAAATTGTCTAGATCAGGTTTGGCTGTGGGCGTGTCTGTGGGGGGATTGTCTTGATTGTTAATTTAGATTTAGAAAGACAGAAGTAATCTAGTAATCTAGAGAGAGCAAACAAGGAAGGATCTCTCTCTTTCTTTCTCTCTTTCTTTCTCTTTCTGCTCTTGGTTGTAGATGGGATGCTTTAAGTTCCCGCCTTAATTTCCCTGCAATAATGGATTGTGACCTAGAATTGGAAGCCAAATAAACCCTTTTCTCTCCTAAAGTGTTTGTGTGTGTCAGAGTATTATACAGCCACAGAAAGAAAACTGGAACAAGACTCTTGAGAACCTTGGTTTGATCTCCAGCACTGCACAAACCAGGCCTGGTGATAAAAACCTGGAATCCTAGCTACAGGAGAAATCAGAGAGTTCAAGGTCAGCCTGGGATATGTAAGAAAATGCCTCAAAAATATTTTGGGAAATAACACTAGTAAATTGAACAAAACTGAAAATGAGCATAGGAGGCAGGGCTGTGCCTGGAGATGACAAATGACCCTACATGTGGTAACATGTCCCCTTCTAATTATTTGGGGAAGTGATGGGCATTTCACAACAGCAGCACAGAGGCTATTCGTTGACTTTAAAAAGCAGTTCTTGGAAGCAGGGCGCCCCTGGGGATGGAGCCAGACAATGGCTATTTGGTCTGTAAGAGGAAGCCTAATGTGCTCATTTAGAGTGCATGCTGGTGGCGGGAAGAATCAAGGCTGCACTCTTTGGTCTGGAGCCTGCTGTGTGCTTGACAGAAGGTAATAAATAAAAAGCCTGCAGTGCCCCACAGCATTTTGGAAGGTTCAAGATGAAGAAGGTAAAAAATGGCCAACTGAGTATGAGACGGGCAGGTAACAGTGAGGGAGCCGGGGAACAAAGTGAGGCCCATCCTTCTTTAAAACTTCTCCTTGGTGGGGAATTACCAGCGGTTCTGAGCTCATAACAGACCCTGTGACTAATTACTGCAGCCTCCTTTCCTGACTTCAGAAACTCGGTGACTCTGGAGGGCAGGGAGGGGGAGAGCTTGGATTATTAACTGATTAAAGAACATATAAAATGTCAGGATTTTTCCTCCATCCACCGCTCTCTCTCCTCTCTGTCTCCCTCCTTTCTCTTTGACACAAGGTCTTTTATAGACTAGGTTGGTCTCAGGCTCACTGTGTAACTAATAATGATCTTGAACCTCTGATCCTCCTGCTGGGCTTATAGGCATAGACACCACAGCCAGTTTATGGGGTGCTGGGAGTGGAACCCAGGCCTCATGCATGCTTAGCAAGCACTCTTATCAACTGAGTTTTGTTGATGAGAGAAATAGCTCTCACCTCCAAGGGGATAAGAGACAGTTTATTCTGGGACCAAATGAGTGACCAGGGCCCGAGAATACAACTTCAGGTGATCCTAAATTCCAGGTTCCAAATGTGGTAACAGTATGATGAAGCTTATATAGTAACAAAACAAATAAAATCATAATTTAAGGGACTTTAAAAATGTAACAGGTAGGTCACTTAAAGCAAAGTGAAGGCTCTGCTGTGGGCCTCCAGGGCCATCTCTGATGACATTTTTAACCTTTTGGTTGTTGGAAACTAGTGTTTGTTTTTAAACCTTCCAAAGGATTTACTCAATGGCCACAAAGTTGTCAGCTCACATACAAAGGAGAGCAATAAATGGCTATTGGGGACCCTAAAGATTGGCCCAAGATAATTTGGCTCTGGTCCTGCAACATGCAAACCTCTCTACAATCAAAATTGGAGTTCGAGTCAATTAAAGGGTCCTGCAGATGGTTCAGCCTGATGTGTGGTTCTTTCTAGGGCTTCACATTCCCAGTCCCAAGGCAGGCTTTTCTGGGAGACACACTTTATGTGAGATTAAATACATTAAACACCTTCCACTTTCTTCAAAGATAAAGCATCTTCTCATTGCAACAGAATGCATATAATATAAAAATTGCCACGAGGGAGGATGCTGGGCTTGTAGCTCACTGACATAGCCCTTACCTAATGTGCATAAGGACTTACATGTGAGCCCCTGGACCCCCTAAAGGAGAGGAAGGGCTGTGTAGATAATTAAGCTTACAGTTAAGTAGCATGAAATACATCTATTTATGCAACCATCATAAACTCTCCCATGAAGCTATTCAACTACTCCTTAAAGAATAGGTGTGTGTGTCAGTCTCCCCAGGCCTGGCACTAGACTATTTCTACCTTTATGGATTTTGCATCGCTATGTACTTTCTAGTGTGGACTAATCTGTCTTCTTTAAGCCTACCTAATTCACAGAGCACCGTTTCTTTAAGTTTCTCCCATATTACAGCATGTGCCAGAATGTCCGGTCTTATTAAGGCTGTGTAACATCCTACGGTCTGTGGAAATGTACACACTGTTTGTTTGCTTATTGATTTGCCGGTGAACATTGCTGTAGGAAAAGAATCTCTGAAGTGTGGAGCAGTGTTGTTTGCTTTCCTCTGCAGCAACAAAAACATTGACCCAGACCAACCAAGGGGGAGGGAAGGGTTTATTGTATCTTACAGGTTACAGTTCATCACAAAGGGAAGCAAGGGCAGAGGTAGAACTGAAGCAGAACCTGAGGAATGCCCCTTACTGGCTGGCTTGCTATCCTGCTGGCTCATCTTGCTTTTGTATACAACCCAGGGCCACCACCTGCAGAGGGCTGAGCCCTTCCACATCAATCATTAATCAAGAAAATACCTACAGGCCAGTCACGGAGGCATTTTCTCAACTGAGGTTCCCTCTTCCCAGATGACCCTGACTTGTGTTTAGTTAGTCAGCAGAAGCAGAGACTTTGTTCATTTCTTCTTTCTTTTCCACTTTTCCTCTCCTGTCCTTTCTGACCTTCTTCCCTTCCTTTTTCTGCCTTGAATAGGAGGAGGTTGGGATTTGACTTTGCACTATTACCACTGGGAATTTCAGGGAATAAGAAAATATCTTTGTTACTTAAAATAGATGCATGATTATTGTTCAGAACAACTTTAGGTTTTTACTAAAACTGATCAGAAAATACGTCATTCCTTGTCACCCACACAGCACAGCCTCCTCAGATAGGTATAATTATTACCATAGATGAATCAAATTGAAATATTATTATCTCCAAACTGTGTGATTTTCATTAAGTAAATTCCTCTTGGTATTTGTGGTGGTCTGAAAGAAAATGGGTCCCAAAGGGAGTGACATTATTAGGAGGTGTGGCCTTGTTAGACTTGTCTGTTGAGAGTTCTCTGTTTAGTCTGTACCCCATTTTTTATTAGATTATTAGTTCTTTTGATGACCAATTCCTTGAGTTCTTTGCATATTTTGGAGATCAGCCCTCTGTCTCCCCTCTCCCCCCCACACTATTCTTGTTTCCATAGAGTTGTTTTACCTTAATGTTAGGTGATTGTAGATTTCTGTTATGTGTTTTCAGATTAGATTGTTTTGCAGAGTAAGAAGCACTTAAGTGTTCTCCAGGCCTTTTCATGTTCACAAAGGACAACTTTTGGAAATCTGTTCTCTCCTTCTACTGAAAGACCCTCGACGAGGACCTCTTTTCGGGAGGAGACCTCCCCAACGCCAAGGAACAGGCCGAGACCGCACGGATGCAAATCGCAAGAGGTTTATTGAGTAGACACAGGTACCTGTGGGCAGCAAGATCTCTCGGAAGATTTGCGCACCTGCCAACTGGAGGGCGGGCTTTTTGTAGGGAAGAGCAAAAAGCAAGCTTACAGAAGCAAAAGCGTGGTTATAGGTCGACCGGAATGAGAATGGTTTCCTCTCTCAGCATGGGTGTCAGCAAGAAGCAAGTTTACAGAAGCAAAAGCGTGGTTATCGGAATGCGGCGGGGGGCATGAATGGTTTCCTCTCTCAGCATGGATGCCTGGCAACAATCATCCTGTTCCTATCTTATAGCTAACCTGCTTTGTTGACATCCTATCTTATTGACATCTTGCCTTGCAGTCTTCCTATCTCTATCTCATAGATCTCCTGCCCTCTCAGGCACATGGGATGTTCTTATGGGAGCAGGCTGGCTGCTGATCCGGAGAGTTTTTTTTAAAAAGCAAACAGGACGTTCCCCCGGGAGCATGCTAGCTATGGGTTTTGAGGAGGGGGTCTGTAGGGTCTTTCACTACCACGGGTTCTGGAGATGGTACTCAGGGTCAGTCCCAACCTCACACAAATGTCACTTAATCTGGGTGTGCTTTCAAATGCCTGTAATCCCATCACTTGGAGGCAGAGGCAGGAGGATTGCAAACTTGGGGCTAGCCTGGTCTACTTAGCAAGTTTCAGGCTAGAATGGGATATTTAGCAAATCTCTCTCTCTCTCTCTCTCTCTCTCTCTCTCTCTCTCTCTCTCTCTCTCTCAAAAGTTGGACAAGAAGCAAACTCCTTAATCTATCTAACCTCAAGTATAGTGAAACCAAGTTTTGTTTTTTGTTTTGAAAAGATAGTAGTAGTGTGGAGAGATGGCTTAGCTGACAAAAGCCCCTCCTGCCCTTGTAAAAGTGCCCTTCAGTCCCCAGTGCTTTCGTCAAGCAGCTGGTAACTTCCTATAACTCCAGCTTCAGGGGATGTACGGCACTCTTCTGACCTTGAGAGCACTGGCATACATGGTTACATGTACAGACACATGAACACACACCCATATGCATATAAAAATAACAATTCTAAAGAAAAATTCAAGTGAGGGGGACAGCAAGGTGGCCAGTTAGGTAAAGGTCAAGGTGCTTGCCACCAGGCCTGATGTGCTGAGTTTAATCCTCTGGACCCGTATGGGGAAAGAGAGAACCAACCCCCACAAATTGTCATCTGAGCTCCACAGGACACTGTGGCAGAAGTGAGGGTGCACACACACACACACACACACACACACACACACACGCGTGCGCGCGTAGTAAATACGTGTAATAACATCTGAAAAATCAAGTTGAGAGAAGCAAGAGGGTTATACAGGAAGACATTGTTATAGAGAGATAATGAGTGATTAGCATTTTCTGATAGAATGAATTAATTTGAAAAATAATAAAAGCTTTTATCTGGGCTAAAGTATGGACCACTATGAAACATTTTTTGAGTTTGTTTAAGTGAGAGAACCACATTTTTGTTTTCTTGCTCCTTTTTAAAATTACATTTACTTACTAGTGTATGTGTGTGTGTCTGTGTGTGTGTGTCTGTGTGTGTGTGTGTGCTGTCCTGCAGCGATACAGTCAGAGACTATCATCGGGAGTTAGTTCTCTCCTGCCACCATATAGGTCCTAAGGCTTAACCTCAGGTTTTCAGGCTTGGCAGCACTGTGACTGACTGCTTTACTGTCTCTTGGCCTACACTATAAACAAGGAAGCTCATTTCCCTGTCTGTTTTTTGAGACAGAATATAGCCACGGCTTGCTTCAAACTTACATTCAACTGAGGATGGCCTTGAATGTCTTTTTATAAGAAAATCTAATTTCTAATTCATTTGTTGAGGATTTCATACATGTAGACAACTATTTTAATCATATCCACTCGCCACTTCCCCTCTCCGACTCTCTCTGGACAGATTCCCCCAGCACACCGTTGTCCTAGCTTCATCTTTAAAAAATGATAATGCAGAGTCCAGCTACTGCCTCCTATAGGTTCATGGTATGAGGTCATTTACTGGAGCAGAAGTAATCCACCAACGGCCACATTCCCAAAGAAAAATGACTCTTCCTCCAGCAGCTGTTAACTGCCTCGTGGGACCCTTCCCATCCCTGCCAGAACTCTGACTTGTTTGGTCTTGCCATCACTGCTGCTGCAAGTTCCTCCAGTGCAAAGGTCATGCCATGTCTGGAAGTCAGCACCTCACAGTTTTCCTATACATTCCCTGTCCCCTTTTTTACCATGGTCCCTGAGCCTTGGGTGTTTGGGGTTGATATAAATGTTCCATTTCGGACTGGACACTTACCGCAACCTATTTTTAGCACTCTGACCAGCTATTGTTCTCTGGATTAACTGCAGGCTACTGTGAAAGGCAGCTTTTCTGACAGAGGCTCAGAGCAACACAAATCTATAAGCATAAACATAAGTGTCTGATAGACATATTGACAACATGACTGTGGATGACCTTATATTTTGAATCCTCCTTCCTCCACCTCCTGAATGCTGGGATTCTAAGTGTGTGTCACCGTGCTCCGTTTCCCCTTATTTCTCGTATGAGAAGAAAATCAGCCCAAGTTGTCTTTGACCATAAAGGAAGACCAAAGCTGAAAAATACCCTGGACGCCATCACCAGTGTCAAGTGAGTGTCACAGCGGTGATGTGTAATTCTTCATTGGCACTTCAGTGGTGGGGAACAATACAGGAGGGGCATTCCTTTGTCATAGTTCATTGTGACAGGACTATGGGCCTGGCAGGTAGTAAACGCACAAAGCTTACGGCTTTGAGATAATGTCCACACCTCACAGAATGGGGATCTTTGTCAGGGACTGTGACAATTAGCCAAACAATATTCCATCATGGTTAGTTTTAGACATCTTGAAAACCAAAGCCACGGCTTCATCTTGGGTCAAATAGTGAACAGAAATCCAATTATGAGAGATAATTGAATCACTCTTTAGAAAGCGTAGGCAGGTGTAGTTCAGCTCGTTCACGGAGCGGATTGAGGGATTAAGCAGTACCTTGTGAGCCGATGTCAGCATGACACAGGTCATCCACAAAAGCATATAAATGACAACGGTCGCAGTACTAATGAGTATCATTAGAGCCGTCCTGACGGTGAAAACAGATGCGCCACTCTTCACGTGTGCAGATCTTGCCAGTCTGCACACAGACTCTTTTCTCTGTACTTGTGAGTTATCATAGCCTCGATCCTGTGCCCTGTATGTACGCCGATATGCCACTCACACCTTCTGAATGTGGCTGTCAAAAATGTGGGTTGTCACTCAGATATTTGTTTACAAAATATAGTGTGTTTGTTCTGTATGCTGAGGATCTTGTCCAGGATTCACAACGTTGTAAGTGCACACACCAGCATCTGACTGTGGCTTCCAACTTAGTCCATCTTGGATGGTCTCTCTCTTATGACTTACTCTGCTGGAAGCCAGATGCCACACTGCATGTCCCCATGTTGTGTGAATTTGAGTCCAGAGGACACCTACTGGAATTTTCAGGTGTTGTGTCCTGGAACAAAGAATTGGACCAAAGGAATAGTGATAGAAACACAGTTTATAAAGGAGTCCTTCCAAGAGTGATGGACTAGGGAATCAGATAGACCCCTTGAATGCAGACTACGGGAAAGGAGAAGGCCCTGAGTGTGTAAATTCTGAGTGAATGTATGTTGCTGATGAATTGGTCACGTCAAGGACCCTAGCCTCAGACCAACGGGAAACTATTAAATTACCCCTGCAATGACTATTCTTGGTTGACAACTTGACTACATCTGGAATTTACTAAAACCCAAGCAGTTGGGCACACCTGTGAGAGATCTTTCTTAATTAAATCATTCAAAGTGGGAAGACCTACTTTTAATCTTGTTATTTTGAGGTGGGAAGACACACCTTTAACTCAGATATTTTGAGGTAGGAAGGTTCACCTTTAATCTGGGTCACACGTTCTGCTACCAACCCATATAAAGGACAAGGAAGAAGGAAGCCTGCTCTCTTTGGCTGCTTGCTTTCGGTGGCAAGTCCATTCCTTCACTGGCTTTGGTGCCTACTTCTTTGGGATTCTGGCATATACTGAAGATCAGCTGAGACATCCAACCCCATGGACTGAACAACTACTCAGTTTTTGGACCTTCTGTTGGTAGGCAGCCATTGTTGGACCAGCTGGACCATAGCCTGTAAATAATTTTAATACATTTCATATATATTCTATAATTTCTGTTCCTCTAGAGAACCCCAACGAACACTACCACCCCCAGGAAAGGTGAAGCTCAGAGGGAGGCAAATTTTCCTGGGGTCCATGTGAGGAAGTTGTTAGTGTGTGTAGGGAATGTTCACCATAGCTTTCTCCCTCAGAATATTTATGGCCTGGAGACTGCTCCCCTACAGAGAGAGCTCCCCCTGAAATTAGTTAATCCTGCCTCCTTGATTCAACTGTATACCGTACTTAGCCTCCTTGATTTAGCTATGGGCAATACTCCTGCCTCCCTATCTAACAAATATAATAAACATGCTGAGTTTCTGGGGTACCATGGTTTCTCCATCAGATAATTCACGCTCCCTGATCCCAGCTCTTCTGGTAGATTTATGTTTGTTTTTTCTTCCCTCCACACCTGAGTCAGGTCCATCCCGGAGCCATGCTGGACGTGGCAGCAGACAGGCAGTGGCTTTATCCCTTTGGCCTCTAGGCAAATTAGTGTGCTTTCACTCAAACATTCGAGATGGCCAACTTCCTGATTCTTTTCCTTCTCCCAAGACAAAGATTGGGTGGTGTTTTTACCAAGGGAGTGAAAAGTTCCTGCACCGCAACAAGCCTCTCCACAGATGCAACAATTCAAACCAAACTGAATTAGAAAAAGCCCAGGTTTAAGCACTGGGTTGAGCTCCTGGAGTTCGATTTGAGAAGGAGGTATGGCTTCTGGTTGATCAGGGTGCCTCTGCCGGAGTTAAGGACCTGAATAGAGTGACAAGGAGGGTAATGAAGATTGGGGGTGGGTGGGAATTGAGAGGTGGGAGTCTGTAGACAGGTGGCTGACCTGGAGTCCTAGCAGTTGGTGTGGCCTTTGGTGGAGCAGGGTCCTGACTTGTTATCTTATATGATAATAACAGCCTTAGCTCTGTCCTAGAGCTTACAGGTTAGAGGCATTTTTATTTTATGGATCTCTTAGGCACAGTTATTAAAACTTAAGCATAGTCAGGTGGGGGTGGTTTTAAATCTTTTAATCCCAGCATTGGGATGCAGAGATAGGCAGATCTCGGTGAGTTCAAGGCAGTTTGATCTATAGAGTGAGTTCCAGGACAGCGAAAGCTACAAATCAAAACATAGTCAAAAAGAAACTGCTAAGTAGTATAAACTAACTAACCAGAAATTTATAAAACGTTTATAAAAGTTTTCTGCTAAAACTCTAAGCTTTGCATGTAATACATACAGCTACTGTTTTGGAGGCAAGTATACATAGGGTTAAGAAACTTTGATTTTAGGAGCTGGAGAGATAGCTCAGAGGTTAAGAACGTGGCTACTCTTCCAAAGGTCCTGAGTTCAATTCCCAGTAACCACATGGTGGCTCACAACCATCTATAATAAGATCTGTTGCCCTCTTCTGGCATGCAGGCATACATTCAGGCAGAATACTGTATACATAATAAATAAAAAAGACTCTCTAAAAAAATGAAAAATTGATTTTAGAAACAAAGAGGGAATAAATGTGGGTGTTTCTAGAACTAAAAGGAAAGTGTTGGCAGAAGACACAGAGAGGAAAGGGAAGCCACAACTGTGGGGCTCGGGTACTGGCAGGCAAGGGGCAGAGAAAAAAACCTGCACTTCTCTCTGTCGTGGGGTATTCACCAGAGAAGACTGCTGGTACATGGCTTTAAGAAGGTAGAAAGTTCTATTAGTTGGCAAGCAACCACACTGTGTTTTCAGAATCCCAGTGTAGCCCTGAGCCTTTCTCAGAGTGAGCTTCTAAGTACAAACAGCATGTCCTGGGTTGACATACTTCAGTTAAGAAAAACAGTTAGCCAGAAGCAGAACTACAGAAGCCAAAAAGCAAGGTTAGTACATTTAGAGACTCCCACAACAATGGACTTTGATGGATTAGGTTCATTTGTTTTTATTTTTGGCAGGTGCTGCTGTCTGCATGCTGAGTTTTACAGCCTGAATGACACTTACATCATGTACATCATGGAGTTAGTTGTGCTAAGATCTGGTTGTGCTAAGATCTGGGTCCTGTTATACTCTCCACTTTCCTGACCTCTCATCTCTCTCGTTTATTGACCAGTTTCAATTGTAAGTCAGATGTGTTTCTGAAGGATGGTCTCAAGCACATGCCCATACCCCAGGGAACTGCTTCTGGGCTTCCCATTCTTCTCCATCTGTAAAGAATCTCCAACCTAATGGACTTAAATAGTTATTTGTTATAGTACAACCAAATTATACCAACCAGATACTGATGAATAAATCTTACTATATAAATTTTTACTTTCATTTGGGCTTACTGACTTGGGTCTATAATCCCAGCTTGAGATATGAAGATTAGGCCTGTGGAGGCTACAAAGAAAACTCAGGCCAGCCTTGGCAACCTAGAGAGACCTTAAAGATAAGAAGTGAGCTTGTTTGCAAGAGCTAGTTCCAGGACAGGCTCCAAAACCACAGAGAAACCCTGTCTCTAAAAAAAAAGAAGTGAGAACAGGGATGCAGATAGATAAATCAGTGATAGAATATATCTGGTGGATGCAAGGCCCTAGATTTAGTCCTAGCACCACGAGGCAAAACTCCTAGTTTCTGTAATGAACAGGGAAATGAACGTCCTACTATATTTCAGTGGCTGATTGATGGAGGAAGGTCATTGGTTAATTAATAAAGAAACTGCTTGGCCTGATAGGTAAGAACATAGGTGGGTGGAGTAAACAGAACAGAATGCTGGAAGAGGAAGTGAGCTCAGACGCCATGCTGCTCCTCTCCAGGGCAGACATGCTAAATCTTTCCTGGTAAGACTGGTGCTACACAGATTACTAATTATGGGTTAGGCAAGATGTGAGAATTAGCCATTAAGAGGCTAGAACTAATGGGCCAAGCAGTGTTTAAAAGAATACAGTTTCTGTGTAATTATTTCGGGGCATAAGCTAGTCAGGCGGCCAGGACCTGGGCGGGAACGCAGCCCACAACTCCTTCTACATCTGATCAGAAACAGTTCCTTAGATGACAATGAAAATCGGGCAGTTGAAGACAAAGTGAATCTTAAGGGTTCTGATGTATCTTGCTGTACTGCTTCTCATTGTCCCTCTAGAAAGCCTTTAGCCATTTGATAAGCTAAATATATGCTTCGTTATTGTGTTAATTTTCACTGAATTTAAGATACTTTCCATATGTTCATGAGTTATCTGCATTTTTTCTTTTGTAGCCTCTGCAATTTTTTTCCTGTTGATATTCATGGTGATTTACATGACCAAGGTTTGCCACAGGCTCAGGTAGTTGAACACTCGGTCCCCAGTTTGGAGGATGTTATGGAACCTTTGGGGGTGACACCTCGCTGGAGGAGGTATGTCACTTGAGATGGGTTTGAGAGTTTACAGCCTTGCCCAAGACTTCTAGTTCTTTCTCTCTCTTTTGTATTTATGGTACAAGAAGTGATCTCTCGGCTTCCTGTTCCTGTCACCCTGCATGCATCTTGCTGCCATGCCCCTCCCCCGCCATGATACACTCTCTCTCTGGAACTGCAAACCCCAATAAATTCTTACTTCCTTAAGCTGCCTTTTATCACAGCAACAGAAAGAATGATCACTACAATACTTATCTTCCTTTTATTGCTTCATGGGAGCTTTTTCACATATTAAAAAAAATATATATGTATATATGTATTTGAGTGTATATCATGTGTGTGTATGCTCTGGGAGATGAGAAGAGGGTGTCAGATTTCTTGGAGTTGGAGTTACAGGTCGTTGTGAGCCACCTGGAATGGATGCTGGGAACTGAGCTAGAGTCTTCTGGAAGAACAGCATGCAATTTAAAAAACTCATTTATTTTTTGAGATTACAATTACATTATTTTGTGCTTTCTTTTCTTCCCTGAAGATGCTTGCATAGAACCCTGATTGCTCTCTTTCAAACTCACGGCCTCTCTCTTCATTGTCACTGCACACTATGTTGCTCTGTCTGTACCATGTTCCTTGTATGGATGTTTGCAGGGCTATGTGGTATTGGAAAACCAATTGTGTGCTCTTCCCTGGGGAAAGCTGTTTCTCCTATTCTCATTCCTCAGCTGCCTGTAGTTCTTTGTGTAGGGTTGTGGTTTTGTGGGCTTTTCTCTGTCTACTGTGCCATATCTATTGTTACGGTGTTCAGACCATGCAGAGGCAGTAGTCATGTTGGTGAGGCTCTATGGGTGTTGATGAACCATCTGCAGCTCCTGATTACATATTAAATCTTGACTGCAATTACTATATGTACTGGTTTAAAATGATTCATAGAAACTCCTCTTTCCTTCTTTCCCCTTTCTTTAATTTTGTTTATAAGACAAAAGCTTTGTGAACATTGCTAAGTACATGTACACACACACACACACACACACACACACACACACACACACACGTACTTCATGGCACTAAACAGCCACATGGCCTATCACATGAAACAGACTAGATGGCACACATGTTACACATTGTTATTATCTGGTTTACCTTCTTCCTTTAGGCTTCATCAGCACTTTCCTTTGCTTCCTTCCTTATATCTTTTGGAACAATTCATGTCACCAACCTAGCTGAGTTCTAGCTCAAAAGCTGTATTCTTAATTCATTATATACAACATAAATTATTCGTGTAACTTCTTTAACTTTTAATGATGGCAGGTCATTCCCTTCATCTGAAGCTTTTCTATTTCTGTCTTTGCAGCTTGCCTGGATTTTCCAACGGCTCATCCCCAGTAACCATATGAACCACCTGATGGGTCAATGATACAGAGCTGTGCATGACTGGTCATCTTGGAAGACCCCAACGTGAGGCTGCAGCACAAAAGTCTCAGAGCATTGCGGCATGTGCGAGCATGTATGGACACGCCACCCTGCAAGATGTTTTAGGGGAATAGGGGAATGCTACATCAAAGTTACATTTACAGTTGGAACCCTCTGCTTTTGTTATGTCTGCTAACAAGGGGGATCTGCCAGCAAGCCTGTGAATGCCATTCCACTGTTTTTGTTTTTTTAAAGAAAAATAAGTGACTCAGCAGTTAAAAGTTCTGGCTGCTTTTTCAGAGAACCTAAACTCATGCCATGGTATATATGCACTCATGCATGTCTACACACACACACACACACACACACACACACACACACACACACACACACAGTGTAAAAATAGTATTTTAAATTTTTTCTCTTCTAGAGTTTGACAAAAGTAAAAACACAAAGTGAATTCTCTTAGGTTTTATTGATTTTTCACTTACTATAGTGTTTTGAGACTAACCCATGCTGTTGTAGGCATCATTAATTTACTTAAAATGTCTACTTATTATTTGTTCCGTGCGTGGTGTGTGACGTGTGTGCACGTGTGTGAGGATACTCGTGTCCGTGTGCTCTCTTGGGGAGGTCAGAGAGGGCACTGGGTGTCCTGTACTATTAGGCACGTTCTGCCTTATGCACTTGAGTGAGGGTCTCTCACTGAACTCCTGTCTTGTCATTTTTTTTTTTTTGGCTAGGCTTCTGGCAAGCAAACTCCTGGGGCTCACCTGTTTCTGCTCCCCAGTGCTGGTGTTACAGACACATTCAGCCCTGCCTGGCTTCTCTATGTTATTGCTGGGGATTCAAACTCAGGCCCTCAGTGGTCTTACCCACTAAGCCATCACTAGCACCCAGGTTACTTTTTATTGTTAAGCAGTGCTCTTTATTAAGTATGCAGTACAATAAGTTTATCCATTGCTCTTTACTGACTTTCTGGTATTTAACTAGCCCAACCTAGTAGTATATACGAATGACTTATATTACCAGTAAGCTTTTGTAAGAACGGCTACTGACTTCCTTCAGAGTACAGGTCATAAAAGACATTGCAGTTTAACAGTTGTGGAAAGAGGAAGAATTAGTATTTCCTTCCCCGGGGATGAGCCCCCTAATTGGTTATTCAATATCACGGATCAGCCCTGAAATCATGTACACACAAAAACACTAAATGGACTCAGCAGCTTGTATTTGTGTGTGTGTATGTGCATACATGTGTGACAATAATCATGAAAGAAAAAGAAGTCATGAATTGAGAGGGAATAAGAGGGGGAATGGGAGGAGCTGGAGGGGAGAAATGGAAAGGGAGAAATGATGTATATTTTAATTAGAATTTAAAAATTGAGTCTACAAAGATGGCTCAGGAATTAAGAGTATTGACTCCCCCCCCCCCCCCAGGATCAGGGTTTGATTTCCAGCACTAACATGGTGACTGACAATTGTCTGTAACTCCAGTTATAGAAATTTATTTAGTTATTGATATACAATAAGTAACAACATATACTATATTAATATATGATATGTAAATATAATATTAGCATGTGTGAGGGAGTGTTGGAGGCAGGTGTGGAGGTTAAGGAATGACCTGTGGAAACTGGTTATCTTTTTCACCATATGGGTCCTGGGGAGTGAACTCATGTCTCGGGGTTGTACCATATGGGTCCTGGGGAGTGAACTCATGTCTCAGGGGTTGTGGCACATGGGTCCTGGGGAGTGAACTCATGTCTCGGGGTTGTACCATATGGGTCCTGGGGAGTGAACCCATGTCTCAGGGGTTGTGGCACATGGGTCCTGGGGAGTGAACTCATGTCTCAGGGGTTGTGGCACATGGGTCCTGGGGAGTGAACTCATGTTTTGGGGTTGTACCATATGGGTCCTGGGGAGTGAACTCATGTCTCAGGGGTTGTGGCAAGGGCCTTTGCTTGCTGAACCATCTCATTGGCCCTATGTAACAGCATTTTGTTAGTAGCCGTCTCCAGACTTGGTGACCAGCAATGGCCCCCAAAGGGAGTGGCACTATTTGGAGGTGTGGCCTTACCGGAGAAAGTGTGTCACTGTGGGGGGGCCGGCTTTGAGGTCTCTTTAACTATCTTTCCCTCGCACTGTGTGTGACTGTTCCCTACAAGCCCGGACACAGTACTCTCAGCTCCCGCACTACCTCTGCTCGCACGTCTCGCATCATGTTAATGGACTGAATCTCTGAACTGCCAGGAGGCCACCCCATTTAAGGTTTTCCTTATACGAGTTACCGTGGTGTTATGGTGTCTCTCCACAACAATAAAAACCCTAGCTAAGACACCTACTACGCGATCTCATTGGCCCTATCTAATGGTTTTTTGATAGGAGCTATCTCCACCCTTCCCTTTCTCACCTCTAATAACCACTCCCCAACTCTTTTGAATAAGGAAATTAATTTAATGGCAAAAACATGTCAGTAAAAAAGGAGTATGCTACTTTTTTTGGGGGGGGGCAAAGGAAACTTATTTTTGTTTAGCAATTTTTTCTGATAATGGATTAACAAAAACCCAGACAGAACCTGCACAGAGAAAGCGAAGGAACAGCCTTTTTGGATTGAGAGTAGGAAACCACAGGCTGGACTTCAGATGCAGGCAGTGTGGCGGGAGCCCAGTCCTTCCTCCAGTCAGCCACGCTTCTCCGGGCTCTCCTCCCGGCTCTTCCCGTAGATGGCAGCAGGGGTCACCGGCGTATGCGAGGGCCTTACTTACCGCATCTCGTCCGGGCTGCGGAAAGGCGGTAAGCAGGCGTCCAAGACACCGGAGACCCCAGGCTCCCCGCCTCCCCGAAATGGCTCAGCGCCAAGCACTGGCAGGTGCACGTGCGCGGTTGTTGTGGCGTGACGTCACGACACCGGCCCCGGAAGTACTTACCCTAAATCCCGCCCCCAACATGGCGGCGCCCAGTTCCTTGGGGCAGCACCTGCTTCTGCTTCACCTCTAATGTTAGCCTTGGAGGAGTCGGCAGGACCATGGACTCGCCGGGCTTCACGGCTTCGCTGGTGGTGAGTGCGGGACAGGGTTGGGTGGCTGGGTGCAGGCAGCATGGGAGCCGTGGCCGCTTCTCTGCTTTGGCGCCTTCTTCCGGGTTTGCGCAGTCCTCGTGTCACTTGCAGCTAGGTCTAGGAGCAAACCTGGGGGCACCAAGAAAACCTGTTTTTAAAGTCAGGCGGGTCCTGCCGGGATTTCTGAGTAGACAGGAGTGCTTGACTCATTGTCTTTTTTTTTTTTGAAAGGGGCGGGTGCTTGAGACAGGGTTTCTCTGTGTAGCCCTGCCTGTCCTGAAACTCACTCTGTAGACCAGGCTGGTTTTGAACGCAGATATCCGCCTGGCTGAGCCTTCTGTGTTCTGGGATCAAAGGCGTGCGCTAATGCCTGTCTCTTTACTGTCTTCTTCACTCAAGGCAAAACAGCTTCCCTTATACACCACATTCAGTCAGAACTTGGGAATTAAAGACACAGTATTAAGGAAAACATTCATGACCCTTCCGTCCAAGACACTAACTTGTCTTTTTGCTGTATCTACACATTTAGTACATAGTAATCTGCTTATTTTGCTCCAAGTTTAGGCTTTGAAGAAGTACCGAGCACAAGTAGTTGTGGAGTCGATAGAATGTTTATTGTCTAATTCCTCTTTGAGGAGCCTGTTACAGCAGCTCTAGCAGATCCAAGACAGATTGATTGATTTGGCTTCGTTGTGGAGGAGTGTATAGGTGCAGACTCGAAACGCCTTAATTTTTAAAATGCCCCCACAATGAGCAAAAAGAAGCTCAGGGGTGTTGTTCACAGAATTAGCTAATGTTCTGGATGAAGGGGTTGGAGATACAGTGTTGAACAAGAGACACCTCCCATGAGAGTCAGGTGTTGGAGACAGTGCTGAAGTAAATGTTGGGGTAAGTGACAGAGAGGGTTGGGTTCAGGATATTATGGGAATAGGCGAAAGGGAGGGATAGCTTAGCCAGACTTAGGGGAATCATAGTTTTAAGTTTAGATTCATTGAAACTTGTGTAAGCTAGGCTACTAAGATATAAAGAAATATATGACTTCAGCGAGCTCTCTTGTGGGTGAGGCAGCAGCAGCAGTTTTGCCAGGTAACATTGCGGTTCTCAGAAATGATATATGTGTGTTACGTGTTACTCAGTTCAGTTTTCACAAACAGCTGGAGTATTACCCCATTGTTCTAGACTGCTTTCTGTTCCGATAAAACGTAGTCCAGAACCAACTCTGGAAGGGTTTCTACTGTTTATATGCCCCATCACAGTCCGTCTTTGTAGGAAACGAAGACAGGAACTAACACAGAGACCGGAGGAGTGCTACTGTTTACAGTCTTGTTGTCTCACTTTCTGGTACCACCCAGGGCCACCTACCTAGGGGTGGAGCCATCCACAGTGGTCTGGGCCCTCCTACATTAATCAGTAATAAAATTTGCACAACAGACTTTCCCACAGGCCAACTTGAGGGAGGCATTTTCTCAAGTGAGGTTCTCTTTTTCCCAAATGACTCTAGCTTGGAGCTCAGGCTCCACTCTTGGTAGTTTAGTGGTGGTGTCTGTGTTCTTAGCTGCTTCCTGATTGCTCAGATCAACAACAGTTGTGGTTTTAAGAACAGATGAGTGATGCCGGGCGGTGGTGGCGCACACCTTTAATTCCAGCACTTGGGAGGCAGAGGCAGACAGATCTCTGTGAGTTCGAGGCCAGCCTGGTCTACAAGAGCTAGTTCTGGAATAGGCCCCAAAGCTACAGAGAAACCCTGTCTCGAAAAACAAACAACAAAAGAAACAGGTGAGTGCTAGAGTTAGCAAAAGAAGAATGATTTAGAAATGAACATACAGGGGAACAAGAGGTGGCTTAGCAGTTGCGAGCACTTGCTGGGTTTGGTCCTCAGCACCCACAAGGTGACCGCAACCATCTGACATTGTAGTTCTAGCAGGCAGCTCTTTTGCCTTCTTCATGCCCCTGGGCACCAGGCATGAATGTTGGTGCACAGACATACATACACACACAGGCAAAACAGCCATAGACATAAATAATCAAAAAACCTAATACAATGAGCATATAGAAAAGTATATCCCTTTCATTGTTTGCTAGAGGTTCAAAGTAGGGTAAGTAGGCAGCAGTTCCGGGAAGTTGGATTTCATTCATTGTAGCTGAAGAAAAGTTTTTTTCCCTCTCATTACTGTTTGAGGCTACAAAGGCTGCCTCTCCTTTCTCATGTTTCCCTTTCTCTTTATGTGAGAGAGGGGCACTTGGAAAGTTTTAGTGTTTGGAAATTTGGCTGTGACTGATTTGGTAGGAAGTTTTGTTTCCACTTCCAAACCCTTAACACTCCATGCCGATCACTGCTCTAAGGTTTTATTACACAGACAAAATCTGTGTAAAAGAATGGAGTGTCAGGGAAGAGGAAGAAGTTCCATTTAATAGCTGTCCCACATCCACGAGTCAGGTTTGCTCTGGTAGAGCAGTGTTGCCCGTCCCCTCAGAGACTAGTGGTCTGGGGGAGAGGTTAGAAACCAGGCTGTGGAGAGCTGAGTGAAGAGTGAACAGACTTGAATTTAGAGGTTTTAATAGATGAATTTATTCATTGAGTTTAATATTTGAATGTAATCCTAATTCTTTGGTAGAGACCCCTTAGTTTTTGCATTGTTTTTAATATTGGTATGACATATTGGCATTGGTAAACTTTGAAAGATTTAAGTAACAATGCAATTTCAAAACAATAGCTCATAACTGAAAAAATAATAGCCTACTTATATTGATAACTGGTTATGTGCCAGGCATTCTAAATATATGAGATCCACTCACGGTTGGGGCAGTGGCTCCGTGGTTAAAGCACCTGCAGTGCAAGTGTGAGGACCCGAGTTCAGTTCCCCTTGGAGACGCTGGCTGGTATGGTGGCTCATCTGTAATTCCAGTGTTCAGGTGGGCACAAGGCATCCCTGGAGCAAGCTGGCTAGCTAGACTAGCCTTTTGGTGATCTTTGGGTTCAACTGAGGGACGCTGCCTCAGTGAACAAAGTAGAGAGACTTATGAGGAAGACTTCTAGACTTCTGACTCATGGTTCGACTTTCACATACCTGTACCTGCACGCACGCGCACGCACGCACACACACACACACACACACACACACACACCACTCAACACATGTAAGCACAAATACACACCACACACAAACATATGACTAAAACAGGTTCATTTAATTGTATTTTATTTTATTTTATTTTTGGTTTTTCAAGACAGGGTTTCTCTGTAGTTTTGGGGCCTGTCTTGGAACTAGCTCTTGTAGACCAGGCTGGCCTCCAACTCACAGAGATCCACCTGCCTCTGCCTCCCACCACCCTCTGGCTATTTTTTTCTTTTTCCTTTTTTCCTTTTTTTTTTTTTAAAAAAAAAAACAACTACTGAATTGTACACTTTTTGTTTTTCGAGATAGGGTTTCTCTGTATAGTCCTGGCTGTCTTGGAACTCACTTTGTAGACCAGGCTGGCCGCAAACTCTGAGATGCACCTGTCTCTGCCCCCCAAGTCCTGGGATTAAACACGCCTGGCTTGTACGGTACACTTTATTTATTTATTTTTGCAGTATTGGAGGTGCTCATGTGTGCCGGGCAAGCATGCTACTACCTGTGACTGTTTCCCCCCTCATTTTATTTCTCCTGTCCACTCTTTCCTTCCTTTTCTCCCCCAACTTCTTTTGTGGGTCAGGGTAGAACTCAAGTCTTCCTATATGCTAGACAGTTGCCATAAATCTAGCTACTGGACCTATTTGTATTTAACTTTCATTTAATATTACTTATTTCTCAAAACTCTTGAAGCATACTCTCCTCCATTTTGTACATGGAGAAATAGAAATGAAATTGCCCTTAAGGAGAGGCCCTCCCACGAAGTTGGGCTGGAGCTAGCTCTGTCTGACAACAAACCAATAACAAACCTGTATTCCTATGCAATAACTTAATCTGAGAGAATTTCTGAAAGAAATGGAAGAATAGTCAAGCCTGGTTCTACGGCTACCTTTGCATTCTTAAGAGCGGCCACATTAAACAGATTGAACGCCGCTGTCCTGTCAGGAGGGGCTGGGGAGTGGAAGGTTTCTGGAGAAGTGTCCCAGAATACAGGCCCCAGTGTGACTGGGAATGCTAAGAAATGCCACCATCTTACAATTGTGTATGTGGGGACACTTTGCCGTGTCAGAGGTGCTGGCTTAGCTGTCTAGCAAGCTGAAGGTCACTGACCTGGCTTGCACTCTGAAGAATCTTTTGTTATCACACATTATGGTTAGTACAAAGGAAAACAGAAACACAGTTTGAGGGGGGCAGAAGAGGTAGCTTTTCTCTCTAATTGGGAGGTTGGCCTTGGCTTTGTGAGGAATGCAGCATTTGGTTGCTGCCAAATGAGTAGATAGACAGGAGTTTTGGCAGGGATATGTGTGTCTGTCAGGTGAAAAGGGGAGAAGAGAGTGAGGAACAGTGGGAAAACTGCTCTTCTGGGAATAAGTTGGCTAAGAACGGTATTTCAGACTGAGAGAGAAACCTAAGCTGAAACAGAGATAGGAGAAAGTTCTGGACACGTTTGGGAACCATAGATATTGGAGTGGATGCACAGGTTGCTGGTCCAGGTTCTGTGGGTGTGTACAGGCTGTTCCAGGCTCTGTGGGAGTGCACAGGTTGCTGGTCTAGGCTCTGTGGGAGTGCACAGGTTGCTGGTTCAGGCTCTGGGAGTGCACAGGCTGCTGGTCCAGGCTCTGGGAGAGCAGAGGCTGCTGGTCTAGGCTCTGGGAGTGCACGGGTTGCTGATCTATGCTCTGTGGGAGTGCACAGGCTGCTCCAGGCTCTGGGAGTGCACAGGTTGCCAGTGGAGAGGAGGGAGCATGGGTGCATGAGTGCCTACTCTCAATTGTCCTTTGCCTAGTGCCTATCCAGTGCAGCTAGTGGGCTGAAGAGGTTTGAAGGACAGGTGTATTTATGTTGAATGGCTTTTACTTATGTTTGCAGTATTCCTTATAAACTGTGAGCAATTAAAAAAATAATACTTACCACAACCTCATTCCAGGGAGGTATTTAACTTCTAACCACCTGTGTGCTTGCTTCTTGGGGTCATACATAAAGTTACACAATCTCAGAGGTGGGACTGTGCAGCGTGTCTTATAGTATCATTTGATAAATCTAAGAGCATAATGTGTTTCTTTCTCTTTTTTGGTGCCGGTGCTTGAACCCAGAGTCTCGCATGCCCGGAGCCTGCCTGCCTGCCTGCCTGCCTGCCTGCCTGTCTGCCTGTCTCTCTCTCTCTCTCTCTCTCTCTCTCTCTCTCTCTCTCTCTCTCTCTCTCTCTCTCTCTGTGTGTGTGTGTGTGGGGGGGGTCTTGCCATGTAGCCTAGCTGGCCTGGAACTCATAATCTTACTACCTTTATTCCTGACTCTAGGAGAACAAGCCCAGTAAGCCTTGCTGTTGCTGTTTTCATTCTCTCTCTCTCTCTCTCTCTCTCTCTCTCTCTCTCTCTCTCTCTCTCTCTCTCTCTCTGTAGGTCAGAGGTCAACCTCCAGTGTTGTTCTTCAAGAATTGCCCACAATGCTATAATGCTTGCAAGATTTTGTCAGCTTGACATAAACTAGGGTCATCTGGTTAAAGGGAACCTCCGTTGAGGTAATGCCTCCAGGCCAGAGCTGATGACAGGCTAGCCAGTGCTGCATAGTGAGACATAGTCTCAAAACAAAGCAAACAAACCAAAAGAAAAAAGATTGGTCTATAGACAAGTCTTTCGGGGGAGCATTTTCTTAGTTAATGACTGATGTGAGAGGACCCAGCCGGCTGTGGGTAGCACCACTTTCGGGCACATGTTCTTGGATTGTACAAAAGGGCAAGCTGAGTGAGTCCTGCAGAGCAAGCCGAATAAACCCTTTCCTCCCCAAGTAGTTCTTGGTCATGGTGTTCATCACAGCAATAGAAAGTAAACTAGAACACCCACCTAATGAGGCTGAATCTTTTACTGGGACTTGGAGTGTGGGTAGGTGGGGAGCCAGCAAGTCCCAGGCGTCCTCCTGTCTCTGCCTTCCCAGTGCTGGAGTTACAAGTGCGTGCGTTGTACAGCACTGCCCTTTTAGCCGGACTGCAGCCATCTTCGTGAGTTCAACTTCGCCTGCTTGCAAAACATCATCCCAGCTGGGCTTCTTGATTCTTGACATTCCTTCTTAGGAGGAGCTGCGTGGGAAGGTCTTAGGATCCTCACCTGAGATCTAGCCATCTTTTCTAGCCAGTTGTAGACAAGCTGCCCTAGTTGCTCCTGGCTTCCAGGAAGGATTAGAGTATACTGGCTGGGGAAGAGCAGGAGAGGGGGGCACTCCATCTGTGGGGTCATGGAGAAGTCATCATCCATGCAGAGCATCTGCTTTGAGGGCACCCATGCTCCTCTGGTCCACCCACGAGCTCATCCGTGTTCTTTCTATAAGTAAGCCTGATAAATACGGATTTCCTAGGGGAACTTTGGGGAAATTGAACTTTCATTTATCATTAGGAGCTTAGACTGGGGCAGGGTAGACGTTGCCTCATCTCCACCACAGAGACAATTCTCAGACAGTAAGCCAGCTTTTCACCTGGGTGCTGGAGATTGCAGTTCAGGTCCTTAAGCTTGTATCCAGGCTCTTTACCAACTCAGCTGCCTCCCCAGACCTTGTGCATATGCACCCTCTCCCCCAGTTTTAGCCAGGGTCTCCCTATGTTGCCCTGGTTGGCCTTGAACTTAAAGAGATCTGCCTGATTTTTGCTACATCTATTTCTGCAATAAAAAACATCCTTGGATATTAGAGAATTTATATATGGAAGAAATATTGAGGAAATAAATTAGCTGGGTGAAAGGTATAATATTTAAAAATATTTATTTTACCAACTTGACATCTAGTAGATTATTTATATTAACTGTGTCCAGAGAATTAATATTTAAATGTTTTTAAATTTAACTTTAATTTTTTTTATTTCATTTGTGATAAGGAAGTGTTTTCTCATTTTATTGGTCATTTGTATTTTTACTTTTTTTTCCTTCTTATTTTAGAGATGGGGTCTTGCAGTATTTTCTAGTGACCTCTGACTCTTAAACTTGAGAGGTCGCCCTCTCAAGTAAGAGGAGTGGACCACCAGCCTAGCTTGAGTTTTGTTTCTTCCCCAGAGGATAGGTGTTGATTGGTTTTGCCTTTTTACAGGTTGGTGTGCAGTGCCTTCTGAAATATGAGTAACATCTTTTAATTGTAGTTTCTGAGTGCTTTTGTGTGCTGATGCTAGGAAGGTATTTGTAAACAAAATATAGATTTTCTATCCCAGTGACACAGATATTGAACTAATGGTTTGATGCCCAACTGTGTCGTCAACAATCTGGCTGAGAGGGTGCTTGAGTGGTAGAGCGTTTGCCTTCCTAGCATGTGTGGAGTCCTGGATACAGTCTTCAGCACTACATCAAAAGTAACATTTTGATTACAGTCTAGAAATGGCATCTAAACTCAGTTAAGGGTGGGGAGTCTAGGGCATGCTTGAAAGGAGGACCAGATAACTGCAGTGGAAAGGCAGCAGCAGGTTTTGGTCTTTATCCTCAGGGCTGCTGGAGGGTTGGGAGATGGGTAGAGTGGAGCCTGCAGGATGAAGGTGGCCTGGTGAGCCTGTCTTTAGTATAGCGAGGCTGGAGTCCTGCAGGGAGAATGAGTGGCCATTGTGGGAGGAGACCAGGGTCACAGGAAGCAGGGACAGCGGTTTGAGATGTGGAAGATAGCTAGTAGATGACCGATGGCCCTTTGAATGTGCAGTCTGCTGCAAACATCAGGAGAAATGGCTTCCCGGAAGCCGTGCTGATCTAGCTGGCTCAGTTGTCCTATGGGCTGCTGGCTAGTGTTGGGGTTGCTTATATCACACAGGTGTTTTAGGTTTTATCCTGAAAAGAGAGCCATGGTGATTTTCACATTGCTGTCCAGCCAGTGTCTGTTCAAGAAAAAGGTTTGGTAGCATGCAGTCTTGACCTTTTCAATTCCTAGAGCGATTTCCAAACAATAGTTGCATAATTGCAAAACAACAATCACTTCCCCATAGCACTCCAGGACTTCTTACAGATGCTGACTTGAGGCAGAGCGTGTGTTTTATCTACACTGATGTGTTTGAGGTCTTGGCTAATTGTTGGTTTGTGCACAGCTTGTGAGTTTTCTGCCCCATCCCATTTTATCTTGTTTTGAATTTATAGCATATAGCCACTTTTCAGCATAAGCCACTCAAAATCTTGAGCTTAGTCAGTTGCCCAATACCCTTTTTGGCAAGCTTAAAGAACAAGAGAAAATGATAGTGTCTCTTATAATCCAGCTGGTATTGGCTTGTGGATATGTACACAAAGTTCCTGTCAAATCGCACACATTCCATAAAGGTTTTGCTTAAATGTTAAATATATTGTGTGTCTGAATAGACACTCTTAGATTTTCTGTTTTTTAATTTTCATAGAGTTAAATGACATTTTGGTTATAGAAGCTTGAAATTCACACAAGCAATTAGTAACTTCTTATTTCTGTTTCACTAGATCAATAGATTGCATCTGATCATTTTATCCTCAGAAGATAAGGACTCTGATGAAAAGAGGTTTAGCAGATCAACTCGTGCACAGCTACCGTACATTAAGAGAGTAACTCGTTTATTAAAGTTTAGCCAGATAGCCAGCGTTTTTCTGAACTTGCTGAAGATTAAAGAGAAATTAGGGTGCAGCTTGGGTGAATGTCACATGTCCTCACTAGATTTGTGCTGTGTTGTGAGAGAAGGCAGGCAGAATGTTTACTCGCCGAACTGCATAAAATTCCTTTTGAAAACGTGAAAGGGGGCCAGAGGGTTGCTCAGTTCCACATCACAGTGAGCCTCTCCGAGGGTGCTGAATGTCCATCCTGTCTCCACAGAGAACGGTGCACCTGTATGTCCTTTCCCTTTTTCCTTTGTGGCTCCAGCGAGTCTCTCACTCCAGCCCCGGGCTACAGCAGGCCCGCTGCCTGGCCTACTCATTTTAGTACTGTTTGCAGCCCTCTCCTGACACATCTCAGAGCTCTTTGGTGATCCTTTTAGGGCATCCACATCATAGTCTTTATGGTTATTTTATGTCTTTTAGGCTGATCATGTAGTATCACAGTGTTAATGCATTTGCCAATCTCCTTTAGCTTTTACTAATTCACTCGTATTATTTAATTAGAAATAGCCATTGCGCTGTTTCTCACCAGTGTTTTTTCCCCACTTAACTCTTGCAGTAGTTTTGTGCTGAAAGGCGAATAGAGCAAGTCGATCTACCAGACACTAGCTTCGCCCAAACTGAAAAGTTTGTAAACTCAAAGCTTAGATTAAAGTTGAACTTTGCCCATAAGTGTGAATAGTACCCACCTTTTTCTCTTCCTTTTCCCCTCCTTTCTTTGCAATGGACACATACTTTTTAATTGTTAATTTCTGTATTTCAAAGAGATTATGCTCATATGGTTTAATACTAAAAAGATGGAAATGGTTGGCAGACTTCTTACAGATTGCTCTGAGGACTCTGATCTGCAGTGGTTTGGTCTACCCACTGCGAATGGCGCTTTAGACCTTTCAGAGCATCGTGTTTGGATTTGTAGTTTTCTAGGTGGACAAGAATTATTAGCTGTCTGAAAATGTAAGACCCCCAAAAGTTGTTATGCAGATTTAGTACCCAGTAGTCAAAAGACAGACTAGAATATAGGTCTGATTTGGCCGTGGGATAAATTGTTGAACAACATAAAAGCACTATAGAATGGTCTGTATATGGTATGCCATCCATTTTTCGTTACTTAATTAATTTGCAGACAGTCTCCTTCTATGGTCCAGGCTGGTCTTATATATATTCCAGTTCCTTCTGACTCAGCCTCCTCAGTGCTGGAATTACAGATCTATGCCATTACATCTGGGTACTCTCTTTTGTTTTTATTTATTTTCACTTTTTATTAAGTCTTAAAACTAGAATATATCACTTTTTTCCTTCTTTGTCCTTGTTCCCTTCTACCTCATGTTGCCTCTGCCAGCCCTTTTCATGCCCCCAAATCCCTCAAATTAATGGCCTCTTTTGATTGTTATTGTTACATAAAAAAGTGCGTAAATATATAAATACATTCCTGAGTCCTTTGGTGTGGCTTGTGTGTGTATGATTTCAGGGCTGACAACTTTGTATTGGGTAACCAATTAGGGGCTCATCCCTGGGAGGGTAATTCACCTTCTCCCAGCATTGTTAGCTAACTATAGGTTTTTGTCTATGAGTGGGGCCCCTTGAGAGTTCTCCCTTCTGTGTTATCTTGTCTATTCACATTATCATTGTTCAGGTCTTGTTTGGGTAGCCGCTTTATTGAGGTATCATGGGTGTGACTTCCTCTCACCTCTAGGAGACACAGTCCATAGCAGACTTCTGTCTCCTCTTCAGTGTTCCCCATTGATGCAGGAATTATGCTGTAGATGTATCAGTTGGGACCAGGCTTTCCATGATCCTTGATTTCTGCACATGACCTGTTGTGGTTTTCAGTAATCATCTCCATTTGCCGTAAAGAGAAACTTCTTTGATGAGAGGTGAGAGCTACACTTACCTGTGAACATGAGGATACATTTTAGAATGCAGGTAGGAGTTTCTGCTGGTCTAATAAAGTGATGGTGTTGGATTCTCTTCTCGGATTCATGACCTCACTAATTTCAGTTAGTTGGTTAGGTTTCTAGTACCAGGCATGATGTTCCTCTTGTTGAGTGGATCTTAAGTCAACTAGGCAGCAGATGACTGCCACTCCTGCACCGTTAGGGATAGCTTGCTATGGTGGTCATTGCTAAAATTCACTGTTGTCACAGCTGGCTAGGACTATTGGTTACTTCCTCCCTTGGCAGCGTGGGTAGTTCTAATACTGTGAAAGATAGGACCACTAGAAGAAGGCTTTCAGGTTATTTCCAGTCCAAATCCTCAGAGTCCAGAGTCCTGCGTGCAAAGTGTCTTCAGCAATAGGAACTACCTTCAACCTCTGAGAGGCAACCCAGGGCAATAGCAGTGGCCTATTTTGTTTTGGGAGTCACTTTGACTACCCTGACCAACAACTCAAATGGAGGTTTCTCATGCCTAGTACTGCATGTGCGGGAGTATTGTAAGCTCAAGTGGAATAGCTTCATTTAAGATTCATTCTCTCTCTCTCTCTCTCTCTCTCTCTCTCTCTCTCTCTCTCACACACACACACACACACACACACACACACACGTACTGTGTATAATTTCAGGTAAGTATAAAATAATATGATCCTTTGATGCTTTGTCTAATATCCTTGGTGTTTTTGTCCCTCCTCTCTCCCTCTCATTCTGTATTGACTTCCTTCCCCCTGCCATAAAACAGAGCTTCCTTCTCTTTTTTTCTCCCCCCACTTCATTTCACCTGAATCTGCTATTCCTTTCTCTAGCTCCTACCATAGTTCCTTTTTACTTTCATGGTCCTAAAGTCACTACAGGTGATACACACTTAGTGAATATTCTGAGTTAGGAAGTGCAGTTGAGAGAGAACATGGGACATTTGTCTTTCTGAGTTTGGGTCACCTCACTCATTATAATCTTTCCTAGTTCCATTTTCCTGCAAATTTAATTTAATTTTTTTGACAGCTAAGTAGTATTCCATTGTGTATAATTGTACCATCACACTTCGAAGGTCATCCTTGATTGTGTAACAAGTTCAAGGCTACTTTGGTCTACCTGAAACCTTGTCTCCAAAGTGGGGTGGGGCTCACTGACCAGTTACCATAGTTGAGTTCATAAGCTTCAGGTTCAGTGAATTACTGTCTCAAAAATTAAGGTAAAGAGCAATCAAGGAAAGATGCCTGATGTCTGCCTCTGCTCTCCACACGCCCACAGGAACAGTGCATATACCACATAGAAAATTTTAAAAAGAAATCAAAATAAGTAAGAAATGAGTACCCCGTGCTTGCCTACATGTGACTATGGTAATTTTGGAAAGACAGAACAAGAAACTACTAAGAATAGCTTCTTGAGTAACTAGGGTACTTTATACTCTTTACCTGTCTTTTTATTTTTTTAATGGCTGTTTAAACAGTTATTGAATTATATGAGTAAATTAAGAATGAGCTTTAATTTTGTTTTAAGAATAAATTTAATTCATTAAAATTCATCTAAAAAGTAAAGATATGTACAAGTTGTAAGTGTAGCACAAATAAATTGTGTTTTATTTTCTTATTAAAAATGCAAGTCCTGGGGGCTGGAGAGGTGGCTCAGTGGTTAAGAGCTTTGCCTGCTCTTCCAGAGGTCCTGAGTTCAATTCCCAGCAACCACATATGTTCACAACCATCTGTAATGAGAAAGAAAAAAAAAGCAAGTCCTTTGAGTATTGCAAAGAAATTGGTGGACTCAAAGATGTGAGAAGCTGTTTAAAGACCTTCTTGGGGCTGGGGATGTATCTCAGGTGTGGAGCACTTGTCTAGTGTGGGGAAGGAGAAAAGGCTGCTTTCTTGTCCTCCATGCCTGAGAGCTCACTGTTCTCTTCCCTCTTCCCCCTCCTTTTGCACAGGCTGGAGGAGTAGCAGGTGCCTCTGTTGACTTGATCTTATTTCCTTTGGATACTATTAAGACAAGGCTGCAGAGTCCCCAAGGATTCAACAAGGCTGGTGGTTTCCGTGGAATATATGCTGGCGTCCCTTCTACAGCTGTTGGGTCCTTTCCTAATGGTAAGGGTGTTGATATTCACACCGCTCAGAAACCATGAGAGTGGATTTATTTTCAGAATAGTGTAAGATGTTACCTGCAGAACGTTCCTTATGTGTTACAGCTGATCTTCTGGATTTATGTTTTGTTCTTTGGTTATATTTAAACAGAATGTAGAGAGTGTTATAAATTCCATTCCAGGATGTTTATACAGAAAAAGAAGATTTAAAAAGATTTTTTAAAAATGGTTTTGCTGTTTAAATCCCCAGTTTAGAATCTTTAAAATGTTGCATTTTCATCATGATTCCTTAGAGCAGTAGTTTTAACCTTGCCTGCACGCCAGAATTTTTGGGCAGCTTTATAAAGGTGTGTTGGAAGCTTCCTAGGTGAGCCCAGCATGGAGCTGGTTGGATGGTGCCTGCTTGGGAATGTGAGCAGGTGAGACAGAGAGGCATTTCCTTAAATTGCTCTTTGCCGAGGATGGTGCTTCGCTGGGTTGTCCTGGATACTCTCCTGCCAGTGCCTGTTGTTTGGGTTTTAAAGTCCTGTCATGACTTTTGGTATTTTCATGGGATAATAAGGTTGATGTGTTTTCATTTAACACTTCTGAGGTTATCTGTTTTTAGCACTTACCCGATTTTAATTTTCTACCAATGGGCACTTTATATTTCTTTTGGGTTGTACCTAGGACCTTGCATGTGCTGAGCAGTGTTCTCCCGAGCTGTGTCCACCTCCCATCTCCCAGTCCCTGATGGATGCTTTTAATGCTCACAAGCAAACTGAACCAGCTAGCAAAAATGGTACACAGCTTGCACCCACAAAATCATGGCTCTAGGGGCTTCTTAAATCCTGGGGTTCGTTTTCCCTCTTCTCTTTTCCTAGGATAATGAATGACTATATTAACCTGATGCTCACGTGCCCATCAATGCAGAGAAAAGGTAGTCTTTCTGCCCTTTTGTTGTCAACTTCACTTTCTTCCCCATCCTCAAGGAGTCGCTCAGGCGACCCTTGACTCTTCGTCTTTGAAGACTACTGAGCTGTTGTTGAGCCCCCACTGTATAGTGCATGTACAGTGCACACTTTTTAGTATGGACAAAGGTTCAGGCTTGTCCCAAATAAAATGACCTGATCAACAAGCAGCTTAAAGCCACATGGATATCAGTGGCCCACCCGCAGGAATTGGGGTGCAATTAGTCTCAGGTGTGTCCACACGCTGGCAGTTTAAACCCCAGGGCAATCCTCCTCTGCAGATAAGTTTGAGGACCTTTGAGCAGGCGATGAGCAGAGGACTGTGTTCTGTGCTCATAGCTTTGGGTCAGTAGTTTTGTCGCTTTTGTGGTTCACTCTCTCACATAGTACAGTTAGGGTTCAGGCAGGTGTGACATCACCGGTGGTGTATGTGGTCCACGGTTCTGTGATTAAGCTCACAAGACTGTTTTACGTTCTTCTTCAAGGCATTTACATATAGGATAGGTTTTTGATTTTGTGTGTGTGTGCACACACGCATGAGCATCTGTACATGTGTGTTTGTATGTCTGTCTGTCTCTGGGGAGGCTATGTTCAAAGTTTTTGCCGTTTATACCACAAAGTGCAGGAGACAAAGTCAAAGCAAAGCCTTCTAGAAATGGGGTTTTCTGTAAATTTTGGATGAGTCAAAACTTATTGTGAAAACATTGTTCTTTTGTTACTGGTTAGCCTCTGTCTAGTCTGGGTGCAGAATCCACCGACCGTAACCATCAGTGACTATGGACATTTCTGAGAACAGAACCAGCTGCACAGGCAAGGGATTGAGAGGGTGTGGGGAGTTCTTTTAAAGAGCCCCATTCCTTTTTGGACAAGAACATAACAGAAGAAGCACCAGTCTGGCTGGGGCTTTGTTCTTTGGGGGTGTAAAGTAGGGGCCATGGCTAGCCCACCTCCTCTTCCCTTTTTTGCTCAGAGCTTTTAGAGTTGCACTGTGCCATCATTTTCAACTCTAGAGCCTTTTTGGATGCTACCTGTGTGGCAGGGGCTGGAACTTAAGTCTCTCCTTCACAAAAGTAGCTGTAAATGACAGTCTTGAGGTGCTTGATGGTGGAACCTAGGAACCTTCAGCTGCCTCCTTTCTCTGGGGTAAGGCGAGACTTAGGGGGTGTATGCACCTGCAGACCATAGAGCAGAATGCTGAAGAGCCCTTATAATTGGACGTGTGTGAATGGGCCAGAGTCGGGGAAACAGTGTGAGGAACACATACGGGAATAGACCAGACATAGCGACATCACAGCCGTTGTGTTTGTAATTACTCGTGTGAGCAGCCCTTTACACACTGGGTGACTTCGGGAAATGGTTTTCTTTGTCGGGTTGTTTTTCTGAGTGTTTAATGCTCTCATGTCCTTCAGAAGATGAATTTGTTGTTCAATATCCTCTTATGAAAGAGGTAAAAATAAATCTCTTGATTGGTAGTACACAGAAAGTTTTAAAGCCTCGTGTGCAGCTCTGATTGTAGCAATAGAGGTAGCTTTCAACTGATTTCCTTTTTTTTCTCCTTAGATAGTCTCAGTGTATAACGTGTCTATTCATCCTGGAACTTGCTATATAGACTAGACTGGCTTCAAATTTACAGAGATCAGCCTGTCCTCTCTCCAGTGTGCTGGAATTAAAGGTGTGCACTACCAAGCCTGGCACCGACTTCCATTTTTAATGAAGTAGTTGATTGTTTCCATGTTTGTTTTATAAAGAGGATTTGAAGTAGTGAAAAGTAGCATGGTTATTTTGTATAATCTGCAGTAAACATTGTAGACTCAACATTTGCTTAAGTTATGTGTCTAAGGTCTTAACCTATGTGTAACTCAGCAGCTGCTTGTTTTTACTACTGTATGTAATACTGTTTGGCTCTGTGAAGCCCACAGTCCTCTCTAAGAAGTTTGCTAGGAAATGAAGCATGGCCGTGCCAGGCTACCCGCTGAGTGCACTCAGATAGGGATCATGTCTTCTGCATTTCTCCAAGTCCAAGGTCAATAATGTAGTTCAGACTCCATAGTTCTATAAGAGGGTGGAAAAAGGCGTGTACTTGCCAGTTATTATCTCATAATAATTATTATTGTCACAGCTTTTGAGAGACATTACTTAGTAGGTGAGATATTTACACTTAAAGGAGATTTTTACATTTCAGCTGCTATGTTTTTTCTCACCTATGAATATGTGAAATGTTTGCTGCACACCGACTCAGCTTCACACTTCAGGCCCGTGAAACACATGCTGGCTGCCTCTGCAGGAGAAGTGGTAAGCAATAGGCTACATGATAAAGTATTTCAGAAATGCAAATTGTGTTTGCTGGTGCAGAGAATTGCTTCATTTTTAAAATTTAGGTGTTTTTTAGCTGATAGATAAAAATCTAAAAATTGTACCTTTTAATGCAACGCTTTGAAACATATATTGTTTAACATTATTTATGTTGTTTATTTTAGTTCTAAGGATCAAATTTAAAAGCCTTTAAAATGATATACAAACTCTGTATCACTGTATCAGATTCTACTGTGTAATGACTATATTAGAGTACACGTATTTATCTCCTTAAAACGTATTTATGTAAATTTTATTTAATTTAAAGCCTCCCCCCTTTGAGTCGGGGTATTACTATGTACCCAGATTGGTCTTGAACTTGTAATCAAACCTTCTGTTTCAGCCTCTTGACCACAAAAATTACAGGCATGTGCCACCACACTAGGCTTTAATAGTTCTTTTTGTGCGTATGTGTGCCTTTAGGTATGTGTGCTGTGTATCAAGTGTGCCTGTGAACCTCTGCCCTTGTATGCAGCACCAGGAGAGGAGACATTGGGTGCCCTGCTCTACCTTTGTCCTAGTCCCTTGAGACAGAGTCTCTCACTGAAACTGGAGCTAGGCTTGTGGCTAGCAAGCCCCAGCCAGCTATCTTCCTGTCTTCATCTCCAACAGTTCTGGGCTCACAGTGCATGTGTTACATCCAGCTTTTTATGTTTATGCTCGAGTCATCTCCCTAGCCTCCACTGGTTTTTGTTTTCCTTTGTTTTATTTAATTTCGAAAGTGGTAAAATCCCAGTAATTAAGAATGGATTAAGCATGACAGTTAAAAGATAGTCTTACGATATAAGAAAAGTCCATTGTATATTATTGTAAGAGACAGCCCTAAAATGTCATTGTACAGGTAGAATTAAAGAGATGGAAGAGGATATCTATAAGTTTGGTCAATGTTGCTTGTATTAGTGTAGCTGAGTTGGAACTACTTTTCCCAGAATGGCATCTGCCGAACAGCTTCAGGTGGTTAGTCACAGAGAAATGAAGGTAAAGTGAAGTAGCAGCTTGGCTGTGAACAGAAGTGGGGTGCAGGGCAGCCATTGTGGCAGCCACTGCTGGCCACTTTGTCACTGCTCATTGGCTTAGTGTGTTGACCACTGGCCCATGCATTCTCCAGTTTCCATTTGCTTCAGCTTCTCTAGATTCTGAGTCAAGTTGTGTGTATCTGTGGTGAGGGCTCATCTTAGGGTTTCTGTTGCTGCAAAGAGACACCATGACCACAGCAACTCTTATAGAGGAAAACATTTAATTGAAGTGGTTACTTACAAGTCAGAGGTCCAGTCCATTATCATCATGGCAGGGAGCATGGTGGTGTGCAGGTGGACATGGTGCTAGAGAAGTAGCTGAGAGTCCTACATCTTGCAGGCAACAGGAGGTAGACTGTGTCACACTGAGTGTAGCTTGAGCATATATGAGACCTCAAAGTCTGCCTCCACAGTGACACATTTCCTCCAACAAGGCTATACTTATTCTAACAAAGCCACACCTTCTGGTAGTGCCACAACCTTTGAGGGCCATTTTTTTTCAAACCACTAAAGGGCTCTGGGGTCGAGTGTGTGTGAGACTCTGTAGTGAGGGTGTTGGAGTTAAGTGTGTGTGTGTGGCTTTGTGGTGAGCATGCTAGGGTCAAGTGTATGTGTTCTGTGATTTGGCATCATTGTTATGAAACTGTTACCTAATCTGAGTTCATAAAGATACACTTGTGTTTTCTTATACACATTTTATAGTTTTAACTCTTGTATTTGGGTCTTTGCTACATTGTGAGTTGAATTTTGTATATAGTATGTGTAAACAGACTTTTCTGTCCTGCCTGGTCCTGCAGCTGCTCTTAAAATAATCACTCAGAGGCTTAATATTAATTACAAACCTATTGCTCAGGCTTATTACTAACTAGCTCTTAAAACTTAAATTAACCCATTTCCATTAATCTATATTTTGCCACATGGTTCGTGGTATTATCTGTTCTCTAGTACATCTTGTTGCTCTGGTGGCTGCTGAGATCTGCCCCTGACTCTGCTCTTCTTCCCCCTGTATCTCTGCTTGGATTTCCTGTCTGGCTCTATCCTGCCTTGCTATAGGCCAAAGCAGCTTCTTTAGTAACCAGTGGTAATAAAACATATCCACAGCACACAGAGAGGTTATCCCACAGCAGGTATGGGCTTGTGGTCTTACTTTATTCTTTCTTAAGTTTATTTTTATTGTGTATGTGCATGTGAGTACAGGTGTCACCATATGCATGTGGGGAGGTCAGAGGCATCTGAGGATTAAACTTAGGTAGTCAAGTGTGTGTGATGTGATGGCTAATCTTGGTTGTCAACTTGTCACAACTAGGAAGAACCCCAGTTGAAGAATTGGCTCCTTTAGATTGACTTGTAGGTATGTCTGAGGGACATTTTCTTGATCCCTAATTAATGTAGGACGGCCCGCCCACTGCATGACATACGATTCCTAGAAAGGTGGCCTGGGCAGTATTAGAAAGGTAGCTGAATGTGAGCCTGGAAGCAAGCCAGTAGAAACGTACAAATTTAAAAAAAATAAAAAGAAAAGAGAAACGTACCCCCATGACTATGCTTCCAGGTTTCTGCCTTGAGTTCCTGCCTTAGCTTCCCTTAGTGAAGAACTATCTGTAAAATGAAATGAGTCTTTGTTTCCCAAGTTGGTTTTGTTCAGTGTTTTATCATAAATAACAGAAACCAAACTAGAATACATGGCAAGCATAGCTACCTGCTGAGCTATCTCACTGGCTCCTAACTTTATTCTTTGGGATGCAAGTATTGAGTTTTCTAATACCTTTACTGGAAGGACTCTTACTCTACACTGAGTGACCCTAGAGTTCTTGTCAACAGCCAATTGACTATCAAAGTGAAATTTATTTCTGAATTCTGAGTTCTGGCCTATCTCTGTGTGTGTCCTTACCCAGGTACTATCTGATTTAAGTACTGTAACCTTGTAATAAGTCTTGGGATCCATTGAGACTTCTCCAATTGCTTTTTCCCCCCAGTATTATTCTGCCCCTTCTTTCTCTTTCTTTCTTCCATCCTTTTTCTTTTTTTTCTCTCTCTCTATTTTATTATTTATTTTTTGAGACAGGCTGCTCACTATGCAGCTCTGGTTAGTCTGGTACTTACTATGTACTATGAAGACCCAGCTGGCCTCAGATTGCTTCCAAGTGATGAGACTAAAGACATTCACCACCATACCTGGCACATTCCTTTTGTGTGTGTACAGGGATGGAAACCAAAAGAGGTCATTGCGTTCCCTCAGAGATGGCTTGTTATGTGGGTGCTGGGATCTTAACTCTGGTCCTCATGATTATACATGATTATACACACACTCTTAACTCCTGAGCCATCTCTCCAACCCTGGATCCCTTACAGGATCCCTTCTGTGTGAATTTCAGAATCAACTTGTACATTTCTATAAGAAAGCAGAGAGTTACTACATTGATTCTATAAATTAATTTAGGGCATTTTGTCATTTTAACAATTTATTAATTTAAAATCAATCCACGCATAATTAAAAAAAGCTGTTCCAACTTTTTGTTCTAGGCTTAAATCAATTCTGATTATGTTTTGACAGTAGACTTCATTATATGCACTTAATTTTGAATATTTTAATAAAAAATTATCTGTGAATATTTAAGTGCATTTAGAGTTGTTTTTATGATAGCTGTTGCCTATTTTATTTATTTATTTATGTGTATATATGTATTTATGTATGGATGTCTGTGTATGTGTTGACAAGCATGAGCATATGTGTGGAGACCACAGGTCCACCTTGGGTCATGATCCTTGAGATGTTTTTCTGGTTTTGGAGACAGTTTCTCACTGGGACCCGGGACTTTGTTAGACTAGACTGGCTGGTCAGTGATATGCAGAAATCTGGTGTCTCCATTTGTGGAGCACAAGGCCTGGCCATTCTACATGGGCGCTGGGGTTCAAACTCAGATCTGCATGCTGGTGGGACAGGTATTTCACTGGATGATTTATCTTCCCAGTCCTTCCTCTGTTAATTTATTCTCCCCCACAGCATGAACCCAGAGCCACTAACCACACCCTTGCCTTACCATTATTGTGTATTTGCATGTGATATTGTTCTGCTTCAAATATAGTTTCAGAAGCTGTTCATTTTACCTATATTTTCTAATATGTTGTTGAAAGCAAGAAACAAAATAGAACATAGCATTCATTTCGTTTCACACGAGACCTTGATGCCCGAAGACCTTGTCACTAGACTATTCAGTTGCCACACTCCTTTGAGCTTACTGAAAGGTTTTATAGAGATATAAACACTCTGTGTTTCTGTGGCCACCATATTAATCTAATTAATCTGAAAGGAGGAAAAATTTTGGCTTCATGGTTTTAGAAAGTTTCAGTTTTTCATGGTGGTGAAGGAATTGCATGACTGCTCAGTTGATGGTGACAGAAACCTCTGGCAACCAGGTCACAGAGAGGAGGGCAAGAAGAGGCAAGAGCAGAGGTGACCTTCAAAGTCCACATCTGTAGAAACTGTTATATTGTCTGATGCTTTGAGATCTGTAATTATTATTTTTTATGAATTGGAACTTTTAAATAGAATTTTCTTGTGCAGACTGTTGGAGACATGGGGGGACATTCCTAATTCCCTCGACTTAGGAACCAGGCAGCTGTGAGAGTGAGGACACAGCTCAGACAGGTGTCATCGCTACTTCTCTTAGGGGCTCCTCCATGACTCCCAGAGGAGCTTAGGAGGACTGACCAGCAGGGGCGCATGTAGTGAGGGCTTGGGACATGAAATGTTTCTCTCTGTGGACTTTGAGTTGATTTAAAGGGAGTGTAGTTAGAGAGATGGCTCAGTGGCTAAGTGCATGTACTGCTCTTCCAGGACCTGAGTTCAATGCCCAGCACCTACTCCGCATCTCACAACCCGCTGTAACTCCAGTTATAGGGATCTGACACTTTTGCCCTCTGTGGCACCTTCTCTCTCCTGCAAAAATCCATACAAGATTCATAATTAAAAATAATACTGTATGTGACAGTAAAACTGATTTATTTCGTTAAAAAGTTTGCTAAATGGTGCAGATGATCTCTAGGCCCACCGTTTCTGAAGGGCTGTGTGCTGCTCTTCTAAGGATTGGCACTGGTCTGATTCTTTGTCCTGGTGGGTGGTCCCGCATCTGTGGATGTGTGGGCAGCACTGACTCGGCTTAGTGAGTTACTAAAAAAACCTGAAGTTAGGAGGGGGACATGGGAGAAGGATATGGGAGTTGAAGGGAGCAAATGGGGCTTAGGAGTAGATAAGATCTTATTTCCTACATGTTTGAATTCCTCATGAAAAAATAAGAACTTAAAAAAGCTTGCCAGATTTCTGAAGTTTTTATAGAAGTACTATTCTGAGTGCTAATAGTCTTGGAACTTAATTGGAAAACCTCCCTGAAGTCCAGAATTCGTTTTGTTAAATTGTTTAACAAGTTTACGAATTACTTCTTTCCTGTGTTAGTATCTTGTTTCCATTTCATAGAACACAAACTTTGGGTTTCAGTTTCATGTAAATGTGCTAAAAATAAGAGAAAGAAACAAGTGGACATAAGGGAAATGCAATTTCATTTATAAAATAAAAGGAATAGAAAATCATTCTTAGCAGCCATTGCTCAGACCTGCAGCAGCCTAGATCATAAGGAATAGCTCAGTGCAGTACTACTCGGCAGCACCTTCCCTTTGATCCAAGCTGGTTATGTATGCTGCCGACAGATTTCGTAGAAACAATACCATGTTTTGTTGCTATTGAATATGTCCACAGTTTCTTTGGTGTAGCGACAGTAAAGGTAACTGGAAAGAAAAGAACAGTGCCACAGTAATAAGCATTCCCTGTAGCTGTAGCAGTGGCTTGATTAAATGTTAATGATGAATCAATATGACTTTAATCACAACCTTCTGCCTTCTGCTTACAATTTGGAATACAGAGAGATCGATCAAATAAGATTTAATATGTAACCACAGCAAGAAGAGTCCCGTTTGTGCCATTTTTATTAGGAAGTTTGCTATACCAAATCTCTAAATCCCTACTTCAATTATTTCCCAGCCCAGTTTTCATCACACACAGAACAAGGCCTGTGAAAAGCAGAATCCGTAATGAGGTCCAAGGCACAGCAGCTTTCTCTTAATGGTGTGGGCACTGTAGTCTAGCAGGGGTGATGCTCTTTAATGGTTTTCAGATTTGACTTTCCTTGAATCTTACGCCTCTTGGAGCTTGGTTCCAGTTACTTTTAGAAATGGAAGAACATTGAAAGTTCTTTGTATCCAAAAGGAACCCATGTGAATTAAATGTTTATGCAATGTCATAGAAGTCCCACATGGATGCTGGTTGATTGTCCTTTTCAAACCCATTCCCACAGAAGACTGAAACAACCAGGAGATAAGTTAGACCTTGTTTTGTAGGTGCCATTCTGCCAGCTTCTAACAGCACTTTGTCAAATATGACCTAAGGAGCATCTGCAGTGGAAGCAGCTGCCCATGTGGCAGGTTACAAACAAAAGTCTCTGGAGATGGTAGTGGGAACTCTGCAAGGTAAAGAAGAACCCCAGATGCTGCTGGCACTCACTGGCACATACACAGACTGATTCTCTTGGAGGTAGAATGATGGAGGAAGGCCATTGGCTAATAAAGAAACTGCCTTGGCCCATTTTGATAGGCGATTCCTTAGGTGGGTGGAGTAAACAGAACAGAATGCTGGGAGGAAGAAGCTGAGTCAGGCAGTCACCACGATTCTCACTCCCGACACCGCCACAGGTTAAGATCTTCCCTGGTAAGCCACCTTGTGGGCTACACAGATTATTAGAAATGGGTTAGATCAATATGTAAGAGCTAGCCAATAAGAGGCTGGAACTAATGGGCCAGGCAGTGTTTAAAAGAATACAGTTTCCATGTAATTATTTCCGGTAAAGCTAGCCATCTGGGCGGATGGGTGCCAGGAACGTAGCCCGCCACTCATATTGCAACAGTAGAACAGTACTCATGTGTTTAGACTTGGCTTTCCTGTAAAAGCATGTTGTGTGAATGTTGCAGCCTGCTCTAGAGCTTTCTTAAAGGCCTGTGCTACTGGAGTCTTGTAGCTGAAGACACTCTATATGAAGCCTTCCCTCCTCTAGTAGCTCACAGGCTGCTGGACCTGCTGTGTACAGTCTACTCAGACTCTCATGGATAGAGTGGAGTTAGGCTTCCACTAAGTGATCTGCTTGGCTAAGTGCGCTGAGGACTTGAAGTATGTTTCTCAGACACAAAGTTTAGAGCACATGCTGGTCTTTGCTGTGTTTTCCCTAGTGGGGATGGATGTAAGCTGTTCTGTTTGTCCTGTATATCATGCATGAGTATGAGATGTTTAGCAGTTATGCATACGTACTGTTCTCTAGAGGACTTGTATTTAATTCCCAGCATCCATATTAGGCTGCTCACCACCATCTGTACTCCAGCTCCAGGGAACCTGATTCCCTCTTCCGGCCTTTGAGGGAATCTGAGTGCACGCATATGTGTGAGCACATAAATAAAAATAAAATGAATATTTGATGTTCATTATGACCTTTTAGAATCACTCACTGTCACGGCACATACCTTTTTTCTCAGCACTTGGGAGGCAGAGGGAGGTGGCTCTCTGTGAACTGGAGGCCAGCCAGGGTTATGAAAGGAGACCTTGACTCAAAAAAGTAAACAAATAAATAGAAAAATAAAACAATAAGAAGAAACATTGAGCAAGGGAATAGGAGAAAAGTTAAAAACTTAATATTTTTTGAAATTTTTAAAAAATTTTACTTCATGTGTAAGAGTGTTTGCCTGCGTGTATGTATGTGCATATCTACATCCAGGTCTCAGAAGTGGGTGTTGGATGGTCTGGGACTGTACTTAGAGAGGCTGTAAGCCACCAAAGGGATATTGAGAGCAGAACCTGGTCCTCTGCAAAAGCAGCACGTACTCTTAACCACTGAGACATCTTTCCAGCTCCAAGTTAGAAACTTTTGAAAAGAATTTTACATTTTGAATTATTCATGATAAATGTTGAAATAGTCATAAATATATGTGAACCATCTTTTATAGTTAAACATTCTTGAGTTCAAGTCTCACTGTATAGCCCAGGCTGAGTGCTGGATTCTAGGCGTGCAGCACGAAACCTTCCTGCAGCTGTAGTATTTTTCTGACTCGTTGCTCAGCTGTGTGATGAGTCATCGGGCATAGCTGAGTGAGCAGTAGAATCTCTTCTCCTGGGCCCCAGGCAGTGTAATGATTGGTTCAGAAGGAACTCACCATGATGCTGTGCGGGGAGCTGCTTACAGTTGAACATGAATAGGTAGAAATGTGAGCTTAGCCTGCAGATTTATGCAATTAGAAGCTAAAACAGAACTGCTATCTGCCTGACCTCTCTGAAATCGAACACATGCCTTTTCTTTGATGAATATGAGCACATGCCTGTGCTCAAGGACACCTTTCCCTGCTTTCTGTGCTCCTGGGAACCCGTTCTCCATGCAGTGCATATGAAGTAAAATTTAATTCAATATTATTATTTTGTGTGTGGGTGTTTTATGTGCATGTATGACTGTGTACCACATTCATGCAATGTTCCAGGGGCCAGAAGATAGTGGATTCCCTGGAACTGGTGTTACGGATGGGTGTAAACCACCACATGGGTACAGGGAATTGAAACTGCCTTCTGCATGAACAGCAAGTGCTCTTAACCACTGCACCATCTCTCCAGCCCCTCTTTTTTTTTTTTTTAATTGTTGGTTTGGCCGAGTGTTGGTGGCACATGCCTTTAATCCCAGCACTCGGGAGGCAGAGGCAGGTTGATCTCTGTGAGTTTGAGGCCAGCCTGGTCTATAAGAGCTAGTTCCAGGACAGGCTCCAAAGTTACAGAGAAACTCTGTCTGTTGTTTTGTTTTGAGACAGGGTTTCTCTGTGTAGCCTTGACTGTCCTGGAACTCGCTTATAAACCAGGCTGGCCTCAAACTCAGAGATTCACCTGCCCTGCCTCCCAAGTGCTGGGATTATTGAGTACTACGCTACTACTACCCAACTTTTAGCAACTCTAATCCATAGAATTATATAAAAAGTTGTTCAGTAAAAGTAGCCCAACTCTGTTATATTTTATAGCTTATGAAAGGGCCCATCTTTTTTTAGACTGTTTGTTTACTTACTGACTGTTGTTGCGGTCAGCTTAAGTTTTCCCCACCTTTGCTATTCGTGCCTAACATTATGATCTGCGTCTCCCATGTCTAGGGTGAAGTAGAGGGACAGAAAATGGTCAGGAGACACACAGTACCCTCACGTGTCCATGTGTTTTAAGAAGGCAGTCCATGCAGAGTGAGCCCGAGGGAAGGAAGGTGTAGTTGGTTTTGTCTGGGTTGAAATGAGTGATGGATGTTGATTTAGAAAGTGTCTCACAGAATGCTTCGTTGTTGAGCCTGATGGACTTAACATGCGTATATATGTGTATGCATGTTTGAGGGCACACATGTGAGCCCTAGTGTGTGTGTGTGTGTGTGTGCGTGCATGCGTGCATGCGTGCGTGTGGAGGCCTGAAGTTGACATCAGGTGCTCTCTCTATAGCCTTCCACATTATTCATCAAGGGAAGGTTTCTTGCTGAGCACAGAGCTCACCAATTCAACTAGTTCAGCTAGCCAGCTTGCCCCGGGGATCCCCTGTCTGATTCCTGAATGTTGAGATTATTGGCAGCCACTATGCTTACTTAGATTTTATGTGGGTTCTGGGGATCTGAACTCCAGTCCTCACACTTGCACGGGAAGCGCTTTATCCACTGAACCATCTCCCCTGTTCCTGACTTCCTTATAAAGTAGATTTTATTGTACATTTTTAAGATACATACATTGATATTATGGGGTACACAAAGATGGTAAAATGGTCACTGTAGTAAAATAAGTTAACATTTCTGTTGCCTTACATAGTTACTGTTTTTGTTTGTTTTTGTGGCAAGAGCAGCTAAAATCTCATTTAATAGGAATGTAGTATAAGTTTATTGCCTTGTATTACACAGTGTGATAGTTTGTTGAGTAGAAACAAGAAAGTCTTGGAGAGCTCTTGCCATGAACTTGCAAGTTCCTGATGGTTGGAATGTGGTGTGACGGGGCCATCTAGGTGAGGAGGGACGGCAGGCGAGAGAGTCTGCCAGGTCTGGTAAGGCACTTGCCTTTCATTCTTTGCCATCTGCACAGGGAGTGACAATGGTGATCATAGCTGTGCCTTCCAGATCATTGGGTAAAGAGAGCATGGTAAACCAGAGGTCGCTAGGGCCAGAGGGGCTGCTACGGAGAAAGACAGTGAACTCCAGAGAGGCTAACGAGGAATCAGCAGAGAAAGGGGTGTTTTACAGAAGAGCTTCTAAACAGTAGTGTGTTTGTTGACTGATGTGTGTTGAGTACCTGCTGGATAATTCTCCAACAGAGCTTAGTAATTCCATGCAGTCCACACTACCCCAATCTTTTTAGCTGTCTGAGGCACCTCATGTCCAGCAAGAAGAGGAGGTAGGGGACAGTCAGGGCTCAGTCACCCTGATTTGGCATCACCTACACGGAGCGATGTAACCTGTGGTTATTCACTTATGGGGCATGAATGCTGAGGACCGTGAGGGATCTGATGGAGGCTTCTTGCCCATGTCCCTTCTGACCCTTGCAGGTTTTGCATCTTGTCAATTCTCCCTTTCCTAATACCGTGTGCAGGTTTAGTTTGGATGGCACTGATTTGTGGCCTGACAGCATCTTTTGTTGATTATGCTGTTAGAATACAAGAAGGAAGGGAAGCTGTGTTAATTTAACTTAGGGCTTTGGAACAGTATCAGTTTATGGAAGACAATTAAGTTGAACTTTATAGTAACAACATGATGTTCATACATTATGATGAAATTGAAGGAACTGTTTGGAACTGTGAGAGTGTAATGTGGTTAGTCATTGCCATTGTCCTGTGCATAGGAAAATTGAGTCCTTCTCTCTAAGGACAGCAGCATTAAAGGAAGTTAGGTTTAGGTACTTTTGTGTGAGCCCAAGTTTTGTCAGAGACAAACTCATTTTTAAGACAATACTAGCTTCTGCAGCTAACTTTTCTCCCTAATGTCTACCAAAACTTGGCATCTGCTACCCTTCTCATTGGTTAGAATATAGTTCTAGGAAAGATAATGAACTAAATGCCTTGGTCACTAGTGTGCCTTGGTCTGTGGCTGTGTGATTTCCAGTATCTCCATATAGCTGGTACCATGACAGGTGCTACGAAGCAGAATGAAAACTGGTAGTCCTATTTCTGAAGAGCGTATAGAATAAATGGTTGGATTCATTTACTGAATGGCCAGGGACTATTTTGGGGACTTGCGATGTGGATCATCTATATTCAGATTATAGGTGGGAGTCAGAGCTGTGACTTTCCCACACACTCACACCTCCTTCTTGTGTGTGCCATGCACGCACTCCCACTCCTGCACTGTGTCCACCTGGACAGACAGGCTTGCATGCTGCCTCACTCCCTGTTCTTCAGGGATGCAGCACGGCAGCAGTTTTACACAGCGCTCAGCCTTGCATCTCGCAGAGTACAATAAATGTCGTTTCTGGACCCAGGCCACATAAATTGCTCTGTGACACATTTTTACAGTTTTGATACAAGAATACAGAGAAACTAAACTTTAAAAAGTTGAGTGACTTGCTGAAGATTTCTTAGCTGTGTGTGGACAATAAAACACTGTGGAGGCTGATTAACGAGGCAGTGTTTCTGTGTATTGCCAGGAGCACCTCTTCGAGATTTGCTGTTTTATGTTATATATAAAAATGACAGAAGTGGAGATGAGAAAGTACAGGACTTGGGTAGTAAGCATCAGATCAGGTGTCCATCTGACCGTATCCTGCGTGTGCCATATCCAACCAACAGGGACAGCACAGCCTGCACAGCCTGTCTTGGGCTCAGCCTGGTGAGTCTGCCTAACTCTAGCCCACCTGCACCTTGCCCAATTCCCATACCAAGCCCAGACCCACAGCTAGAGGTGGGGTCTGATCTGTGTGTCCATATCACACATAGAACCAAAGACATCCACATGCCCAGGTTTCCTTAAAAATAAACAGTATAAGAGGTCAAGACAGCGCCTCACCCCCTGTCCACCAGTCCTGTAGAAATGTTCTCCAATAAAAATGACCTAGGAACCCTAGGAAGGAGGGAAAGAATAACACCAAGCATCTTTGAAAAGACCATAGGGAATCTTATTAATCTGTATTTACCTAAAATTATACGTTGTGTATGTGTGTGTGTGTGTGTGTGTGTAGTTTAAGTGCAGTTATGCTGTTTGGAGGACAATATTCCCTACAAGAGCCATAGCCTGTGTAACAAAAATTCCATTACCAGTTTATGAGAAACCTTCTTTTGCATTGTTGGTTAGGAGAGGCCAAACAACTCCCCAACAATGTAGGCTATTGCTGTTGCCCTTGTTTGCCTCCCAGAAGTTGAAGGTAAGACAGTTGCTAAAGACACCATGCACTTCGGACACAAGACTTAGAGGAATGGGGCTGGACCTTACCCATAGTACCAGAAGGTGACATCCCGGCTACCAAGGGAAGAAAGTGATCAATAGTCCTGCACAGCTGTGATGCATGTGAACTGCAACAGTGACCAGCGTGACAAGCTATTCCTAATGGTGGCTATAGCCAACAACTGTCTAATTGAGCTTGAGGCCCAGTCAACAGGTGGAAACCCAAGCCTGGTTCTGGAAACACAACTGCCCAAGGCTGGTGAGGTTGTAGATCTTAGAAGAGAACTTACTACTGCCACTCTCTGACCTGTGTAATTCCTGTCTGCACTCTGACTTCTTATCCTCAGACCCACGGGTGGTGTAGCTCCAGCCCCTCATCAAGGAGGCTGCTGCAGCTGCTTCTTTTTTCTAAGCAGAGACCATTTCAGAAACAGACAACTGGTCAAAATGTAAAGGACAACAGACTGGAATGCCCAGCCCCAGTTGATAATCCACAGCACAGCCATTACGTCCAGGAGAACATAGTGGAGGATGGGATGGAAAGATCGTAAGAGCTAGAGGACCATAAAGTCTGCAGTGAAGTTGTGTCTTCTAGACATGACAGGAAGCTCCACCCATGAAATCTGTAGGAAGGAGGTCGCTTGTTTGTTCCTGGCCGCTTACCTGGCAGTGCCTGTAGGCCCCAACATAGAAAACTATTTTCCTTAACCGGACTGGTACGGAGGCTCGAGAAAATAACGAGACACAGTTCACACAGCCATAACGGAAGGGCATCTCAGGCTTTCTCCATCCTGAAGAACTATCGGCGTTTATTATACAAAACACCTTTTATCCCCCAGGTAAACCAAGGTGGATACTCATTAATATTCTCTTTCTGGGGGAGGGGGGGGCTAGGGAAACACCTTTGGAAAACACCTGTCCCTAGGCGATCTGCATTTTTTAACAAAGGAGAAGGAGCAATACATCCTGGCTTTGTTAGTTGGCTGACTTGCTTGTTTGGCAGGATTGCACCTGCCTAGTGGCCAATGAGTCTGCCTGTAAATTATTTTATATGAAATATGGGCCCACACTTAACCCCAAAATAATCATACAGAAACTGTATTAATTAAATCACTGTTTGGCCCATTAGCTCTAGCTTCTTATTGGCTAACTCTTACATATTAATTTAACCCTTTTTTTTTTGTATTGCCACGTGGCAGTGGCTTATGGGGTAAAGTTCCATTTGGCTCTGGGCGGGTCTACATAGCTTCTCTCTGACTCCGCCTCCTTTCTCCCAGTATTCCGTTTAGTTTTCCCCACTTAGCTCTTTTCTACTCTATCAGGCCAAGCCAGTTTCTTTATTCATTAACCAGTAAAAGCAACACATAGACAGAAGGACCTCCCACACCAAAAATCTTAGTAGTATGACTGCCTAAACCAGTTAACATGCTAACATGGGGACATGGATGGGCAAAAATTTCATGGATTTCTACTTCTAGGCAGAGAACAACAGGCAACTAATGACTGGAGAGAGGGAGAATTAGTGTTTTTCAGGGATGGGCTTCCTAATAGGTTAGTTCTCAACACACATGTGCACATGTAAGTGCGTGCACACGCGCGCGCGCGCACACACACAGAAACAAACCAGCAAACATCTAAAACAAAGAAGCCCTGAATTTGAGATAGAGTTGGGGAGTGGCAGGAGGAGAGGAATGATGTAAATATGTACATGCATATTAAATAAAAATTTAAAAAGTTGAGGCAAAAAATGCAGATAATTTTGTTTCTTAAAATAAGAATGCAGTGTTCTAGAACTTACTGTTTCTATTTTAGAGAGCATCATGCCCCCACTCCTGATTCATGAAACCTGAGAATGTTACTTTGCAAAAGAGACTGGGCAGATAGGATTAGGGATATTGAGAGCTAGGATTTCCTAGATCATCAGGTGGACTCAACATAATCCCAGGCATCCTACACCAAGGGGGAAGGGAAGCAGCTGGACCCAGGAGACCTGATTTCCAAACTGACAATGGTGGAAGGAGGAGCCACAAGCCAGGGAATGCAGGTGATACTGTGTGCTACAGAAAGCATGCTGCCTGGTGTATACACTTTAGCTGAGGAGGTCCCTTCCTAAAGTACATTTATCATTGTGTGATGGTGTGTTATAGAAATGACAGTTAGTATTATAGTGTGTCCCATCCGCTGGTTTCTTTGTTAAGAGTAATCTACAGATTCATGCTTGGGGCTTCCAATCCTCTTTGAGTCATGCCTCACTGCTGTGGTGGAGAGCATAGAAGAGGGAGGTCTTTGCCTTGGATAACGATTCTTAAATGTGTACTACCAGGGCCTGCAGGTCAGTACAATGATTTCTGTTGAAAAGACTGTTCACCTAATCTGCAGTCTACTAGGGGCAGTGTTGGTTCTCTCAAGAGAGCCCAGTACCTGAAGAGATTTAATTTTTTTTTCTTGTGGTGCTTATAGGGTGGTTTTGTAAGTGAGGGGAACCACTTAAGGAAGAAAGGTTTGGAAACTGTCTCAATATAAGAGATATAGGTAGGATTTCCATATTGCTTGTTCACCAGTGGTGTTTCCATATGTAACCAGAAGATGGCAGGCTTGATGCATAAATGAACTGCAAAGTTATAGAGGTTTTCTTAATTTTAAATGGTGGCATAGAAAAATATGTTAGCTGTTAATTGAAGTCTGCTTTCTAAAGAGAATTTAGGGAGATAGAAAAAGAAAGTAACATAAAATGCAAGTAAACTGCTTTTCAAAAGTCTTTATTGTTACACTGTTTCCCTGATGCTCTTTGTAGCATCTGCCCTGAGTTTGTTCTATAAAGCCCAACACTGATTTTTCTTCAGATATAATCAGTCTCTGGTTTGCTCTATTCGACATATTTTTAGGTTTTTGTTGAATGTATTATAGAGTTGCCATTTAAAATATGAGCTTACTAATTTAAAATTCGCTGAGTCCCTTGAGTGCTTGTAAGCATGGCAAACTTTTAATGAAGATGATGACTGTGTGGAACTTCAAATATGTGTGCCCAGTGAGAGGGCAGAGGGAAACTGTGAAACTCAGGCAGGCGGTATGCTGACAGTGTGGAACCTGGCTGTGGCAAGGAAGAGCCATCATCGCCCAACATCTCGTGTGTATATGTGTGTGTACATGCGTGTGAGCAGGCATACTCACACATGCCCGTATGAGTACATGCATGTGAGCAGGCATACTCACACATGCCCTCGGGTGTATGTATATGTGTGTGAGCATGCATACTCACACATGCCCTTGCGTGTGTATATGTGTGTGAGCATGCATACTCACACATGCCCTCGGGTGTATGTATATGTGTGTGAGCATGCATACTCACACATGCCCTTGCGTGTGTATATGTGTGTGAGCATGCATACTCACACATGCCATGGTGTGCATGTGGAGGTCAGAAGACAACTTAGAGGTTCAGTTCTCTCGTCCATGGTGTGGTGACACTCGGGACACCAGGCTCGGCAGCAAGCCCCTTTGCTCGTTGAGCCATCTCACCCACCAGTCCTCATTCGGTTTCTTACTGTGATGCTAACAATCACAGTAATTAATTCACTTTCATACATATATGGCTTATAGTTTTTCAGTTTTGTGTTGCATTTAATAAGTGGTCGGGATGCCCCCTGCAGCAGTAAGTTCACTTTGAGAGTAGTTTATTTCCAAGAAAGAAAACTCATGGTAACTGCATAGTATTTAACCAAAATTTAAACCTAAGTTTTTTCATTTTTCTGTATTAATTCTAATGAGCCCAGCATTGTTTTCTTTTTTAAGGATGATAAAAGATGGGTGCACATGTATTTCTCTCTCTTTGTCTGTCTGTCTCCTCTCCTTTAGGCTATACTGGTCTTCAGTCTTGACTCCTCCCCATCCCTTTTCTACACTTGCTTTTTAGAAGCACAGGTGTGAACCATCACACTCAGTTCCATTTGTTCTCTGTATGTAAAGCCATGTGTTCTCAGGTCTGATGAAGATGCCACCATCCCTGTGTCCTGGCTCCATCCCGCATGTGTGCCCCAGAGCAGTTCGAGGAGACCTGGGGGCAGGGTTACTTGCATTTCCTGTCACAGAGCTGCAGCACTCAGGCATGCTTTGTTCCTGTGCAGTGCTCTGCTGTCCCTCACGTTCACACTGGAGAAAATCCAGAAAACCAAGCGGAAGGCATGGGGAGAGCAGGAGGAGAGAGACTGACTTGGGTCTGAACTGCCACACCACAGAAGTCAGACTCCATGCTGGGGCCTTTGTACCAGGCAAAGGCTGAGACTGTTTTCCATCTGAGAACCTTTTCCAAGTTTTTCTTCTGTTTCTGTGTTTTTAAGAAATAAAAATGTAATCTAAGAACATGAAGGGTTATGAAGCATGAAGTTCCATAAATATTTATGCTGAACCTCAGAAGCGGACAGCTCCTATTTTCTTGCCATATTGGGGTCATATTTCACTGTTGACCTCCTGAATTGGAAAGCTCAAGGCATTAGTGTGCCCTTTTCTTTCTTTCCTCTTTCATTTATTTATGTGCTTTCACTCTTTGGTGAGCTGTAGATGTTGGGAGCTTGCCTTTAGGCTTCTATCGGTGTCAGTGGACTTCATTTTGCATCTCGGTTTTCAGTGGGTTTCTGAGAGCTCACGCTCTTACCCAGAGAAGTGGTTTGTATGTAATTCCGAGCTCTGGGACGCTGTCTGCTCCGCTCTGTTGTAGACCATTGCCCACTTAAAAACAGACATTGTTGTCAAAGTCGTATTAGTCTTGCATCGACAAGGTTATTTTAATTTGGCTCCTTCCTTTTATTTCTCCTCACATAAAGTCTTTGGTCCATGGAACTTATACATGGTGATTGCAAAGAAGTTAGAAAATATGGATAAGCAGAAAAAAATACCTGTAATCATACTGTATTTTTCTAGTCTTTTAATCAAAATATGTATGGGTATTTCATATGAAGATAATTGAAAAATAAGGGAATATCAGTAAAGGTATTTGTGTGGAAATGTATAACTTTTTGGTGTTTTTTTTTCCTTTTTGGTGGTTTAATTTTGTTTCGACATATAACAATACAAAAATGTTATCTATAATAGAGTTTTCTTTTTCTTCTGTTGGTTAGTGAGGTTGATATATATTTTTCTCAATCTCAAGGCACTTATTACTCAGTAGAAATTTTTTTTAAAAAATTATAGTGTAGGACTGGGGAGGTGGCTTAGTGGGTAAGAGTGCTTGCTGTGACTGCAACATGAGTTCAAATCCTAGCACCCCTGTAGCAGCAGACACAACATGAGTTCAAATCCTAGCACCCCTGTAGCAGCAGACACAACATGAGTTCAAATCCTAGCACCCCTGTAGCAGCAGACACAACATGAGTTCAAATCCTAGCACCCCTGTAGCAGCCAGACACAACATGAGTTCAAATCCTAGCACCCCTGTAGCAGCCAGACACAAGCTACATGTGCCTAGAACCCTGTTATTGGGAGACAGTGATGGGAAGATTCCTGGCACTCACTGGCCAGCTAGCCAGCCTACCTGAACTGGCAAGCTTCAGGTTCCATGAGAGACCCTGTCTTAAAATATAAAGGTGGTAAGCATTTGAGGAAGGTACCAGGTGTTGTGAGCATTACTTTAGCCATGTAAGGATGTAATACATTTGTTTATGCTGCGTTTATTTAATGATGTAGATATGGGTTGCTTTGCCTGCCTAAGGCACCTGATTGGTTTAATAAAAATCTGAATGGCCAATAGCTAGGCAGTAGAGGGATAACAGGGCTGGAGGGCAGAGAGTAAGTAGGAGGCGGTATCTAGGCCCTAGAGAATGAAAAGAGAGGAGGAGGGAGAAAAAGAGGGTGACACCCTGGGCCGGCCAGCCAGGCGGACATGGAATAGGACCTACAGAATGAAAGAAAGGTAAAAAGCCCAGAGGCAAACATAGATAGAGAGAAACAAGGTAAATTAAGTTATGAGCATTCATAGCTAATAATAAGTCTCCATGTCTTGATTTGTAGACTGGCAGTCCAGGCAAGCCTGCTACACACAAGTGCATGTGTAGCTGTACACACAACTCACACACACACGGAGTAAGAGCAAAATGTCATAGTTTTATTTAGGAAGTAAGAATAATGAAGGAGCTTTTTGTGACAGAGGAGGTATATTAATGGGAACTAAAGAAAAATTATAGAAGAGGCCTGGAGGGATTGCTTAGTGGCCAAGAATAATTCCTGTGAAAGCTAGAGGACCTGTGTTCAAATCCCTAATATCCACGTAAAAGCCATATACTGCTGTAAGTGCCAATCACTCTAATGTTGGTGGCTGGTTGAGACGGGAGCATTCCTGTCTGGATGCCTGACTCGGTCCGTGGACTTCAGGTTCAGTGAGAAAAGTTTACGAGAGAAACCAGGTGAAAGAGTAGAGAAGATCCCACTGTCCTCTGGCCTCTGCATGGGCCCCCATAGTGACATGTGCTTGCTCTCATGTGCACGCACGCTACATACTTGCCATACCACACACAATACATAAACAGTAGAATCTAATGGATAGCATAAAACTTCTGCTTCAGATCAGTTAAGGAAAGTCACACGGGTATACATACAATTGTGTAAATATGTATGTTTACTCATTAGTCAGGAGAGAAAAGTGCAGCAGTTAGGAACAGAGTGAGCTGAGGGAGGTTGGGAATGCGTCAGAGGTTGCTCGGAGTATCCCATAGCCGTCTGAAGCCCCTCTGCTCCTGTCATTTGGTTCAGGGATGGTCCCATGATGGTTGGAACTGGCCAGGGCTCCTGACCACCCTTCCATAGCCTCTGTGTCTTCATATATGGTACCACTTTTTCCCTGGTTGTTATCTTCTGTCTTGCTGTTACCTTGGTAACAGAATACACACTCAGTTGGATGTAATGGTCTTGTCTTTTGCTAGACATCTGTGTCCTGAGCCTCGCTAACAAAGGAGGTGGCCACATCACTGTTGGAGCTAACAGTGCAAGGATAGTCCTCCCCCAGAAGAGGAGTGTGTTTTCTCCTCAAGTGTGTTGGTAGGCGAGAGGTGCTGGAGATCAACCCTTCTTTTCTGCGTGAGACCACATTATTAGTGTAGCATAGTATCAAAGATAACTCTGTTCAGAGAAGCAGTTAACAAAGAAACTCCCAGCTGGTCAAAATGCTGTGGCATGCTCACTATATGTAGGGCATCTCTACCACATCCCCTCCCAGGGCTCAGAAAATGTCATGCCGGAGGGGGCAGGAAGATTTTAAGAGGCAGAGATTAAGAAGACAAGGGGCAAACAGTATCTTTTAGACAAGGCTTACAGAATCTGTGGCTGCCTTCCCAAGACCTACACAAAGTCAGCATTCCAGCCTGGAGTGGAGCGTACTCACCAGCCCCTGCGCTCACTGAGAAGCTTCAGAGAGTGGATGGCTGCCGAAGGAGGGAGGGAGGGAAGGAGAGTCAATTGTTTCAGGAGTATGGCCTCTGATTAGGTCCAATTATTCAGTGGATATAGCTCTATACTTATACACATATAGGCAGCACTAACTAGACTTCTGGGTTATTTAAAAAATAAAAGAGGACAGGACACAAGCTTGGGAGGGGATGATGTTGGGATAGATAATCATATTTTATTGTATAAATGTATGAAATTCTCAAAGATATAATATGTACATACATGAAATTCTTAAAGAATTAATAAAAATACTATATTTTAAATGAAAAAAAAAAAGCTTTGGCCAGCCCTATTAGTACATGTGTGCCTGTAATCCTAACATTTCAGAGGCTGAGGTAAGAGGACCCTGGGTTGAAGACCAGCCTGGGCTGCATAATGAGAGCAGTTCTATTTGCAACGTAATTTATCTTGTGGTACTAGGGACTGAACCCAGGGCTTCATATGTGCTAGATAATGTCTGTACACCTGCCCTTGTCCTCAGCCCTCTTACTTTAGTTTTTGATACCAATCTTGCTAAGTTGTCCAGGGATGCCTTGAACTTTGGCTTCTCCTCTCCCAACATCCCAGAAGGCTGACATTATACATCTGTTCCACCTAGTGTAGCTACATGTGTCTCTGTAGAAAGATTATCTGCATTTCTTGCCATCTCTTACATATAAGTATATATTCATATTCTAAAAGCTGGAATTAAGTGTCCTCAAGCATGTGTAAAACACTGGGCATCAGCCCAAGCTACAGAAAGCATTATCTCTCTGGGACACTGCTGTGTCGGGGCTTCAACACAAACTGTTTAACAATCCTTTTATCTCCCCCGTGACTGACTGTCCATCCCCTCTCCTACTTTCTGGTTTCCACTTTAGTTTCTATTTCTGAAAGTAGGCCACCAGCCTTTATAGTGTGGAATCCTCTTCTCTTCACCGAAGACAAGTTAAGAATTGCTTGTTGACTTAGCTAGGTGTGAGTGTGCCTAGTTGGGACCAGTGTCTGCTGGAATGCTGCTGCTGGTCCTCAGTTGTGTGGTGGGAAGGCCTAGGTGCCAGGCTGGCTTGAGAGTTGGTGGAGACTGGTGGGAGGTGGGAGGGACAGGGCTGCCAGCTTACAGACAGTCTCGCCTCTCTTGGTGTGTTACTTCTAGTCAAGCAAAGGTATATATTCCTTGGTGAAACAGGCTTGAAAAGTTGCTTAAGTGTGACATACTGTTCTCTGAGTTGGGGATCCATGAGAATGGAATTTTCTTCCAGCCACTGAGTGGTGTGTATGTATGTGTGGAGCTTGGTGTCCAAGGTGAGTAGATCTCGTTCAGAGGAGGGTTTTGCCACTGGTGACTCTGTGTGTCCTTGAAGGTTCAAGAATTTTAGGTTAATAAAAGTCTTTTTGACACCTCACATTAAACCTTAAGATGATATTTGCATTATTAGTTTTGCATATAAAAAGATGTCAGTTTTTGCAACAGCAACATCCTTTTCAGATATAATTAAATCTGTATGTTTTAGGTTGCCTGCTTGATTCGAGTTCCTTCTGAAGTGGTTAAACAGAGGGCGCAGGTGTCCGCTTCTTCAACAACCTTGCAGATCTTTTCTGCTATATTAAATGAAGAGGTAAGGCTGCTTTTAGACCCCCCTCTTTCTCTGATGAGGGCGATTTTAGTGAGAACACTGTGACCTCTTTGCAGGGGCCTTGAGAAACCTTAGGATGGCCTTAATGTCTAACTACAATAACTATTTTTTTGCTGAGATTGTCTTTTCCTTTCTTTTTGAATTTTTATTTTCACTTTTTTTAAATTTTGAAGCAGTCATGTATTGAGTACTTGTAGTGATATTTCCTTTGTATTTTAATGAATAAAGCTTGCCTGAAGACCAGAACGCAAAACAGCTACAGTAGTCCGCCGTACAGGCCAGGCAGTGGTGGCACACCTTTAATCCAAGCAGCCACACTAGTTAGCCACAGAGGACGAGCGGTGGTGGTGCATGCCTTTAATCCCAGCACTAGAGAGGAATATAAGGCAGGATGAGACAGGGACTTGCTGTCTTTCGGTCTGCAGATTCTTTCATAGAGGTGAGAGCTCTCTTGGCTGCTTTGCTGCTCTCATCTTCAGGTTGAGCCCCAGTATCTGTCTCTGGGTTATTATTCGTGCTGCAAGTACCACTGCTGCTTATGCTCTGAATGCAATCTGTCTCAGTTGTCAGAGTCAGACACATTAATCATGTGAAGGAACTAAGACACTCCACCAGAACACTGCTACAGAATTAGAGGGCCCATGGGAGAGAAGAAGTATTTAATATAAGATACAATAGTGGGCTGGTAATCATTGCCAGCATCATAATGTTACGTGAAATTGTCATTTCTCCTCTGGCATGGGGGCACATGCCTTTAATCCCAGCACTCTGGAGGCTGAGGCAGGTGAGCTTCCTAGGTTTTGAAGCCAGCCTGGCTTACACAGTGGGTTCCAGGCCAATCAGGGCTGCATCGTGAGACCCTTAAACGAACAATTAAGTAAGTAAATGTTCTTTCTCTTTCTGATCAGTGTTGGCAGTGGTCAGAGCTGCCCTCCCTGGGCACATGTCTGACACTAGGCATGTTTCTGTTGTCCTTGATCAGTTTAGCGGAAGCCTCTGTTGTTCTAGTTTGCTTTGATATATGAGTCAAAGTCTTGCTGTGTTGCTCAGGTTGGCCTTGAACTGCTGGGGTTATTCATTGTTGCTGCCTGGGCTGTGGCTGTGGATGCTTCTGCCATCATGTGTCTCTCTCTCTTTTTTTTTTTTCTGCTTTCCTAAAATTATGTGAGCCAATCTTAGTTTAGGTTTAAAGAAAAAGTTATTCTTTATCTTTGTTTTGGAGATGGGGACTTCCTGTGTGACACTGGCTGGTATTCAGTCTTCTTCCTCATCCTCCTGAGTGCTGGAATGACAGGTGTATGCCACCAAATCCTTCATCTTTCTGGTCTGTTACCAGCTGTAGGAATGAGGTCAGTCCTATGGACTGCTCACTGGACTATGTGTGTACTTAAGCACATAACACTAGGCTTATCTGTAATACCTACTTTCTGAGAGATTGTTGACCAATTTCTGAAATAAGTCCTCATCTTACATTAAAGAATGATGGACTGACTTTTGGAAATGAATACAATGTAAATGTTTCCAAAAGATAAACACTGTTACTTAATACATATATATTATTTCATTATTAGAGATGTCAACTTCAGGGGAGCTAACTGCAGGCTTTTGTGCTTTAAACCAGTTTATTATGTTTAACTTCAGAAAACTATGGCTAAGCAATGTCTTAGAACTCAAATTTTGGAGCAGGCAGGTCTCTTTCTAGAATGTTCTTCAATTTTCTGATCACTTGGTTTTTGTTTGTTTCAGGGGATCCAAGGACTGTACCGAGGCTATAAAAGCACAGTTCTGAGAGAGGTAACCCAGTTACTACTACTCCTGAAGTCCCAAAGCAGGGGTGGGCTTTGATTGGTGACCCTATGCTTCTTAAAAGTCAGGAGGAGAAGGCCGTCACTCAGGAACTGCTTAGCTGCACCTTGGTTCTTCCATGTAGAAGAACACTCGTGATGGTTTGCCGGGCAGCTGGTGTCTCTTATCAGTCCAGCTGGCTAAGGGTCTGCTAGCTGAAATAGTAAGGACTAACACGGCAAGATCGGCTATGTAAGAAGCCCACCACAGGGAGGTAGCTTTTGGTTCCCCCGTGTGAAATGCAGTGGAGAGAAGTCCAGCGCTTTCATCTTGGGCCTTCTAACTGACATGCTGTACTTGGCCCTCAGTAATGACGTCACTAGAGACTGTAGACAACATGCTTTAGTCTTTGCTTCCAGCGGGGAGACTGAATTTTTACACAGTGAGCTGTGAGAAACGGTTTTAGTCTGGGACACAGTTTTCCATGACAGAGGGAAGAACTGGCTGATGTTTCCTCCTCTTCTTGGAGTCCTGCGACTGAAACATTTTAACTTGCAAAACTATTTCTTAATGTAAATAATGGGGGAGTTAGGAGAATATTGGTCATCTTTTGAAAACTCCCTGTGGCTTACAGGCTGTGTGCAGTGTGGCCTAGGCCTTTGGTTTCCAGGAGGTAACGACCTGCACTGTGCCTTGTTGTGGAGCCTGACAGCTCCCTTTTTGGAAAACAGAATGTTCATCATTCGTAGTGTTCTGCATTTGTTGCTATTGTCTGAGAAAGCTCACGCGAATTGAGTCTCCTTCTGCCCTTCCTTTCTGACTCACGATCCCTGTATTCTTTGCTCCTCTTACACCTGCGTGCAGGAAAGAGCGGAGGAAAGAGTAATCAACATTTTTTTAAAATTTTTCTGAAAAGGGCTGAATAAATGAATATATTTCTGTTCCTGAGAGTGCTAGTTTTGCATACAAAGAGATAAAACACATGCTCACAACTGTGTTCCCTCCTCTCAGAAACTTGTTTTGACATATGTCGTGCTAGTAATTAATTTTTTTGGCTGCAATCCTCGTGAATTGTGTGACCTTACTGAGATGACTTTGTTTACTCAGAGTGGCAGAGCTTTGCTGGCAGTTTGATTGGGGTCTTGTGCATTGTGCGTGCTCATCAAGGCTCCTTCAGAGCTGATTTCAGCTGAGGTGTTGCTCTGTCCACGGCCTCAGCTGGGATGAGGGAATTACTGCGGAATGATATGCAGCCTCTCCAGGTGAGACAAATCAGAAGGGATGTCTGCTGTAAACAACAGTTTGCATCATGAAGAGTTCCAAGCCTTGCATTAGCCTGACAGCAATATAAAATCTCTGTCTAGAACCCATTTGATTGTTTCAATAAGAAACACACAGAAACGTTAGTGAGAACCACCAGGACATGTATGCAATTTGTTCAGCGTGCAATTTTTTCTTTAAAATAGTTTTACCTCACAAGCTACTCCCTTTAAGAGGGGCTTGAAGTTCAGCTCCATGCATTAGAAGCAGGATCTGCGTTCTCTGGGCTTTGTGAGCACTCACACGGTGTTGTGTTTGTTCTTTGTAGAGATTGTATACCTTGCCTCTTCTCCTGAACTAGTTAAGTTTCTGTGAATTTTGCACTGAGTCTGAACAAGATCAACAGATTAGACTATTTACCTCACCTTTTCTCTTTTCTTCTTTCTCATGAACTTGACCAACTTAGATACGGCTGAGCATCTTGGTGCACTGGGGTTACTGCAGAAAGATGGAGGTGGGGAACACAGTCGTGTTTGTGGGTGTAGGCAAGATGATTTTAGGTCCATTGACCTGAAGGTTTTATACAAACTAGCCTCATGCTGTTGAGTGTGAATTAGAGGGACTTAGGTGGGGAAAGAAAGCAGAGAAAAACAATCTGTTTTAAAAGAGCTTAAAAGTGAGTTAAGTTCAGCTGATTCCTTTATCTACAGATTCTACTTAGTACTGTGCAGATAGCTCTGTCTGGTTGGGGAAGCACACAGGGGAGTCTTCTTTACCATGCAGTTAAGGGCTGGTGAGAGTTCAGAGGGCGCCCATCCAGGTATACCCACACTTGTCACATTTATAATAAAATAAGATTTAGAGCTGGGGAGGTGGTTCAGCTGGTAAAGTATCTGCTACACAAAAGTGAGGGCCCCAGTACCGACATTAAAAGAGGGTTGTATTGGCAATTGCCTAGAGTCCCAGGGTTGGAGAAGCAGAGGTAGCCAGATCTCTCGTGTTCACTGGTCACCAGCCTAGCAGAACTGACCATTCCAGGTTTGGTGAGAGACTGTGTTCCAAAAATGAGGGGGAAAGTGATTGAAGAAGACACCTGGTGTTGACCTCTGGCCTGCACATGCTCACACATACACATATACATACACACTTGCATACATGTGCATGCAAGGGTACATACATGCACACACTGACACAAAATGAGCCATGATTCTTGAAGGCTTGCAGTTAGAAGTAGTCAGAGAGGTGAGGAGATGTGGTAGCCTGAACTAGGACAGGAAAGGAGTGTGTGTGTTACATGTCTAAGTAGAATCCAGGATTCCCTGTTTCCCAGATGGACCTCAGGCCAAGGAAGGATGCTTTCAGAGAGCACTGATAAGGTGGGGTGTTGCAAGGAGGATAAATTGAACCTCTCATCTCAGCTGCATGTTTGCTAGAAGACTGGAGGGGAAGACTTGGGAGATGCCCCAGAGCCTGACTTTGTGTCCTAGAGGAGGAAATTCCAGTTTGTGGCTTTTGCTGCTCGGATCTGAAGGGATGATGCTGTTGGTGCCGTCTTGGTTGTAGATATTAGCATCTTAATAATGAGTAACTCCTGGCTTCTTGTACAGGAATGTAGCCACTCAATAGTTTGGAGGTAGATAAAGACACCCCTCCCCCCGACACACATCTTATAAGCAGGTCAAATGGATAGTGAGTGCAGCCTGTTCTGTAAATTCAAGACCCCAAACTGAGATGTAGAAGTCATTGAATAGTTCACCCCAGAGGAGATGGCCTTGCTTTGCAGACTCAGTCTCTCTTGTTATTCCTGTCAGGAAACAAGTATCCCCCTTAGGGATGTCTATGGGTTGTCCTTAGAATTTCCTTTCTGGTTCTGTTGTTTGCTCTTTCTTGGAGTCTTCCCCCAATTCATCATGTTGTTACAGTCTCTTGAGTGCCTTCTAGGGCCATTCATTTCATCCTTTGGGCTCCATCTCATGCTGATGGTATTTGCTAGCCAAATTGGATCATTTTATTCTTTATGATTGCATGGTGCTTGATTGTACAAATGAACCTTTATTTACTTAGCCAGCCCCTCATTGGTTGCCATTACAGATGCACCCCAAGGCGTAATGCTGTTTATGTGCCATCTTGTACACGTGTGCCGGGATTTTTGTAGGTTACATGCCAAGACATATGAATGTATAATTTTGACAGATAATAGAAAGTTGAGTTTGTGGAAGTACCAGCCTGTATTTTTGCTGAGAATTCTGAAGCTCCCCTGTCCTCGGGCTTACTGGTGGTGCTAGTGGTCTAGGAGCTGCAAATGATGTTTTAATTTTAAGTAAGACTGAATGCATTAATATGTGTGTTAGAATTCTTTTGTTTATTGGGTTATTTGAATCAATCACCATTCTTTGGAGAATTAACCCAGAGGATATATGTAAATCTCTTTTTTTTTCATGCCTCTTACCTAATAGAAACTCAAGAAACATGATCTAAATTGATAATCAAGTCTTTAAAGTTGGAGGTGGGGGATGACTAGTTCAAGGCTTGTATGAGGGACAAAGCCAGAAAAAAGCCTTTAACAGTAAGAAGACACCTACATGTAGGGTACAGCTCTGCCCCAGCTAAGTTCCTGCAGTTGCCAAGTGCTGTTTCCGATCCCCAGTTTCCCCTGCTTTGCCGGGAGCTTTGCATTCTGTCCTACTGAACTCTTAGGTAAGATGGATGCTAGGACAGCCTACAGGACACCCAGATTAAAGCTGGCTTGAAGCCGCTTGGTTGTCTACATCTGAATGTGTAACTGTGGTTCATGATAGGAGGTGTTGGAAAGAGGGGCCCAGGACTAGGGTCAAGATGCTTCATCCAAATATCTGCGAGAGGGGAGTTTTATCATTGTAAACATAGTGTGGAGTAGAGTTACCCTAATGTTTGAACGTTCTAAAATCATTAACACAAGGTCAGGAAAAATTGTGATTTTTAAAAATTCCGTTGCTAATTTACTATAAAAAGCTAATTTGCATTTTCAAATAAGAACACATCTTAGTTTGCTTTCTATTGCTATGATTAAAAAAATTCTGACCAAGAGCAACATGGGGAGAAAAGGGTTTATTTGACATTTCCACATCGTCCATCATTGAGGGAACTCACTCAAGCAGAAACAGAAGCAGAACCCATGAAGGAATGCTGCTACTGGCACGCTCCCCATGGCTTACTGAACCTGCTTTCTTCTACAACCGGGACCACCTGTCTAGGGGTGGCCACATTCAAAGTGAGCTGGGTTCTCCCACATCAACTATCAGTCAAGAAAAGGCAGCACAGGTTTGCCCATAACCAATTGGGCAGAGGCGTTTTCTCAGTTGAGGTCCCTCTTCTCGGGTGCAGTTTGTATCTCTGTTGACAGAGTATTAGCCAGCATAGTGACCCATCAAAGAAAGCCTTCTGCTTTGCTAGGGTTGTTCTCAGGGCTTGACTTGGTTGGCAAGCAGGCTGTAGGCTGAGGTGCGTCTTCAGCCTGAGAGACTTTCTGAGTGAGTCCTGGCCCTTCTGTGTCCTCTTAGGAGGATGATGTGAAACAGCCGCCTCTGAACTTCAGCACGCGCCGCTGTTAGGGCTGGCCACTGCTTCCCAGCTTCTTGGTTGTACTTTTTACTCTCTGATCAGAGGGTTCCTTCTTAGCTGTGTGCTGCAGTGTGTGTCTTGACATTATGTCTTTGATTTGCCTCTTTGCTTCATCTTTGGTTTCTCCATCCTATTTCCAGTGGTTATTTTTTCTTTTTTAATTTTATTTTTTATAGGTAATCTGCATTTCTCTTGCCTTTTCTCTCTTTGCCTGCTGATTCTCTAGCACAGAGAGCCTACACAGGCACACAATAGTTTGTGTTGGTTTCCTCCTTCCATTAAGATCTGTTCTGTTTCGTTCCCATGCTACCAGACACCACGTTCATCTCTGAAGGGCGAGGCAAGCTCTAATCAGGGCTGGAGACAGCCAGGCAGTGGCTCTCCCAATGATACGCTGCATTGTGACCTGCACACTTGCCAGGCACTGAAATTCCAAGTGGGACATACTTTTCCAAGATTTCAATTTTCTTAACCCTTAGAAAAATGATTTTTGTTAGTCTGGCTTTGTTGGAGAAGGAGTGCTGTAGGCATTCACTGATCTCCAGCCCAGTGATTGTCCAGTGCAGAATGGCCAGCAGCCTTTGCAAACTTTCAACGCGAAGTTGTCTTCCAGTGATAATCGAGTGCAAACACACTGAGCCCCATTTTAATCCTCCAGAATTCATTTTATTAACTATGACCAAATAGAACATCTGTTTAAATTCCATAATGTTGGCTTCATGGGAAAAGAAAAGAAAATCCCTGTTTGTCCTTGGAATTTGTCCATTGCTTTCTTATTCAGTAAACGTGTACTAAGACATTCTTATTAATGGGAATATTAAACAAATGACAATAAAATTTCCCCTTTAATTACACAGGTTTATAGGAAGAGGCACTTAATTGCATTTGCATTATAGTAACTACTAGAGACCTGTGAAGAAAGAAGGATAAATCATTCAGTTAATCCTTTAGTGTAAGATCTTGACGTCACTGTGCTGCAGCTTGGATTTTAGCCTACACTTTCCACAGTCTCTTCAGTAAATATTTTTAAACAGAACAATTCAGTAAAATTAATATAGAAAAAAATAACTTTAGTCCTTTACTGTCTGCGTTGTGAGGTCCTGTGCACAGAAGCCAGCTGCTGTTTTCTTTTCTATTCTTGGGACAAATTCTGTTCTCACCTTAAAGCTCCAGAAATGCCTAGGCCTGCCACATGGCCCAGCTGATGAGGCCTGGCAGCCTGAGCTGATTCCTGGGACCCCCATGGTGGAAGGAGAGCGGGCTCCCTGAGCTGTCTTCCGGCCTCCACACATGTGCCACGGTACTCGGTGCACACAGACACACGCACAATAAACAAAGTGCTCGGGTGAAGAGTGGTGGTGTTCTCACGCACTTCCCCGGGACGTCTCTAGTTCCCACCAGCCCGCTCTTTCCACATCCAGCACAGTCACTTTCTGTCTTCTTTTTCTGGTGTTCTTTAGTCTTCTACAGATAACCCTATCTTCATTTCTATTAAGGTTGCTCCTGTGGAAGGGATGAACACACATACATACACACACACACACACAGCCATGAAATATACAGACACATGCCCACACACATATTCTTGAACAACTATTTTCTGAAATTACATATAAAATATATAATTTGTTTTTGCAAAGAGGAACCTTCATCAGGTAAATGCCAAGTATGGTCATTGAACACTAGAGCTTGAAAAGTCTCGAGTCCTATTACTGGTATAATCTTACTGTCTGCACTAATTCCATATTTCTAGGGCTAAGAGAGAAACAACATATATTAAGAAAATTAAATTTGAAGTAAAATATAGAAAGTTTATGAGCAGTTCAAGGTTGAAGGTTATTTGAAGGAACTTGAAGATTTGTGTCTGTGAGGTTTGACAATATGGCTCAGACTTCCATGGGTTCTTATAATGAAAAGCTACAGTTTAAAATAATGACTTAATGTATTTTTAAATCTTCAAACTATAAAGCATTAGCCTTTTTCCAGATGAGTGAGCTGATTCAGCAGAGCTAGGAAATGTTGTGATTGGAATTTGAGGTCAAGTGTGTGAAGCCCCAAAGTGTGCATTCCTGGTCACAGGATGTCACTTGCTTACTCCTCACATTTAAGCCCACTGATCGCTCACTTTCAGTAAATCCCAGGAAAATGACTACAGCAAAGCTTGGATCAAGACCGGAAGCGGAAAACAGCACATTGTCCTGTGGGTGTGGGTGTGTGGAGGGGAGTGTGTCTGTGTGTGTCTATGCGTGTGTGGATGTATGGATGGGTGTGTGGAGGGAAGCGTGTGTGTGTATGGGTGAGGGTGTGTGGAGGGGAGTGTGTCTGTGTGTGTCTTTGGATGTGTGGGTGTGTGGAGGGGAGTGTGTCTGTGTGTGTCTTTGGGTGTGTGGAGGGGAGTGTGTGTGTCTTTGGATGTGTGGGTGTGTGGAGGGAGTGTGTCTGTGTGTGTCTTTGGATGTGAGGGTGTGTGGAGGGGAGTGTGTCTGTGTGTCTTTGGGTGTGTGGGTGTGTGGAGGGAGTGTGTCTGTGTGTCTTTGGATGTGTGGGTGTGTGGAGGGGAGTGTGTCTGTGTGTGTCTTTGGATGTGAGGGTGTGTGGAGGGGAGTGTGTCTGTGTGTGTCTTTGGGTGTGTGGGTGTGTGGAGGGGAGTGTGTGTGTCTTTGGATGTGTGGGTGTGTGGAGGGAGTGTGTCTGTGTGTGTCTTTGGATGTGAGGGTGTGTGGAGGGGAGTGTGTCTGTGCGTGTCTTTGGGTGTGTGGGTGTGTGGAGGGGAGTGTGTCTGTGTGTCTTTGGGTGTGTGGGTGTGTGGAGGGAGTGTGTCTGTGTGTGTCTTTGGATGTGTGGGTGTGTGGAGGGGAGTGTGTCTGTGTGTGTCTTTGGGTGTGTGGGTGTGTGGAGGGGAGTGTGTCTGTGTTGTCTTTGGGTGTGTGGGTGTGTGGAGGGGAGTGTGTCTGTGTGTGTCTTTGGGTGTGTGGGTGTGTGGAGGGAGTGTGTCTGTGTGTGTCTTTGGGTGTGTGGGTGTGTGGAGGGGAGTGTGTCTGTGTGTGTCTTTGGGTGTGTGGGTGTGTGGAGGGGAGTGTGTCCGTGTTGTCTTTGGGTGTGTGGGTGTGTGGAGGGGAGTGTGTCTGTGTGTGTCTTTGGGTGTGTGGGTGTGTGGAGGGGAGTGTGTGTGTGTGTCTTTGGGTGTGTGGGTGTGTGGAGGGAGTGTGTCTGTGTGTGTCTTTGGGTGTGTGGGTGTGTGGAGGGGAGTGTGTGTGTGTGTCTTTGGATGTGTGGGTGTGTGGAGGGGAGTGTGTCTGTGTGTGTCTTTGGGTGTGTGGGTGTGTGGAGGGGAGTGTGTGTGTGTGTATCTTTGGGTGTGTTGGCGTGTGTGGAGGGGAGTGTGTGTGTCTTTGGGTGTGTTAGCGTGTGTGGAGGGGAGTGTGTGTGTGTGTGTCTTTGGGTGTGTTGGCGTGTGTGGAGGGGAGTGTGTGTGTCTTTGGGTGTGTTGGCGTGTGTGGAGGGGAGTGTGTGTGTCTTTGGGTGTGTTGGCGTGTGTGGAGGGGAGTGTGTGTGTCTTTGGATGTGTGGGTGTGTGGAGGGGAGTGTGTGTGTGTGTCTTTGGGTGTGTGGGTGTGTGGAGGGGAGTGTGTGTGTCTTTGGGTGTGTGGGTGTGTGGAGGGGAGTGTGTGTGTATCTTTGGGTGTGTTGGCGTGTGTCTGTGTACATGGGCGTGGAGGCCAGAGGAGGACACTGAGTGATCTACCACTGTCTGGCTTATCACTTGAGGCAGGGTCTCTCACTCAACCTGGAACTCTGCTGGCAGCCAGCAAGCCCTGCTCATTCTCCTGTCTCTGTCCTCCATGGCACTGGGTTTTTAGGCAGGCATGCGGCCATATCCTGATTATTTTTTCTTAAAAATGAGTAATTACGCTTTTTTTTAAACCTCAAGTGCTGGGGACCCAGGAACCATCCATTTCTCTAATACTAGAGCACAAAATCTGAATTTTAAAGAATTCTATAAACTTCATTAAACTTGTTTAAAACTGTTTTGACTTCTTGGACATCTATCTTCTCTGGGCTTCAGCATGTCCAGTAGGTAAGAAAGTTGATGCTCGGGCATTGAGATGGCTTTGGTACCTAGCCAGGCAACTATTATGTAATGGTGGAAAAGAAGAAACCAGTAAGAAACATTTTTTTCTTCTCTAAAATGGTTACCTAAGTTGATATGAAACGTACGGTGTAGAATGAGACACTAGAGGGCGCCCAAGGCCTATGTATTATTGAAGTTGGACCTCTCAACAGGCAGGAGAAACTGGAAGCTTGGTAATGTTTGCTGGCATCAGTAAGTGGTTCCGATTGGAATGTGTTCATAATTGTTTATGCTCGTGATAGAAAGTACTTAAATGCATAGACTTGTTTTTTTAGCTTTGGTACATACATGCTCAGAATTTATTATTATTATTATTTAAAATTTAAAGTCAGTGTCAGCTAGTAGAGTGCTCGTAGTTGAAGCCTGTGTTTGTTCCCCAGTACTGCATAAAAATGGGTGTAGTATGCCAGGCAGTGGTGGTGCACACTTTTAATCCCAGCAGTGGGAGGCTGAGGCAGGTGGATCTCTGTGAGTTCGAGGCCAGCTTGCTCTACAGAGTGAGTGCCAAGACAGGCTCTGAAGCTACATTGAGAAACCCTGTCTCAAAACCACCCCCTCAAGAAAAAGGGTGTAGCAATAGATGCCTGTAATGACCCAACTGGAGGCAGAGACGAGAGGATCAGGAGTTCGAGGTCCTCTTTGCATCTCTTTTAAGTTTGAGGCCAGCCTTGGATACATGGAACTCTTTAAAAAAAAAAAAGTCAAAAATCCAAATCAAAAGCAAATGAAGACAGTGCTTCCTTATCTAGAACAGGCTGACCCCAAACTCAGCCCCCTTATCTCAGCCTCCCAACCCAAACACAACAAAAATATAATGAATTTCAGTATGATCCTGAGGCAACCTCATACGGCCAAATGGGGAGATGGTGTGCTAGCTTGTCAAGGTAGTGAGAAGTCATGATGGAATCCTGCCTGCCGTAGGAGTCAGAGGAGACTCTAGAGGCTTCGGGGCCTGGGGCAGGAAGCAGATGTGTAAGGCAATCCTTGAAGTTCAGCTGAGAGCTACGGTCTAGACTTTCCGCTTTGCAGTACTGGCCTCGGCCTGCAGCCCGGTGGTTTTCATTCTGTACCGTAGTTGCTGCTATTTTCCCATGTGCTGGGAACAAGCCTCAGCCTTGTTAGGTGCCCGCTCTGCCCCTGGGACACTGGCTTCAAGGACTATTCTAGAACCAGCAGCAGAATGTGTGTGGACTCTATACCATACTAGTGACTTTGATAGAAATCTATAAATTATTAAAAACAAAAAACAGGGACTAGAGAGAGGCCTTGATGGTTAAGATGACCCCTCCCAGAGGACCCAGGTTCGATTCTTAGCACCTCACATGGCAACTCCAGTTCTAGGGCTCATGACCCCTCTTCTGGCCTCTGTGGCCGTAGCTATGTGCATAGACATACCTGACAGGCAAAAGACGCATGCACAAAAAGTAAAATAATACTTTTGTTTTTAAAAGCTATAAAAGGGCCAGGTTTGGGCATTGTGTGAAAGAATTTAAAATAATCTAAAAATGGCAAGTTAAATTTAGAACTTAATTCTTAAGCTCTTACTGCTTTGTCAGAGAAAGAAGTGGAAGGGGTTAGCAGTGCTGCCCACCCTGCCTCCTTCCTTGCTTTGGACATGGCTTTTGTTTCAGACGTTTGATTAGGCCTGTGCTTTTGGATACCGTGTTTAGACATCAGAGTGTGGAATTTTGGGGTAGAAGGTGGGGTGTGGTTTGCTGTATGCTCCTCCCAGCCTAGGGTCCAAAAGAAATGCATTTAAGTGCTTTGTATTTGTGTTCCCTTCTGCCCTGCCATTTTTTTCTGGGTACATGCGGCGTGCCTCGTATTGGCTGACAGATCCACAGGTCCTGTGACAGTTACATGGTGTGTAGTTCGTCTGTTGATTTACTTATTTGTTTACCAAGGGTTTTCACCATCCTTGCAGACATTTGGGTTTAAACATGTTCATAGTGTACACAGGGCATCTCACTTGTGAAACCATGGCATGTCCTCAGAACGTGGGAGATGCAGCTCGGACATGGGTGTTCATTTCCCTCATGACTTTGACATTTTGTCCTATGGAGCCATGCATTAGAGTGTCTGGTTCCCTGTGATTAGTTGTGGGTCGCTGTAGTCTGTGTAAACACTGGCGGCAGGCGATGCCCTGGTGATCACCTGGGTAGGGGTTCTCTGATTTCCATGCGAGGATGTTTCAGTTCCTTGTAAAGCAATCCTTGGAGTGATATTATGAGGCTGTGTGACTCTCCTGTTCCCCAATCATCTTTCACCTAATAGTTTTACCATCTGTGGATACTTCTTGCTCGAAACATTTATTACATTGGTATTGCAAAATGATGATTTTCCTAATACTGTCTTTTTCCTCTGAGTTTATTACTTGGCATTCATCTGTGAAGAAGAGTTTTCCTCTTTCACCCTCAGAATTTTTTTAATCTTCACTGTGGACTCATGGCTTTACTCTTTTGTTTTGGGTAACAGCTTTATTGAGATGTAATTCACACACCATTAATCCACTTGTTTCGAGTGGCAGTTTAGTGGATCTTAGTGTAGCCGCAGGTATTTGCTCCTCATCACCACAGCCAGGGATCGTTGCTCAGTAACCATGATGTATGTACAGTGTTTGCTGTGTAGCTCCGTGAGTTTGGCCAGTGGGAGCCTCTCCAGGCCTGCTATGCCTCTATTATTGCTGAGAACTTCCATTCCTTGTTGGTTTGGTCGATATTTGTGGAGAGTGTATTTAGAAGACAATTTCTGGGTGGTAGGTGCATTGTTACACAAACTTTTATTTGGAACAGAAAAAAAATAATTAAGTCAGTCATATATTCCTTTAATTGTAAGGGAGAGGCAGCTTGTTTGTCCCAGCTGCCTGGCTAGCTTACACCCAAAATAACCCCACAGAAATTGTATTAATTAAAACGCTGCTTGGCCATTAGCTCTAACCTCTTATTGGCTAACTCTTACATATTAGTTTAACCCATCTCCATTAATCTGTGTATTGCCACGTGGCAGTGGCTTACCAGAGATTCTCCTGTGGAGGATCCATGGCTTCTCTGACTCTGCCCTTCTTCCTCCTAGCATTCAGTTCTGTTTTCTCCGTCTGTCTAAGTTCCGCCCTATCAACTAGGCCAAGGCAGTTTCTTTATAACCAATGAAAGCAACACACAAACAGAAGGAATTTCTATACCATTCAATTTCTATATATTTATCTCAGACAACAATATATAGTTGCTGCCATGTAGGTGCTGGGAATTGAACTCTGGTCCTTTGGAAGAGCAGCCAGTGTGACCAGTGACCACCTCTGCAGCCCCTCACACAGACATTTTTCACACAGACATACTTGCAGACAAAATGTCTCTGTGAGAGAAGTGCTTGCTGAGGCTCCTCTGTGGAGGTCAGAGAATAGCTTTGGCTGTTTGTCCTAGCCTTCCTGTTGTTTGAGACAGGTGTCTTGGGGTGCTAGTCGTAGCCCTCCGCATTGTTTACATGGGTCTTCTGTTTGTTTGCAGCGGTGACTCACCTGTCTCCACTTCACACCTTGCCACGGTGTTTGTGTTTTCCATGTGTTCTGGAGATCTGAACTTGTGTCATCAGGGTTACGTGCTATTGTTTTTATCCATTTCCCAGACTGGCTTCTGTTATATTACACAGGAAGAACGCCTTAGAGTCTTCTTGTGTCTGTCAGTTGTTCCTTGTCGCAGAGTGGAATTCCATTGTTTGCAAAATTCAGTTTTTATTTTCTTCTAAAAGTCTCATAGTTTGTTTTTTATATTTTGAGGTGATATTTCTTCAGGGGCGAGGTGTAAGTTTTGCTTGTTTCTGCATGTGGGTGTACAGTTGTTCTAACATGGCTCTGTGGAGATGCTCCCTCTTTTCTGTGGAAATGCTCTTGCCCCGCAGTTGATGATGTCTGTGGTTCTGTGTTAACAGCCATGCGCTTCCTCCTCATTCTCTCCAGGCAGTGTCTTTGCTTTTTTATTATGCTCAGGAATCTGTTTGCCTGTCTCTCAACATCTAGCTTGAAAGTTGCTGCTTTAATTGTCTAGGGAATTTTCCTTTCCTTTTTTAACTGGCAGAGTAGGCTGCTGATTAAAAAAAAAATCCTCCAAATTTTTTGTCTTCTGGATTCCCCCCTCCCGCCCCTGATTCTTTTTTAATGGATAGGAAAGGCAGACTAAAACCATTCCAAACCTTATTATATTTCCTACCTTTTCATGAGAATGTCTGCTTTTTCTTGAGTTGTTGTACTGTTGATGTGTGTACATCAGTGAGCCAGGACAGTTCTTTTTCTAATTTCGATTCACAAAATAATATTTTCTTGTAGAGATTAAGCCACTAGTGTTTCCAAGTTATTGTTAGGTTACCATGTAGTCACACTAATCTTGACATTGACCTATTGGAAGGAACAGGTTACAGCCTGGAATTCATGGGGGCTTTTCATGCAAGAGCAGCTAACTGTAGCTGTTCTTCTTGTGTCTTACAGCTGAGGGGCTGACCACGTTGCGAGAACAATTAATATCCCTGGTGTGGTTGCTGCATAGTGTTAGTTCACTTGGACTCGTTTTAGCACCAGTGGGGCACAGAGTCAGTTCCTTGTAGGGTAACATGTCAGGTGCTGACGAGTGCAGCACTCAGCAGTTGCTGGCCCAGAGTGAGCCTTCTGTTGTGGGAGCCACGGGCCTGCTTTTCGTCCCACCCGGCTCCCGCACGGCTAGCTTTACACCAGAAATAACAACACACAAACTGTATTCTTTTAAACACTGCTTGGCCCATTAGCTCTAGCCCTTACGGGCTAATTCTCATATCCCTATCAACCCATCTCTAATAATCTGTGTAGCACCAGTCTTACTGGGAAAGATTCAGCATGTCTGACCTGGCGGCTTGCTTCATAGCGTCTGCCCCAGAGAGCAGAGCTAAGGCACATGTCTGAGGCGTCTTACCTCACTTCCTCTTCCTCCCAGCATTCTGTTCTGTTTACTCCACCCACCTATGTTCTAACCTATCAGGGCCAAGCAGTTTCTTTATTAATTAACCAATGACCTTCCTCCATCAGTCTTCTCTCTGAATGAGTTGGATTTGCAGTAATGCTTTTACAAGAGTTCCTAGCAGGAGGAAGCGTGAGATGGGCAGACTGATACTGGGAAGCATCCTAGTAAAGTGTGTGCTGTTTAATTGTCTTCAAGAATCTTTAGTAGCTGGAATGTTTGTTTCAAGTGGCACTAAGGGCTACACTCGGAGTTCCTGCCTGGATCACATGCACAGGCCCCCTTTGGAACTGTACTCCTTCAACCCTGTGCCCAACTCAAGATTTAAGTTAGAGCGGCAAGCAGAGTTGAAGCTGAAGTAGAGTTTGTTTGTTCAAAGGTCCATTGATGTCATGTGAATAAAGCATCAGTGTTGGATAGACTAGAAACACACACGCATGCACATGTGCACACATTCACTCCACTAGCACCATCCCTACCACCAACAGTTAATAAAAGGCATGGATTTGAGAGAACAAGGAGGGGTCTGTGGGAGGAGTTGAAAGGAGGGAAGGGAAAAGGGGAAATGATGTTATCATAATTTAAACTTTTTTTTTTTTTTAATTTTGAGACAGTTCCAATGCCTGTCCTGGAACTAGCTCTTGTAGACCAGGCTGGCCTCGAACTCACAGAGATCCACCTGCCTCCCGAGTGCTGGGATTAAAGGCGTGCGCCATCACCGCCCGACAATTTAAACAATTATTTTAAAAAACCCACCCAGTGCTCATTATCCTCACTGGTTCTGGTGGCACTGTAAAACACCCGCTAACCTATTTAGTGTGGTTATTTTTATTTATTTTTATTTGAGCACCAGAGGTTATAAGAATGACTGCGGCAAGGGTGCCCTGAGGCTAACCTGTGTGGATATAGAGGTATGTCCTTTTGCTCTTGACTCCTAGTCTGGGGGTTCACTTATAGGTTCGACTCTGCTTACTCTCATTGCAAGTTAAACCACCCCAGCCTTTTAGCAGGGCACCTACTGCAGTTCCTCATGCTGAGCTGGTGCTAGAGGTGGGCTGCAATCAGCGAGTAAATAGTCACCCAAAAGCTTACTAAGTTAACCTCGTGCAGAACAACAGCCCGAAGAGTTGATTTCCCTTTCACCGTTTAGAGAACAGTAAATAGGTATTAAAATAGTAGACAGTCTCATGGTGAGACGTTTTAGACATTGCTCAATATATATGACTTTGTCAAGTTGAAGTGGCTCCTGTATTTTCTCAGACTTGCTTATGTGTATCTGCAAGAGCCTGTTATTTATATTCCATTTCTGAAAATAAAGAATTGGAGCCATCAAAATTGGCAAGCGTTAAGCATGCTAATTAGTTCAACATACTGACCAATTCTCTGAATTACTAGTTCAAAGGAGTGTGTGGACAGGGATGAAATTAGATTTAGGCCTTTTTCACTCTGGTTGTTTTAGGATCCTTGGGGTTGCTTTGATCTGTAAATAACAGCTGTTTCTTCATGCATGGTTCAGGATACATGAAACATGTTCCAAACTGCGTCTCAGACTTGGAACTCAGCACTATGATCCTGAACAGGACATGTACTCATTAGCTGCAGCTCCTTTAGAAATGCCTGCTTGGATCTGTGAACAGAAGTGAACAGATTTTTATATTTTTCTTTACTTTTAAATAAGCTGGCATAGCATAGTTTTAAGGTACTACATAAAATTTACTCATCAGTTACCAAAGCATATTGACTTAATTTAAATATGACTTTCAATTACGAAAGCTGAGACAGCTGTGAACACATGTAGATGATGTTGTATGTGTGTATGTTTATTATCTTATAAACACATAGAAAGTTATTCACATGTATATATGTATATATATAACTAAATATTATAGACGCCTACTTTGTAAAGATAAACATGCTTGTCTTGCTTGCTAAATATTTAAATTTAAGAACTATTTGATAACTAGAACTACTTCACTTCAGTGTACAAAGCAGTTTACTTACATAACATAATTTATACCTCTTTTGGTCCTATGTGAGAAGATTTTAGTGCTGGGGAAATTGTTTTAAGAAAGGACAGAAAGTAAGTAGTAGATGAAGAGAGAGACATTTAAAACCAAGGCGATAAGGACCGACCTAGCTTTCTTTGTCTTCCACACCTTGATCAGAAGGTTGAGCTGTAGGCTCATTCTTGCCAGGTGTGGTGTGCAGCAAAACGGTGTCATCAAAACCCTGTTAGTGTCCTCAGCATCCTTCTGTTTACAGATAATATCAGAGATAACGGACTGAGGAGATGGTACAGCCTTAGGAGAGTGTACCCTCTTGCTGAGGATGTGTGTTCAGTTCCCAGTGTCAATGTCTGTGAGCACAGAACTACTTGTAACTCTAGCTCTAGGGATATAACACCCTCTGCAGGTACCTGCACACCATGACACACCTACATAATTAAGAAAAACAAAATCTTGTAAAAAATCGAAATAGTCATGTCTTATATTAACTCTAGAAGTGAGATCTCTATTTAGTAAAGCCTTTTGTTCATTGCAAACTACACAAGGTTAAAGTGTCTTCCACTATGTCTTTTCTTTACCGCCCACTATATCAGACCCCAGGAAGCCAAGTCCCAGTTACAGCAATATAATCTGTTGTCTTGTGACTTTTTGAGGTCCATGTTGGTTTTAAAATGCTATACTGTAAGTTGTCTTGGTAGTAATGCCTGTAGGCTCCTAGCCACCCTGCTGCACGGCCTGCCTTCACACCGCACAGACTGCACTGGTGTGGGAGAGACAGCGTAGCCTGCAGAGTCGGCTCTCCTTGTTATCTGGTCAGTTAGAAAGAGGTTTGCTGAGTCCTGGACTCTAACATCCGAAGAATGTTCCCTGCCTGGGTTGGGGTTCCTTTTTGTAGAACCCCTTCTTAGCTCCAGGGCCCAGAAGTCTTTCCAATTGCCAGGTCCGCTGACTATCAAGAGAGGGGGAAATGCCAGTCTGGTTCTTCAGGTATGGTGCCTGAGCCAACAGCTTCAGCATTACCTGGGTACTTGGTAAGCATGTACGTCTTTAAGTTCTGCTGAAATGTGAGAGCAGCTGGACTGTATGATACCAAATTCAGAGAAGAGATTTCCTGCGGGGCACAAGCTTAGTGTATGCAAGGTTCGGTGCCATCCAGTCCCCAGCACAGCAAAACAAACAGCAACCAAGACAAATCCCAAACAACCAGAAACAAAGAAGACATTCTTGTTCTGTTTTAAAATAAAACGGTGGATAATATTGCAGGGATTGGTGAGCTCAAGTGTTTTTTCATCTCTAGTAACGTTTTTGTCATGTTTATGATAACTCCTGATACCTGTGTTGTCTTCCACATATTTTTCCTGCAGACACAATGCAGCGGGTTGTTTATTCTGTGCTTTGCTCACACGCACACCCACCCTCTCTTCTCACGTGTTGTTAGAGGACAATAAACACCATGATTGATTTCTTCATGTATTTTTCTTTTTTTCCCTGTTTTTGGTAGTTGACTACTTTGAATTTTTAAAGCTAAGAGATTTAAAATAATTTTCAAGATAAAAGAATTCTATGAAGAATTATTTTGATTATAACAAAAACACTTTGAGAAAAGAAAAGATTTAGCCAGCCTGTCTGCTTGATTTCTTTCTATTTTGAACAAGGTTGCTGTTGGATCGACCTTTTCCTCCGTGCTAAAAACCCAATAGGCATGTCCACCCCTCAGATGTGCTTCACAGAGAGGAAGGGAATTGCCCGTGTCAGGAAGGCATCATGGGATGGTGGTGGTGTCTGGAAAATTGCTTTCATCTCTGAGATAGCTCACACCTGCTTCATTTGGCACAGTGTTCCCAATGCTTGACCAGCAGCCTGCTCTCCTCCTTCCCAGGCTTGTGGTTACAGTAACAAGGAACATGCTTTAACGTAAAAACGTACAAGTGCTATTGAAAAATCCAGGGCATGTAAACTGTTAGGCCCGTGTGTGTGTACATGACTACACATAAACACACACACTTATTATCTGCTTACACTTTAACACATACAGCTCATCTGACAGCTATGTGGATGTGGATGCCCATGTTGCTTGTGTGTGCATATGTTTAGGCCCCCAGCACACTTCTCATATATATATGCCATGCTTATATCGTTGTTTATAATTGTCTGTAAGCCCCACGTGAACTGCCAGCCACTAGAAGGCTACCATAGGCTGTGTTTGTGCGCTAGTTGTATTGAGTCGTCTTTTTCAGTACCCCGTGTGATGGGAGGTACGTAGGGTGTGGGGCATAGGTTCATGTCGGGAGTGAGCATGTGGTGTCTCCTGATGTTTGTTAGATTTCCTGAACTGCTTTCTTGTAAGAGTTTTAGACTGGGGTGTTAGTGCTTTAGTTTTTACTGGACACTGTGCTTATTTAAATGCCGTCATAGCTGTTTGCGGAAGCCCTTGAGAAGTGTCCTCATGCTGCTAGGTTTTGGAAAACGGACAGTTTATTTGGTTCAGTTTTTCAGAGGGCAGAATTAGACTTTTTCACATTTTTTTGATGACCCATTTGGGCCATCAATAGGCCAGTTCTTGTTAAAAATAATAGTATTTAATATTTAACAAACTGCCAAGCTTTGGAGCCATCTGGATCTTTATTTTCTTTTCACGCAGCATCTGAGTTTCAGCTGTTGGTCTTTCTCCTTTGCTCTGGGAAGGGTCAATTGCTTTTAAAGTCTTTGATGCTTGCTGTGTCAGCCCTTTTCATATTTTCAAAATGCCCGTGTAAAAGGGCTTTTCATCCATTCATGCTGATAATTCTTTTGAACTTGAGGTTTGAACCAAACTAATCAAATTTAATTATAGCTCAAATCCTGTTACAGTGAACTCCAGTAGACTTCCAGGCTGGTTTTTTTCTTTATTTCCTTTTTGTTACACTGGAATTCAGCCATTACCAATATTACATTAAGTGAGCAGGCCATTGACCACAGTGTGGGAGACTCTTTGCAGTGGCCAGGTTTTTGTTAAATTGACATGGTAATATGATTTGAACTTTCTCCTTTCTAAAGGAAATCATGAATTAGTCATAAGCAAATTTTTTGTTTGCATAATTCTTATATAATCTTTTCATATTGTATTTAGTGGTTTCAACAACTAACATCCAGAATTAGAATGTGAAAACTACTTCCTTTTTTGAAAACTTTTGTATTTTTGGTTTGGCAGTTTTGAGTTGCTGACTTCCTCCATTATCTGCTCCATAACCTAAGACTAAACCAAAACCAGACAGCTGACTCCTTACTGTGGTGGGAGTTCTGAGGGCGTCTGCTCTGCTTTCTTTCCGTCTGCCGCTGTCTTTAGACATTTGGTATATGACACCGAGGAACGTGGGCAGCCCACGCCCAGGGTGGTGGATTGAACGAGCTCTTCAGTTGGTGGAATTGTTTGGGAAGAAGGTGTGTTCTGACTGGAGGATGAAAGTCACTTTCGTAGAGAAAGCGTTGGTTTGTTACTTATGCTAATTTCTATTTTTCTTACTAAAATTTAGAATTTCCATCTGTCTCCTTGGGGACACCACCATGACTTGTGCAGTTTCCCTTGTTCTGAAGAAGAGTGCCTCTGGCAGTTTGGTTCATTAAAACCCTACATAGAACAGTGGCATTTCCTGGAGAGAAATTAGGAGGACATGTGATAGCACCTGTGCTCACAGACACAGACTAGGACTGACTCACCCAGTGCTGCTGGGATCCTGCGCGCGCGCACACACACACACACACACACACACACATACACACACACACCAGCATTGGACTGTAGCGTCTTGTTGATCTGCACCTCCGCCTCTGTAGGTGTGGACGGGTTTCTCTAGCACAGTATAGATTTTATTTTACAATTCAGCTCGCGTTTCTAAGCAGATTTGGAAATGACAGCATTTAAAAAACTCCAAGTTTCCTCTCATCCATAAATCAAAACCTATACGGGTTTAGTATTGGGTCAGCTTTTGAGCTTCAAGAATCAAATGGCAGATTTATTCTTTGCTCAGGATATTTGAATCCGAGATGGAAAATAGAGTTTATTAAAAAAAATAAGAACAAAAAGCAGCGTTTCTAGTAAGGTGAAAATGGACTTATTTTGAAATTTTAACTCAGAATTTCCATTTTCCCTGAATCAATTGCGGCATGGGCTTTTGATTTAAAATGAAGTGAAATGTGAAGTTAGTTTATATACTAGTTACTTTAAAGTTTGAGTTTTGTTCCCAGTTGGAGTAGATGCAGATCTTTGCTGTGCTCTGGAATTGTTGCTACCCCTCCCACTCTGGCTGGAGAACAGGCTGTGTCAAAGGACACAAGAGTCTTTGGCTCTAGCTGCAGGGAGAGTGAGTGACAACTGCAGGTTTGTCTGTCAGGGTTCATGTGTAAGCGGGAGGCTGTGACTGGAAAAAGCAAACTTGATTCAAAGGCCCATGCTGGGCGAAGACCATTTCCCAAGAGCATTTGACAACAGCCACATCTGGTTTCTGAGCAGCGGACCCCGAGCTTGCCTAATGTTTTCCCTTGTCTAAGTGTTGTCATTCAAACTTGATAAAAAGTCTTGTCCACAGGTACAGATGCTGGGAGCTGTGGAGCCAAGTGCCCAGAAATGTCTAGAAATGCTGGCGGGAGACTGGGTGGTAGGTAGATGCACAGGCGGTGAGGTCGCCTGTCTGGATGCGCCTCAGCTGCAGCACCTGACACCTGTGTGGCCCTAGGCAAGTTATTTGAACTGTCTCCTCTCATTTTCTTTCTTTTTGAGACGAGCACAAAACAATACCTCCCTCAGAATTATGTGGGGGGCTCAGGAGAGTGCCGTGACACAGATCTGTGTTTACACGTGTGAGGAGCTCAGGAGAGTGCCGGTGACACAGATCTGTGTTTACACGTGTGAGGAGCTCAGGAGAGTGCCGTGACACAGATCTGTGTTTACACGTGTGAGGGGCTCAGGAGAGTGCCGTGACACAGATCTGTGTTTACACGTGTGAGGAGAGTGCCGGTGACACAGATCTGTGTTTACACGTGTGAGGAGCTCAGGAGAGTGCTGGTGACACAGATCTGTGTTTACACGTGTGAGGAGAGTGCCGTGACACAGATCTGTGTTTACACGTGTGAGGAGAGTGCCGGTGACACAGATCTGTGTTTACACGTGTGAGGAGCTCAGGAGAGTGCCGGTGACACAGATCTGTGTTTACACGTGTGAGGAGCTCAGGAGAGTGCCGGTGACACAGATCTGTGTTTACACGTGTGAGGAGAGTGCCGGTGACACAGATCTGTGTTTACACGTGTGAGGAGAGTGCCGGTGACACAGATCTGTGTTTACACGTGTGAGGAGCTCAGGAGAGTGCCGGTGACACAGATCTGTGTTTACACGTGTGAGGAGCTCAGGAGAGTGCCGGTGACACAGATCTGTGTTTACACGTGTGAGGAGCTCAGGAGAGTGCCGGTGACACAGATCTGTGTTTACACGTGTGAGGAGAGTGCCGGTGACACAGATCTGTGTTTACACGTGTGAGGAGAGTGCCGGTGACACAGATCTGTGTTTACACGTGTGAGGGGCTCAGGAGAGTGCCGGTGACACAGATCTGTGTTTACACGTGTGAGGAGCTCAGGAGAGTGCCGTGACACAGATCTGTGTTTACACGTGTGAGGAGAGTGCCGGTGACACAGATCTGTGTTTACACGTGTGAGGGGCTCAGGAGAGTGCCGTGACACAGATCTGTGTTTACACGTGTGAGGAGAGTGCCGGTGACACAGATCTGTGTTTACACGTGTGAGGAGAGTGCCGTGACACAGATCTGTGTTTACACGTGTGAGGAGAGTGCCGGTGACACAGATCTGTGTTTACACGTGTGAGGAGAGTGCCGGTGACACAGATCTGTGTTTACACGTGTGAGGAGAGTGCCGTGACACAGATCTGTGTTTACACGTGTGAGGAGAGTGCCGGTGACACAGATCTGTGTTTACACGTGTGAGGAGAGTGCCGGT